>NC_135039.1:5842500-6468750 GCF_051020975.1 Osmia lignaria lignaria
TATTCAATTTTTCCTCCTCTCTCGTTTCAAAATGTTTGTATTTATCGTTCGATGAAACGAGCACAAGAGGGAAAAAAAAGTTGAGACACGACGTTCCCATAATTTTCGTGTTATTTCCTTTTTGCTTCAAACATTTTGCGGACTGCAGCTTCGTCGTATTGCTTTTATCAATTTTTAACAATTTCAAAGCGAAGACAACTCGCAAGACGATCCATTTCGTCTCGGTTCAATTTTAACGTCCGTCCGTATTATTTTTTGTTCCACAAGAGATTTCGAATAGGTTTCTTTATTTATCATCCCTTCTTTTCGAGCGCCACGGAAGCAAGAGGAAAAGCAAGAGCGAGAGAACATTTCGCGTATACTTCATTTAACAATTTTAACCAACACGCGATGTACTCCACACACCTCTTAGATTTAACAACTGCTTTTCTCTTCTTCTCCCCTTAGCGCAAGGGTAAACCCCATTTGTCTCTTCTTTGGAACGCAACAAAACTTTCGAGGACTGGACGACCGAGCGATGGTCGCGCGGTCTTCGCTTATCTTTAACAAACGAAGTAGTCCGTATGTATTCTAAATGTTGAAGCCTCCTAGAGCTTTAAGCCATGCGAGACATTGAAATGCTGTTTTAACGGGAGCATGCATAATTGCTGCAAACATACTTTTATCACAAGTTCTAGCCACGCCACGGAGGCTTCGAAGTTCCTTCACCATTCGCTTTCCTCTCTTTTGTTACACAGTTTCAGACTACGATCAGGGGTACCGAAACGCTGTATTGATTGTAAACAACCATTTTTATCTTGGAGCGGAGCGTTCCTTTACTCGTTAGATTTGTCTTGTCGCGTGTGTATTCGCTTTTTCGACGCTTTTTAACCATTTAACTTGTTTAGCGAAGCTAAACGCACAGACAGATTCTCTATCTCTATTCTCTATCTGACCAAATATTAATAACGTATAAAATGCCTTTATCCAACCACACAATGAACACAAATGCAAGTAATCCCGATTTAAACGTCACAAACACGATGCTAACTTCAATGGCAGAATGCTTTACCTTACAATACGGTACACTAAATATACCTTTTTTCGATGGAAAGAATATACCATTAAAAGACTTCCTGCAAGACATTCAAAATGGTGCAGTTTACGTACCAGCGGCTAGCGAAGGAGCATATGTTACAGCAGTTATAGGCAAATTACAGGGATCCGCACGCGATAGTACGTACGGAAAAACATTTTGCTCGTTAAAGGAATTTAAAACTAAGTTCACTCCAGGAAAATCTTTTCCGTACTATCAACATGAAATATGGAAAATTCGAATGCGGAGAGACGAATCCGTAAGTGACTTCCATGATCGATTAAATATTTTAATTGTTTTTTAGTACGCGTTCGCGATGTTAACCGATATTGTTCCGTCACCGATTGACACCACCACGAAGTTTGTACTTCCTTAAGACCTATTATGATATTAAGGATAATAATTGATTACGTCTAGGTTAAATATGATACTATATTACAAAGAGTCTGATACAATTGTCTGGTATTGTGAAGCAAGCGGCACGATGCCTGTTTGACTGCACTCAACTGGTCGGAGAATCGAAGGATCCCGCTGACTCGAAGTTTAAGTTATGTTATCACGGCTTGAATATGACAAGTGACTGCCAATCGTTGAAGCTAAGTGAGCTGTTTGAAGACTCGTGTTCGAATGAATGTCCGTGTCAAAAACGTCCAGCAAGAAGCCGCAGAGAAGTAGTCCGACGAGATAGGCGTTGACCAAAAGGGCCAATTAGTAAACGTTTTGAGTTTAGCTATTGGCGATAGACTGAACTGTTCAGCAAATCAGCTCGCCGGACATTTTCCATGTAAGCTACCGGAAAAACCCAGCAGGCTGTGATGCACGTGGAAGTCGCCAAAGTTTATGACTCGAACCGACAGTGACCCAGGCGTGAGCGACAGGCGGCTCAAGACCCTTACGTTTGGGCTGTATCTTAGAGGTATATGGTCAAGTGACCGTTGGTGCCTGAGTATGCAGCTTAGATGGTTCGGGACCCCTTAGGGTTTTGTTTGACTTGGTTGATATGTGCATCACAGGGGGTCCTGTTTATGACACGGAGTGAAAGTTTGATGTTCTGCAGAATTAATCTGACAAAAAGGTTTAGGTGCTCGTTTTGGCCAGCTGGATAACTGTAGAGAAGGTGAAAGCACTCGTAAAGGATTGTAAACCACTTGTCGCGAGTTTTGTGGACAATATGGATTCTAAAATAAACGTCCTGAGTTTTAGAACCTTGTCCTTAGAAATTCTATTTACTGTTTGGAAATTCCGAACTCTTGAATAGTAATTGCTTCAATACGTGACAAACTATGACTCCGACCAGTTTAGTAGATTTCCTTGTAATTGTGAGTTAGATTATTGAACGTGAAGGATCGTACTTCTAAATTAGTATAATAAACGGTTGGTTATTCGTTCTTTTAGTTATTAATCCTTTCCAGGTAGGCTGAATATATTGAACAGGCTTAAGTTAAATTGCAGTGTGTTTGTTACCGTCGACAAGAAGACCGTATGGTTGTTGATTGACAATGATTGCTATTGTGTATTTGACGGTTGTAATTATAAATTCGCGATGCTGCGAAACATTAATTAGTGGTGCTCGAAATGCGTTAGAAGATTCTTATGGTAAAGAAGCCGAACCTATGATACGTTCTGTATTAGAGTGTGCTTGTGAAGCATTTCTCCGAGGTTTGCCTGACGATATGGCGCGTTATGTAGATGCACGCAATCCTAAAGATTTAGATGAGGCAGCAAAATATGCAGTCCGATTTGAAACCCGCATAAAATCCGGAATATTTTCCTCTCGTGATGAATCCAACAGATTATTTTTGTCTCGATAAAACGAATCTTACCAAAATTCTCGATCAAATTCTCCTAATCAACATGGAACAGAGACACATTTTTCCATTCATCGTAATCGACCTCGAAGCCCAAGTCCGATTCCCCATAGAATTACCGAAATTTCAGAATCACCAACGAGAATTCTCAAACCGCCACGAAATACTTCCGAACAATATAAATACCAACAACCCAACCTTCCCCAGTATCCACCTCATTCATATTTTCCTTACCCACCTTATTACCCGATGCCTTATCCTCCTTACTATCCACCAAATCCGTATGACTCTGGTAGTCCATATAACTCTTATTCCGCTAATAGTTTCCAGTACCAGACGACTCCCTCGGGACCTCCGCGAAGTCCAAGCCCGGGTCCTCACACACCCTTTACACCGTCAAATTCAAGGTTAGAACAGCGAAAACCTTCTCGTTACAACGACAGTAGATCCACTTCACCGAATCGTGTTCGTTTCTCCTCACCACAACCTCAATCGTCAACCAGCTCAGATTTAAACTCCAGAGTAACTCTCCAGAAGGACGCGACGGAGGGTTACCAAGACCCAATGCGTCATCTAACGGTACGACATTTAGAAAGAAACCAATAGTATTAGACATACATTCTCGTCGCGACTCACCTCTTATCAAATTATCCGCGGACGAACTCAGGTCTAAAGCAGCCACATTTTTAATAGACACAGGCGCAGACATTAATCTAGTTAAATTGAAAGCCTTGCACGAGGATCTGGCAATAGATATTCACGATTCAACCGAAATGTCAGGAATTACTTCAGAGAAGGTTGAAACTTTAGGAACAACCACAATAACAATTTTAGGCCAACTCGTAAAATCTCACGTAGTAAGATCATCATTTCCAACCAGTAGTGACGGAATTCTAGGAAAAGACTACCTGAGACAAGAGCAGGCTGAAATTTCCTTTGCACACAATACGTTAGTAACGGAAAGTGAACCTATCAAACCATTTCGTTTTATTAGTGAAAATCCTCCAAAAGAAAAACCACGGCAATACAAACCTAGAGTTTACCGAATTCAAAGTCGATCGTGACAAGCAATAGCCATAGATACAATTGATTGTGATCTAAAAGAAGGTTACCTCCCTTTGCTTCAAACTAAAGATGGAATATATATTGGAGAAGCAGCCGTAAGCGTCAATCAAGGCATGTGCCATGTTCTCGCGATAAATACTTTAAACCAAGACGTGGAAATAGAAATTCCACCACAAGAAATTTTGCCATTCAAATATCATAATTTCCCTGAAGAAAAAGAACACCTCAACTTAGATTCGGAACACGAGAATCGATCAGAACCGCTAGACCGCGTAACAGAAATTTTGACCACACTCCGTTTAGATGATGTAAACAACGAGGAAAAGGAACATGTAATTGAGTTAATCAAGGAATTTCCAGAAATATTTAATCTACCAGGTGATAAGTTAAAATCCACTCCGTTGATACAACACCCAATACATACCATAGACGACGTACCCGTTAACACTAGACAATACCGTTTTCCCCCAATTCATCAAGCTGAAATAGAGCGCCAAATCACTACCGCAGGAATAATAACTCCTTCAAATTCTCCTTACAATTCACCACTATGGATAGTACCGAAGAAACCTGATTCCAAGGGAATTCCAAGGTGGATTAACTTTCGGAAACTTAACGAAAAAACGATAGGCGATGCATATCCATTACTCAACATTGTGGATATTCTTCCAGCAAATTGAAATGGATCCGAAACATCGTAGCAAAACCGCATTTACTACACCTCGCGGTCACTACGAGTACATTCGTATGCCTGAAGGGCTCAAGAATGCTCCCGCAACATTTCAACGGTTAATGGATCAAGTATTGCGCGGATTACAGGGTATAGAAGCTCTAGTGTATCTCGATGAAATTGTAGTTTACGCGAAAAATTTGGTAGAACACGGAAAGAAAATTCGGCGTCTATTTCCGCGATTAGGCGAAGAGAGGTTAAGTCTTCAACCGGATAAATGTGAATTTCTAAAAACCGAAGTAACCTATTTAGGACATATCATTAGTTCCAAAGGAGTAAAACCGGATAAAAGGAAAATAATCGCTGTAGAGAATTTTCCTCGACTGCAAAACGCAAAGAACATAAAACAGTTTCTAGGACTTGCAGGTTATTATCGTCGATTCATAAAAAATTTTGCCGCAAAAGCCAAGCCATTAACGGAATTATTAAAGAAAAATAGCAAATTCATTTGGGGAAAAGAACAAAAACAATGTTTCGAAACTTTACGTAGAGCATTGTGCAAGAGCCCTATACTGCAATATCCGAACTTTGACAAACCATTCATTTTGACGACAGACGCATCTGACTTTGCAATAGGCGCAGTACTTAGCCAAGACATAGACGGACACGACTTGCCTGTAGCCTACCTCTCAAAATCGTTAATAAAAGCAGAACAAAATTATTCCACCACAGAAAAGGAATGTTTAGCAGTACTGTATGCCGTATTACATTTCCGACCATACTTATATGGAAGAAAATTCACCTTGGTTAGTGATCACGAACCCTTAAAATGGATAGACTCTATAAAAGATCCTGGACAAAGATTAGTGCGTTGGAGATTAAAATTGCGCGATTACGAGTACGATTTCGTCCATAAACCCGGCCATTTGAACATAAACGCTGATGCACTTTCACGGAATCCCATTAAAGAATTAGATGATACAAGTTCAAATGCAAGCTCAAAAGAAACTTCCGATAGTGAATCGGAATGTGAAAAAATTCTTCCTATCCGAAAGCCAACCGTCAAACCAAAAGTAACAATCCCATTCGCACCCCGTACAAAACCTACAGTGGAACCCCGGAGACCTGTGGGCAGGCCACCAGGCAGAAAGACACAACCAAAACTAGATAAACCCACATTAGATAAAAGTGCCATTTCAACAAGAACGCGTTCCAAGTCAGAACCTAAGGGATCGCCCAAACCCATAAACTATGCAGAACCTTCCACTTCCGAAATATCACAAAATACCGATGAGGATGAGGAACCCATTGAGACGTCTGACCTACCAGTATTCAGAGGACGTAAAAGCGTACTACCTAGTCTCGGTCCACCCACTATATCACCACAAAATTTACCAAGGAAAACAGTTATTTTGGAAAAACCTGAGAACATTCTTGATGCAGAGCCTGACAATGACAAGGACGAAACCACAGAGACACATCCCGAAAATATAATGATAGAAATTCCAGCTCCTCTCGATAATAGCGACGATGAATTATTTCTCCCTAAGACCATAGAACAACCATCTATTAACCTAGACGAACTACATGAATCTTTTGACCGTTTTGACAAATTCCTCCACGAACGTAGCGAAATTCTTCAGGAATCAACTGACAAAGCAGAACCAGAAATAGAGGAATTAGACGAGGAAGAGCTAAACAGACGAGTAGATAAGTTACTGGCACGATACGAACAGGACGAACAGGACGCAACAAAACAGACCATGATACGACCTACATCCAAGGAATTCACACTAGACACAATTCATGAAGAAAACGAATTAAACGCACCAACCGAATTTGAAAATACCGTAGTAATTCGACAACCATACAGATCCATATTACCCACACCACTATCTTTAGATAAACCCTTAGCCCTTTCCACCCTTTTTCCGCAGACTACTAATTCAGAAACGAAATCGAATCCTTCCATTTTACCAAAACGACTGATTACCTCACAACCATACGATACAAATAAAATTATCCAGCACTGGCCAGGCATTCAGATAACTGAAAGTATTCTACCGGATACAAAACCTGAACATCCATCCAGGAAAACAAATAAATTTACACGAGAAAATTTGACGAGTATACGCAGTCATTATATTCACTTCATCCCGGCTGACATAGAATTAACCACTCCAATTAGTAGGTTACTTGTAGATATGAGTGTTATAAGCATTGCAAATCTGAAAGCAGCAAATCCAAAACTGGGACAGGTACTTGTTACACCACGAGGTAAATACAAAATTTTTAGCGTAGTAGTTAAACAGAAACATTACAATGTTATCTCAATTTCAAACTTTAGAATTGCTCTACATAATTTAAGATTAATTCTTTCCAAATTAAAAATAAATACAATTAGAATTTCGAGATCTGGCGACTTTACCGATACGCTTCCCCAGGGTACCTTAGTCAAAGTGCTAAGGGATACTCTTGGAGATAGCGATGTCGAAGTAACGATCTGCACAGGAAGCATACAAGTCCCACCCGAAGAACTCCGTCTGAAAATAATTTCAGAATTACATGGAAGTTTAGTAGGAGGACACAAGGGTGTAACAAAGACCTATCACAGAATTCGAGAAAGATTCCATTGGCCAGGAATGCGTAATGATGTACAAAATTTCATTAGAAACTGTGAAAAATGTCAAGAAAACAAATTAGTTAGGACGAAAACCCGTGAGCCAATGCTCATAACGGACACTCTTCTCCAACCATTCGATAAGATCTCATTGGATACAGTAGGACCTCTTCCAGTAACTCCTAGCGGTAATAGACACATTTTGACCATACAAGACAATCTGACAAAATATTGTATTGCAGTAGCGGTGCCAAACATAAAGGCAGAAACAATAGCACATGCATTAGTGACACATGTGATATTGCAGTATGGAACTCCACGTACAATACTAACCGATCAGGGAACCAGTTTTATTAATAGAGTATTAAAAGAAATTGCAAAGGTTTTCAAAATTAATCACGTAACTACTTCCGGGTATAGACCACAAACTAACGGATCATTAGAACGAAGTCATATAGTATTAACTGAATACATAAAACATTATTTAGACGATTTCGATGATTGGGACAAAATAGTACCGTTCGCAATGTTCTTCTATAACACTTCCGTACACGAAACAACGAATTTCACCCCATATGAACTGGTATTTGGAAAAATAGCGCGTTATCCTAGTGCATTCCCGTCAGAAGAATCACTACCAACTTACAATAATTATCTCCAGGAACTAATTTCACGCTTAACAGAAATGCAAACTATAGCAGGACAGAATTTAATTCAGGCAAAAGAAAAATCAAAACTATACTATGACGAAAAGGTACAACCATTTCAAGGAAAAATAGGGGACATGGCACGAGTCTTGGTTGAACCTCAGAAAGGAAAACTTGGTAATCGATACCATGGACCCTAAAAAATTGTTGGAATCTTGGAAAAGAATAACATAATTTTAGAAACAGAAACGGGTAAACGTCTCATTAAACACGCGGACAAATTACTACTATACCACCAAAAATAGCTATCAAATAACTCTACCTAATTAATTGTTGCAACAGGGCAAAATGAAATTGGTAACATTCATTTCTCTCACTCTCACTCTCTGGAGCGGATCGCACTCGGCGGAATAGAAAAAAACATATGAAATAACAAAACTTGACGCGACACCAGGCATGTACTTCGAAAAATTACACAATATCCATTTGATAGCAGCCGACTGGCGGGTGACATTGTCAATAGACATTAGTAAACTGAAGACACAATTTCCTCTCGAATATTCAGAATTAAACGGTGTCTATGGGAAATGCCTCTCTCTAACGACGGCAACCGCTTGCGCAGCAACCTTGCGGTTACCCCACGTGTATGGAAAAGCAGACCAAGCACTAAGCTTACAGGATCAACTAAACGAAATAATAACAGAATTTCAGACACCGGAATCTTACGATGGCCCAAAAACAATAAGGCGACGAAGCGCTCCCTTTGGATTTATTGGTTCAATAAGTCATACACTTTTCGGAATACTCACCACAGAAGACGCGGAATATTATAACTCGGAGATAGATAAACTGTACCATAATCAAAACGAATTGGCACATATCATGGAAAATCAGGCACATATAGTTAGAAACGGACTACATAAACTTCACCAAATATTTGAGAAAAACACGGAACTAATTTCAGAAAATCGCAATAGATTGAACGAGATTACCGAAGCCATCCAGCAGGAGGAGAACAGCGTAAACACACTTCAATACATGATGGCTCTGTCACGATTCGTACACAGTATAGAGATATCTCTGGACCACTACATAAAAACAGCTGAAACATACCTCGCCGCAATACGAGCTGTAAAATCCGGTGAGGTGCCACACGCACTATTGGGCAGATCTATTTCACGCCGCATAATTTCGGATATATGGAACACACAGAGGAACTTCGATCTACCAATACCACCGGGTCAGCAATCACTTAAAGAATTAACAAGATCTACCACCGTAAACGCAATAATCCATCAAGGAAGAATCCTCATAGTGTTACAGCTGCCTCTTTCAGAAGGAACAACATACCATCTCTATCGCACTTACTCTTAGCCGATATCCTAAAGGTTAGGACAAAATACTACAGCATCTGGCTACATTCAACCTAAAACACCATATTTAGCAATAAGCAACGATCATCGATTCTACTTCGAAGCAGACGAGTCTTACATCAATAATTGCCACAAGACCCCGTACACACATCTTTGTCCACTGGGACGACCGTTGTCTGAAATTGCCTCGTCCACAGCTTGCGAAGTTACCCTACTGTTGCGACCTACCACCCACGCATTTAAAACATGTGAGGTGCGGTTACAACCCCAGCACAGACCATTTTGGGCACACTTAAGGACCATGCAAGCCTGGTTGTACTCCTTAGAAAAACCAGAATCTGTACAACTCATTAGTAACGGAATGAAGGATGACATCGTAACAATAGAGGGCACTGGAATTTTCCAGCTGAGAGCAGGGTGCATAGCTAAAACTACTCATGAGACGCTAATTGGAATACAACATCTAGAAAGCCTAGAACAATATTTTTACCAGCCAAATTTACTACTAAACATCTCAGAATTTTCTCCACAGATTCATCGCTATAAAGAAATTAAATCATTAACCATGCCATCAAAAGCCCCAGGCGTCAGCACACCCATTGACGATTCATTAACAGATATAGAAGCCAAATTGGCAGAAATGGATACACACCATCGGAGTCGGAATCTTACAACCAACGTGTTGCACGGAAGTCTAGTCTACCTACCTATTCTAGCCATAGCAATCCTTGTATACTGCACACGACACGCCACGAAGAAAATTTGGATAACAAAAATCTGTCAGAAGGAAAGGACCGAACCACAAAACCAATCTACACCTCCGGAGCAACCCCCAACAACCACACCACCTTCAATTGCGCAATAACCACTGCCGCCATTACCTCAGCAGCGGGCACTAGTAAATTAAGACAAAAAGAAAACATTATTTATTGTAACAACTTATTTATCTTTCTGTTCGTTTTCTCTTTCGAGCCTCGCAGGGATTACACGTGTCTGTCATAAGTTTAAAATTTCCTCTACTTACAATTTTCATTATTTTATTATGTTTATAGTATTTTGATTATATTTTCCTGCATCCTCCGATAAATAAGACAAAAGGAGTGTTCGAGCGTCGAACGAGTCATCTAGAAATTTCTAGATCGCTTCCTTCGTCTCTGCTGTTCGTTCCGCCGGCCTCCAGCCATCTCTCTCGCTCCGTTGGCCGACGTAGCGAGCCGACTGGGCTGCTAGACCGGCGGGCGACGACGGGGACGAAGGAACCATAATATAAATATGCCGCCGCATACTTGCTTTTCTTATATACTCGGCTTAGCGTACAAGTTTAGCGCAGTATTTCGAACAATCTGCTTCGGTTGGCAAGAACTGTTAAACTTTTCTTTGGATTTCGCTTTATTCAAATACATTTCTCAGAATCAAAGATCCTGCGTGATCACTTCGCACCTTTTTCTATACGCGGTTGCTCCATCGGAAGATATCGCTTCGGCAAGGTCGCGCACCGGCAAAAACTTTCAGCCGAATCCGTTCTCTAACCCCTTTCCCGGTTAAGGGGCGAAACGATCAAACATTGGTCCTTCGAGCCGGATCATTGCGGTCAACGAACGTTCTTCCACGTCGCGAGTGAGTGGTGCCAGTGACGATTCCTGGGAAATTGCGGCTGGACTCCAACGCGGGAGGATTGACTCGCCGCCTCAAGACCGGACTCCACGAACAAATCAACCAGGCCTCGGAAAAGGGAGTCAAAAGGAGAAAGATAAGTCCCATTCTTTATTTAAATCATTTCTCTTGCCGTAACGGTCCTGCCGTGACGTCACCCGCTTGGGCGTTGTCTCCTGAGGTCGAGCCTGTGTTTGTAAACGCTTCGGAACGTCTTGAACTTCGAGTCAACAGTCGGTGCTTCTAACGGTTTTCGGAAACGCCCTGATCTGAAAAGGGAAGAATTACGATGCCTTCGACTGAATACGTGGATATTTTACGGGAACAGGAGGAACTCGGACGTTGGATCCAACGGTTTTGGACTAACCTTTGTAAATTGGGTAGGGAAAAAATTACGCGGGCAGTTTTGGAACAGCGTAGAGGTCTCCTTGAGCGATATTGGGATGCGTTTTTAAATGGTCACCGTCAACTGTTGCGATTCAAAGAAGCCGAGGACAGTGCTTACGTAGACCAAGACCGCTTTTCTACCATCGAAGAAGCTTATCTTCAGGTCGCGGCTCAGATGGCGCAGTACCAAGAGGACCTCGCGAATGCGGGTCCCTCGCGTGGAGTACAAGCGCCTCCAGACCCGCCGGCAAAGCCGCAATTGCCAAAGATACAATTACCTACCTTCTCGGGAGACCCCCTGCAGTGGGAGAGTTTCCGAGATCTTTTCCGGAGCCTCGTTCACAGCGTTCCCAATCTTCCAGATGTACAGAAATTGCTGTACCTGAAGACGGCCTTGACCGGGGAAGCGGCGGAGGTCATCCAAAATACGCCAATCACCGATGCTGGATACCAAGGAGCCTGGGAGGATCTGGAGCAGCGGTACGGGAATTTGCGTCTTCTGTCTTTCTCGCACCACCGGGCTCTTCTCTCCTGCCCTCCCGCGCAACAGCAGTCTGCCGCGGAATTGAAAAGGCTGTTAGATACATTCAGACAATCGATCAGGGCGTACACGGCGCTAAACAAACCGGTACCTCAATGGGATGAGTGGTTTGTTTATTTCTTAAGCCAAAAATTGGACAAAACCACCCACCTGGCCTGGGAAACCTCTCTTGCTGATAGTCGTGACATCCCGTCGTTCCGACAGCTTTCTCTTTTCCTAGAAAATCGCATCCAAGCGCTGGATGCTGCTCAGGCGGCCGACCCCGTGTTGCATCCCGCAACAACCAACGGTGCCCTGGCTAAAACAAAAAAGGAGGCGTCTGTAAAACGGTCTAATGTCGCAGTCTTAGCTGCATCGGCTAAGAGTCCCGCCCCTCGTAAGTGCCCCTCGTGTGCAGGAAATCATAACTTTGCTTATTGTTCTAAGCTAAAGGCGCTCCCACCACGGCGCCGGAAGGAGCGAGCGCAACAACTACAGGCGTGTTTTAACTGCTTGACTGTTGGCCACGACTCGAACAAGTGCCCATCCAGCCAAGTCTGCTTAGCGTGCGGCAACAAGCACCACACGCTCCTCCATGATGCGATGGCGAGTCCCGCTAAGAGTGCACCCACGGCCAAAGGAGACGCTCCAACATCTCCACCGCCAGCGGTTTTTTCCGACATCGAAGAAAAAAACGTAGCTGCCTCCTTCGCCTGTTCAGCTACCACTCGACCCGCCGCGCTCTTAGCAACGGCCAAGGTGAGGGTGGAGGCACCATCAGGGGAACACCTAGAGGTCAGAGCCCTGCTAGACACCGGTTCGGACACGTCGCTGGTATCGGGTTGAGTAGCTCAAGCGCTCCGTTTGCCACGGCGGGCGGTTAGCGTCGCCATCTCAGGAGTACAGGAGAATGAGAGTGGACTGGCGAAAAGCGAAGTTTCCTTTTCTTTGCGCTCTCGTCTGGACCCCAGCTTTCACTTGTCGGTTCGTGCGTTGGTGCTGCGGAAACTGACGGCGTTGCTCCCAGCTCGAGCAGTGCAACCACAGTCTTGGCCGCACCTTCAAGGAGTGATTCTCGCCGATCCTGAATATGGAGTACCCTCTCGTGTTGACTTGATCCTAGGAGCTGATATTTGTGGAGTTTTGTTACAGGACGAGTCGAGGGTTGGACCGATGGGTACCCCAACGGCGCGGCGTACGCCTCTTGGGTGGGTACTGATGGGCCCTGTCTCTGATGCCAAAGGACCTAGCAGCAAGGCAGTCGTCCACAGCCTTCATTGCCAAACGGACGACTCAACGAATAGGCTGCTTCGGCGCTTTTGGGAGCTCGAGGAGCTACACGAACAGCCCCCGTTATCACCCGAGGACCGAGAATGTGAGCGGCACTTTCGAGAGACGCACTATCGGGACGAAACAGGCCGCTACTCGGTGCACCTACCTTTCAAATTGGATCCAAGCCTCGCCCTGAAGCCCAGCAGATCGACGGCGCTAAAGCTGCTGCTCAGCTGTGAGCGCAAGTTGGCGTCCAACGAAGCCTGGCGAGACAAGTACTCGCAGTTCATGGACGAGTACGCGGCCTTGAATCACATGGAGGCGGTACCGGAATCTGCGGTTCAGGATCCAGCCTACTATCTACCGCACCATGCTGTGGCGAAGCGATACGACCCTACTGGCAAAATCAGGGTCGTCTTCAATGCCTCCTTTCGCACCGCCACGGGATCCTCTCTCAACGACTGCCTGCTGTCTGGACCGAAACTACAGTCAGACCTCTGGATGATTTTAACACGATGGCGCCTTTTTCGAGTAGTATTTACCTCGGATATTGTTAAAATGTTTCGGCAGATTCGAGTAGACCCGGCGGACGCGGACTGGACCAGGATACTTTGGCGCTCCAGACCCGATCAACCTGTACAGGACTTCAGGCTCAAGACCGTCACCTATGGCACAGCCTGCGCGCCCTTCCTTGCGCTGCGGGTGTTGGTCCAACTAGCGGCAGACGAAGAGGAGCGTTTTCCGCTGGGAGCGGTCGCAATTCGTCGGCATTCGTATGTGGATGATATCCTTGCCGGAGCCGACGACGAGGAAGCAGCTCTGGAATTACGACGACAGGTCATCTCCATCCTGCAATCGGGAGGCTTCGATCTGAGTAAATGGGCATCGAATAAGCCGAGCTTACAGGAAGCGGAAGAAAGTCAAGCCTGCGTGTTCCAGGACCACACTGGAGTCAGTACCTTGGGAGTCGTCTGGAGGCCAACCACGGACACCTTCTCCTTGCGTGTCCTTCCACCCCTCAAAGAGCCCTCCCGATACACAAAAAGGCGTATCCTCTCGGAAGTAGCCAGTCTCTTCGACCCCTTGGGATGGGCGGCCCCTGTTTTAATTTTCGCAAAGATTCTCATGCAGGACCTCTGGATAATTGGTGCAGAGTGGGATGAGGACTTACCTGACCAACTGCTTTCCGCATGGAAAACCTTCCGGACGACGCTGAGCCAACTCGACGCTTTGGCCATTCCTCGCTGGACGAACTACTCAGCAGACTCGGCGCAACTGGATCTGCACGGGTTCTGCGATGCCTCCCAGCGAGCTTATGCAGCCGTCGTCTACCTGCGAGTGTCCAAGGGAGAAGTCAGCGTGACCACACTGCTTGTGGCAAAAACCAAGGTCGCTCCGGTCAAAGCAGTTAGCATACCACGCCTGGAATTATGCGGCGCTGTGCTTCTTTCCAAATTAATTGCGGAAGTACAAAGGGGATTGAACGTACCAGTAACCATCACGGCTTGGACGGACTCTAGCGTTACCCTCCACTGGATCCGAGGGCATGCCTCGACCTGGAAGCCGTTTGTTGCTCACAGAGTAGCCACTGTGCAGTCCAATGTTCCGCCTCAAAATTGGAGACACGTGGCTACCAAACACAACCCTGCGGACTTGGCAACAAGAGGGATAACGCCGTCGGAGCTCCTATCGTCGCAGCTTTGGTGGAGGGGACCCTCCTGGCTCATCAACCCCCCCGATCAGTGGCCTGCATCACCACTAGGAAAGGTTGAGGAGGCCGACTTGGAGCAGGGCCGAGTACAAATCTACCTAGCAAAGGAAAACGAGGAGAACGATCTCTTAACAAGGTTTTCAAGCTTGACACGCCTAACTGCCGTTATTGCTCTCTGCTTTAGATTTCATCGACTTACAAGGAAGCTGAAGACCGAAACCGGGTTCATCCGGGCTTCGGAGCGAGACGCTGCTCTGCGGATCGCTATCGGCCTAGCTCAGAAGTCCAACTTCCACGCCGAGGTCGACCAGCTCCGGCAGCACAAAGAGGTACGGCGATCGTCGACCCTCATCGCCTTGAGGCCCTTCCTGGATGACCAAGGGCTGCTACGCGTCGGAGGCCGCCTGGACCAAGCCTCCCTTCCCTATAATGAGAGGCACCCTTACATCATCGGGAAGAAAAATCCGTTGGCTACTCTTTTGGTGCGAGATGCCCATCTCCGTACTTTACACGGAGGACCACAACTCACCAGGAGCCTGCTGGCGCGACGCTACTGGATCATCCATGGCCGCTCTCTAGTGCGAGACGTCATTAAGGGGTGCGTGAAATGTGCTCGCTACAGTGGAAGGCCGACCACGCAGTTGATGGGCCCCTTACCGATCGAGCGCATCACTCCCCGCCGACCCTTCCTTTCTACGGGAGTGGACTACGCAGGACCGGTGAAGCTGCGAACATCACCAGGAAGAGGACACAAATCCTACAAGGGATATATAGCGCTGTTCATTTGCCTTAGTACTCGCGCGATTCATCTGGAAGCTGTCTCAGATCTTACCTCTGCCTCATTCCTAGCCGCTTTTCGCAGGTTCATCAGTCGCCGAGGCCGCTGCGCCACGATGTTGAGCGATAATGGGACCGTCTTCCACGGAGCGGACCGGGAGTTGCGCAACATGTTCCGCGGCGCTTCCGCCTTCTACCTAAACGCCGCAGCTTCGCTGGCAGCCGAAGGCACGGATTGGAGCTTCATCCCTCCGTATGCTCCGCACTTCGGGGGCCTATGGGAGGCAGGAGTTAGAACGGTTAAACATCATTTGCGAAGAATCGTCGAAAACGCCACGCTTACCTTCGAGGAGATGACGACGCTTCTGTGCCAGGTGGAAGCTTGCGTAAATTCACGGCCGCTACATCCACTTTCCGACGACCCCTCGGACCTGTCGGCATTAACACCCGGACACTTTTTAATCGGTGAACCCACTTGTATCGTTCCGGATCCAGAGTCCGACTCGCATGATATTTCTCTTATTTCGCGCTGGCGACAAATATCTGCATTACGTTCTCACTTTTGGCACAGGTGGAGGCGGGAATATCTGCAGCATTTGCAGCAACTTCCCAAGTGGCGTCAGCAGAAGGAGAACCTGAAGCTGGGGACACTAGTGTTACTACGCGACGAGTTGCAACCACCGGCAAAATGGCCGATGGGCCGGGTTGAAGCCCTTCATCCAGGGCCAGATGGACGAGTAAGAGTAGCCACCTTGAAAACTACTAGCGGTTTCGTCACCAGACCAATCGTCAAGTTGTGCCCCCTCCCGGTGCCCTCTGCTGACGTCACTTCACCTACTTCCACGTAAATTTTCCGTTTCGCGCGTGGAGAAAAAATTTATATAGTCATGGCGGGCGGTTTGACGCCGGAATCAATTTAATCACTTATATATGTTCTTTAGTATAATTACTTACCTTTGTATTACGTTAGTTGTAAGCCTTTTAATTTTTATGCACCTCGCACTGTGTTCAACGGTTTGATGCACGTAACTTTACTGTTCACATTAAGGTTAGCTTTATGAATGGATTTGTTTGATGCATGAGTGCTTCTTGCTTTCTGCTTCTTTGCCGTCCAAAGAAGGCGGGCGGTATGTTCGAGCGTCGAACGAGTCATCTAGAAATTTCTAGATCGCTTCCTTCGTCTCTGCTGTTCGTTCCGCCGGCCTCCAGCCATCTCTCTCGCTCCGTTGGCCGACGTAGCGAGCCGACTGGGCTGCTAGACCGGCGGGCGACGACGGGGACGAAGGAACCATAATATAAATATGCCGCCGCATACTTGCTTTTCTTATATACTCGGCTTAGCGTACAAGTTTAGCGCAGTATTTCGAACAATCTGCTTCGGTTGGCAAGAACTGTTAAACTTTTCTTTGGATTTCGCTTTATTCAAATACATTTCTCAGAATCAAAGATCCTGCGTGATCACTTCGCACCTTTTTCTATACGCGGTTGCTCCATCGGAAGATATCGCTTCGGCAAGGTCGCGCACCGGCAAAAACTTTCAGCCGAATCCGTTCTCTAACCCCTTTCCCGGTTAAGGGGCGAAACGATCAAACAAGGAGACTAGCATCATCAAGTCAGGAATCAGCCGTACGAGTTGAATCTAAGAGGGTCTTTGTCACACGCCTAGCCCATTATACCAATCAAAAGGATTTCCTCGAAGTGACATTAGATACGAGCCACCACGGTCAACACCACTGCCCGGAGTGCGCTACACAACTACGAGACATCCACCATTCATAGATCTCGCAAAGATGGAGCAGGTGTCCGAGGAACTGGCAACAGGATGATGATGACTCTAAGGGGGAAGGGATGTTACGTCTCGACAAAAAAAATTCCATTGTCTCCAATTTCAAGTTACGAAAGCGTTAGCAATCAGGAAATCGGTTCATTGACTGACCTCTTTAGAGTCACCAGCGTCAACAAATTCTCTCTTCTTCTCGAAACGCTGCGTCGAAAATATGTGCCAACGCATAGACATTCCAACAGGTCAGTATACTAGTGAACTCTTTTCCTCAACCATACAAAATCAGCATTTTCGACCCTAATAAAAAACCGATTACGGACAATAGCCATACAGTCGGCCATACAGTCGCGAGGTGCGCGGTCTCTCTGTCCGAGGAACGCCTAGTATTGCAAAATACGTCGAGCAAAGTTTCGTGAGAACCAAATGTCACGCAAAAAGACTCAGTTTTCTCGTTAAAAAGACTCAAGTTTCAAACCATTTGCAATCAGAACTGTTAGTGTAAAGATATTTAGACTTATTGCTAGTATAAAGCCATAGTTTGATTTATCAAGAACATTGTTCCATCATTCGTGCGTCGAGAGGAAGAGAGAGAGAAGGGAGCGATCCATCAAACTCGTTAACCGTTTCTATTCGTCTAAATGTCCGGTGAGTCCAACCAAAATCTGGATACTCTGTCCTCAGTAGTTAAGGAAATTGTAATATCTTTTGAATACGCATTATATTTTCATACTTGTGTTCCGTCCAGGAAGTGTAACAATCCGATTTTGTAACAATTCATTTCTTTTGGCAAAATATATAATAGTTATTTTGTAAGGAATACGAGGCCGCGAAACCGCCAGCGCGCGCTAGTACCGGCGCCACCGACAGGTGGCGATCGCACGCACCGCGAACTCGCGAGGCGGCCGGCCTCGCGAGCATTGATATACCGGGCTGTGAGGCGACAGAAAGCAGATCTATCCTCCGAAGCGAGTCTCACGACGAGCGACAACGAGATACGATCAGCTTCATTTTTGGAAAACCAAACACTCCTCCAGCAGCGTTCGGCAGGACGGGTTGTGTCTACGGCCGTCCTCCGATACAGTCCGCTGTCTCCTTGGCCACGGCCGAGAGAGTTCTCTCTCGGCGGCTTCCCGACCTCCGGACTGGGCGTATACGTCTCTATGGCGTCCACCGGATCACGGTCTTCTTACTGCCTGGGTGCAGGACGGGTTGTGTCTACGGCCGTTCACCCATGAAGGCATCGAACACCTTACCCCGCACATCCTGCTACTTCCGCCGCTCCGAACCGTAGAAACCGCGCCGCAACCGTGCCGCGCCGTAACCGTCTCGCGACCGCCGATAACATTACCGTTAGCTTTAAGTACCGCGCCGTAACCATAGACATAAGGAACCGTAGATCAGTGATGCCAGAACCGTGGGACGTGGGACAAATCTTTACCCTCTCCACGACGTCCCACGACGTCCCAGTGACTCCCCTACCGCAGTTGTTTCATCTAACACAAGCGCGTTGTCCCACGTGTCCGTGTGAGCTCTCTGCAGGTTTGGCAGAGTTAGGCTGCTCTCGTCATTTCTACGTTATCGGCTCGATGCTCAAGCCGCTAAAGCACGTGGCAGCAGCATCGACGAATCGACAAAATAATATAATTTTGTGCATGGCAATATGGCTGAATTAAGAAACCAGGAGAATCAGTTCGAATCCCGATTTTACGGTTTCAGTTCTGATTCTTAATACATTAACGTTTTTCTAATACATAAAAATACATTTTTGATACATTAATACTATGAAATACATTAACTTGGAAAGCAGTTAAAAAAAGGAGTTGAACTGCATCTTTCTTTGATATTTTTTTAAATATTTATGTTTTATATGTATACATATGTATGTAGGTACATATGATAAAAGTACGTGATACAGAAGTAATTTCTTCAATTAGATATTACTGTTATTCTAACTATTACAATACGTAAATTCGAAGACATACGAGGAAAATTGGTTAGGTTAAATTGTAAGGATATAAAGAAATTTCAATCTTTAACGGTTTGTCAGTTTTATTTCTTATTCCTTACAACTATTATAATTTTATTCTGTGAATGGTCATTACAATGAAAGATGGATTAGATACAATTTGATTCCTCATTTAATTTGTTATATACATATCAGGTTTCTTGCAACTATTGTACCTGGTCCACGCTTACACGATATTGCATATTTTACTTTCCTATAATACAACAAGGAAACAAAACTATAATATAGTGATTACCATAATACAATAGAAAATGTTAAGCTTGGTATAAACCTTATGTTTTTTTTGTGTACTTAATCTGCACTTACGCTTCGTTGCTTTATAATGACTGATTTTTCTTTTGAATGAAACTTCCACTAGCGTATTGATGAAATTTTTCGATTAAAACAAAATCAAACACGACGTAATTTGAATTATAGTTACTTTATATATTTGCATTAGGTTTTAAATAAATAAGTAAATATAATGCAAATTATGTCGTGTTTGGTCTTATTTTGATCAGAAGAACCTTCCAATTACATTGGTAAAAGTTTCATTTAGCAAAAATGAAAAATAAAAAAGTTATAGTTAAATTAATATTGTCTCACTCAAATGTTTTTTCTCGGGTCCTTTAATTCTCGGACCTCTTTCTCTTTCGCTATTTGTCTTTTTCTACGTTCGCCAGCATTCAAGAACTCGCTCGAGCTGTGTCGTTCTGCCAGCCTCGCACACTTTCAGGAGAATCGGGAAAATCCAGCATAATAACACATTCTATGCTGAAAAAATATACTAAGTTATCTGTCTAAAAAAATTTTAATAAATCTGACAACAGATTTATTTTCGGGCTGCTTTTCTTAAGTAATCAGCATTTTACCAGTCTCCTGTACGGATCGGGTGTAGCAGTTTGTAGCAAACTCAACATGTTTTCGATATTATGTCTAATACACAACCGATCGAAAAATATTAAAAATCCAGGATATTTTGTGCCGTTTTTTATATGTCAAGGGCCATCGAAATGAAATAAATGATCAACAATGAATATTATAATAAAGGTGATCGCTGTTCATCTATTTCCTTTCTACGATGTATTTCTTCCACAAGAGACGGTTTCCTAACAATTTACAGTACAGTAAAATCTGGGTACATATAATGCAAGACGTCCGATCAAACTTCGACACCTCGCTCGGATATGCATATGCAATGTTTTGATTCGATCTCTCTGACTTTTCGTCTACTTTTAACATCAATTTTAGCACGTAATTACAATTCAAACTATATCGTGTTTGGTATCATTTTAATCAGATAAATCTGGCCAATACGCCAGTAAAAATTTCATTTAAAAAAAGTCAAAAATAAAAATGTTTTATAACTGAATTAGTATTAGTCACACCGATGTTTCGGCTCTTTCGTTTGATCATTTGACCTCTCTCTCTCCTCCACTGCCTGTCGCTTTCTACGTTCACGCTTGGCTGGCGTCGCGCGTAACCCGAGATTCGACACCTCGCTTGGATCCCATCTCTCTTGCATATGTATATCCAGATTTTACTGTACTGTAAATTGTTAGGAAACCGTCTCTTGCGGAAGAAATACAGGATTGCCTCGAAATAAGCAAGTGGTCTCTGCTTCGAAATAAGCAACTGTTAGGTCTCGAGCCACTTGCTTATTTCGAGGCAATCCTGTACATCGTAGAAAGGAAATAGATGAACAGCGATCACATATATTATACTATTCATTGTTGGTCATTTATTTCATTTCGATGGCCCTTGACATACAAAAAGCGGCACAAAATATCCTGGATTTTTAATATTTGTCGATCGGTTGTGTATTCTACATAATATCGAAAATATGTTGAGTTTGCTACAAACTGCTACACACGATCTGTACAGGAGAATGGTGAAATTCTGATTACTTAAGAAAAACAGTCAGAAAATAAATCTATTGCCAGATTTATTAAAATTTTATTAAACAGATAAGTTAGTATATTCTTTCAGCATAGAACGTGTTATTATGCTGGATTTTCCCGATTCTCCTAAAAGTGTGCGAGGCTGGCAGAATAACACAGCTCGAGCGAGTTCTTGAATGCTGGCGAACGTAGAAAAAGACAAATAGCGAAAGAGAAAGAGGTCCGAGAATTAAAGGGCCCGAGAAAAAACATTTGAGTGAGACAATATTAATTTAACCATAACTTTTTTATTTTTCATTTTTGCTAAATGAAACTTTTACCAATATAATTGGAAGGTTCTTCTGATTAAAATAAGACCAAACACGACATAATTTGCATTATATTTACTTATTTATTTAAAACCTAATGCAAATATATAAAGTAACTATAATTCAAATTATGTCGTGTTTCATCTTGTTTTAATCGAAAAATTTCATCAATACGCTAGTGGAAGTTTCATTTAAAAGAAAAATCTGTCATTATAAAGCAACGAAGCGTAACTGCAGATTAAGTACACAAAAAAAACAAGGTTTATACCAAGATTAACATTTTCTATTGTATTATGGTAATCACTATATTATAGTTTTGTTTCCTTGTTGTATTATAGGAAAGTAAAATATGCAATATCGTGTAAGCGTGGACCAGGTACAATAGTTGCAAGAAACCTGATATGTATATAACAAATTAAATGAGGAATCAAATTGTATCTAATCCATCTTTCATTGTAATGACCATTCACAGAATAAAATTATAATAGTTGTAAGGAATAAGAAATAAAACTGACAAACCGTTAAAGATTGAAATTTCTTTATATCCTTACAATTTAACCTAACCAATTTTCCTCGTATGTCTTCGAATTTACGTATTGTAATAGTTAGAATAACAGTAATATCTAATTGAAGAAATTACTTCTGTATCACGTACTTTTATCATATGTACGTACATACATATGTATATATATAAAACTTAAATATTTAAAAAAATATCAAAGAAAGATGCAGTTCAACTCTTTTTTTTAACTGCTTTCCAAGTTAATGTATTTCATAGTATTAATGTATCAAAAATGTATTTTTATGTATTAGAAAAACGTTAATGTATTAAGAATCAGAACTGAAACCGTAAAATCGGGATTCGAACTGATTCTCCTGGTTTCTTAATTCAGCCATATTGCCATGCACAAAATTATATTATTTTGTCAATTCGTCGATGCTGCTGCCACGTGCTTTAGCGGCTTGAGCATCGAGCCGATAACGTAGAAATGACGAGAGCAGCCGAACTCTGCCAAACCCGCAGAGAGCTCACACGGACACGTGGGACAACGCGCTTGTGTTAGATGAAACAACTGCGGTAGGGGAGTCACTGGGACGTCGTGGGACGTCGTGGAGAGGGTAAAGATTTGTCCCACGTCCCACGGTTCTGGCATCACTGCCGTAGATATAAGTACCGCGTCGCCGTAGCCGTTAAGCCATTTAAATTGATAGGACCCCAGGGCCGTAGTCTTAAGTTAGTTTGTACTTTAGTTAAGGAAATATAATTATTATTTTACCCACTAACCACCGACTTTTATTCATTCGTTCGCCTGAACCCCGGACTTACGGGCTGAGCCGGCAAACCCCCGGCGGTAATCCGTTACAATTTATTCAATTTTGATAATTATTTAGTGCGTATTTTCCAAACCTTGTATCCAACGAGCGAGAGGCTTGTATAAGTCTAGACCGAATCCGAATCCTATATTATCTTTCCTTCACAAAGAAGGTGTTTAAGGGGGTAGACACGGGTAATGCAGCGAGGTGACATTACCGGCAAAAACGGGCCTATTAAGGGGGTAGACACGGGTAATGCAGCGAGGTGACATTACCGGCAAAAACGGGCCTATTAATGGGTTTACGGGAATCGGTTATTTGTTCTTATATGAGAACACATAGGGCTGGGTAAGGGCTCATTCGAAAGAGGAAGGTCCAATGCAGGGCGGTCAACTCATGGTTTAACGAGATTATGTGCATATTTAATAATATCAGTGTCGAAAGTAGAAGAAAAAATCGACAAAATGCAGTTGCAAATTGGAAGCATTTTTAGGCCACTAAAAGAGTTTTGTGACTCAAACGGTGAGTTGATCGCCCTGCATTGAACCTTCCTCTTTCGAATGAGCCCTTATTCAGCTCAAGATCTTCTCGTATAAGGACGAATAACCGATTCCCGTAAAAGCATTCCCAAAGACGAGTTCCGCCATTATCTGGATACTACAGAGCAAGTCACGTGACAAATTTAGTTCAGCTAGTAGTTATAAGGTGGCGTCTAAGTAGAAAGGCTGCCGATTTGGAATCATAGTCAGAATCAAGCGTTAGCTTGATTACGTCACTCGAACTGTGCTACGAAGGCAAGCGAAAAAGGCAACATCGCCCGAACGCTGAGTGAGACGCACTACAGTCATGCTGTCCTTCTCTCATTCTGAATGTTGAGATTGTCCCCTTTCGCTAAGATTTGACTGCCGCCCGCCTGGATTTTCCACAGCGCCCCATAACAAACCTCACCCCATTCAAACTATATCGTGTTTGGTATCATTTTAATCAGAAAAATTTCACCAATGCGCTAGTAAAAGTTTCAGTACAAAAAAGTCAAAAATAAAAAAGTTTTATAGCTGAATTAGTATTAGTCACACCGATACGTTTCGGCTCTTTCCTTTGATTATCGGACCTCTCTCTTTTCACCACTGTCTGTCCTTTTCTACGTTCACGCTTGGCTGCTCGTCGCGTGTAACCCAAGATTAGACACCTCGACTTGATATATGCAACGTCTGGGTCCCAATGTTTGTTGCATATATCCAGCTTTTATTGTATACCGACGTAGTGCCGATGCACTTGATCACGACCGCGCGGAGCATATCCAACACTCTCGTGGTTCGGCCCGCGCTAACGGCGCGCTATGATTGGCCAGTGTTTTTCGTTAATTACTCGAAAACGAAGACTTCACCAACATTTTGGCAAAGGAAAAAGTTGTTTTGAATGACCTCAGTAATCATCCCTCTTACGCTCCTACCCCAGTTCTGGGACACCCTGTATACATGTAGTTCGACAACAGGTGGGCAATATTTTAAGGGGTGATTCTAGGGATCAAAATAAGACGAAAATCAAGAATAACGAAATAGCGTTTACGGCTTTATTTTCCAGTAATTGACGTTTAAAAATTCGAGTAAAAAGCGCCTGAAACCTGCAATCCGCTTAACACCGACGACTGAACGTCAGGTCAGCAGGGATCGGTACAGTCATAAACAAGAATCGTTGAATAGTAGAAACTTACCTCGTGCTATTCTTCTATCTTTTTTTTTTTATCTTCACATTGAATTTACATTAAATAACAATCACTAAAACAATGTTACATTAAATGTTCAATATGTCCATCGTTTCGTTCAATATATACGCGAATGCGTTTTCCGAAATTGTGTCTCATGCGATGAAAATCGTCTGAAACGTTTTGAATATTCGTTGCTTTAATTCCTCGCTGTTCGTTACCGTTGTTGAGTACTCTAAACTTTTCAGGTATCCCATAGAAAAAAGTCTAAAAGATTGGAGTCAGGTGACCGGTAAAATATTTGGGTAGGTGGTAATTATAAAAGAGTCCTCCTTATCCTTTGAGTCCTCAAGATATCCGACAGATTAATCTCAGAATCTGCTGAAAATGCTGGAGGTGTCGGGCGTTTTCATTGTTAGGAATGGAGGGAGATGTTTCCTCTTTGCTTTATAAACGCATCAACGTGGTGTTTTCGTTATTCACCATGGAACACTTTTCAAAAAAACAACTACTTGCATTAGAAGCATTCATCAGCACTCAGCGTAAGTAGTTTTCAACCATTACTTTCAGTGCATAGATTTTATTTGTTTTTAATTCGTTTCTTGTTAACAGCCGCTACCCTGAGGTCGTTGGGCTATATATGTAAAAAGGACATTTCCAATATTGGTAGGAGGCGGGTTGAGAGAAGGAGAAATGTAGATAAAATATAGGCGGAAGGGGGGCACCACCATTCCTTGGAAGCCGATCTTTTTGATTTGCGGCGTTTGTTCCGGGAGGAGCTGGATGTGAGTTACCTGTTCGTTTCTAATTTTAATTTATTAGATTTTTACAGTATATTAATGTGTTACGTCCCAACAAAGAAAATTCTATTATCTCCGATTTCAAATTACGGAAGCATTAGCAATCATGAAATCAGTTCATTGACTGACCTCTTCAGAGTCACTAGCGTCAACGAATTCTTTCTTCTTCTCGAAACGCTGCGTCGAAAATATGTGCCAATACACCGACATTCTAACAGGTCAATACACTAGCGAACTCTTTTCTCAACCCATGCAAAATCAGCATTTTCGGCCATAATAAAAAACGATTACGAGCAATAGCGAATACAGTCGGCCATACTGTTGTGAGGTGCACGGTTTCTCTGTCCGAGGAACGCCTAGTATTTCAAAATATTTCGAGCAGAGTTTCGTGAATAACAATGTTACGCGAAAAAACTCAGTTTTCCACGTTAAAGAAAGACTTCAGTTCAACTCATTTACCGATAGAACCATTAGCGTAAAGACGTTAAGACTTAGTGTAAACCAATAGTTTCGATCATCCGTGCGTCGAGAGGAAGAGAGACAGAAGGCAGCACTCTATGAAACTTTTTAACCGTTTCTGCTCATCCGGTGAGTCCCAACCAAACTCTGTATACTCTGTCCTCGGTTGTTAAGAAATTGTAACATCCTTTCCGTTTGAAAGTATAACAATTCGGCTTTATAATAGATCATTTCTTTTGGGATAATATATATAATAGTTAATTATTCTATTTTGCTAATTATTTGTTGCGTATTCCCAACCCTGTATCCAACGAACGAGAGGCTTGTATGAGTCTAGACCAAATCCGAATCCAATAATACTTTTCCTTCACAAAAGAAGGTGTTTAAGCGTTGCGTCGGATCATAAACTACCGTAGAGTAGTCACCTACCACTACGCAGAGTGTTGGCTGTACCTATAGTCAGATACGAGGACTAATATACATACTAATGTATATGTTTTCTATTGTATTTTTCATCTAGGGCGTACTCATTATAATTTCTTACTGTATTTCTCATCTAGCCCGTACACATTGTATTATTTTCTTTTATAACTTGAAGAAGCATACTTAGTTATCAATCATTTACTTACTTGAATAAACTACTATTAGTTTAGCACATTAATGTTTGGATTTTACTCCTCAACCGCACACCACACGAACCCATAATCCCTAATACTTAAGGGGGTAGACACGGGCAATGCAGCGAGGTGACATTACCGGCAAAAATGGGCCTAAAAAGGGGTCCGGGATCTTTCGCTTTTCGTCCTTATATGAGAATATTTGAGGCTGGGTGAGGGCTCATTCGAAAGAGGAAGGTTCAATGCAGCGCGCTCTGGTCATGATTGAACGTGATTTTGTTAATATCTAATAATATGAGTGTCCAAAGTAGAGGAAAAATCGAGAAAATACATCCGCAGAATCCAAGATATTTTTAGGTCACTAAAAGAGTTTTGTGACTCAAACGATGACCAGAGCGCGCTGCACTGAACCTTTCTCTTTCGAGTGAGCCCTCACCCGGCCTCAAATATTCTCATATAAGGACGAAAAGCGAAAAATCGCGATTGCATTCTCACAGACGAGTTCCGCCATTATCTGGATAATACAGAGCAAGTCACGCGACTTTAGTTCAGCTAGTAGTTATAAGGTGGCGATAAACTCAAAAGGCTGCCGATCTGGAATCGTAGCCAGAATCAAGCGCCAGCTTGATTACGTCACTCGAACTGTGCTGCGAAGGCAAGCGGAAAAGGCAACAACGCCCGAACGCTGAGTGAAACACACTACAGTCATGCTGTCCTTCCCTCATTCTGAATGTTAAGATTGTCCCTTTTCGCTAAGTTTTGACTGCCGCCCGCCTGGATTATTCACAGCGCTCCATAAAAACTATATCGTGTTTGGTATCATTTTAATCAGAAAAGTTTCACCAATGCGCTAATAAAAGTTTCAGTAAAAAAAAGTCAAAAAGAAAAAATTTTTATAATTGAATTAGTATTAATCACACCGATACGTTTCGGCTCTTTCCTTTGATCATTAGACCTCTCTCTCTCTCCTCCACTGTCTGTTCCTTTCTACGTTCATGCTTGGCTGGTCGTCCCATCTAATTCGAGATTCGACATCTCGGCTGGATATGTATATGCAACGTCTGGTTCCCAATCACTGTTGCATATATTCAGCTTTTACTGTATATGTAGACGCGAGGTCCATCCATTTATTAGTTCTAATAGTACCTTAGTACTTTTTTATGCAAAATGTTTCAAGAAGTTGACACAAGTAAAAAAAAAATGCAATTCCATTTAAATAAAAAGTGGATTTGCATTCTTTGAGTGCATCGTTGCATTCACGGAAAAAATGAAATCACAGAAAAATAGACATTATCATACCATTGAACTTTTACATAAACAGCTTTTTCCTATCTCTTATCAAATTCAAGATATAACCCGTCAGAAATTGCATGACGTATCTTGTATATTTTTATTAATTAAAAAACATTTATTTAAAGAGTTAATAACTTTTTCTAACAAATTTCTCAGATTGTACGTTCCTTCTGTTCTTCAGAGTTGGCATATATTTTTCAGCAGCGAGGGGTCCTACGGTGCACTATATAAAATCCACGCGTTCAGTCAGTCAGAATTTATCGGAGCGGGACAATTCTATCATTTGGATTGAAAGAAGGATAGCACAATCACCGTACATCTCACTCTAAACACGTGCCAATGTTTCGCTTTCGTTCTTCAGGCGTATCGTCGCGATGCCTCTGGCGAGATGAACGTTTGAATGTGTTTGTAAAAATACTTGAGGCGCTGTTGCCTTCCTAGATCGTGTTGCGCGCACGCTAGCTGAGAATTAAACCTTTCAAGTTCATACCAGACCACGCAAGTGGCTCCACCAGGCCCAACGAAAAAACTACTGTAATACCGACGTCCCAAATCGGAGAGGTCACGTGCCGTGTCTACACCCTTAATACGAGTCGTCTTCCAAGGGAACCGCTCTCCCTATACGTCGGTGCAGTGACGTACCTATTTCTGGGACGTTACACTAGGCTTGTCCAAAATTCGCTGCATAGAAACATTAAGATTCTCGTCGCTGTCGCCGTTACCTTTCAACGGCATGTATCGATTCTTCACGATGAAAATCGGAACGATCTTTTGTCACATCCACCGTCTGTTCAGTCGAAGATGTACCAGGTTCGGAATAAATGCGTGCTCTTGCAGTTTGTGTGCTTTGAGGGTTAAGAAAAGGAGTTGACGTCAATTTTTGCGTTTCTTTAATATTCAAAGTTGGGAATGTCGACTCGTATTTTATATCGATCATGTCTAAATGTGGCGATTCCGCTGACATATTCTCGCTAATTCGTTCCAGCGGTTCTACCATGGGTCACAATCGTTTCTCGATAACTCTCTCCTCGTCGATGCTCTGCGTTTTTTGCGTATAGCATCGCTTGTTTTAGCTATAGCATTCGCAACTTTACTCGATTCTTTAATATTACTATTATCCATTGCAAAGAGAAGACGTCTACTCGCTAAGCGTTCTATTAAAGGTCCACCCCCGCCCACATGACCTTGAACTATTTCTTCTTATCGGAAGATGACACAAGACCCCGCCCACCTTAAGCGAATTTTTTCTACGCCTTGGAAATGAGGTTTTTTGTTGACGCGGCAAATCTGACGCTGCAATTCGTGACTATAGAAGGTAGGGGTTTTGCTAAAGTTTAAAGCATACGCAAAACCAAATTGACCATCGCCGCACGTGTATCGTTCGCGAGATTGTATTGTAAAGAGTGAAATATGTACTCTCAAAGTTTCAAAGAGTTTTTTTGCCAAAGGAAACGCCCCGCAAGTTCTACTGAAGAAGAAGAGGTGCGCAAAAAAATGACGAAACATCAGGATGATGTGAAGTAAGTGTTTAAAACACATTCCATTTAACGCTGTCGGTATTTATTTGTTCTAGAATCGCATCTCAATTATCAAGTCGAATTTTGGGTCGAAAATATCCATTGACGGATTCCTGTACGAAGCATTTGGAAATCGGCATAAATATACTTGGCGACAATTTCTATCCACAACTCGTATTTTCAGACAGCCGAAACAACAGCTTGGAGCTGAGCATAGTAATGTGGTCGCTCATTGTAGCCGAAGCAGACAACGTGCGCAGCTTCTTTGAAGATTCAAAAGATACACGCAACAATATTAACTTTAACGATATAAGTGTTGAATTTGGAGTGTTATATGGCGAAAAAGTAGTTAAATTGATCAGCAAAGATATATGTATGTGCATGATGAGAAAAACGTTTGAGAAAATGGTAATTTTAAATGATTGTATAATTGAAATGTATAATGCATTATATGATAAACTGTATTCGGTGGAACAAAATTTTTAAGAGTTTGTAACATTAGTTCGGGAATACGGGAATGTAAAAGTGCATGCGGAGGTTGTGCAGTATATTAAAGAAAGTCACATTTGCGATCGAAATTCAATTATCGATGACAAATTAGTAGCTTTAGGTGTTCTGACAATAATAACAGCTGCGTCAACAGCATCTTAACAGAGAAAGTAAAATGAATTATATTACAAATTATGTTACAAATTATATTTTAATAAATCATAATAATGTATTCGGGGGTCACGTGACGATAGCTATAGAGGCAGTACGTGTCGGAGAGAAGTGAAACAAAATTAATCAATTCCGAAGGAAAATCTGAACGGATAGAGATGCAATAAATACCGCTGGAAAGAGGAAAAACCAAAGAATACAGGTGAATAAAGGCATCAAAAAGGTACACAGAAACAAGTTGCTTAAAAGAAATGAAACTGGCGAAAGAGATCGATTGGATGAGAAACTGATAAGATAAAGAAAAACGAAGGTAGCGACATCTAGAGGCAGACCAGAGCGGCCGCGTCAAGTCTGGCGCAGCCACGTGGAGAAGTATAGGCACAGAAGCAAATACAGAGAGAGAAAAACATAGATGAGTAAGACAGGAGAGACGGAGAGCCCAAAGGATTCCGGAAAAAGAGGAAGGCCGACTTTAGCTGAACAGCTTGGGAAGTATAGGTCGGGCAGCCAAGGATCACTGCTGGACTCTTTTAAAAGAAAAAGAGAAGAAGAAGAAGCAGAAGAAGAAAGAAGAAGAGCGGAGAAAGAACTGATAGAAAATTTCCAAAAAGCAAGAAGAGTAGGAAGATCACCACCGCAAGAAGCTACGGAAGGAGAAGGAACAGAAGGCGAACCTAAAGATATAGAAATGGACAAGTTAGACAGATTGACTGAGCTGGTACTGACAGTGAAGAGGGACACACAAGATATTAAGAAAGAAAACGAATCCATAAATAAGGAAATAAGAGAACTAAAAGAAGAATGGAAAAGAAAGCAAGAAGCGTGGGAGCGAGAAAAAGAAGAAATACAGAATAGAATTAAAAATCTGGAAATTAAAAGAGATAAGGCGGACGAATTAATTGAAAGAATAAACCGTATAGAGCGAAAAGAGGAGGCAAGAGAAAAAAGGGAGAAACGAAACAATATCACACTGAAAGGAGAAGAACTACCAAGAGGCGAAACACCGAAAGATACAGCAGAAAAGGTAATATTAGAAAATTTGCAGGTGAAGGTGGAAATAGAGGATGCTTTCTGGACGAGAAAGGGAGAGAGAGGGAGTATTTTGATAGCAAAGTTAAGAAACTGGCAACAGAAAAAAGAGATAATGATGAAGAAGGGCAAACTGAAAGGTAAGAAAATATACATTGATAATGATTTAACAAAAAACGAAAGAGATACCCAGAAGGCAATCTTAAGTATTGCGAAAGCGGAGAGAGAGCAGGGAGCACACGTGAAAATAGGATACAGAAAGGTAAGGATAAACGACAGGATCTTCAAATGGAAAGAGGGAGTAGGACTTGAAGAGGCAAAATTTTGGAGCCGACAAAGTTCGGTGAGTCTCTAATTTCAGAGAAAGACACCGAGCGAAAAGGGACCGCGACAGAAGATAAGGTTCTAAGTACCACTCCTCCCGCGTCTGAAAAGACGAACAGGGGAGGAGAGGGAAATAACAACAATGAAAAGAACGAGAAAAGAAAACAGAAGGTACATGCCAAGCAGCAGGTAAAGAATAAGACATTATCGATAGGTTTCTGGAACGTCGCAGGTCTGTATAATAAAGATAAGCAGTTTTGGGAATACGTGGAGACATACGATTTCATAGGACTAACTGAAACTTGGGTAGACGAGAAACAATGGAATGGGTTACAGAATAGGTTACCGAACAGTTTCAACTGGAAATGTCAGCTGGCAAAAAAAGAGAAGAACAAAGGTAGAGCGAGAGGAGGCATCATAACGGGAGTGAAGAAAAGAATAACAGAAAGAGATACACAGGAGGAAAAGGCGGACATACAAGAAAGGAAGATTGAGATACAAGGTAACATATGGAGAATAATCACGGTATACAGCAGAGATATGAAAAAGACGAGAGAGAATATAGAAGAAGCAATCGGAGGTATGAAAGAAGAAAGACTTATAATCGGCGGGGATTTTAATGCTAGAATAGGTTTAGAAGGATCATTTAGCAATGAGGATAGGAAGGACAAAGAAACGAGAAAATCGAGAGAAAAAATAAAAAACATAGAAGGAAACAGGCTAATAGAAATGGTAGAAGACAACGGATGGGAGATCATGAACGGTAATTTTGAAGGAGACGAAGAAGGTGAATATACTTTCATTGGGGGCAAAGGAAACACAGTAATCGATTATGTATTAATAGACCCAGCAATTAAAGATGATATCAGAAGTTTCAGGATAGAAGAGAGGATAGAGTCAGATCATTTACCACTGAAATTAGAAATTTATGGAGAAACCAGCGTAGAGAAGCAAGAAGAAGAGATATGGAAGGAAAGACGGCTTTGGACGGAGGAAGGAAAGAGACACTACCAGGAGGAAGTGGAGCAAATTGAATTCGAGAAGGAGGATTCAAACGAAATGATGGAAGAAATGGTACATAAGATCAACGGGACGGTACTCAAGAAAGCGGTAAAGGTAATGAAATTGAAACCAGGGTACAGGGAATGGTGGGATAAAGAATGCACAGAGAGAAAAAGAGAAACGAGAAAAGAGCTGAGAAAATGGAGAAGAGGGAAAGGGGAAAAGGTGACATACATTCAGAAAAGGAGAGAATTCAAGAAACTCTGCGAGAAAAAGAAGGACCAACAACAGAAGAAAGAAGAAGAAGAAATAGAACAAATTAAAAACACAAATGAAATATGGAAATATATCAGTCGGGAAAGGAAAAAAAGAATAGGAACAACAAACAAAGTAAGCACACAGGGCTGGAGAAGATATTTCATGGAATTATTAGAAGGAAAAGAACAAAAGGATCAAGAAGAAAAAGTGAGTTTAGAGGATACAGAGGAACAACAGGATACAAATGAAATTATAACGGAGCAAGAAGTGATGAGACAAATTAAGAAATTGAAAAAAAGGAAAGCAGCAGGGGAAGATGGCCTAGAAAACGAGGTCTGGATACATGGAGGAAAAAAGGTACTCACTAGAATAACAACACTGATAAACAAAGTATGGAAGGGAGAAGGAATGCCAAGGAGATGGAAAGTAGGTATAATTAGCCCTATATTTAAGAAGGGAGATAGGGATGATGTAAAGAATTACAGAGGGATAACGCTACTAAATACGGCATACAAGATATACGCGATGATTCTAGAGAACAGATTAAGTGCAGAGCTAGAGGAAAAGAAAATCATACCAGAGTCGCAAGCAAAAGCAATTACCATTTGAAAATTCGGTACGATACAGATGAAAACTTTTGTATAACAATTAAAACTTTGATGGCATTAGCATTCGTTCCCGTTAATGATGTTGTTAAATTATTTGAAAAATTGGTTTGTATCAACTATACAGGAAATGATGAAAATGTTTATGAGTTTTTCACGTATTTTGAAAAAGAGTACATTGGGACTGTTAAATTGAAGAAAATAAGAGAACTCCCGAGATTCCAAATTAGTTGTTGGAATCAATATGATGCAATATTAAACGATTTGCCCCGTACAAATAATAATGTTGAAGGATGGCACAGAGGATTCAACGAATTAGTGGCAAAACAGAATGCAAGTATTTGGCATATATTAAGATGCTTAAAAATGGAGCAGGCCAAAAATGAATTTATGATTTCCCAAATTCGATCAGGAGTTGAAGTAAGCAAACCAGTAAAAAAATTCATTCGGTACAGAGATCAGTTAAAATCTGTAGTAAATAAATATAATAGTAGTATATATGAAGAAAAAATTGATTACGTTTATGCAGTGGCAAGAATTCTTTTAGTTTAAAATATGTGTTTAGAATTTAATTTCATACTTAGATACTAAGGATAAAAAAATAAGTTAATTTAAAAACAAGCAAATTGTAAATGTAAAAACGATGATATTAAACAAAATAAAATTAAAAAAAGCAAGCAGACTCAAAAATATAAAATAAGATCAAAAACATTCGATGAATTGTCTCATTCGGTGAAGTGGCATTTGGTGAATTGGTATACGGTGAAATGTCCATTCGATGAATTGTACATTCGATAAATTGTCCATTCGGTGAATTGTCTTCGGTGAACTGTCTTTCGATGAATTGTCTTTCGATGAACGGTCCGTAAACCACTACACAAAGCTCTGGCTTGCCCAGAAATCGATTGCGGCCTGTAGATAAGAGCCTGCTCGTGTCTAAGGAGACTGTACAAGTCACTGCCTTGATAATTTCCGATACCTAGAGTGATTGGTGATTTATTCAGAGTGTTGGCTGTACCTATAGTTTAAATCGCGTACTAATATATACTAATACCCATATTTTTCATTATATTCTCATTTAGGACGAATTCATTGTATTTTCTTTGTATTTTTCATCTAGCCCGGACTAATTGCATTACTAATATCATTATTTTCTTTTATATTTCTCCATAGGGCGGAACTATTGTAAAGGTAAATATATTCAGTTAACATTTTGCCAACTAGTTAGAATCAAATGTTCGTTTTCTTGAATAAACTAGTTACTGAAAACATTAATGTTTGGATTTTACTCCTCAACCGCATACCACACGAACCTATAATCCCTAACATAATATACGAGTCGCCTTCTGAGGGAACCGCTCTCCCTTTACTGTATGCGTCTACTAAGTTGAAACTCTAGGCGTCACTCGCTCCCCCTAATCCCCACCTCGAACTCTCGTATAGCCTCCGCACGTGGCACAGCTTGACATAACTTGACATAGTCGTAGCATTTTGACACTTCTTAGGCGATTGTAATAAAATTTATGTATTGCCACGAAAAATATCCATACAGTAAAACCTGGATAAATGCAACCAAGATTGGGACCCAGTGGTTGCATTTATCCAAGCGAGGTGTCGAATCTCGGGTTACACGCGACGACCAGCCAAGCGTGAACGTAGAAAGGGACAGATAGTGGTAGAAAGAGAGAGGTCCGATGATGAAAGGAAAGAGCCGAAACGTATCAGTGTGACTAATACTAATTCAACTATAAAACTTTTTTATTTTTGACTTGTTTTTAATGAAACTTTTACCAGCGGATTGGTGACATTTTTCTTATTAAAATGATACCAAACACGATATAGTTTGAATTATAATTACTTGCCAAAAATGATGTTAAATGTTGGCGAAAAGCAACAGAGATCGAAATCAAAACGAGTCGCGGTGTCGGCTCTGGTTTCAAAGGTTTCATTTATCCAGGCAAGGTGGCGATTCTGGGCATTTAATGTTGCATTTATCGAAGCGAGGTGTCGATTTTGGGCATTTAATGTTGCATTCATCCAAGCGAGGTGTCGATTCTGGGCATTTCATGTTGCATTTGTCCAAGCGTGGTGCCGATTCTGCGTTCGTACACATGTTTTGTATTCAGCCGACATGCCGATTCTGTGTCCGTACACATCTTTTGTATTCAGCCGACATCATTTATATTCAGTCGTGGTGTCAATTCTATGTTGTTTATTCTATTACTATTGTTTATAAATATAATTCAAACTATATCATGTTTGGTGTCATTTTAATCAGAAAAATCTCACAAATGCGTTAGTAAAAGTTTCATTAAGAAAAAGTTAAAAATAAAAAAAGTTTATCGTTCAATTAGTATTAGTCACACCGATATTACAGTCGGATCATATTACACGGTTTTCTCGTCGAGCGGCTCGGTTCGTCTAGGGGGATCTCCCTAAGTGGAGGGGATAGCGATGTTGCACTTATCCAAGTATTCTTTCGTTGCATTTATCCAGGTTTTACTGTACTCCCTTATAATATACATGTTTAATATATAATTTATAATATGACATGATATATACCCGAAGAAATGAAAGCATTTCGTTGTTATGTAGGTTTTGAAATGTATTAACGCGATTTAAAAATATAAATGTTATAATTATGACTTGCAATGTATTTTCCTGCATACCCCAACAATTTTCAGGTGTTTACTGATGTAAGGTCAGTAACGAACATGTAATTGCCAGATTCGAACATCTGGTGGTTACGATTCGCTCTAACCCGTTTTATTGAGGGAGTAATAATTTGCAGGTAAACGAAGGTTTGGTACTATGCAGTTAATTTTCCTGTATTGGAATTTTTTCCAAATACTTTTCTCAAAGCGTTCGGAGTGTTCACATTATACGATTTCTCAAAGTGTTTCTAACTATTTAATTTGTTTTTTTGGTTTTTTCTTTCGTGTTAGTTGTGTTCTATTTTTTTCTTAATATTTATAGTATGTTGTGTGTTTTTTAATTCTATAGTTATTAGTCACTTTCTATTTTTATATAGTGCGTGTGTGTATTTTTTATTTTATAGTTATTAGTCATTAGAAATTAAATAAGTAGAATCAGTATGGAAAATCGTAAGGAAGGACAGACAATGCGAAGCGAGACTCGTAAATTGATTACGAGAATCGCCGAGAAGTGCGATGAAGAGGCTTGCAATAAACAACTGTGTTTTGGTATTCGACAATCTGCAGCAAGAGTCTGTAATTATACCGGTGTGTCACGCGCAACTTTGTTTCGCATTAAAGGTGAAAGCTCATCATCCTCATCGTCATCGCAAAACAAAAGGCTTCGCACTGTGGGAACGTTTGATTGTACCGACGATGAGAAATTGATAATCCGGAGCATTATCTACGATTTTTATGCAAGGAAGATAATTCCAACTTGCCCGAAACTGCTGGTCACTATACGGGAACAACTTCCTTTTTCATGGAAACTTCGCACATTACAACGACTGTTACATAAAATGGGATATAGATGGAAAAAATCTACAAATGTGAGGAAGATTTTAGTAGAGAAATCAAACATTGTTGCATGGCGCGACAAATATTTAAGAGCGATTGATTCCTACAGGAGACAAGGAAGAAATATAATATATTTAGATGAAACTTGGGTGGATAACACATTATCATTTAGCAAATGTTGGCAAAGCAATGAAGAAATTGGCATATTAAGAAACAACAGTTCTTCCCACCGTTACATAATTGTTTATGTGGGTGGCAAAGGAGGATTTGTGAAAGGTGCTGCCTTGATTTTTAAAGCTCGCAGTACAACGGGGAACTACCACGGGCAGATGAATGCCCTCAATTTTGAGAAGTGGGTAAGCCAAAAATTGCTACCTAGCATCCCCTCTCAATTAGTCATTATAATGGATAATGCTCCGTACCACACGGTATAAATAAATAAATCACCAACCGCATACGGAAAAAATCAGACATGATAAAGTGGTTAGAAGAGAATAATATCCAACACACAGCCACCATGAAAAAATATCAACTGGTGGAATTATTCCAAAGGAATAAAAGTCTGGACAAAACTTATAAGGTGGACAAGTTATTTAAAGGGGAACAACAGGGTGAAACTTTCAAAAAATCGATTGTGTTTTTTTTTATAGAATTGGCAAGTATTCATCTTTTAGAATATTTTCCAAAAGTATTATGATGGAATTCGTACAAATAACGAAGCTACATCGCTTTTTCTGTGCGCGAGCACTCGACCGAAAACAATTGCTCGAAGCTGTTGACGGTAAGGCCTATTTTCGGCAGGTGGCGGTGTTCCGATATTCTTATTTACATTGTTTGTTGAGTGACAATGGATCGCAAAGGAAGTAGATCTACCTCTAAACGACAAAGACGTGACAATAGAAAAAGTCATCGCCCTTTAAACCGTTTTGAAATAGAGCAGGACGAGACGGTTGGAAGCGTAGCGACGAAGAAGTTAAAGACTTTCGACATTACCGATGTTTCCATAAATCCAAATATAGGATATAAACTAATAAACTTGATAACGGTATTTTTGACAATTTCAAGTTTTGTGAAGTGTAAAGTTTGTAATAGCGACATAACTTTCGAGGAATCAGGCTGTCGCGGACTCGGTTTCAAATTAGTGCTAAAATGCAAATCGTGTGACCCGAAATATATAGATTCATGCCCTTTAATTAATAACGCTTACGAAGTAAATCGTAGATTTGTATTTGCCATGAGATTAATTGGAGTTGTCCTGAACGGTGCTGAAACATTTTGTGCGTTCATGGATATGCCACGACCAATTTTTCAATCGTTTTATGATGCAGTTGTTCATAGCGTATATACTGTTTCGAAAGCGGTAGCCGAAAGTTTCATGAAAAAAAGTGCCAATGAAGAAAAGAACTTGACGAGTGAAGCAGGAGCACAGGCTACGGGACTGATGGTTTCAGGAGATGGCACTTGGATGAAACGGGGATTCAGTTCTTTGTTCGCTGTCGCCAGTTTGATAGGTTTTCGTATAAAGAAAGTTATCGATGTTGTTATAAAGTCTGCGTACTGTCATGCCTGCAAATTGCATGAAAACGATCCGGATGACATCGAACATGAGATGCGGCGACAGGAACATGCAAAACATTGTGTCTCGAACCACGAAGGAGCATCCGAGAAAATGGAAATTGATGCGATTCGTGAGATGTTTCTCAGATAGGAAGAATTGTACGGTACACAGTACACTCATTACATCGGTAATGGCGATAGTATAACCTATAAAGGTATTATTGATTCAAAACCGTATGGCGACAAAGTTATCGTAAAAAAAGACTGCATCAACCATGTACAAAAGCGAATGGGCACGAGATTACGACAGTTAAAAAAAACTCACAAAGGACTTGGCGGTAGAGGAAAGTTGACCGACAAAATGATTAGCGAATTGTGCAACTACTATGGAAAAGCTATTCGTGAAAATAATGAGTCTGTAGAAAAAATGCTCAATGCCATATGGGCCACCATCTACCACAAAAGGTCGTTAGACGAAAATCCAAACCATGAGTTGTGTCCAAAAGGTGCGAGTTCATGGTGCACTTGGCAGCGCGCAAAAGCCACTGGCAATCTGCAATCATTCCTATTTTTGCAGATTTGAGCAAATCGGAATTATTGGAACGTTGCATAGGTGGATTTACGCAAAACTGCAATGAGAGCTTTAATGCTCTCATTTGGAAATTTGCACCGAAAACTTTATCAAGTCGGGCTATTATTGTGCAAATTGCTACTTATTTGGCTGTTTCCATTTTTAATAATGGAATGTCATCTCTGTTACAAGTAGTAAAGAGTCTTTCAAATTGAGCGCAAAAAATTGACAGTCTGTGGTAGCCATGTTTATTATGTTTTTTCATTCCTCAAACGTCATTTGTTTTCTGTTTGTCATGACAAATTATCATGGAGCGCTACACGCCTCAACAAAATATGGAATCGGTTACAGCAACGTATCGTGCACTTCGCGGTATTTACGGTGTGCATAATCGGCCAAACAAAAGCACAATTCATCGTTTGGTTAAAAAATTCGAAGAGAATTTTTCTGTACTTGATGTTGCAACACCGATTCGCCAAAGAAATGCAAGAAGTCAAGAGAATATTGCTGCTGTAAGTGCAAGTGTTCGTGAAAATCAAAATTTATCCATTTCGCGTCGTTCACAAGAGTTGAGTCTCTCTTTAACAACAACATGGCGCATTTTGCGTAAAGATCTTGGTTTACACCCATATAAGATTCAACTAACTCAGGAACTGAAGCCACAGAACCATGCTTTGCGTCGACGGTTTGCTGATTGGATTCTAGGGCAGCTCGATGTGGATCCAAATTTTCATCGAAAAATCATCTTTTCAAATGAGGCTCATTTTTGGCTTGATGGCTTTGTAAACAAGTAAAACTGCCGTATTTGGGATGATTCTAATCCGCAGGTGATTCAACAGCGACCATTATATCCGAAATAAATCACTGTTTGGTGTGGATTATGGGCTGCAGGCATCATTGAACCATTTTTTTTCGAAAATGAACGAGGAGATGCTGTTACAGTGAATGGTGAACGCTATCGAGCTATGATTCGTGATTTTTTGTTTGACAATTTAGATGATTTTGACTTGAATGAGATGTGGTTTCAACAGGATGATGCCACGTGTCACACAGCTGCTAAAATAATTCAGTTATTGCGTCAAAAGTTTGGTTTCGATAATTTCACAGAATGGTCATGTGAATTGGCCACCAAGATCGTGTGATCTGACTCCGTTAGACTTTTTTCTATGGGGTTATGTCAAGTCACAAGTCTATAGCAACAAACCACGATCGATTGATGAGTTGAAAGCAAACATTCGACGCGTTATTGGCGATATTAAGGCTGATATGTGCAAAAGAGTCATGCAAAATTTTGTTGACAGAGTTGGCTATGTAAGCAAAGCCGTGGAAGCCATATGAATGATACTGTTTTCAGGACATAATGTAATGAAATAAACTTCAAAATAAAAAAAATTTTTGGTTGATATCACACATATCTGTCATCTTCTCAGATGAGAAAAAGTTTAATTTGGACGGCCGAGATGGCTGTAAATATTATTGGCACGATCTGAAGAATGAGAAAAGCGTGGCGATGAGTCGTAATTTCAGCGGTGGTTCCTTAATAATATGGGCAGCGTTCAAAGCAGATAGAAGAACTCCAATTTGCCACATAAATCATAAAATGAATTCGAAAAGCTATACAGAATTATTAGAAATGATTTTAATACAATTTACAGAAGATATTGATGACGACAATTGTATTTATCAGCATGATAATGCTGTAGTTCATGCGTCTAAATACGCAAAGGAGTGGTTTCTTCAAAAAAATATCAGTATTTTATCGTGGCCTGCATGTTCCCCTGATGTAAACCCTATTGAAAATCTTTGGGATATCATAGCGCGAAAAGTTTATAAGAATTGCAAACAATACAACTCCATTATTGAACTAAAGGATGCGGTGAATGAAGCGTGGGCGTCTGTTGAAACAGAAACGCTTCAAAAGTTAGGTTTCATCAATGACGAACCGTATTTTTAATGTGGGATCGGGATCGTCTGTCAGACTCGTGGGGCTGACAACAGACGATCCCTGCTCCAAACAGCTATCGTACCGCTCTTCGGAAATTATGTTATATTCGAACGCCATGCGCTTGCGAGAGCACCGTTCAATCTCACCGCCATCTAGCGCTCCCCGGCCCGAACTCAAGGCGTCCGGGCAGACGAAACTCTCTCACCTCTACTAAACGCCTACAAATGTAATTTAAAAAAATGGAGGATATATTAAATACTAACATATAGGTATAGTGAAAAAAATTGTTAATTTCAATTTTATTCATCTGAAAAGCAGCCGACATTATAGAAATTTCGCAGTGTATTTTCGGTTAAAGAATATTTTTGTTTTTTTTCTTAAATGAACGTTATATTTATTTCGTGAAACCGATGTGTACTCTTTCGTTAGTTAATTCCGAAGTGTTACCAACCACAAATTTTTCATTGGTATGATATAATTATAAGAATTTATCATAAAACATAGTGACTTTATAGAAATTTCGGCCAGTGTACATATATCTTGTTTGTTTCTTACTAAAGTTGTTGACTCAATGTCCAAAGTTATCAGTGAACTTTACATTTCTTATATTTCATGAACAGTATACGACTAATCATTGTAATCATTGTACAGTTATATGTGTACAAACATTGCACTGTAAATCACTCTGCAAATTTTGTGGATCCAGATACAGGTGTAACATCCCACAGGAAGAAGAATGAATAAAAAAAAAAAAAAAACCTATCATTATTAATTATTAAAAAATATATTTATTTTTTTTTAGTTTTTATACAATCAAAATTATAACACTTCGTTTTTTTATTATTGTAATAACACAATTCAGATTGACAATTATATTCATATTTAATAAGAAAAGAATGTTGTATTTATACTTAACAAAATTTATACAAAAAAAAAAAAATACATCGATAATTACCGCGTCGATAATTCTACCGCGTCGATAAAAGATCGACGCGGGATATATAGATAGAGATAGGAATAACATATAGAAAGAGACAGGAATAGAGCGCAGAATAAAGAAAGATAGCACTACGCATAGACAGAGACAGCGATACGCGCGGAGTCACGTACACGCCGGTCAAAGTCCAAACACTTCCGGTATCGAAAACGCGTATAGAAAAAACTGCTACGTAAGCAAATCTCGAGTATAAATACGAGCGTGCCGCGAGGAGCACTTCCACTTCGATTCTGATCGTAGTCCGACACGGATCTATGATACGATTACTACATAGGTTTCCAGTAGCTTAGATTCTTTTGTCGGCAAGGCGGCAAAGGTTCTGCGTCAGACCCGGAGCGCTCGACCACCGGTTCGCAGCGGTTCTCACACGTGTCAGGTTCGCTACCAAGCTTAACGAGCGAGCGAAAGCCGAAGCTCCTTGGATGCGGCCTATTAGCACACTGGCTCTAGAGCGACGATACCGTCCTGCAGTGTTCGCAACCAAGCTTAACGAGCGAGCGAAAGCAGAAGCTCCTTGGATGCGGCCTATCAGTGACGGCTAAGTTGCTCAGAAATCGTACTGCGGCCGAACGGGTTAGCTCCTACAGTGTCGGAACGGATCCACGCCAACTCCTCGATAATCGAACAATTTATTTGAATAAATTTTATTTTATAAATTCAAGTTATAGATTTAGAATTTTTATAATCGTATCTAGAGACGCGTTTACTAATCAATTAAATTTTTTCTTTGTATTTTATTTTAGGTCAAACTATTTTGTTATTTTTCTTTGTATTTTTTTATATACAGGGCGCACTCATTGTAACTAATATAATTAATTTTCCTTTTTGTATTTCAAAACAGAGCGCAACGTTTGTACACTGATTACATTAATTCTTTATATTATTTTCATCACCTTTTTATATAACTCAAATAATTACTTACCTTTTCTTTTTATATACATATTATAAACAAACACAACACACAACTTTCTTGAATAAACACTCATTACGATTTTTGAGAAAGGAATTAACGTTGGATTTCACTCCTTTACCGCGCACCACCCGAACCTATGATCCCTTCATTATTTTGTTATTTACGAGTCGCCTTCTCATAGGGAACCGCTCTCCCTACGCGGTCGGTGCAGTAGCGTACTCGCGATAATAATTCCCGGGACGTTACACAGGGGTACATACACAAAATATTGAAAGACTGTGCAGAGAAATTCGAGGAAACATTTATGTGTACGGTCGCAAAGAATATCATTTTAATCATTACCTAGCAGAGTTCATATTTAAAAAAATTTTCGATTTTTCTGAAAGATTAGATGTGTTACGTCCGGATTATTTTCAATAATCCGGCCGTAGTTAACATTTATTTTCATTTTCTTTTTGATAGTGTTGAATAGTTTAATCGTATAATATACTGAATTTGTGTACCTCGTCGGTGCGCAGCACTTGGAGATAATCCCAGGCGAGGCACACAAAGGAGGCTATAATTAGTCCTTTTCAAATAATAAGAAGTTAACCTTCCTTGGGACGATTGCCTTGTCGAAACCGCGTAGCAATAAACACATAGAAATTCGAAATCGCTAAGGTTAAGGAGAGGTACTATCAACATCTTTCGCCACGCGGTTAAGCAGTGCGATGCTCTTGGAAGTTTCCCAGCTTAACCGCGCGGAATAAGGGAAATACGATTTTTGTTTTACTTCGCAACGAAGTACCTATCCTACCTCCAAAGCATGCGTCAGCCGGTCCTTCCACGAGGAGTGCATGTAATTTGGAACAGAACAATTGGAATTTAACGGAATGAAACTGTTTGAATGATATTGGAATGCGAGGGTTTGCGTGACAACCACTGTAGTTCGAAATCGTTCACGAATGTTCGAGACAAAGGTCGACCGAGTCTATAAACATCGCCGTTAAACGTTAAACGTAGAACGTTCGAATATACGTAAATCGTCGAGATACGAATAAGAATGTTAATAACTAATAAGCGCGGAATGAATGTTAATTAAATGCGACACGCATGTATCCGCAATTTGTCGACGATTATAAAACACCGGCTGCATCTCGCGTAAACCGGTAAACAACAAAATTAACAGTACAATTAACGTATGAATAATAATTAACGATATTCAACTAATGGTCATTCAACCTAGTAAACCAAATATTTTTAATAAAATGAAGACCTCTTTCGATACCGGAAATATAATGATAAAAGCCTCTTTAATTAGCAAATTCAAATAAATTAAGTCGTAACAGATTTCGAATATTCCAGAACTTTAGAATTGCGACGCATGAAATCCGTTGTAGCGTTAGAGGGGTAGAAAGAAATGGATAACCTTAGACGAAGGTAGAAGGAAAAGCCAGGAAGGGATGAGGGAACTAGGAAGAGCGGCCAACTAGCCCAATACGCGCGGGATTTCCCCTCCGTCACGTACCCCGATTTGCCAAATGATGGCCCCACTTTGGGCCCTTGATCGCGGGTCGAACCCTGAGGCACGATCGCTTGACTGAGGCAAATCACTCTTCGTCAATAAGTCGCAAGGTGCGTGACGGGGAGCCCGTGTTCGCGTAGAGATAGAGTTGTTAATCAAAACCGCGTAATCAGATTGCTCGGCAAGTCCTCTTCAAGGCAGAGTGTCGAGAGAGTTTCGATTCGGGGTTTTGTGACAAGGACTCAAACGGATACGTTAAATTCTTTTCATACTCTTCAAATTCTATCTTTTCTCTTTCATTTTATATCGTCTCGTGTATTAATTATTTTTCTTTCTTTTTCCGCGCCGCGTTGATTTAAAAATACTTTGTGTTCGTTTGTAATAGTTTGAATTCGTCTCGTAACACCGTAATAAAGGCCGATCGCGAACGCGTAGTGCAGTGGCAGTTTCCTCATCTTTTCTTTGATTTCCAGATTTCTCAACGATACCAGTGAATAAGCAAACAATCAAACGTATTATCAGATATTATTTCACATCAATTCCTGGTAAGTTGTCCATTTCATTTTATCCAATACGACGAATCTGGACGTGGTGAGGCAAAACGGGCGATCTACGAAACCGCGTATTCTGGAAAGTTTCCCTCTAGATCGTTCCGTTCACAATAGAGACATAAGGTATCGAATATTTAAAATATTTAGAAAATTCCGATTTCACACAAAAGAAGGCGGCCCCACGAAACCGTGATTCTGGTAGTTTACCCTCTGGGACCGTTCTTTCCTTTTGTTCGCGTTTAATTCTTCATACGACATCGTCGCTCGAATCGTCGAATCGTTTAATCAAACATTAATTATTCCATAATCAATAGTCTCACTTTCATATAATCTAAACCTTTCTTAACAATGCATTCATTTTCCCTTGTATCATCTTCGTACAAATTCACACGAGGGGCCCGTATGGGACTAGGCTTGACGAATCCGATTAATATCTTAATTAACTATTAATCAATCTATCAACTCCTTTATTGTTCTAATCGCGAAGGATCTAACATCGTCTCGAGCGATTAGGACTGGTGGCAGCGCTAATACCGTTCTCAACCGCGTATCAGCCAACATAATAAAACATAGTAAAATTCTCGTTTTTTCGTTTTTTTTTTTTTTATTTTGTACGTCGCGCGCCGTCTCTCTTTCGCTCACGACGTAACAGATGCGTTTTTCAAAATAATGGCAATTACATATGTATCCCTTGAATGAAAGTCTAAATGAATAAATGACTTATTTTGGGTAACCCCGCCTCTGCGGAAGAAACAAACGACCAACTCCTACAGCCGGATCAACAGCGATTCCCTTAGAAGAATCCGCAACCGTTGTTACACATCTATTACCTCCTCCGAGAATAATAGTGAATTAATAGTTATGGCGGTCCTTAAATTATATACTTTCTCCAATTTATCTTACAGCCTTATGGAATACCAAACCACGAGAATGTTCCGACGTGGCCCTTGCCATAACTGGTCGGTTGGTGTCCTATAGCTTATACCACTGTGTTTGATACTGTACGTTAGTAATGGCGACACATCAAATATATCAAGGGCGCAAGGAGAACAAGGTGGGTCGCCGGGTTTTCGTGAGAAGACTGCCACCGTATACGAAGAAAAACAAACTTCTGGAGATCTTCCTACCGTATGGAGCGGAACATGCAGTGGTACTGCGAAGATCAACAGGGTACCACGCTTTCATCACGTTCCGGACTGAGGAGGGTGCGGGCCAGGCATTAGAAGCAGGAAGCCTTGGCATTGTATGTCAAGGAAGAAGACTCAAGGTTTCTCCAGCGGATCCTTGGCATGAAGCAAAACTTATATCACCACTGCCTGTCATGCATCCCCTTCCGGAGGTCAATCTAGCACAGGGGAACCTGTTACTATTAGAAATGATGGCGAAAATATCTCAATTAAAGAAGATTAATCACAATCAACCCAAAATTAAATCCGTATCAGAATGAGATAGGTCAGTAACTCTCAGTGACCAACCTCTATTCCCCATCATTACAGCAGCTGGACGCTGTCATCTCAGGGTCAGTGGAGAGGGTAGTATCCGCTCGTGTGGAGCGGATTCAGCGGGAAACCATGCGCCACGCCGCCGCGGTGGTACACCTAAGCCAGGCGTTCACAAGGCGACGTGACCCGTATCGGTGGACCCGACAAGGGCAACGGCTAAGACAGGCAAGACGGGCAAGATCAGCCTCAGCACCACCAAGACCACGCAGCTGGCCACCACCCCCTTTAATGGAGGTGCAAACCCAACCACCAAACCAGCAGGAACCATTTTCCGGAACCAACACCGCAAACCCGCCAAACCGACACCAATCCTATCCCCAGCAGCCCCCCTGCCGGCCATCCCACCCATATCAGATGCATCCGTACTATTCATATTCACCACATTACCCCATGATACCATATCCATACAGTTACCCACACTCACACCCACTCACATACCCGCCCTCATATCCGCCCCAGTTTCCATATCCACCGTACCCCTGCGGAATATAATATAAGTTAGCAATATAAGTTAGCTAAGTTATAACTAAGTTTAAGTTTTAAGTTAATATGTTTAAAATATAAGGTAGCAATAAGGTTGAGAATATGGTAGCAATAAGATTAAGAATATAAAATATGAAATATAAAAGTAACTATAAGCCTAAATATAATATAGGTATAAATATAAATATAAATATTGGGTTGGGGAATAAGTTCGTAGCGCCTTTATATTTTCTTTTGTTTTACAACGATTCTTCTGCTGTTTAACAAAGTATTATAATATTCATTCGATAGAGCTCTTTCTGCTCTACAAAACTGTGCTAATCGTCTTTTTGAGTAATTTAATTTTTTATTACTTTTGAGACTTAGAAATGGAATATCCAGGAGGTAAAAAGCAACATTTTCGACACCTGCTCTTCTTCGCTTTTCATCGAGGCCAAAAAGCTGCTGAAGCAGCCCGGGACATTTGCAACGTATACGGAGAAGGTGTCATAGGCGAGTCTACAGCACGGAAATGGTTTGCAAAGTTCAAAAATGGCGATTTTGACGTCGACGACACGCCCTACAGTGGAAGATCTGAATTCGACGAAGAGCGTCTCAAAGCACTTTTGAACGAGGGCATGGTGCACTAGGAAATGCTCGAAAGGAATGCCACGGTTAACAAGGAGCTCTACATAGCCCAGCTACACCGCGTGAAAGAGGCTATTCGATTGAAAAGACCCCATCGACAAGGCCAAACCATATTCCTCCACGATAACGCCAGGCCCCACGTTGCACAAGTCGTCAAAGCCGCACTCCAAGAGCTCGAATGGGAGGTCCTTCAGCATCCGCCGTATTCTCCTGGAGCTGACGCAGCGGATTGCCGGGCTCGATAGGCTGCAGATTGGATGGAGTGCGGCGCGGGTACGGATTTGTGACGAGCCCACAAGGGAGGACAATACGGGATCCACGGCTTCGGCTGAAGGGAGCGCGGAGGCCCAATCGGATCGTGTGCGGAAATACCGACGGTGCGGCGAAAAATTGGGCGGTGGTCGCGGTTGTTACCGTTGATAGCGCCGCTATTGATAGGGTACACTGTACTTTACTGTACTGTGTCGCGTGTGCATGATGTGTTATGCTATAATCTTGTAATCTTATCCTATCTTATCTTGTCTTTTTATTGCTATTTTATGTTACATAGTGTTATATTATATTATTATATTATTTTATATTATACTATATCGTATTGGATCATATCATATTATATTATATTATATTATATCATTTTATCATAATACTACTATACTATTACTATTACTCGCGAACGAACCATTTTCAGCTTCGAAAGTCGTGCAGACATAGACAACGCCATATCGGAATTAGAGTCGTGGTATGAAGCCGCACGGGTGCCGAGAACATTGAAAAAGAGAAAATATGTATCCTGGTGGAACAGAGAGCTAACGAAACTCCGACTGTCCGCAGCACGATCTCGTGCAAAATGGCACCGCGCGGTCTCACGCACGACAAACGCCCTCGAGCATGAGCACCCCCTCCGCCAACGCATGCTAACCGATCGCCATGCTTTAATCAAAGCTATTCGTAAAAGCAAGGATACTTCATGGTCTGAAATGATTAATGAAGTAGCCCGGTATCCATGGAGCAAGCCTCAACCTGAGCCAGAGTAAGATAAAGAAGATTTTACCTAATACATTACACACAATCAAATTTCATTACTGTACATGCACGGAGCCATCACTTGAGGTAGAAATGAATCTACACGACATAGAAGAGGGGGATTTCGTTGAATTAGATCTTGGGCTGGTGGAATATGCCATCCCACTACCGCGCCGTTATCACCATATACAGGAGTACTTAAATATATTCCTCAGTTTAATTTGCAAAAAAAAAATGTAGGTTGAAGATAACAATAATTAAAACAATTTTTCATAATAAAACGTAATCCACTAATTTTGTGTTTTCATACAACAATACTAAGGTATTTACTTTGAAAATAGCAAATGCGTTATTTTTCGTGTAACAGTATCTCTACCAGTTGAAAAATACTGTTTATTTTTAGACATATGTAAATATTATATTCAATTGCGAGTTCTGCAATTGTTTGATGTCTGATTGCCCGCACATTCTACCACTTAAAAGAGCATAGATCAGGTCGTACATATGATTGAATTAGATAGGTTGCAAATTTTAAATTTAATTTGTCATTTTCGTCAATTTCGTTGTTATACTCATCGGATGATTGTTGTTCTGTTCCGTTTAATGTTTACCGGGGCAAGACATTAATTAAATTTTTACTTTAACACCATTTCTATCCTTATATGCAACGGTTCATGTTCCAGATCCTTGTATCTGGGATTAAAGAAGCAAAAAAAATATGATTCAACGGTATAATGCTGTTTTCAATTCAAAATGTTGTATAATTTCATAAATTATAGTTTGCTTAGATATATGAATAATTTCATAATCTTTTTGTAACTTTAACTGATGTTGGTGAGTGCTTTTCTCCAAAAAAGTGCGTTCTTATAATTTGGAGTAGTTTTAAAATATTTATCAGTGATAAATACTCTTTTCCTTCCACTGATTCTCCGTTATTTACTTTCCGCTGCCCTTAAATTTATTACATCTGTTGTGTACAAACGATCGAGTATAAGAAAAGTGCAGTTCCATCAGTTGATACAACATTGTAGTAGCGTTATTTTTATCACTGTTGTTTTAATTGAGATCCTGTTGCGTCATAGTGAAATGTTTTAAATCACTAGATATTTTACTAAACTGACGAATCAGATGGCCTACATTCTCTTCCGTGATCTTATTTAGTGTAAGCTACATGATATAAGCTACACATGTCATGCTTTAAATTTTTGCTCCATCGCTTATTAAGAAGATTGCACATAAGTTCGTGCCGAAAAACTGTAATCATCCTTTCATTCTGCAATTTCTTCCCACTTATTTGGTAGAGCCACTGTTTCAACGTGGTAAAACTTCTCTGACTTTTCTTCAACACAATTTTATAAGCTAATTTAGAGGATGCCAGTATTTTCAAACTTTTTACTTATTATAAAGTGTCGTAGTGCACAGAACAAATGACAGTCTGATGGGGTAATGCCCAAAGAATATGAAGGACGTGGTAAAATTTAACAACCTAATTCATGGTTTTCTTTTTGTATTATCCTCGCCACCTTGCTTCTATTTACTAAATCCAGGCGTTTTTTGGTACTTGCTTGTTTGAATCCTTGTAATTGGGTGAAACATTTATGTGAATTAATGGTATCACCGTTTGGAAAATGTTCATAGCATAAATTTCCTTTATAATCTCACCATACACAGAGAAGAATTTTACGGTCGTGTAAATCTGGTTTCTCACATCGTTGAAGTGATTGGTTTCGTTGGGACCAGCTTCGCTTCCTTTTTCGTGCTCAATTACCAGTTATTTAAGTATTGGTTCATATTTGTTGCGTGCAAGTAAAGATATGCATACTGCTCAAGACGGTTCCATTCCGGAAATTCGTGAGCCACCCAAACGTCTAATTTTTAAATATCAAGTGCTGTCTTAGGTGTTTCTAAAATTTGTTTGCATATTCTCAACTTTGTCTTCGCTTGTTTGAGAAGCGTGTCCAGAACGTTTCTTGTCTTCTAAACAAAAATCATCTTCTCTAAAGCGTTTGAATTACATACTTATTACACGTTACGAGACGAAAGAGCACTTTCTCCGCAAACAACACATATGTTATTTGTGGCAGTTGTTACTATTTCACGACTTTATGGCTATGAATGTCTCTTTTAAACTGTTACCAAACACCTAAATTGAAGTGTATTGGTCTCTTATTGCTCTGTATTCATAAATCTGGGCACGGAATGGGATGATCGAATATTTCGAGCACCATCTGTAACCACAGTAACAATTATGTCAATTATTTTCCCCTCCACATACAGCGTATTTCGCAATTTATTTAACGAGTTTCCCGAAAGATGAAGTCCTTCCATTTTAAATGCAATTAGTCTGTAATGTATGTATCTTACGATAAAATAATTTATCGTAATGTATGTTTCTTAGGTAGAAAAAACTAGCAATCTGTCGTACATGCTATCTGTTCAGCAGCTTTCAGGTATTTCTTGATGTTTCCGTCAACGGTGGTTTTCAAAACAATAATTTCCTTTTGGTTATTTGTACTTTAGAAATTTTATAATTAGATTTAGGAACATTCATAACATTTTTTAAAACCGAGACTTCAATGGAAAAAGCTGATGTAATGCTATTAACATAGCAAATGCTTCGTTTTGTCTCCTTGGTTCTCCTGAAGTTTTCGCACTCGTATTTTTATGATTTTCTTCTACATTCGTTGTCATGCCACATTTCACTGCTAGTGAATTACAAGTGTCGTTCTCGACCATTTGTGAACTTCAGGTCATGTATTACTTGTACATGTCTATGTAATAACCAGTTGTTCCAATAGCATATTTTTCCTCAATATGAGTTATGTACTTCCACACCCAACTTTTCGGTTTTTACATTTGAAATGTCTTTTAAAACCATGGCTAATTAATGGTAGAACTGCACTAACCAGTCAGAACTGAATTCACTACCTGCACATTGAAAAGCAAACCAATATAAAAATAAAAGAGTCACGCCAACAACGTATCAAACATATAATAAACGTAGTCATTCTCAACTGTTACTACCATTAATAAATAACCAATATAATGAAAACAGCATTACATTTTTGTGTTAGTGATTTATCATTTTATGAATAATCCCTGATCGAAGATATGATTTGAAACACGAGCCTTCGCATATAAACCATAAAATTGATCTTAACACATTCGTATCGGGCTATTTTTCACAAGGAATTTATCAAGAAAGCGTACACGTGTCCCAAAACGAGAATTCTCGTTTGCCGGCGATAACATTTATTTTTAAAAAACGAGAACTCTTGTTTCCCGATGCTAATGTGTTAAGATGCAGTAATTATCCCCACATATATTGAACAGGACACAACAAAAGTCATCCCACAAAACCGCTCTGCGATTATTACTGATCGATAAAATAATGTGTATACAAGTTTTGCTAAGTTATAATAATTAAATTGGATCTTTCCCAATGGTAAAAGATGCTGGCAATAATTTTCATGATACCGGTTATCATTAGAACTAAGAATCTTCTTCAGTATAAACATGTTCTTTCTTAGAAATTACAGACATTTTAGTATTCTTGTATTGAAACAGAAAATTAATTGAATAAATTTAAATCGGAAGGGTGTTATCTTTCATCAGGACAACGCCAGACCTCACACCTCCTTGCAGATTCGTCAGAAATTGGTGCAATTTGGTTGGGATGTCCTACTTCACCCACCATACACGCCCGACCTTGCACCTTCGGATTTCCACTTATTCCGATCCTTACAAAATTTTCTTAAAGAAAATAAGTTCAATTCTTTTAGAAGCCTAATAAAACTTCCTAGACCAGTTCATCGCTCAGACAAATGCCAGCTTCTGGAAAGATGGAATTCTGAAGCTACCTCAAAAATGGCAAAATGTGGTAGAACAAAATGGCACATATATGATTGAATAAATCTATTCATAAATATTTAAATGTTGTCTTTGAATTTCATGTAAAAAACGCTACGAACTTTCGTTCCAGCCCAATATTATGACTTAGTAATTCGTCGACATGGAGATTCAGCTTAACCCTTTATGGTATATCGTTGTTCGCAACACTTGCGAAAAGTGGCAACGGCGATATATCGTCGCGTATCGAATGGCGTCTTACGAGAAAACTCTATCTCGAAATAAATTTATAAAACGTTATAAATGGTCTAATTTCATTGCAAAAGAATTAAAAAAATTGTTTTTGGGTTTAACTTTTTATTATATTCTATGCTGGTTGGTACCGAGACTCCGTATACGCTGGAGCGATAAGGTAAAAACTCGACACGGGACAGTTTCTTGGGACCGTAATCACAACATGGTGATGATAGCTATCAGAAAACTCGTGTCACGAAAAAATGTTGCATCGACACGGCGAGACTAAAATCTTTCTTTCAGTCTTTCCTCGGCCTTTCCAAAAAGCATTTCTTAGCAGTCAGTGTTCGAAAACCGTCACCTTTTTGATACAATTATAACTAGCTCTGTTGTCCGCTTCGCTACTAACACAATAATGAGCGCAACTCGTATTCAGTAAGGGCTAATTTGTAGTGAAAAGCTTAAATGGTGATATCGATTTGTAATCAAATTTCAACTTTCTTGCGCGTGAATTTTCAGAACGATGCTCTCCTTGGCGCGTTCGGCAGTAAGATCGGTTCGTTAGGAAGGAACGTTACGATTCCCCTACAGGGGAATTTCGGCCCCCTCTTCTCTAATTCTCTCATCCAGCGAAATTTCGCGTCGATCGTACGTAAATATGTTCGTTGCTGGTAAGTTGCCGAGCACCGACAAACTGAACCGACAGAGGGGCAAGGGGACTGTGCGTTCCCTCCACCTAATCCCCACTAGGAACCCGCAACTTGAAGTAAAAACTCTCCTGTTTTCTTAATAATGTAAACCCCGAATCTACGTCTACGTCAATGCGTCCGAATCGTCGCTCGCTATCGCTTCATCTCATTCTGTTTCAATGTCTGTCCCTAGCGACGTTCGTCACGCGATAGATTCGTGGATGTAAGGGCCTCGGCCAATAAACATAAGGGGGTAGACACGGGTAATGCAGCGAGGTGACATTATCGGCAAAAATGGGCCTATTAAATGGTTTACGAGAATCGGTTATTCGTCCTTATATGAGAAGACTTGGGGCTGGGTGAGGGCTCATTCGAAAGAGGAAGGTCCAATGCAGGGGGCTCTATAAATAAACGAGGTGTCGTATCCTGTGTTTGATTTTTCAAAATTTCATTCCTGTACCTCAAAATCGAGCAGTGAATTGTAGATAAAATGTGTAAATTCAAGTCTTACTTAATACTTTAAGAAATCGGTTATTATGACGGATTATAAATCAATATGTGTATGTCTTAAGATTATGTGTATATGCTCTGTTGAAAAGGCGTTTCAAGACGAAAAAATAAGTACCTATTTAGTTTCTTTTCATTACATAGAGTAGCTATAGAAACTAATTAAATAAAGTGTAATTTTCCTCCTTTTTTATCAGTTAAGTAGAGTTATAAATCGATCGCCATCTCTCATTTCCGCATTCAATTAATATCCACATTAAAGCTAAATGTATATAGAATAAAATAATCTGCATCTCTCTGCTTATAATAAACAAAAACGACGACGCGTCGTAAGTCACTTGTCGCGTCAATGACCAATAATTTCAACTGTAGCGCCGATTCGGTTATTGTCATTGTTTTATATCAGATTATTTTGAGCTTTCGGAGAGCATACATAGTGAAATGCAAAGCATTAGCGTCTGCTATTATTGTGAATTATAAATTTTGATATAGCGATTGTAGGTTGTGTATTGTGAACTGTGAACTGTGAGTTGTGAGTTGGGAAGTGTGGATTGTAAACTGTGAATTGTGAGTTATAAACTGTGGAACATGCAAAATATAACGCGAATGCAATTGCATAACAAGCGTATGTAGTTAAAAACTGTAAATATAATTACAGATTTGACAGATTATGTAATCGAGCAATTGAACATTACAAACAACACAAGCAATAGAGAGATTGTTACCAACACATTAAGAGAACAGTTCATATATAACTATCAAAAACGGTGGCGCGATTCTCATAGGAAGAACTCCTATTTTCTAGAGAAAAATGAACAATGGTTAGCGGAGACTATTCATTTTCCAGACGAATTATTTACTATAGCAAGCAGTTATGATTCCTCGTCCAAAGAATTTGTAAATTTAACAGACGACATACTAGAAAATACACCAGCAGATATTTTAATATACGCAGCTGCTCGAAGTTTACAGAAATCTGGAAATGTAGCAGCAGCAAAAATAATTAGAACGACTATCCAAGTGTAAGAGTACAGGACGATTGCTCCTCCTACAGTCGCCCCTCTCTTACATGTATAGTTTAAGGCCCAGAGCGCGCGGGACTAGAGAGAGAGCTAGCCGTCTATTATCGCTCTAGCTAAGCAAGCAAAAGCACGTGTAGAGTGGAGATAGAAATAAACGTACAGATAGAATTCAGAAAGTGAACACACTCGTATTATTATTAAGCCTACCAGATATCCCCCAAAAACAACACCAAGCAACACCTACTCAGGCAAATGAAATGTGGAAAAAATTAAATTCTAACGAAGATTCTCCATCTGCAGTATCTCCAGAAGAGGCATTAGCATTAATAATGTCATCACATTTTACCCGTCAACAATATTTAAATGTAAGACAACTTTGCATAACACATGGAAGTACTATTCTTCCATCTGATTTCAGTCTTCGACGTGCACGCAAGGGAACATATCCAGAAAACATAGAAATTTTTGACACAAAGTGCATGGTGAGTTTGCAAGATCTTTTAAACCATACAATAAAACGATTAATACTGCTTCTTCCACCAACAATAGAAACACAGGAAAATAATTTCTGTTTGATATGCAAATGGGGAATGGATGGAAGCTCTGGTCATTCTGCGTATAAACAAGAATGGCAAAGTTCTAATAAAAACCAGTCAGATGAAAGTATTTTTATAACGGCAATGGTACCTTTGTATCTGATTGGAACATTTTCAAAAAAAGTATATTGGAAAAATCCAAGACCATCCAGTTCCCGATTTTGTAGACCGATATCTCTCCAATGGGCACACGAGACTACACAATTAATTAAAGAAGAAGAGAAAAGGATTCAAATACAAATAAGCAATTTATTACCATGTGTCTTTGGCGACATATCTGTGGAGTTTAAAATGCTGCTGACCATGATAGACGGCAAAGTTTGTAATGCCCTTGCTGGTACATCGAGTATGCGCTGTTATATATGCAAATGCAGTATTTCAGAGATGAATAATTTGGACAACATCTCTTTCCAATTTTCCGAAGATCCTACCTCCATAAAATTTGGTCTTTCACCCTTACACTGCCGAATTCGATTTTTAGAGTGCATACTTCATATTTCATATAGACTGGATTTAAAAAAATGGAAAGCATCATCAAAAAAAAGTGGAACAGAAGAATTCTCGCACAAACAATTATTGGAAAGAAGAAAGCGCAGCATACACGAAGATTTTAAAAGGAAAATGGGAATTTTGGTAGATTTACCTAAACAAGGATGTTAGAGTTTCAGCCAAGCGAGGTTTATGACAGGGACGGTAGTCTATAGCTCGACCCTGTCATATACCTCGTCTTACCACCAGATGACTCGGCCGCCAAACCTAACGGTTTTGGCGGCAAGGAGTCACGACGTCACTCTGGAAAAACCCAGAGTGACCGAGTCGCCCTCCACCCCCCCAAAAAATGCAGAAAAACTCCATTCTCCCTTCCAAAGGTAACGCGCTAAGGGCGCAATGGAAGGGAGGAACAGAGGAGTTACAAAAGGATGAACAGGGTCGCACGGCGGTCAGAAGCGCATGAGCGTTTGAGAAACAGAGTGATAGAATTCAGACATCTCAATCTACAATTTCAAACACACACATTTTCTACGATATACACGCATACACAATAAATAATTCAATTAACACCACGTGTCACCTCATTGCGGTCCCAAGCCGTTCAACTTGGGTGGTCCTTCGCCAGCACCTTAGACGGCACGTAGTGCGATACTCGGGGTCTTGACCGCACCCTAACAAAGGATGTGGTACATCAAATGACGGTAATACCGCTAGACGTCTCTTTAAAAATGCAAAATTATTTTCGGAAATAACTGGTGTCAGTAAAGAACTAATACAACGATTTTCTAATATATTAACAGTCATAAATAGCGGTCAAGAAATAAATGATGTTTCATTTGATAATTATTGTCAAGAAACAGCCAAATTATATGTGGACAATTATAATTGGTATTATATGCCGCCTTCTGTTCATAAAGTACTGATTCACGAAGCAAAAATAGTAAAAGCAATGCTTCTTCCTATAGGACACCTTTCTGAAGAATCTATGGAAGCCTAAAATAAATATGTGAAACAGTTCAGAAGAGATCATACACAAAAACGTTTCAGATTTCATACTAACCGTGACTTATTCTATAGACTATTTTCTACTTCTGATCCGGTTATAACAAATAAAGATGTACCGAAAACCTCAGTATCAGAACTGCCTAAAGAAGTGCTTCAGCTTCTGAAACCAGAAGATTCAACTAGTGAAGATGAAGATAATGATGAAGACGACTACGGGATATGGTCCGTAAACTATACAGATTTTATATAGGATATAAGGATAAAATATAAAATGATATGTTTAATAATAAGCCTGGTTAAATTCATAATTAACGCTTTCAAAAAACCAATTTCATCTTATAACTTTTATATATTTTAAATCAGGTAAAATCTCATTATTAATTCGAATTCTGCACATCAAAATCTATAAAATTACATATTTGTATTAATTTCGGCTCAAAAATTACTTCAAAAATAGTTTTGTTCGCGGTTTTTGTGTTTCAACCCACTGTGCGACCCCTGTTTTACAAACCCTGTTTCTAAAAAATCTAAAATTCCAGATACAGACATTGAACCTTATATTATAACGGAATCAGAAAATTTATCATCTGACTTACCATCGTTTAATTCCTTTGGTTACTAGAATTATTGAAAAAATTTAATATTTATTTATGTAAACATTTCAATGAAAATGTAGTAACCACAAATGTTTATCTAAATTCATTTTCTGTGTTACCAAGCACGGACAAATTAAAAGAAATTATAAACAAGTGTTTGAAGATTCTAATAGTGACGATTCTTTTTTGTTTGCTATTTCTTTAGTTCCTTTGCAAATATTATCTTCAAATAAAGAAAATGTTTTTTGGCAAAATCCAAGGGCATCATCAACGAGGTATTGTCGGCCCATAAAATTACTTTTTGAAAAAGAATCTGGTGATCTAGTTCGTGCAGAAGTTAATAAAATTAGAGACCAAATAAAAGATTTATCGCCAACCATAGTTTCATATAATGGTAAATCACTGAACGATTTTAAATTTACTATGATAGATAATAAGGTTTGTAGTTACGTAACAGGAAGCCCTTCGTCCAATTGTTACATTTGTGGTTCAAAACCATCCGAAATGAATAATTTAGAAAAGCATCAAGAACAGCAGTCACTACAAAATTTGGAATACGGTATATCAAGCTTACACGCCTGGATTAAGTTTTTTGAATGCGTGTTGCATATTGCATACAGACTGGATTGCAAGATTTGGCGAGTAAGTAAAGGAGAAACGAAAGAGCAAGTCACCATAAGAAAAAGAAATATACAAGAAAAACTTAGAGCAAAAATGGGTCTTCTCGTTGATGTTCCGAAACTCGGATACGGAACAACAAATGATGGGAATACATCAAGGAAGTTCTTTTCCCAAACTAAATTGGCCTCAGAAATTACTGGTGTAAATGAAGATTTAATTTATAGATTTTCAGTTATATTAAATACAATATCAAGTGGTTATAGCGTAAATGCAGAGCAATTTGGGAAGTATGCATTCGAAACAGCACAATTATATGTATACCATTACAACTGGTACTACATGCCTCAGACAGTACACAAGGTACTTATTCACGGTGCAGAAATTATAAAATCATTTATAGTTCCAATTGGACAATTGTCAGAAGAAGCACTTGAATCTCGACACAAAGACTGTAAAAGGTTTCGAGAACATAATACTCGAAAATTTTCCAGAAAGGCCAATATAGAAGATCTATTTCATATGCTGTGTGTAACATCAGATCCAGTTATCACAAATTTTATTGGATTGCCGATAAAAAAAACAGCTGTAATCAACGAAGATGTCCAATTCCTCTTAAGTGAGGATATAAATGACGATTAAAACTATTATCTGGTAATTTTTTGTTAAACTTTAAGTAATATCGATTTTTGACCGCAAAATGAAACAAATCGACCACTGTGCGACGTCCCGAATCGGAGAGGTCACGTGCCGTGTCTACCCCCATAATACGTGTGACTGGAGGCAGATCAACGAATTTGATTGGACGGCAACTTACCAGCAACGAACAGTACAAGAACGTTCGCGACAAAAGACGATCCCGCCCTCGCGTACGGCAGAGCAGCGTTTTTTTTTTCGTTATCAATTGTACCATAAAATTACTAAAAAACAATTCTAATTTATTTAACTGTAAATTTACGCATTATGACTTGAACTTCGCTCTTGTCAGTCGTCCCGCGACGGCCACGTTTTTTTTTTTCAATGCTTTTTCATTGAAGATCGGTTTTTTGTGGTTATTTCACCATGCTTGGTCCAATTTTTTATTTCAATAGCCTGTAACCATCACATTGTGGTCATGGTGCGCTGTGCCAAATTTGGTCAAGACGCAAAATTAGTTGGATTTATTGATGCGTTACCACTAAGTGAAGAAGATGTTGACAGTGATAACCAATTATGTGCACCAAGCCATCGCGTCGGTGTGCTCGAAGAATATATAGCGACAATGAAATTAGCGAAGAAGTATCGCAAGATGAAAAGAACGATAGTGATGCTGAGGATTCTTTGAAGAATTTCCATCAAGTTACTGTGACAGGTGATAGACAATATAATCAGCGCCCATTATTTTTGGAAACCACGGGTCCTAAACATATGCCACCGAACAATTCGAAACCTATAGATTATTTCAATTTATTTTTTACTCATGAATTTCTGGACACATTAAAAATTGAAACAAATCGCTACGCAAGACTGTTTTTCACTTCTATGATCTCGAAACTAATACAGAGTTTAACAGGAAACAACAAGTGGCAATTACACATACGTGCATTGCATTACAAATGCACGTACGTGCATTTTGAATAATGGATCGCGTATGGTATGCGAAGTATGCAACGTACCGCTTTCGATCGATCACATTATCACTAAATGTGATAAATACAATCCAGAAAGAATGAAACTTAACATTAAGGGGAGAAGACCCTATAAATTGATCAAAAAATCAAAAAAATTTTTTTTCCATAAATCGCTTCTAAAACATTTCAAAAATGTATTCTCAGAGTTATAGACCAAAATTCAACTCTGTGTCGATACTATAGCCTGATAAATCAACGCACCTCCGATCGCAGAGCACACCAAGCGCATTCGCGACACTTGTCTAGCTCCCCGCCCCACATCTTGTTTCCTTGTTCTTATTCTACAAAACGCTTTTGTTTAAAATTCAAAAGTAAACAAAAGTAACGCTACAAATAACGTTCGCTCTGGAAGGTTTGATCTGTAACATCAGTTACACTCCGAATTTCGGTTCAAGCGGTCCTCGTGTCAGCGTAAGTAATTTGTTGTGTCTATCGAAATGTCTTCATACCCTAAAGGAAGTAAAGACGTGAATACGCACCGATCTTATCCGCGAAGAAGAAAATTTTATGGGAATCAGTATATTAATAAAGAGGCTGAGTAAAGAGGCAAAAAAGTTATCTAGTGCATCGTATGACGATGTTCATTGCAACCCAACGAATGGCTATAGAATAATAGAATTTTTTACTATTTTCAACTTTCTATCCGAAATTCTTATTTGTCGTGAATATAAAAAAGACGTGAAATTCGAAGAGACGCCAAATCGTGGATTAGGTTTTAAACTTGTTGTGTTGTGCAAATGCGGTCGTAGAGACATTCATTCAGGGCCTCTAATTAACAATGGCTACGAAATAAATCGAAGAATGGTGTTTGTTATGCGACTGCTAGGCATAGGCAGAGACGGAATTAATTTGTTCTGTGGTTTAATGGACATGTTTAGTGGTTTAAGCAAGCATGCATACGAACGGATCGTCGAACATATTCGTGATTCATCAAAAATTATATTTCTTAAGCTCTCTAAGAAAGCTGTCGAAGAAGAGAAAAGAGAGAACGAGAAACGCGAAATACATTTGAACAATTTAAAAGTGTCAGGTGATGGCTCCTGGAAGAAACGAGGCTTCACTTCTCTATATGGCGTGACTACTTTGATCGCTTATCACATTGGTAAAGTTATCGACTTAGTTGTCAAAAGTAGTTATTGTCACGGCTGCACGTTTTACAAAAACAAGGAAAATACACAAGAATACCAAGACTGGATTGTAGAACACGAAAACGAGTGTACAGCAAATCACGAAGGTTCCGCTGGTAAGATGGAGGTTGATGCCGTCGTTGAAATGTTTCAAAGATCCGAAGAATGTTTTGGAGTTCGATACCAAAATTACATAGGTGATGGCGACTCAAAAACGTTCAAGAGAATTCTGAATGTCAATCTGTACGGTGACAAATTCCAAGTAACCAAAAATGAATGCATTGGTCACGTTAAAAAGCCTATGGGCACTCGTCTTCGCAATGTAAAAAAAGAACAGAAATTAGGTGGGAAAGGGAAACTTACAAACAAATTAATAAAAGACCTTACTAATTATTATGGTTTAGCCATTAAAAGGAATGAAAATTCTGTGGAAGGAATGAAAAAAAGTATAATGGCAACCTATTACCATTTGTGCTCGACGAATGAAAACCCAAGGTACGAAAATTGTCCTACGGGCGAAGACAGCTAGTGCAAGTGGGAAGTAGCTCAAGCTCAAAATACCAATTATAATCCCCACTTCATTCTGATGTCCAAGAACATATCAACTATCTACAAAGATTTGTCAAAAGAGGATTTATTGACCAGATGCTTAGGCGGCCACTCGCAAAATCCAAATGAGAGCTACAACTCAACGATCTGTCGGTTTGCTCCAAAGCATCTACATTCACGGCTAGAAATCGTTGAAATCTCGGCATACTTAGCTGCATACATTTCCAATGAAGGCTTTTCTGCCGTTTTATTGATAATGCAAAAGGGTATAGCCGGATAAGATGGTCAAAAGTGCCCCCAAACCAAATTCGACTTGCAATGGCTCATTCGATAGCTTATCAAAAAAAACCAGTCTGTGCCAAGTTTCAACCCTGTATGTTATCTGGGAGGGTAGTTACGGGTAAAAATGTAATTGCGAGGTTTTTGGCCAATTTCTCCTATTTAATGACATTCGAAAATTCTGGAAAAAATCAGAGACATTTCTGTTTGCGAGGTACATATTACAGAATTTTTTCAGATTTTTAAATTGAAAACTGAAGCCGTGAAAAATCAAAAACGTCAAAAAATCCTGAAAAATGGCGATTTTGTATTGAAGGAGATGAGGTCCTACGATCATATTTTTTTTATAAGTGTATATTATTGATACTATCATCCTCATTTTTTTTCAGATTTTTTGGAGAGGTGCGCCATAGTTAAAAAAATTAAAAACCGATTTTTTCGCTGTTTTTTGCGTGTTAGAGTTACTTATTCGACGAATTTTCGTCTGTTATTTATCACATACATGGTATATACACTGTTCAATGTTTTTACATGCAGTGGAATAGAATAGGAATTAAACTAAATAAACATAATTGGTAAAAGTACGTTACGTCCGTTATATTTCAAAAGATTAAAGGTATTTTCAACGGTATCGGTGGTCCAGTGGTAAAGCGTCTGACTGCTAAACCGCTGGAAACTTCTTTTCGTAGGTTCGAGTCCACTCACACTCAATCTTTTTTTTTTGGAAATACATTTTTTCAAACTTCTACCTATATGATAATCATTAATATACTTGTGTACAAATGTTTCAATAATATTTTTTAAATATTTTTATCTGTAATATACATAAATACCATTTTGAAGTACTTTCTATTCTACCGTTTCTCTTGTCATGTATTTTGTCAGTTACAGTATTATTTAATATTTTTCATTATCTTTAACAATTCTGAATATGTAGTTTGAAAAAACTGGATAAGTTTGAAATAATGTATTTCTAAAAAAAAAAAAAAAATTGAGTTTGAGTGGACTCGAACCTACGAAAAGAAGTTTCCAGCGGTTTAGCAGTCAGACGCTTTACCACTGGACCACCGATACCGTTGAAAATACCTTTAATCTTTTGAAATATAACGGACGTAACGTACTTTTACCAATTATGTTTATTTAGTTTAATTCCTATTCTATTCCACTGCATGTAAAAACATTGAACAGTGTATATACCATGTATGTGATAAATAACAGACGAAAATTCGTCGAATAAGTAACTCTAACACGCAAAAAACAGCGAAAAAATCGGTTTTTAATTTTTTTAACTATGGCGCATCTCTCCAAAAAATCTGAAAAAAATTGAGGATGATAGTATCAATTATATACACTTATAAAAAAAATATGATCGTAGGACCTCATCTCCTTCAATACAAAATCGCCATTTTTCAGGATTTTTTGACGTTTTTGATTTTTCACGGCTTCAGTTTTCAATTTAAAAATCTGAAAAAATTCTGTAATATGTACCTCGCAAACAGAAATGTCTCTGATTTTTTCCAGAATTTTCGAATGTCATTAAATAGGAGAAATTGGCCAAAAACCTCGCAATTACATTTTTACCCGTAACTACCCTCCCAGATAACATACAGGGTTGAAACTTGGCACAGACTGGTTTTTTTTGATAAGCTATCGAATGAGCCATTGCAAGTCGAATTTGGTTTGGGGGCACTTTTGACCATCTTATCCGGCTATACCCTTTGGATTTAATCATTGGGCGGCAATCCAGAGATCTCGCGATCAAACGAGACGAGGATCGCTTGAAGCGTCAGGAGCGTCAAAGTCTCAACGCTACAAAAGAGGCTCGATTGGCTTGCAGACAGCATCAATTAGAAGAAAATGCATTATATGAGGAAACGGAAGGTATATTGTATGGCCCAGGAATAGCAGATTAGCCTGCGGTTGCTGTAAGTATAACTAAAATACAATCTTTCTTGACATTAAACTTTAAACGCATTTTTCTCAAAACCATGTTTTCAAAATTAGCGTCAGGGATAACTTCAAAACTATTTGACCAATTAACTTCAAATTTTACACACTTCTAGCTTACAAGATTCCTTAGAATATGAACCTAAAGGTTTAACCAAATTATTAATTTTAACCACTATTTTTTAACAAATAAAGTACAAACTTTCTGCGAAAATCATACTTAATTGTTTAAAGTGCTGCCATTTTTACAATATGTAATGTTTTTGTACCATTTTAGGTTCATGTTCTTACAATTGCCAAACACATTGAAAAAAAACTTTGTTGACCTCTTTCAGATAACTACCAGGGATGCTCCAACCGGCGCCGTTTTGCACCTCGATAAAAAACCTATTTACGATATTAATTTATTTCTTTTGTATATATCATAATTTTACTGTTATAACAATTTGTTTTGCTGTCTATAATGTTAAATAAAGTACCCTTAAAGTTCCGACAGTATTAGCGCATTGGTTTCTTTGCAACATATTCCTAAAAGTTGATAAAAAATTAAGCCGTTTATAGGGATTTCTCCTCTTAAGAAATGCCCCGCCAACGTTTCAAAGATTGATGAATCGCAGCTTACACGAACTAATCGGTAATAACTGTTTTGTCTACATTGACGATATTATAGTTTTCGGTAGAACGTTAGAGGAGCACAACAAGAATTTAAAGATTCCATTTGAACGATTAAGGCAGTGCGGTTTAAGACTCCAACCCGACAAGTGCGAGTATCTAAAACCGGAATTAGAATATCTAGGTCACGTTATCTCGGCTAATGGTGTACAACCCAATCCTAAACGCATCGATAAGGTAAAAAACTATCCCGTTCCCAAGACCGCAAAAGAAATTAAACAATTTTTAGGATTATGCGGATATTACAGAAAATTCGTAAAAGATTTTCCCAAAATCACGAAACCCCTTAACCAATTGTTAACGAAGGATACAGAATTTGGCCAGATACTAATTCATTTTCATTACAGGTCCATCAATCAACAGGAAATTCTACTTCACAAATGGCAACAGGAGGGTCGTTCAGACCCGCGACCCCCCCTGAATGAGAGCGCAGCAAGGATGGATAAGTGACCGCGAGAAGCCCACCGATTATTGTATTTCTTTCCTCTCACCTTTCGTCATTCGCTCCACTTTTGTTATATTCCCCGTTTCCGGTCAAGGCGGGGGGGTGTTGTAACGTGGTGACACCCGTGCCCCCCCGTTTCAATCACTGCGCTTCTCCCACTCATACGCCCACCTAACGCTAACCTCTAACCCTTCCCTCACCCTACCCCCCTTGCTCCCTGCCCACCGGTGTCGGGCCGATGGAGGCGACGGACAGATCCATCGAGGATCACCCTCAACAGGAGCTTCGAGGCCGGCGACAGACCCACCCCTCCAGCGAACAGGGAGCAACGTGGGACTCCCAAGAAATTCCGACGAAGCAACCCAAAGCTGACGCAAACGTCCACCCGGAGCCATCTGTCGCCGAGCCCGAAGATCTCAGCCCACCCGTCACCGCAGGATGTTCGTCAGCCCCATCGACCCCGATCACCGGTATATCGAAGATCGATAATTGATCCATCCCGTGCCGGAAGAGGCCCCCTTCCTAGACCCATCCCCTCCCCAAAATACTCCGCGACGGATTCGTCGTCGCGGCGGCGACGACGAGCCGGCAATGAGCCTAAGGCTACCGTGTAGAAAGTATTGAAGCGTAGAGAAATTTAGAGAGATTTTGTATTGCGATTTTGAGAGAGAGTGAATTGTAAGTTGTGTATGTGAGGCGTTTTGGTAAGCCCTACCATATTCTTGTATTATTTTGAGCTTTGGCAACGACCACCTCTTTCTTTTCGACCCCCTCGTGAGACACCCTTTTGTTGTAAATCTACGCGTAATGTAGCGAACCCCGTGTGAACCCATCCCAGCTCTGCAATCTCCCTTCCCCCAATACTCCTCCTCGCGCACTCCCCCGCGAAGCTGTACGGACGCAAGTGCCCGAATCCCCTCCACTGTAAGTGTCCCAATACCCCTTTCCCTTTTTCGATTTTGAACGCCACGGTAAGTGGCTGGCGCCCAACCAATTTGTACTTCGTAAAGCCCCCCCAGTATAGTGAACCCCCGAAAGGGTCGCAAAATTTGGCGCCCAACGTGGGGCCATGGAAAAGAAACAGTAAGTATCAACAGACCCTTAAATTAAAACATTTGCTTTCATAACATTGAACAATTTGATAAAAAGACATCATGCCTGAGGAGCAGAGAATGGAATTAGAAGAGGCTGGTCCATCAACTGAGCCCGAAGTTACAAGAAGAATAATAGTTGATGCAAATAACCCAAATATAGAGGTCATCTCATCCAAAAAGGTCCAAGTTCCTCAAGAAACCGACAAGAAGATCAAAGTAATAAAATTTATAGCGAATGCTCACAAGAAGATACTGTTATCACTTTTTGAGAAGCCTGATTTCATGGATCTAAACCTTGGGGATCAAATACACAACATATTGTTTACCACTTACACAATACTTAGACAACAACACAACCAGACCGGGGGTACACTTGAATCTAGGATCAGTGGCACTGACTTTAAAGTGACATATAACGACAAAGCTCACTCTAACACAAGGGCCGCAATAAAGGCTTTGGTGACGGCTGAGGCTGCAGCAGCTGGTATTCCTTTTGCAAAATACGATCAAAAAAAACCCTAAAAACTGGTATGGAGTGGCAAATCCTCTTCTCAACTTCTTGTCCGGATTAGCACTGCGTAAGAAAGAACTCCGTTTGGGGCATCATTACATGCTTATAGAAAAGCGTAACAACCAACAAAAGGATGTAGGTCTTGCCCAATACGGTATTTATGGGGTACATCATCCTTTATGCGAAGGGATCTCATTTCCACCCGAGAAGCGTGCCTCTATACCACAGATAGTTGGCCCATTGACTGCGTTGCTGTGTTACTTGAAGGCTGATCGAAGGTATTCACAAAAGTGGGCAGATGCCGTTAAGAGAGCTTTTGCTCATTTCCCGCACATAGATACAGTGATGCAAGTCTTCAAGGAGAAAGAACCCACTTAAGTCAGAACATTGATATCATTGTTAGCTGACATAGCTTTGATCGTAACAACAAGGCAAGCATCTAGAATGTTTCCCCCACCAGCAGCTTTTAGTTTTATATTCACCAATGAATCACATAGAGTGGGAGGTAGTGTGCATAAAGCCAGTACATTACTCGAGACATTCAACTTTTCTGGACAGGGAGCTTTTGCTTTTTATAGGATTTTTATGGCATATGAATGGAAATTAAATTTACACAAAGGAACTGATAGTATTGCAAAACAAATTGTATATCATTCCATGTTTGGCAGGTATTGGAGGACTTTCGCCTCCAATTCATACCGACTAACTACCAAGACCGATTATGGTGGGACATAATAACGCGTACACAGGGAGAACGGGAGACCCTGGCGGAGTACCTACGAAAATTGCAGATGATGTTTGCCCGCGCCGAACCTCCCATCCCCGAATGCGAGCGACTGGCCATCGCGAAGCGAAACCTCCATCCCCGGTATAAATATGTCGTTGATTTCTATCCTCCCCGATCGTTCAGAGACCTCCTTAAATTAGGAGCCTGGGTGGACGAGGCCCAGAGACACACCCGCGACTACCGCGAACCCCCACCAGCGGAAACGTCCCTCATTCCCGAATGCGGTTATGCACCCCCGCGAAATCCCAGATCCAAGATAGCGGCGGCGGCCGAAACCGCCCCGCCATCTTCATACAACCCGAAGCCTCGAAATCCTCCTCCCAAACCTACGACCCCTCCTAACTCACCCCCGAGAACCCGAAAAGCGCTCCCTGGGCCACGTGCTCCTCCTACCTCACCGCCGCCATCCCGAAAAAACCCTTATGTATCTCAGTATTCCAATACAGCCCGATCGGGTGTCAAATTTTTTATGCTAACCGATACGACCTGTCATTATTGCCTTTCATTTTATTGCTATCGGGAACCAAGGATCAACGTGACAAAGTAGAAATAAAAGGAAAAGGTCTTGCTCATGTTGTAATACACAAATTACTGAACATGGGTAATTACTTGATGAAAGGTGTTGGAATAAGACGATTGCTTAGAGTTTCCACTCTACTCTCTTCTATAGTCCTTGTCTTACAGCGCGAGAGAGGAGAGCGACCGCGAGGCGAGACTCATTTCATGTGAAGCTACCAAAGCGAACAGTGTACTATATGCGAACGGTGTGATAAAATAAAAGTGATATATATGGTAACGACATAGAAGCAGACTATGAATTCCACTTCCAATAGCCTAAATCCATCAAAGGGATAGCACATAGTAGCCGACAATTTTTTTACAAGCATTACATTAGCAAGATCTCTGTTTGAGAAACATATTTTTAACCGGCACAATACGCAGCAACAGAAAATATATTCCACCGTATCTCAAACAAAAATTACAAGTTGGCGAATATAAGTATTTCCGAAATTGGGAAATATTATTATTAGCATACAGAGAAAAAAAAGTGTGACTATTATCAACACATGGAATAGCCGCAAATAAAATAACTGTAATTCAAAGACGGAATCAGCAGAGAGAAGTCGAAAAACCAGTAATTATAGATGATCCAGGCGGCGCTGATGTTGATTCTCTACATGCATAGCTTGTATCACTGATTTTAACATACAACGTGATCCAACTAAAGATATCGTGACGTCATGTTCCCACGAAATTTGTCGCCGCGTTTTTCAATTGTTTCAAAATTTAAAGAGACTACAGATTAACGGTCATTAAAGCGACATAGCGGTCCGAGTCCTTTCTGTAGGCGTTCAGTGGAGGGGAGAGAGTTTCGTCTCCCCGGAAGCCTCGAGTTCGGGCCGGGGAACGTTAGATGGCGGCGAGATTGAACCGAGCCTCTCGCAAGCGCTCGCCCGGCATGCCGTTCGTATATATATAAGTTCCGAATAGCGGTACGATAGGTGTCTGGGGCAGGGATCGTCTGTTGTCAGCCCAACTGACGAGTCTGACAGACAATCCCGAGATGGAAACGCCTTTCTCTCTCCTATATTTCCAAACGAGAAAAGCAGATACGCTATTCTGCTTTTCGACGAAATTAAATTATCGCCGTCACTAGTCTACAATCCTTCAATGGACATAGTTGAAGTGATTTGTAGACTCCGGTTTTTCGCGTTCTTCAGATATCGCGGATCATGCCATGGTGTGGATGTTGAAAGGCATAGACTGAGTGCGAACTTGGAAACAACCTGTCGCATATACTTTTTGTAGGGGTAGTTCTTCCGCAGAGATCATCGTTAGGATGTTTAAAGAATTAATTCGTCGTGCATGTCAGGCCGGCATTATAGTTGTAGCCTCAGTTTGCGACCAAGGCAGTATGAATTGTAAGGCAATCCAATGCCTAGTAGATTGTTCGAAGCGAAATGCCTTTCAACAATCTGATATATTGCGGCATGATATTATTGTAATAGATGATAATCAAATCGTGCTGCTCTTCGATCCTCCGCATTTATTAAAGTGTATGCGGAACAACTTATTAACTAAAGATTTGCAATTTAATTTAGTAGATAATTTTCCACGCGTGGCTAAATGGTCACACGTGGAAGATTTATATTTTAATGATAGCAGTAATGCTTCTTCCCAGCATCGAGTTCTGAAGAAGCTTATTGTTCGCGCGAATCGCGCTGATTGATTATGGTATCTAAACTATTTTGACAATAGGTCGCCCGATGGCGATAGCGTTTAATTTAGGGGAATTTAGAGAAAAGAGTGGGGCCAGCGAGCATTCGCCATGACGCGCCAGCGAGCATTCGCGAAAGCGATATAGAACAGTACAGAGCGTCGTGCGTTGCACGCGGGAACATCTTGAAACGTATTGAAGTGTCGTGCATCGCGTTGTACACGCGCTGCGGAAGTGAAAACGGTAACCACGTGTGAGGCCTCGCGATTCTGTCGTCCGAACTGTGTAATATATTTGAGTGCGGTGAACGGGCACGGAACGTGCATTCCCTTTTCCCCTGAACGGGAGCATGTAAGTGCAACAAGATTTTCCCCATGGAAAGCACGGCATGGCGTGCTTTCCTTTCTGACCTTGACCGGGCATGAGTGACGAGCGTGCATTTTCCCTCCGTGGTGGCACAAGAAAGGTGCGTCGGCGTACCATGGTACGCGGATCGACCAAGCGTGCGTTTAGCAGTAAGAAACATCCCCCTGCGTGCGAGAAGCGGATTACGAGCGGTATGTGGATTGCGTCATGCACATGTACAGCGTCTTCAGCAGTAAAGTATGCGTTTCATTATGTATTACGTCTTCGATTATCAGCGTTATCAGCGTTACCAGCGTTCATCTGCGTCGTTATTAAGCGTTTGTAAACTAGGCTTTTTCCCTGCATAAAACCAGGGTTTTTAACTGCCAGTATCGCGTGCTCCCCCCCTTTTTTCAAATAAACTTTATTTTCTTTGGTTTTCTTCCCCCGCAATATTCTGTAGTTTATTTAATAACCTTGGTCACACGATTCTATCTCCTGGTACGGCTCAACCATATTCTTCTATTTTGGTTAATTCGATACACTTACACTGCAAAACATGTAGTAGTAGAGAAAATTAGGAAAATGAAGGTGAAGTATTGTGCGCAAGTCTTTAGTCAGTCGGTTGGGTCCATAATGACACTTATGAGTTGCAATAAAATTAAGAGTGTGTGGGGTACGCGTGAAATGCCTTTAGAAGGTGTTGACACTGCTCGATTCATTCATTTTATGAATGATATTTTCGACAGTGTCAACAGTAGTCGTCCTCTTCCGGTAATAGATATGAACTGCGAAACACCCAATATCTGGGATGTAGGCATTAATGTTTTTCGAAGCATGAAATTTATCAAAAGAAAATTTGCGGATAAAGAGTGTCCACTGGTTGTACACAATTGGATTAGAACGCTACAAAATTTTAAATTTTTGACAACACTTATGGGCAATCTTGGATTTTCACATTTTATTGGTCGTAATTTTAACCAAGATGCCTTAGAAAATTTTTTCGGTCAGATTAGACAGCATGGTACGCGAAATACTAATCCAACGTGTACTGCCTTTCACGGATATTATAGGACATTACTCTTAAATTCATATTCGCAGTTGGTAAGTGGGGATACTAACTGCGGATCTGAAGAATCCGCAAACTTTTTAATTAGTCTTAAAAAGTATTTGTCACCTGCTCCAGCTGCATCGATGATCGACAATTCTATTTTTCTAAATTACAACGTTTCGGCAGCTGCTGAATCCACTGTATTAACAGTGGTTCAGTATGTTTCACGGAGTGTTCTGAAGAACATCACCTGTAAATTTTGTTTGGCTTTAGTATTTGAAAGCAATGTTTATCAAGGTTCATCGATGCATGCTGTGTGTAGATCATTAATAACCCAGGTAGTATCTATTTGTCTCGCTAATATGCTACAGACAGCGCACGCTCCAAATCTTATTGCGACTCTACAATTATGCATTTCGGAGCATATGAATTTTAAATTAACATGCTCCGAACATGGCAATTCTTTGACAACATATATGATATATCAATGTATCATATATGTTGTCAAGAATTATATAGGAAGAGTAAATCGTGTTATAAGTAGGAAGTAAGTAATGTAATATTACTGTAATGTGTGCAATGTATGGAATGTATGTAATGTATACAGTGTGTGTAATGAGTGTAACGTATACAAAATTTTGTAATGTATACAGTGTGTGTGTGATGAATGTGTGATAAAATGTCATGAAAATCACGGCACGAGCAGGACGGAGGCGATTTTTCGTGCAGAAGTGAGTTAGAAGTGTCGGATGACAATCCCTCATTCTTGACTGCACTCTCAGGTAAACTGACTACAAAGTTTCGTCAACCGCGTGTGCCCCTGAACGAGAAGGGGTGTCGGGTGAACGGTTTTCCTCGCATTTGTAAACAATGTCATAACTTGCAGCATTAATTGTGATTATATTTCATTATATTTTAATATTTTTATTTTATAATATACCATTTTTGATTCATCTTAATCAAATTTAATTTTCTTTAACATAACCATTTGTTAGCCTCCTTCATAAATCCTATTATATTAGCGATCTGATGAAAGGGTCCCTATGGGACTAGCGTATCCCCGAACTCACAAACATTTAGACTCAATAGCAATAGAAATTGTTAGGGTAAATTTTCCGGCTTTACAGCGTCACACGTGCGTTACGTTATCGTTAGTTGCATTGCTCGACTACCACACTACCACATTCCATACTATTACGCTCATATATCAGCTGACACTTGCACACTGTAGCGTCCCGAACACACGCGCGCGCGCCGCAGGTAACACATGCGTCTTTCGGTTTGACACTAGAAAATATAAGAGTGACAGTCACCGATAATGGCTCTAACTTTGTTAAAGCTTTTACAGAATTTGGTGTCGATGTTTCCGGCTCCAGCAACCTTTTACATGGTAGGTAATAAATCAAATATTATTGTAACGTTCCGAACAGAAATTTTTACACACTCACCTTGTGCCCCCCCCCCCCCCGTCCTCTTGCTGATGGGCCTGCTCCCATCATCTTGATCCGTCATACCCTAGACCTTGGTTGGAGGTGCGAACGGAAACCATGAACATCGATAGCTTGTTTTACATTCCGGACCTCCCCTGATTGAACGCAGAAACGATCTTTGATATATCGAGATAGTTTATCTTTTCCAGACATAATTCCGATTGTTAGCGTAACAAATTCCTTCCTCGAAATCAGCGTGGTCCCACGGCTCAAAATCACGTGTCGTCCTTGGTACTGAATATCGCCGGATGTAGACCCGAAACATCATTCGTGTGGTCCGATAATCATGACCACTCTAGAACGTTCCTTATCGGTTCCGCGAAGATGATCAAAATTCCCTATACATACATTATAATAATCCGAATTTTCTACTAAATACACTAAACACTGTAATATTGTATTTCCGCCACGCCGGTTAGTCCAAGTTGCGAATTTAAATTTTCATTTAACATTCGTTCAAATTCAGTAATCTGTAATGGTTTTGAAAAGCATGTTTCCTTCCTATAACGTTAAGATCAAAACAATTTTGTAAAATTTATTATATTTTAATGAATAACGAAGTCTTTAGTGTGACAGGAAGAGTAAAGGAATATACGCGAATTAGAAAGACAAAGATTAAAACAGAGAGAGGAGCGCACATATTCCTACTGCACCACCGATTAGCGAATCCCGCCTCCTTACAAATCGACACCGCCGCACTGTGGTCTAAAAGTCAGTTCTAACGCGAATAAATTAAAAATACCAACTAACGTAAATCTGTTAAAATTTGTACTTGTATGATATTTTGATATGTACACTACAATAACAAAAGAAAAATTAATAAATCACATCACCGTGTTATTGTTGGCAAGATTGGCAACATTACAGTAACCACATTTTGTTTCTCTGCGTTAGTCAAGTGTTACAAATTATAACCTGAAAATATCGAGTTCTTTCTTGAAGTGTGCATAAATTATGTTAGTATCTTGTTATATATGATATTATCAGTATGGCTGTAGGATTGAAAATGGTAGGTTTACGTTTCCTTCACACAGTTTATGATATATTTTATGAACTGATACTTTTTAAGAAAAATTTGGTTGGACTTTACCAAAAGGTGGCTCCGGATGGCTCATATATCATTGGAAAGCCCTTGACGAGAGGAACACAATCCTGTTGGTGGGAGGTCATGAATATCAGACCCTGACCCGCTAGAGGTTAAAAACTAAAATTACGTTAATTTTGTTGTGCGAGAGGTTTTCGTCCAGATTGACCCGCTCCTGACGCTAGATTATGATAAAAAAGGATGCGCGACGCGGGTAATTAACGTTACCGCGCATTCCTACCTTTTGTTAACCGAAATCCAGGTAAATTACGATCGCGGTTGCTTCCTTCTTCTTCGCCGAGTAATCGTTGTGATAACACGTGCGTACGAGTAAATTTCTGATTGTCCGATCACCCACGTGCTTATAGTTAGTTTTTTAAGTTCAGTTACTATAGTTTAAATATATAGTTATAAAATAGTTAGTGTACTTAGTTAGTGTAAATAAGTATTATTATTAATTAAAATGTCTCCGTATGAGGTCGTGAAAGCATCTGCAGTGGCGGGAATTAAATCTGAACCTGCCGCAGCATTCAGCGAGTGCCTCTATACATCGGCGAATTTTTATATCGGCGTAACATTGTACGGCATATTACATCGTTTGCCCAACAGTTTGCACGCTTCATAGACGACATTCGCAAGGTGTATCCTGGCCACCTTGGGTACAAAACTCGTATTCAACGTCCAAGCGAATGTTGCTGTGTAACGTGCAAACCACCGCAGATACAGCGCCGTCACCGCCATATTTAGGTTAGGTTAGGTTAGGGTTAGGTTAGGTTTCCCCCTGTGGCTGGGGATTAGAATACAGCCAAGGTAACCCCTGCCTGTCGTAAGAGGCGACTAAAAGGGGGGCGCTCGCTGCCACTAGACCGCCTCAATGAGGACCGGGGGCGATGCCGGCGGGGTCCTTGGGCTTCGGTCCTTGGTCTCTGGCAGGTACTACCATGCCGGTAAGGCCTTGGGCTGAGAGGCGACGAAGGCGGCGGCGACGTCACGGTACACCGTAACCCAGTGGTCATGTTTCGCTGGGACGGGGGGCTTGCCTTAATCGGCCGGCCCGTGAGGATGATAACCTCTATAAAAATCCCTAGCCCCAAGCTGCGGTACGCGGTGAGGAGGGTGCCCCTGGAGTTAGCGCCAGGGGTGGCTGGTGGGTGCATCAGTCGCTAGCGACCAACCCCGGGGTACCTGGCGACCCCCCGGGTGTATCAGCCTTGCCCGGGTAAGGCGGCTCTGCCCGGGTGGACGTGCCGGACCGACCCACTCGTGGGACTCGATATGGATGATCTAACACAAAAACAAAACATTGGACGGGATGGAACGACGACGAACCAGGCAACACCTAGGACAACGCAAGGGACAACGAGGGATGCGGAGGCGGAGCAGTCGGGGCCCAGCAGGCCCCCGGCTCCCGCCCGAAGTAGGAGGGCGCGACCTTGGTCGGCAGGATCCTCCAGAGGGAGCAGGGCATCCTCTGCTGCCTCTGATAGGGGGTTCTGGCGCCGGGTGGGGGACAGCGACGAGGAGTCTGAGGGATCGGTCTTCTCGTTGTCGCCCATGACCCCCTCCACAGTGACGGCGGCGAGAAGAGGACGCCCCCCTACATCAGGGGACTATGTAAAGCTCGCAGAGAAGAAGGCTGAGTATCTGCAGCTACAAGAGCGGGAATTGGAGCTCCAGGTAACGCGGGAGCTGTTGGACGACGGCGTGGCACCCCGCCAGCCAAGCCGGTCTTCCAAGAAATTAAGGGAAGCCGAGGAGCTATCGAGGGAGATACGGCATCAACCCTCATCGGACCTCGTTGCCCGCGCATTGAAGTGCGCCGGGAAGGAAGAAAAGGTGGCGGGGTGCTCGAAGAATTTGAAGGGCACCTTCGTGCACGCCCTCAGGGAGGCATCTCGGGACCTCGAGGTCGTCGTGGGCGAGCTGGGCCTCAGGGCCCAATGCGAGCGCGACGACCGCGAGGTGGAGCTCCTGAGAGAGCAGCTGAAGGCCCGGGATGCCAGGATCGCGGCCCAGGGCGAGGAATTGGCTGCCATGCGCCGGGAGCTGGAAGCCTTGAGCGCGAGGATCGTCGCCGTGGAGACCCCAGCGGTCCCCGGCACAAGGAAGGCGGCGAGGCCGGCGTCACCGCTGACGGAGGAGGAGGCCGCTCCGAAGAGGACCCGCAGAGCACACACGCCCGAGGGGATTGGGACGACCTTCCGGACGCGACCATCGCTGGAGGAACCGACGGGGCCTAAACCGGCGCGCCCGCCGTCGCCCCTCGGGGAGGCCGGCGGGCGGGTTGGGGGTGGCCCTGTCGAGCGCGCGGACCCCGCGGTGCCCGCGAGGGCCGGGGCACCGGAGACGGCTGCGCTCATGGAGGGCATCGCGGCGCTCGTCGCGCGGAGCGCAGCTGAGCTCAGGAGGGAGTTCGCTGGGGAGCTAGCCCGGCTCCGGACCCCCGCGGGCGCCGCGGGGGTTCCCCCTCCCTCCGCTCCCGCGACAGTTGGGAGGAAGGGAAAACAACCGACGAGGCCGACGAAGGGGGCAGCCCAGCCCCAGAAGACGAGGTTGGAATCGGCGGGGGCAGCAGCGTCTGCCCGACCCGCAGCTCCCTCCGGTTCCTTCGTCGAACAACGGATGGCCCAAGTCCAACGGGACCACCGAGCGGCCACTGAGGAATGGGCCAAGGTCGTCGGCCGCAAGGCCAAAAAGGCCGAAGTGGTGAAGAGGAAGGAGGGGGTTACGGCCCCCCCTCAAACCACGGCAAAGAAACCGCCAACGAAGAAGATGGCGGCCGGGACGACCAATCCACCGGCCGCGAGGAAGGAGGGGTCATCGGGGGAGAAGGGAGCCAGGAAAGTGGCGAAAAAGCCCCGCCTGGCCCGCCCTCCCAAGACGTCTGCGGTCACCCTGACGGTCGCGTCGGGATCAAAGACCTCCTGCAGCGAGGCCATGCTTCGCGCCAGGCAGGAGGTCGACCTCGCGGAGATCGGGATCACCGATCTCCGACCTAGGCGCGCGGCCACGGGTGGCCTCGTCTTGGAGATCGCCGGGACAGAGAGGGCGGCCAAGGCGGCGGCCCTGGCTAGCCGCCTCCAAGCCGTGTTCAGCGGTGTGGAGGGGGTTAAGGTGGCGTGTCCCGTCAAGATGGGGGAGGTCCGCATCTGCGGGCTTGACGACTCCGTCACCCGCGATGAGGTGGCGGCCGCGGTAGCAACCGCCGGCGGTTGCGCCGCCGCAGAAGTGAGGTTGGGGGAGATCCGCACCCCGCCCCGCGGTTTGGGGAGGGTGTGGGTAAGATGCCCCCTTGTCGCGGCCAATAAGCTGGTCGGCGCGGGGAGGCTGAGGGTGGGGTGGTCCTCACCACGGGTCGAGGCGCTGGCGGCTCGCCCCCTGCAGTGTTACCGCTGCCTGGAGACGGGTCATGTCAGGCAGCGGTGCCCCTGCGGGGTCGATCGGTCGGATCGCTGCTTTAATTGCGGCGATCCTAACCATCGGGCCAGCGCCTGCACGGCCCCTCCGCGGTGCCCCCTGTGTACTGATTCAGGGCGGCCCGCGGGGCACAGGATGGGGGCCAGGGGATGCCCCTCGGTCTCCTCCAACAAAGGGGGGAAGAAGCGCGCGGCGGTGAAGGCGCCGACGGCGAGGACGGGCACGAAGCAGTCGGCTGCTTCGTCGACTGGGGCAGCGGGCCCCAGCAACGAGGGAGCAGCGGTGGAGGCCGCAGGAATGGACACCTTCAATGGGGCCTAGGGGTCCATTCCTGCAGGCAAATGTCAACCACTCGGTCGGGGCACAGGACCTTCTGGTCCAAACCCTGGCCGAGTGGAAGATCGAGGTCGCGGTGGTGGCGGAGCCGCACCGAGTCCCGGACCGGCATGACTGGTTCGCGGACGAGGGGGGCTCCGTCGCCATCGTCCTGGGAGGGACGCGGTTTCCCCCGCCCGCCGACGTACTGGTGAGGGGGCGGGGGTTCGTCGGGGTCGACTGGGGGGGCGTCGCGGTGGTGGGCGTTTACGCACCGCCTAGCTGGACCCGCCTCGAGTTCGAGGAGTGCCTAGACCGGGTGGGGAGCTTCATCTCCAGCTTCCCCGCCCGGCAGGCACTGGTCCTCGGGGACTTTAACTCCAAAGCCGAAGCCTGGGGGTCCCCGAGGACCGACGTGAGGGGCAGGGCGGTGCTCGATTGGGCGGCAAGCGTGGGGCTCCTGCTTCTAAACAGGGGCTCCGCCAGCACCTGCGTTCGGGCCCAGGGGGAGTCCATTGTGGATTTAAGCTGGGCGTCCCCTGGGATCGGGCGCAGGGTGCGGGGTTGGAGAGTGGCGATGAGGGAGACGTTGAGTGACCACCGGTATATCCGGTTCAGCGTCTCTCTCCCCACCTCCTGCCGCCCGACGCGTGGCGCACCACCGCGTCGCTGGGTGCTGAGGCGGATGGACAAGGACCTGCTGATGGCAGCGGCCCTCGTCGTGGCCTGGCCACCTCTTCCGGCCGGGCCTGTCGCGGACATTGAGGGGGAGGCTGAGTGGTTCCGGGGGGCGATGACCGCAATTTGCGACACCGCCATGCCCCGGGCCTCTCGTCTGCCCCCCCGGAGGGCGGTGTACTGGTGGTCGGGCGACATTGAGGACATTCGGTCCGAATGTCAGCACGCCCGGCGCCAGTGGCAGCGCGCCCGAAGGGTACGGGGAGGGAGGAATTGCTGAGGGGCACGTACCGGGTCTTCGTAGCGGCCCTGAGGCAGGCCATCAGGGACGCGAAGTCCCGGGCACGGAAGGAGCTCCAGGGCTCTCTCGACAAGGATCCCTGGGGGCGTCCGTACCGCATGGTGATGGGCAAGCTTCGCCCATGGGCGCCCCCGGTGTCGGAGAGCCTGGACCCTCAATTGCTCGGGCGGGTGGTGGACACCCTCTTTCCCCGATCGGAGGAGGAGCCACGCCCGCGCGAGCAGCCGGCGGAGCCAGTCGCCTGGTCCGCCGACTTGGAGGTCACCGAGGGGGAACTCGCCGGGGCCATCAAGAAGCTCGGGGCGAAAAACACCGCTCCGGGCCCTGATGGTATACCCGGCCGTGCCTGGGTCATCGCGTCGGGGGTCCTGGGTCCGAGGTTGATCCGCCTCTTTAGCGCCGCGTTGGAACGGGGAGTTTTTCCCGCGTTGTGGAAGGAGGGGCGGCTGGTTCTGCTTCGCAAAGAAGGTCGGCCCGCGGACTCCCCCTCCGCGTACCGGCCCATCGTGCTGTTGGACGAGGTGGGCAAGCTCTTCGAGCATATTATTGCCGAACGCCTCGCCCACCACCTGTCGAGCGTGGGTCCCGATCTGGCCGACACCCAGTTCGGGTTTCGCGAGGGTTGCAGCACCATCGACGCCATTCAGCGGGTGCGCACCCTCGCGGAGTGGGCCACGTCCCGGGGCGGGGTGGCGCTTGGCGTCTCGTTGGATGTGACCAATGCGTTCAACACCCTGCCCCATGGGGCGATACGGGGGGCGTTGGTTCGTCACAACGTTCCCCCGTATCTGCGGGGGATAATCGGGGCCTTCCTGGATGGCAGGTGGATTTGCTACGTGGGCCGGGACGGTACAGTGCATTGGAGGGAAGTGGACCGCGGGGTGCCCCAGGGTTCCAAAATGGGTCCTCCCCTATGGAACCTGGGATACAACCCGACCCAGGAGGTGGATCTCCCGCCCGGGGTGTGGACAACTATCTTCGCAGATGATTATTTCATTCTGGCCACCGGGCGGGACTGGGAGCGGACCAGCCGCCGTGCCGAGGATGCGGTGGCACGCGTCCATGACGCGATCCGGGAGTTGGGTCTGGAGCTGGCTCCCCACAAGACCGAGGCTATGTGGTTCTTCGAGCCTCGACGTGGGGTAGCCCCTCCGACCGGGCTCTGGCTCGGAGTAGGAGGGTGCCGGATCGAGATCAGCCGAGGTCTCCGATACCTCGGTCTGTATCTCGATAGCCACTGGCGGTTCGATACGCACTTCGACCGTCTGGCTCCCCGATTGGATAGGGTGGCGGCCGCTCTTGGCCGCCTTTTACCCAACCTCGGGGGGCCGGGTGTGAGGGTTCGCCGCCTCTACGCGGGAATCGTCCGGTCCGTAGCCCTGTACGGGGCACCGATATGGGCCGGCGACCGGCGGCGAGCAGGCGCAGCTGCAATGTTTTGCAGCAGGTGGAGCGCCGGCTCGCCGTCAGGGTCGTGCGGGGATACCGCACGATTTCCTACGCGGCGGCGATGGTCCTGGCGGGTTTCGTACCTTTCCGGTACCTGGCGGGGGTCGAGGCCAGTACCTACTGGTACTCGAGAGCCCTCCGTCAGGCCGGGGAGGACCCGCCGGGGCCTACGGTCGAGGAGTATCGGGGCCGGGCCCGACTGGTCGCGGTGGAAAGGTGGCGCATCTCCCTTCAGGGGGTGGCCGCCGGAAACCGCACCGTCGGGGCGGTCCTGCCGGTGCTGTCAGAGTGGCGGGATCGCGGCTTTGGCGCCCTGACATTCCGGGCCACACAGGTGCTCTCCGGACATGGGTGTTTCGGGGAGTACCTGTGCCGGATCGGGAGGGAGCCAACACCGAAGTGTTGGCACTGCGGGGCGGGGCGGGACACCGCACAGCACACCCTCGAGGTGTGCCCTGTGTTTGAGTTGGCCCGCCACGCCCTGCGTGTGGAGGTGGGGCAAGACCTCTCGCCGGCGAGCGTCGTAAGACAGATGCTCGCCGGCGAGACGAGGTGGAGGGCGGTGATCTCCTATTGCGAGGAGGTCATCGCCCTGAAGGAGAGGCCGGCGCCAACCGCGGCGCCGGCGGGACCCGCCGCCCTAAGGGATCCGGGGGGGTTGACGGCGCCGATCGCCGTTGCCCCCCCGGCGCGACGGATGCGGGTAGGGGACTGGTGAGGGGGGGGGGGGGTGGGAGGGGTCGTGGTGACCCTCCCGCCCTGGACGAAAAGAGCCCGGACCCCGGTCGGACCTGGGGGCGGGCGGGGAGGGAACCCGTTACCAATCGGGGGCCCTCTCCGCCTGTCTCTGGGGGGCCGGGTGACTCCGGGCGGAGAGTGGGGTGTCCCTCCCACACTGTGGGTGAGGGACGAAGTGAAGCCGAGGAGTCCCTCTGTAGGGTGGCTGACCACAGCCCACCGCAGCCCTCAGGGGGACGACTCGGTGGGCCGCAGGCGCCCCGCTGGGGCGTCATTGCACGCGGACCCGTGGTGAAGCCGGCACCGGAAGCTGGCGAGGCGCGGTCAGCGCCCGGTCTACCGCGCGGGGTGGGCGGGGGGTCGTTCCTCTTCGCAGTCCGCGTAGGGAGATCGAGGCGCGGGGACTGCAGGTGTCCTGGGCTGGGGGCCCAGGCGTCATTGCACGCAGTCCCCCGAGATGGAGCCGACATCGGGTGCGACCCCCGGTGTCGGCAGAGGGGAGTCCTTTCGACTCCCCTCCGAGACGGGCGCTTCGGCGCGAGGCGGGGGAGGCTCCGGAGAAATATCACTCAGGTCCCGGAGCCTCTCCACAACGCCCGAGGAGGTCGCCGTGGGGTTTTAGCCGGTAGAAATCCGGCACTACCCCGTCACCTCCCCCCAGGGGGTGGCGGGGCGTCTTGTCGAAGATTTCCCCACGATAAAAAAAAAAAAAAAAAAAAAGGGTTAGGTTAGGTTAGGATTAGCTTAGGTTTTATAGTGGTCGCGGTACCTTCTCTAGTTTGCTAGATGGAGGGCTGCCGAGGAGTTTTAGCCTGTAGAAATCCGGCACTACCCCCCTTCTAGGGGTGTGTTTTCCGAAGATTTCCCGTCGTTAAATAAGGAAAAAAAAGTTAATGAATTTATATGTTTTGGGGCATTTTAGTTTTTGACCTCTAGCGAGTCAAGATCTCATATTTAAGACTTCCCACCCACACCGTTGTGTTCCTCTCGTCAAGGGTTTTCCAATGATATATGACCCATCCGGATTTAACGTCGAGCTTTTGAGTAAACTCAATATATATATTTGAAATCATCTTAGTTTTTGACCTCTAGCGGGTCAAGGTCACATATTTAAGACCTCCCACCCACACCATTGTGTTCCTTTCGTCAAGGGCTTTCCAATGACATATAACCCATCCGGATTTGCGTCCCACCTTTTGGTAAAGGTCAACCAAAATTGTGGACACCATAAATTTTATTATCTTTGTCCCTGCGTTTTCTTTCGAAATCAAAGAACCAATAATATCTTCTGAAAAATTTCTCCAACAAGTACGAAACGGCATTCGAATCAGAACTCTCCAGGTATTAGAAGTGTGCAGTAGTCCTCGCAAAATAGTCTCTGTACTTTATCACTTCAGTGTCATAGCGTTCGTGAAAGTGTATAATTGTGAATATTTAATTCGAATCTTCTATAAAGACAATGGGTAGGAAGAAATGCGAAATTGTCCGAAAATATTTTAAATTGTGTGCTGGCGAAACCAAATTGAATATTCAATTCGAAACTGTGGTTCCATCATTTCGGTATGTATAATTTACTGTAGGAGTACAGGACGATTGCTCCCTCTGCAGTCGCCCCTCTCTATTATACATAGTTTAAGGCCCAGAGCGCGCGGCACTAGAGAAAAAGCTAGCCGTCCATTACCGTTCTAGCTCAGCAAGCGAAAGCAAGTGTAGGAGTAGAGAAGCAATAAAAACGTACATATACAACAAAGAAAGTGAACACACTCGTGTATTATTTTATATATTAAGCCTGCCAGACATTCCTCAAATTCAACATTTACTTATTAATTAAATTACTATATATGCTAATATACTTTAAATTAAATTTTAATTGTAAAAATATATATTTGTAGGATCATTCAACGAATCTACAAAAACATTTGGAAGTTTTCCATCCAAATGAATTCACAACGGTAATGTTAGAAAAAGAGAGAAACAAGGCAAGAGAAGGCTTAAATAATGATAACGATATTGGTAGCAAAACTTGTAAAAAAGCAAAACGTAATGGATGCATGTGTCAGATTAGTGACTGTACATGGAAGACCACTTTCCTTGATTAACAATAACGCGTTTAAAGATATTATTCAAATGATAAATTTCCAAAAAGAAAAAGTAAATTCACATAAAGTCCGTGATGCAGTTATTGAACAAGCAATTGAAATCAGAAAAAAAATTACAGAGGAAGTAAAAGGCAAATTAATATGCCTGGAAGTGGATGCAGCAACTTGCATGAGCAGATCGTTTCTTGACATTAATACGCAATTTATGAAAGATGGTAAATTACATGTACGCACGCTAGGAGTCGTCGAACTTTATAAGAGCCATACTGCCGAATATGTAAAAAGCATCATCATGCAAACTTGTAATGTATATGGGATTGAAACAAGTCAGATTTACACTGTGACAGTTGACAACGTGGCAAATATAGTAAAAACAATAAAAATTTTAAATGAAGAAGACGATGATAATGATAACAACGAGGATGTCGCATTATCGGAATTAGAATGGAGTTAAATTATGGAACTGTTGAATATATTAAAACCGACACGAATTGCAACGAAACGATTGCAAATAGAAGACCTATTAGTTGGTGATTCGTATGCAATTTTTGACCGATGCATTATTGAAATAAGAAAGAAAAACACTAATTTTGCAAACGAATTCATACAAAATATAGAAAAACGACGATCTATGTTGTTTGACAGCGACGTCCTTTCTGCTGCAATATTGTTACGCCCCGGCGGAAAATTTGAAATTTATCCGCCTTGCGTCCCTTATCAAGCCCTTTTGGGTTACGAGAGTATCTCATGTAAGGGGCGTGAGGTGGGTGTTTCACTTTTCCGCCAATCTTTTCATTCCTCCTCAACCTTGTGCGTCCTTGTCAAGCCTTTCGAGGTTACGAGGATTTCTCATGCGGGGGTTTACAAGGAAGAGTTTGAGTTTAATTCTTTTCTATTTTTGACTTCTTCTATCGCTTTCTCTTCTTTATCTGCTCTACCCTGGACTCGTGTATCTAGTCAAGCCCTTTCGGGGTTACGAGAGTATCTCATGCGATGTACACGAGGAAAGGTTTCCTTCTATTTCCTTCTTTACAATAGTTTACGTGACCCTCCTTGAAACTATCGTCGCCAACCATAGTAACATAATACAGTTGTAATCGCACACAAAAACTCGGGTTTAGCTCGAGAGAGATAGAGCCGTAGCACAACACCAGCGCTACGCAGTTAGCCAGTGCTTCGCACTTCGGGAATTCCCCTGCTCACTGCGTAGAAACGGGAAAACCGTAATAACTTCTTTGTTAGAACACTCTTTCTCTCTCTATTGCACAAAGCGTCAGCCGGTCCAACAAGGATCATTATTACCTGATCGGAATGATAGTGTGAAAGAGTGGACGAATGAATATGTATTTAAACATCAAGAATAAGGAATGAGAACCCTTATGAAAGCGAACGTCGCGAACGTTCGACCGCCGTTCGAAAATTAAGGGTCGCTTAGAGCTGTAACGTCCCGCTAAGAAGATCCAGTGCCTTTTCGCTTTACTTTTTATTATTATAATCAATTTTTAGTTTAAATTTTGTACAAGATGTTTAATTAAAATTTTTATTATTAATATTTAGTTAAGTTTATAAGAAATATTTAATTTAATTTGTATTATATATATTTTTGTAGTAATAAATAGTTTTCACTTCAAACTTCAAAAGATAATTCAGTTTAATGAATGGGTCGGTAAACGATTAGTCGGTAAGTCGGTCGGTAAGTCGGACGTGCAAATACACTGCAGTGCATAACTATAGCACCACCTACTTTTTTAGTTGTTCTGTAGTTCAGAGTCAAAATGTAAAAAATCAACTGCAGGAGCTGAAACAGTATGGGACGCAATAAACTTTACGTTAAGTCTAATTGAAGTTGCTCTTTTATACGAAACGATATGATCGAAAAAGTGATTTTCACTTGTTGCGTAACTATACCACCAATGTTATTAAGTTAACTTCTCCCCATCCAGATCAACAACAAACTCACTGAATCCAAGTAATTACATTCTTCATAGCAATATAAATTAAAATTTAACAAAAATCTCTGTTAAACAATGCCACGTGGTACATATTTGACCGAAGAAGAAAGGGGTAAAATTTTGGCGTTTATGGAGGAAAAAGTTGGTGTTCGGGAAATTGCTCGTAGACTAGAGCGGTCATATAAAGTCGTTCTGAATTTCTTACATGATCCAGTCAATTATGGTAAGAATAAAAAGGGTGGCCCAAAGAAAAAATTGACTCCCCGTATCGAACGGGTAATTGTAAAAGCAGCCAGTAACAGTCTAAAAAGCTGTAACCAAATTAAAAGTGAACTCAATCTCAATGTTTCACGGTGGGCAGTACGTCGAGTTCTGAAAAACAATCCTAACATCGTGAGACAGAAATTAAAATCTGCACCTAAACTTCTACCTCGTCATAAAGTTGCGAGACTCGAGTACGCTCGAGCAAACATGCATCGAGACTGGAAAAACGTAAGTTAACTTTAGACGTCAAAATCTTTTTCCTACGGTTTACTTCAACTTCTTTCATTGATAATCAGGTTATCTTTTCGGATGAAAAAAAGTTTAATCTCGATGGACCGGACGGTTACAACTCATATTGGCGAGATCTCCGAAAAGAACCGCAATACTTCTCAAAACGAAATTTCGGCGGAGGAAGTGTGATGGTTTGGGGTGCCTTTTGTATTGATGGCATGTTGCAATTGGCTTTTCCATCAAAAAGGATGTATAGTGATGAGTACATCGCAATTTTAGACAGCAATTTGTTATCTTTTATGCACGAGCACAATACAATTAATTGGACCTTCCAGCAAGACAACGCGGCTATATATACCAGTCGGAAAACAATGTTTTGGTTGCAAAGAAATAGAATTAATGTTATTAAGTGGCCAGCATGTTCACCAGACCAAAATCCGATGGAAAACATTTGGGCCATTATTGTTAGGAAAGTTTATGCTGAAAATCGGCAGTATCAAAACATTTTAGAATTAAAGAACGCAATAATAAGAGCGAGTAAGGAAATTAGCGAAAGAATTTTTTAGAAACTCATCGAGAGTATGTCAGATAGGATTTTTCAAGTTATAACAAAACAAGGAGGACCAACAAATTATTAAAATTATATTTATGTATACAGGGTGTCCCACGTAACACTTTTCACGATTTTTCAAGTACTTGCGATAATCGAACAAAAAAATATTTTTAATAAAAGTTTATCAGTTTTCGATTGACTATACACTCCAATAAAAAAAAATTTAACAACATTCTTTTTTTCCGTAATTGTCAAGGTCACCTACAATTTTTTAAATGACACTTTATATTTTTGAAATTATGGTATTATAGCCCGTATCAGGGCGAATTCAACGACCTAGTACACCATGACCTTTAGATAATTTATGTTTTAATTGTTTTTATGTCAAATTTCATCCGCAACATTGCACAGCCATGACAGAATTTTATAACACATAACATAATAAAACTACAAACAGATATAATACCAAGTAATAAATCGTTTTTTATTGCTGCAAAGAATGAAAAAAATCAATTCATAAATAGAATAATCTTAAAAGAAAAAAAAAGAAAATTATCAGAATGCTGTCTTGAACCGAGCTTGCATGGATTACAAAATAGTAGCTGCACGGGCAGTTAACCTGCTCGGCTAATTTACTTCATGCTGACATTCAATTATTCATTGTATTTACAGGGTGCGTAAAAAGTTCCCGGAATTTAGTTTATGTGGAATTTTTTAATGTTTGTTTCCGCTTTTTGTAAAATCTTTAAGTTATTCTTCCCATTTTTCCGCATTTTTAAGTTATTTGTTTATTTTCAGTTAAGCGAGCTATGAATTACCACCATCGTTGAATTACACAAACGTGGAATGAAGACGGCAGAAATTGTTCGCACGACGGGATTTAAGAAGTCGACTGTGTACGATGCCGTGAAACGGTTCAAAGAGACTGGCAAAACTGTGGATCCTCCTCGTAGTGGTCGACCAGCTACAGCAGTAACGCCAAAGAACGTTCAAAAGGTCCGTTGTCGAATTTCTCGAAATTCGGAACGCTCGATGCGTAAACTCGCAAAAGACCTTAAGATAAGCGAAGGAAGCGTCCGGAACATTGTCCATAAAAAGTTGAAATGTTGTTCTTACAAAATCGATCGCGTTCACTTTCTGAAAGACGCAACGAAACAGAAGAGAAAAGAATGCGCACGCCGAATGATCCGGTTGATCAGCGGTGCTCGCTTGCAAAAGGTCCTCTTCACTGACGAGAAAATTTTCACCATCGAGCCGCTTCACAATTGCCAGAATCGTCGTCAAATCCTGAAGAAAGAGAACTGCTGCGGCGAAAACATTTTCCGGCCTCTGTGATGGTTTGGGCTGGCATTTGTGCAACTGGGAAGACGCCACTGATATTCATTGAAAGGAATGTCAAAATCAACGCCACCAACTATCAACAACAGGTTCTTCGGGAAGTTCTGCAGCCATGGGCATCACAACATTTCGGTGCAGAAGGATTCACGCTTTAGCAGGACTGGGCACCTGCACATTCAGCTCAAACGACCATCGCCACCTGCGAGGAGCTGTTTCCCGGTTTCTGGGGCAAAGACGTTTGGCCGCCAAACCCGCCGGACCTCAATCCGATGGATTATTCGGTGTGGTCTATGTTGAAGCAGAAAATTTCAGGAAGACGGTACAACACTTTGAACACGCTGAAAAAGGCTTTGGAGCGTGCCTGGAACGAAATAACGGTGGAAGAGTGTGCGAACATCGTCGGCAACCTCAGAAAACGACTCAAAAAATGTATTGAAGCCGATGGAGGCAACTTTGAACATTTAATATAAAATTTTTCTTTAAATCTTGTTATTATTAAATAAAAGAAGATTTTTGATATATGAAGTTCTTGGTTGGTTGATTTGTACCAAAGATCCAGACTATTTTAACAATCAAAAAAATTCCGGGAACTCTTTACGCACCCTGTATAGTACAGCTGAAAAAATGCATAAATATTTATGCAATTTTCTCAAAAAGTAAGGCCCATACACCCAAAACCCTTAACACGATTTGTACTATTGACCTCCCCTTTCGAATGCACTAGAGCTCATTCGAAAGTCGAGTTAGCACTTCGTAGTATCTCCTTGTAAGACTCGAAATTACATTCAATTTAATAACCTTGAGCAAATAAATGCAAACGATGTAAATGTTGTAGTACTAGAAACGTATCTACGAACTGTCGACAATTTATAACAAAGAAATAATGTCAACATGTAGTGGCTTAGCTATTAATACGGTACTTATGTTCAGTCTTGACTTGTCACGATAGTAAATTGCAGTTAGTATTAACTTGTCGAAAATGTATTCTAACAGTGAAAAGGTTGATATGTTGCTAATACTTGGCGAATGTAAAAGAAATGCACGTGAAGCAGCAAATCTGTATACTGCAAGGTACCCAGAAAGGCACCATCCATCTGCACAAACATTTTATAATATTGAAAAAAATTTACGAAATTATGGAGAATTTGAAAAGAAAAAGAGAAACAAACCATCTACAATTACAACCGAAATCAATGCTGTTACTGTTTTGGCGCAAGTAGTGCAGTTAGTGCTGACACTGGTTTCTCTAAAAGTTCAATTCATAGGGTTATAAAAAAGCATAATTACCATCCGTACAAAATGAGTACAGTACAACATTTACGCGAAACTGATTCAGAACGCCGCCTTCATTTTATAGCTTGGCTAATAATTTCATGCGAAGATAATCCTGAAATATTAAACTACATTCTATGGACGGACGAATGCAAATTCTCTAATAATGGTATAATTAACCGTCACAATAACCATTTCTGGTCTAAAGACAATCCTCACTGGTTCAGAGAACATAATTTTCAACAGAAAATTGTGGTGAATGTTTGGTGTGGACTAGTACACGGACATCTACTTGGACCTTATTTTTATGAACATAATTTGACATCCCAAACTTATTTAAATTTTCTTTCCACGCAACTTCAAACACTGATGCAAGAGCTTCCAGATGATATTCAGCGCCGTATTTATTTCCAGCAAGACGGTTGTCCACCTCATAATGCTCGAATAGTCCATAATCACTCTTGAAGGAGACTATGTTGATGAATAAAGTCGAATTTTGAAAAAAAAAGTTTTTCTCGTAGTTAGTCCCGCGACTTTTTGACCGATGTGTTAGTTCTCGGTATAGAGCGCACTGTTCGAGTATGAAGTAGACGCGCTTCACTTGCGTAAAAGCGTTACGAGCGAACGAGTGTACGATATAAGAGAGTGAATAAAGTGATATAGAAAACCTACCAAGTTGGTTATCACTAAGCCTTCCAAAATCCCAGAATCTAACAGGTTACGGGCACCAGCACGTTTCAGCTGCGCGGTTGGAAAATTGGAAAAATAAAAGAAGAAAATGGGAGACGAAACTGGAAAAGTTTTGAAGGAGAGTGAAAAGATGGAGGAAGAGTATAAGTGTGCAAAGTCTAATATTCACGGGAGAGTGTTACAAAAACGAATGCGTAAGTACGATTCTTCCACAATGGGGCGAGTTTCAAAATCTCCCTTGGTGAGAACAAAGGGTGCGTCGGTGCGAATTCGTTAACGAAAAATAATGCCGGAATCGGACGCGGTGAGGTGTATAACCGTGATAAAGGAGAGTGAGACGCTAGTTAAAATAGTACGAAAGAAAATGGCGAGATATTGCTTTGTATGGGGTGAGACAGGTTTGGAAAGGATAGTCCTTTGTTTAAAATAATGGAAACTCCGGGTGCGTAGTGAAAGGCCAGCCGGCGCAGGCACGTGCGCGCAGGCGAAGAAGAGAAAGAGGGGGGGGGGGGGGGGGGGGGGGGGGGGATAGCTGCAGTGCGCGACGTTTCTTTGACAAAATCCCTAAAACTACGAAAAATTTTGCAACGCGAGACAAAAACAGAGCTCGGTGGTGTCCTCTTCTCCTCTCTCTCTCTCTCTGATGATGTATCTCTTTCAGAAACATAGAAATTATTCTATGTACTTTTAAGTAACCCATGCTTTATATTTATATACGTTTCACTGTGTAGTTTGTTCAACTCTGAACAATAATAAAATATCTATCTATCTATCTATCTCTACACTAAAGCACGTGCTTATAACTGCGCACTAGATCGTTCCGAAACATCGCAAAACCATGGTAAGAAACGTACTTGCAAGTCACGGCGAGAAAGAATAATGAATTGAAATCTCAACGTGCACGCACTCACACACACGATGTTTACATACATATACAATGATAACTGTTTCAGCCGACACCAGTTTATCGAGTGTATGGGAGACACTGATCGATATGTTTAAGCTAGATGAGCTACATGGGAAAGACGAAATAACAATTGACATCGACAGTGAGACAATTTATGTTTGTCTGATCACGAATGAACTGCTCACTCAGAATTTGCGGAACGATGAATTTGGATGGAGAAATAGGAGTTTAAAGAATGCGTCACAGGCCGTGACACCTGGCCGCCAAGATTGTTGCATATTGATACGATATCAACAAATAAATTTGTAAGGATTTTATAGAGCAATTGTGTTATCCGAATTCATAGCTTGTGTTTTCATGAGTTAGATGAATCTTACAATTTTGAGATAAGTGGAATTACAATATTTTGTTAGTTAGCGTGATTTTGTTGCGCTGGGTAATTATTTGGCTAGTACTTCTTTGTACTTTTACTAATCGGTGTGTTATAAAAAGTAAATGGTTTCGGGTGACCGTTTACTTCCTTCCCCGCTGAGATTGAAGCGGTAGGGGTACGTAACGGAGCTATAGTGCGTGTATTGGATAATATTGTAGACTGACACTTCTGGGCTTCTTTTATTAAATTTTAAATTTGGAGCTTCTAGAATGAAATTGGTGATTCTTGGATCCTCTATTGTGGAGGGTATGCACTGAGACAGCGCATTCACGCTGGTTCCGAGTATTGTCAAGTGCTCCATCGGTTTAGTGTCTTATGGTTGCTTGGAAATTATGTGCACCTGGTGGGGTATTTGATATATATTCCCGTCGATCGGGTGGTATCGTCACTTGAACGAAAAATTTTCTTGTTCAAACACTTTGATTACCGACGTGATACTTGACATACTGACATGTACGCTGCGTACCTGCGTCATGATACGGCCGTAATGGATTTGTCCAAGCCAAGGAAGGAACTGTTCCTTGCCTGGGTGAGAAATCGTGTTTTTTTTTTTTTTTTTTTTTCCATCACCTTGTTTTGTTATTTTCTTTGTCTCTTTTCTCAGCGTACTGATGGCCGGTTCTTGTACTGTCCTGGAATGGTTAGTGTGGCATAGTGTGTCCGGCAATTTCGTAGCGACTTCCGACGTATCTCGAGGAGCTTTTACAGTGGGACGAGAATAGGGCTCTCGATATCGCGCCCTTGTTTGAACAAGATTCAACGAGGCTTGCTCACGTTTTTCTTTTTGTCATTATTATTATGTTTATTATTATCGTATATTTTTTTTCCTGAATAAATTCTTTTTATCGTACATTGTTATTTAGTGAATCCTTCCCTTTTTGAATAAATTTTCCTTTTATTTTGAATTGTGTATGTTTATTTATGCGTATTGCCTTGCGTTCCTTCCTGAATTCCGTATATTTAGTTTATATTTAGTCTAGCGTAACGCTGGTATCTGTTTCTGCGTTATTGGTTGTGGTTCAGGTGGTTTAATTGCAGGTGGTCGTAATGGAACGGGTGGTAATGTTCTCCATTTTAAGCTGTTTGGTCGTTCTATTTTTATTTCATTCAATCCGATGCCTTCATTTCTCGTTAGATGTCTTTTTTTGGAAGCTTTTTGATATTCTTGTTGTTGTTTAATGTCATCAGTAGGTATGTAATTGAACTGAAGATGGCTCCCAGTAGGTGTAGGGACCATCCGTATAATGTGTGTAGTGTGTATCCACTTATGATTGTGTCGATTATTACTTTGCAGATGTGAATGATTATGAGAATCATTATTACTGCTGAACTAATAGAACCAAATTTGATGAATTATTCCACAAACTTATTCCATGTATTTTCTGCGATGTGGGATAGCGTTTTTTCCGTAAAAAGATTATTTATTAATGCTCCTTGTACATTTTCTTCTCCTAGCATGCCCGTCGCTATTGTGTTCAACAAGGCTGATTTTTCTAGGGGGAACATGATGTGTTGTTGGAGTTCTTGGAGGTCTTCCTGTGAATAAATTCCGCTCGATGCTAATGAATTCATTTCTTTGTACTTCCAGGAAATATTTGTGTTAGGTTTTAAGATTCCTGGGTTCTGTGCTTTTCTCGGCGTTGGTGTTAATGCTATCCAATTGTTGTTCAATTTGTAGTACTGTGGAATAATTGTGTTGCATTCTATTTGGGTTCCTGATTTCATTAGTATGTGTATTTTGGGTGTTAGAAATCGTGTTTGGTTCCCAGAGGTGACTGGTAACTGAGTGTAGCATTTGTCCGTGTGAGGTAGTTGTACTTCTTTTGGAGTGCATTTTATGATGTGTACCACTTCTCCTGCAATCCTAGCGATCTATCCTGGTTTTTCCATTAGATTGTACGCAAATTCGTCGGGTGAAATAGGGAGTTATAGATTGTCTTCCTCTCCAGTTTGCATTTTTCGCTTAAAATATTTACATATAAGTTTTATATTTGAGCCTTGAAGTGTTTTTCTACGTATACGAATTTTGAGTTAGTGTATGTGAGAATGTCTAAGTTTAATATTTCTTTTGACGGTTGTGCGTCGTTATCGAATAGTACGTTGTTTTGCGGAACCACTGACCGCCCTAATCGCCAACGAGGCCCTCCACTCTACTGTCAACGAAATTGTCGTCATTGACATCGACTTCGCCCCAATTATTGAAGGAAACGACGAAGAGATGCCGGATGCACCCCGGGTACAGGATCCCGTCTTTATCGAGTTGCAAGTGGGACTAGCGGAAACGGCGTATACATTGCCGGAAGTGTTCCGCAATCTGCACACCCTCCGCACATTATTCTGCGGATGGGTTGACAACACCTTTGTACGGCATCTAGGAGACCATGTCCACCACCTTCGAGAGCTGGACCTCTCAGGGTGCTCTAACATCCGTGGGCAATTTGCATTGGAGCCGCTGGGAAACCTTCCCGCGTTGGAACGGGTGACCATTAACAACTTACACCCATCTGTGGCAGCTCAGGCCCTGGCAACGATCATCACCCTGACGGAAGTTCGAACCCGGGACAGCCAGGGGATTACCGACGAGGACGCAACAGCCATCGTCCGCGGCTGTCCACGACTCGCCATATTGGACGTAGAGGGATGTTTGGGGGTCACCAGCCAAACCATCATCGAGGCGACCGAGATTGTGCGGAGGCAGGGCAGGGTTGCGGCACTGAGTTTGTCGGTCAGCGGAACGAGCGCGGATCATCGAGCGCGCGTTCGCCCCAGCTTAATACTGCGAGTCATTTACGACGGGGTTTTCCAACCCATACTCCGAGACTTCTAATTCCTTTTGCATCGCCGAGGGCGGCGATAGTTTTAAGGGAGGAGGATTTGTTACGCCTTGCGTCCCTTATCAAGCCCTTTCGGGGGTTACGAGAGTATCTCATGTAAGGGGCGTGGGGTGGGTGTTTCACTTTTCCTTGTGCATCCTTGTCAAGCCTTTCGAGGTTACGAGGATTTCTCATGCAGGGGTGTACAAAAAAGTAAATGTTCATGCAACAATACTGTATTTGTTCGATGTGCAAAATGCTTTTGTGCACTATGCTTCCCGTGCTTTTACGACAAGTACCACTGTTGTAAATAACAAGTAATTGTGCAATTCAATTAACTGGAACAAAAAAAATTCATACTCACACCACGCAGAATTTGAACCCCGGATCGTCGATGTACATACAAGCCTGATACGTTACCACTGCGCCACCGTTACAGTTGGTAGTCGCCGCAACTAAAATCTACTTTAAGGTAATAATAAAACTTTAATTATAAATATTTCAAAAACTACTATCTGCTCCTATAATGGTATATACTCGTAAACAGGAGAACGAGATCTATAAGTGTGCAAAGTTTCAACGAAATCGGTGAGACGAAGGCCTTGCACTCTCCTTGTTAGTAAAATGTGCGGGAAAGCTGATTCCCTCCTTTGGGGGTAAAGAGGAGGAATGTATACTGAGATGGCTTGACAGGATCTCATGTATCGCACGTATGTATAATTTCAATAATAACACCATGTTGGTGGCGGCCATTAGCCAACTCCAAGGTCGAGCCAACTAGACCGCTAGAGTCCGTTACGGAATGGGAGTTGAAATTTCAAATCAGACGGTACTTTGAACGGAAAGAAACATATACGGCGACGATGACCAGAATCAACGCTCGCATTTGGAAGTCATATTCGGAGAAATTTGTTGAATATGCAGAAGCGAAATTAAATTTAATGCAAACGTTGACTCTGAATGAAAGGTAGAAAATTGAGCTATTAGCGGATGGAGTGAAAGACCCTGCTTTCAGTAGATTAATTTTGGATACATGGATTACAAATGTGCCAGACTTTATGGAGCATGTTAGGAAAATCACGGAGGACAGCATAGCTATGCGCAGAATGGAGCCTGCAAACAAGTTTCCAGTACGAAAGACATCCATGCAGGTGCCAAGCCGTAGAGGAAACACACCAGAGGAGAGAGTTTGTTTTACCTGCAAGAAGCCAGGACATCTTGCTCAAAATTGTACAGTGAGCAAGCCAACGTGCTTTAAGTGTGGCCAGGTGGGGCATTTGAGCTCAACGTGTCCCAAAAGAGAGGTCAACCGAGGAGCTGCTCTTCACTATATGGGAAATCAAGAAGATGAGTGCCGGGAGTGAGATTCACGTTTGTTCGCGGCAAAGACTTATACGAATACGTTAAATTCTTTTCATACTTTTCAATAATCTATCTTTTCTCTTTCGTTTTAAATCGTTCGATAATTAATATTTTCCTTTTTCCGCGCCGCGTTGTTTTCGAATATTGTGTTTCGTAATCCGTAACACCGTAACAAAGGCTTAATCGCGAACGCGTAGTGCGTGCGACAAGTTTTCATCCTTTCTTCGCTTTTCCAGATTCCAGACTATCACCAGCAATTATCAGAAAGCTAAACATATCTAAATACATTATTATTTTACATCGAATTGGTGAGTCGCTTATTCTAACTTTAACACAACGAATCTGGTATCGAGTGAGGCAAAACGGGCGGTCTACGAGACTATTTGTCGTGGAAGTATCCCACTAGATCGTCCCGTTTCAACGCAAAGATCGAGGTATCGAAAGAATTTCAATTAATAAAATTTTCGATTACGCGCAAAGCAAAGACGGCCCACGGGACAGGTGTCTTGGAGGTATCCCACTGGGACAGTCTTTTTTTCCATCGTTATATAATTATTGTAAAGTACAACACCAAAGTTCGAATCGTTTTCAAATAATATCACTGCTTTTTCCGTCGTTTTTCCTGTTATAAATTTCATCGCATTTACTTTTTAAAAGATATCCGTTTTCCACTATTTAGTACACATACATGCATTAATTTCTCTCTTTTTTTTTGTATTTCATACAGCTCGGACATTTTGTCATCTAACCATTTTTCATTGCAATTATTCTTCTTGAAATTATACACATGTTACCTATATTCAGTTTCTAATAATTTACGTTCAAACACACTTCCTTCCTACACATTTACGCCTACCATCTTCGCACAAGTTCACACGAGGGGCCCGTATGGGACCAGGGCATTGGCGAATTCAATAAATCCAGAATCTTACTTTAAATGTATCGATTCTTTTTAAATTGTTCTAATCGTAAATGACCTATCATCGTCAAATACGATTAATGCTGGTGGCAGCGCTAATACCTTTCTCAACCGCGTGTTAGCGTCAGCACGTGTTCAAGGGTTGACACGTGGCAGGGTCATTGCATTTGGGGCTTTGACCTGCTTTCCAAGGATTTCTCAGGATTCTTTAGGCTATCGATACCCCGAGCCATACGTCTGTCATCGGACTTAGGCCGGCGGTAGTTGGTACTTGAGGTGCGACGAATTCTAAGAGTCGCGGATGTTTTGTTTATGGAACGGCGATAGAGAGTTTGATCGCCGCTTCTCGAAGGAACGCGCGTGTGGCCGATGACCCGAAGTTATGGTGCTGCATGGTACGTGTAAAAAGATAAGGTTGATCTAGAAGAATCTGACCACGGAGTGGGGAAGATCTTGCATCTTCTGGTAGGAGGACCATGAGGAACGGCATGGCACTTACCCCAGAACCGTCGAAGGGAATCAGTCGTTTAATAAAGTCAAAATTTATAACAGCGGCATTAACCTTCAAAATTAATAGTACCAATAATCTAATCAAAATAACTAATTTTACTTTTTCTAATTTTGTACGTCGCGCGCCGTATCTCGCTCGCGACGTAACACGGACAAATGCGAATTTTTAAAAACAGAAGTAACATATTTAGGACATGTAGTCAGTAGAAATGGTGTAAAACCAGATCCAAAGAAAATAGTAGCAGTAAAACATTTTCCTCGACCAAAGAATCCGAAAAATATTAGACAATTTGTAGGCTTAGCAGGTTATTACAGACGTTTCATTAAAAATTTTGCAGAAATAGCTAAACCTTTAACAGAATTATTAAAGAAAAACGCAAAATTCGTTTTGGGTAAAGAACAAAAACAAAGTTTCTTAGAATTACGTAAAGCATTGTGCCGAAGTCCCATTCTGCAATATCCAAATTTTGATAAACCTTTTACGTTAACAACAGATGCCTCAGATTATGCAATAGGTGCGATACTCAGTCAAGAATTCAATGGTCATATGACTTACCGATAGCATATCTATCCAGAACTTTAACAAAACCGGAACAAAATTATTTGACCACTGAAAAAGAATATTTAGCAATTCTATATGCAATTTTACATTTTCGACCTTATTTATACGGACGTAAATTCACCTTAGTTAGTGATCATGAACCATTACGTTGGATAAATTCAATAAAAGACCCAGGTGAAAGATTGATTCGTTTGCGACTAAAATTACGAGATTACGATTATGACTTCGTTCACTAAACTGGTAAATTAAATACAAATGCAGATGCCCTATCTTCTGATGAATTTTCATTGTCCTCATCCGATGATGAAGATAATTCAAAATCAAATCTTAAAACGCGACATTTACTTCCGATTACAAATCCTGAATCCTCAAAAACACCATCAAACCCAGAAATCCAGACAGATACAGCTGACAAACGAAAAGTAGGTAGACCGTTGGGTTCTCAGAATAAACCAAAACAACCTATAACCATTAATCCAGAAGGAATAGCGACTAGAACAAGATCAAAAACGCAACTTCCATCAAATCCTACAGAACCCTCACATCCGCTTACAGAACGTATTTCCGAATCTTCCGACGATAGTTCAGACGACGAATTGTCAGAGCCCCTGAAATTCTGTCGACGCAGAAGCGTATTACCTAATTTGGAATTTTATTCGGAATCACGAATGCTGGGTGATCCCAAGGTTCCGGAAAAAGAAAATGCACCTCCTGTAATTGACGAAATCCAGCAAAATCAAGAAATGGTACGATCAGGTGAAAACATAATAGTTGAATTACCCGAAGTTTACGACAGCGATAGCGACGATGAAACCACTCGAACTTTAAAGCAAAGCCAACAAAAATTTTCTGATACTACTTCCGACGAAGACACGACGCTTCAGCAGACGCAAATTCTACATTCTGACTTTGAAATAAGCGACGAAAACTTACAGGAACAATTAGAGCAATTACAAAAACAGTTTGACAATTCCACAACTGACATACAATTTCCTACGTCTCCACCCTTAGCATTATCCACTCATAACCCCAAAATAAAATTCAGACAGAATTCTAAGGAGGGAGGAAAGGATGCTGCTGTGTCTAAACGATTGTCGAAATTTATGAATGATCCAGATTTCACGAGAATCCAAACTACTGAAAACATACCTCCAGATTTACAAAACTCAACACAAAATCAGTCACGAAATTCACGCTATGAAATGCCGAAGATAATAACCTATTCTTGGAAAAATTTAACGTATTATCATTCAAATTATGTTCATTTCATTTCTTCTGACTGTTATTTAACCTCACCTATTGGTAAGTTACTCTCAGATTTGGGCATAATTAATTCAGATAATTTGCAAAAAGTAAAGCCAAAATTAAGTCAAGTTTTAGTAACGAAGCGTGGAAAGTACAAAATTTTCAGCGTAATTATCAAAAAACATTATTTTGATAAATTATCCATAGAAACTTTAAAAACCGGCTTAGAAAATTTAAAACAAACTCTTTTACAATTAAACATTCAAACTTTTAGAATTTCACAAGTTGGAGACTTGACTAATGAATTACCACAGGATACATTAATGAAAATTTTAACAAACACCTTTCGAGATCTATCAGACAGACCTATCAGACAGATCTAACAGACAGACCTATTTCTATGAATGAAAATACAGATTTGATAGTCGACACTGAACAGCTACCTACAGTCAATGCATGTATAAATGAACATCCTCTTGACATGGAAGAAAATGCAAATGAAATAAATGAAAATCCATTTATAACTAAAATATTAAGTTCTGAAGAAATAAAACCATTTCCGAAAGCAGCAGGACGGCAGACCACTAGAAAGCTGAGAAGAAAGAGACGAAGTGCTATTCTGACCGACACGCCCGTAAAAGAAGCACTGAAGGAAGAAAGAGAAAAAATTTAAAAAAAAATGCTCACGTAACCTAGAAATGGTTATAAAAGATAAGATAAAAACAAATAAAATCAAAATATCCAAGAAAGATTCGACCTCACAATCAGCATCAGAAGATGATGCTGAATGTTTAGTATGCGAAGAGCTTTATAGTAGGAGCGTTCGTGGTGACAACTGGGTCCAATGCACACGTTGCAGCAAATGGGCTCCCGAGCCAATATGCAGTGGTTCTACAAAGATCAACAGGTTCCGGACTAAGGAGGGTGTGAACCAGGCGTTGGAAGCAGGAAGCTTTGTCATTGTATGTCAAGGAAGAAGACTCAAGATTTCTCCAGCGAATCCTCGGGATGAAGTAAAACTCATACCACTGCCTGCCGTGCATCCCCTTCCGGAGGTCGAACTGGCTCCGGCGAACCTATAACCATTAGAAATGATGGTGGAAATATCCCAGTACCTAACCTTTGAGGATCGTTTCAGACTGGAACTGGTGTCAAGGTGGTGGCGACTTGGAAGTCTCTCATCCTATACCGATATCCGACATTTGGATATAACGATTGACGTTGGCCGAACAGATGGGAAGGGAAAAGGATGACCCCGGAAACACTTTACTGGTTAATCACAAGAGCAGGAACATACCTTAGATCATTTAAAATAATGGAAAAATTTATAGCCGAAAAGCTAAACCCACAAATAATTGCAGTTGCCATTAAGCACTGCCCGAATTTAACCAAAATCGATTTAACATCCGCAATAGTCAGACCTTCCGCAATTAGAAACTTAAAAGAGGTAGGAGCGAAACTCACCAGCTTAGGTTTGGGGAGATGTAGGGGCGTAACAGAATCAGAATTACAGGCATTATTCGAAACAGCTAAAGCCTTGACCATCTTAAAGGCTATAAAAGCTGCGATGACTGTAAAGGCGCTTATAAGTATCAATCCAAAATTACATTTGATTTTACAAGAATGCAACAGATTAAATTCATTCTTTCTGGCCGCTGCCATAGCGAATTTATAAACTTTAGAAACCATAGACATAAATGCATGCCTATCACTAACTAATCACACAATTTTACAGGCCCTTTCCAACAATAGTCACCTACCTAATACATTACGCACAATCAGATTTCATTACTGTACATTCACGGAACCATCACTTAAGGTAGGGACGAACCTACAAGACATATAAGAGGAGGATTACGTTGAGTTGGATCTTGGGCCGATGGAATATGTCATCCCACTGCCGCGCCGTTATCACCAGATCCAAGAATTGAGCCTGACTTTCTGTGGATGGGTAACAACGTATCTACTTCAGGAAATTAGCGAAAATATGCCGCACCTGACCACCCTCGATCTAAGTGGTTGTACCAACATACTGGGAAATTCTGGTCTGGGCCCCCTTTCACCCCTGAAAAATCTAAGGATCTTGGATGTGAACTGCATGCATTCGTCGGTGGGAGGCCAAGTGTTCCGTTTATTAAAAGCATTAACTATAATACGCTGTAGAGACAGTCTAGGTATCATGGACGAAGATATTTGCGTTGCCATAAGGGATTGTACACAATTGATCCAAATAGACTTAGAGGGATGTAGAAATATTGGAAAACCGGTACTAGACTGTGCGAAAAACATTACTTCCAATAATCTCAGATCGTTAATAATATACGCGGGCGGAACCGGCATTAGCTCCCTTATTGCATACCAACTAAATATAATCGGCGAACTTGTCATTACAGATACCAATCGTTATCATTATTTCCATAGATTGACCTCCGAGCTACGATAAGTCCAGTGCTTACCATTACGGGAGTATCCCAGGCTTACCGTAGCACCGTAAAACTGATACCCGGTTGCGAAATATACTTTAGACGATGATTCTAAGGAGGGAGGACTGTTACGTTCCGAACAGAAATTTTTACATATTCACCTTGTGCCCCCCCCCCCCCCAATCATCAAATTGTCCTCCGTACTAGGCGGGCACATCATTGAATTATCCTCAGTATACGCTGGATCCGGTGTCCTTCCGCTTCCTCGGAAATGGTCTCCCTAATTTTGAGACTGCGCTTACCACCGATTGTCTAGGCGAAAGCCATGTTGTCTCCCCCCCTGCTGTCCTCTTTTTGATGGGCCTGCTCCCAGCATCTTGATCCGTCGTACCCTCGACCTTGGTTGGAGGTGCGACAGGAAACCATGAACATCGATAGCTTGTCTTGCATTCCGGACCTCCCCGGATTGAACGCAAAAACGATCCTTGAAATTTCGAGATAGTTTATCTCTTCCAGACATAATTCCGATTGTTAGCGTAACAAATTCCCTATATTGTTCTATTTTAAAATTCGTTTTTTTTTTAATTATTGTAGTTTACATTAATAATAACGTAGAAATAGTCCGAGTGTTAAAAACTTTGAACGGTGCAACAGTTCAGGGTGTGTGTTCCACTCTCCGGTAAATATGTACAAAATGACCCCAGTCGCCCATGACCTTGACCTTGACATATGTTGTCAAGGTCATGACCCTGAGTAATCTTGACCTTCACAAACGTGGCGGTCGCGATCCGTTTAAAAGTTATGAAGCATTAAAGTTTTCGACTTGTAAGATGTGCTCAACAATTGTTCGTCTGCACGTACATAGCCACACACGCTGAACGGGAAGCCCAGGATGTCTTTAGCGTGGACCTTCCACGCGTAAAAAGTGCAAACATGGAACATAAACACGGTGTTGCAAAGCAGCAATAGTCGTAACAATAGACATAATCGTCGCTTCCAGAATTGTTAACCCCCACTCTCCACCCTAACTTATTTTCTTGGCCAATTAACGCTCTCAAATTTTCCTTAATAAATTTTTCTCCGTTTCCACTTTTCGCTCCTCCCTTGTTCAACTTTAGTTGGTAGAAGGCATTCTTTCTGATCAACAGAAGGTTATTCTGTAGCTTCTGTAGCGGTTGGGTCGCTACCATGCCTCCGGCGTAACGGCCAAAACGGCTAACAGCCAAGTATCTTTTCTTTCCTATCTATAAAAACAAATTCAGTTAAAGGCAAAATATGATCCTCCGGCCACGTGCGGAGTTGAAACCGGTCACCGAAGGTACACCCCCTCCCCAGCAGTAAATATAAGAGTCCGTCACGGAGCATCGAGAGATCATTCTCTGCTCCAAAACGACACGCGTTTAAATACTCTTATCCCACACTTCGAATAGATCTAATCTATCTGACGAGTCACTGTAGACAGGGAAACATGTTGTTACATGATTTTCTACACTTAACATACGACCACACTGCCTTAATTAGATTTTTATGCAATAAAGGAGTTATTCGCGATCGGGTTACATGTCCAAAATGTAATAATATTATCGAACTTGATTTTGATGATAAATCGTTAAGATTCAAGTGTCGAAACAAATCTTATATCGAAAAATGTAAAAAGAAGAAACGACGAGTTATTTGCACGTTTGGGAAAAGTGCTTTAGCTGACACGTGGTTTTCTCACGGACATCTTGGAATGGTGAAAACTTGCAGATTTATTGCGTATTTTTCAATGATTCGGCCACCACTCCAATTATTTTTACAAGAGCAATTGGGTTTATCTGCACGCACTGTCGTTGATTGGACCAATTTCTGTCGTGAAGTAAGTAAAATAAAAAGATATTCTACTTTAAAACACTGAGAATATTTTATCACTCTGAGGTAAAATCGTAAAGATGCTGCTTTCTCATTATATAATTACCAATTATATAAACAGATTGCGGCGACCGAAACCTAAGGAGTATAACGGAAGAACTAAAAAATCGAACTTAACTGATTTCAATGATTTTGAATTTCGATTTGCGTGGCCGGCCGCCTAACGGCGGCCGGAATATTATTCTAGCCTAACCAAACCTAATTCACTGATTAACAAGTTCACTAATTTAATTTTGTATTAGATTAAGTTAGGTTAGGTTAAATTAATATTCCGACTGCAGTAAGGCGGTCGGCCACGCATGCCAAAATTCAAAAAGAGAGTGCCGCTTGTCGTCTACTATTTTTATAAACAACAACACTGACCGGCAAGCAATATGTGCATGTTAGAATGCTCTTTCTCGCAATGGTTTCATTTTCCCAATTTTTAATTATGTTTACTTGTCTAATGAAATTGTCCTATTACAGTTACTTGAACAGTGGATTATAACTGACGAAGAATTACTTGGAGGATCAGGCGTTATCGTTGAGATTGATGAGGCAAAAGTGGGAAAGCGAAAATATAATAGAGGACGAATCGTCAAAGGTCAGTGGGTATTCGGTGCCATTGAACGAGTCAGTGGCAAAATGTTTATCGCGCCCATCGAGGATCGCACCAGTAGCACTCTTATCGATATCATTAAGCGTCGAATTGCTCCTGGTTCAGTTATTCATTCTGATTGCTGGCGTGTATACGACACTCTGTGTAATTATGGTTACAGTCATTATGTAATTAATCATAGTAGAAATTTGGTGGATCCACAAACTAGTGTCCATACTCAAAATATAGAGAGATTATGGAGAGACATGCGAGGAACAATACCTCGATTTGGCATTGTAGAAAGGCATTATATTCACTATTTGGCGGAATTCGTTTTTAAAAAAAAGTACATTTTCAACGAAAGAATTGATGCATTCTTTCGTATTATGCGTAGAATGTATCCGTTGTGAAATTAATAGACACAATAAAAACTAATTAATTACAAGCACTATCCAATTATTATTAGTAATTACGTTTACAACCTTCCCCGTTAGGAGAGTCTTAAACCGGAAATCGAAAACTTTAATGCTTCATAACTTTTGCACGGATCGCGACGGCCACGTTTGTGAAGGTCAAGGTTACTCAGGGTCATGACCTTGACAACATATGTCAAGGTCAAGATCATGCGCGACTGGGGTCATTTTGTACATATTTACCTTTTTCCTTAATCCAACGCTAATAAGAAGCTTGTGTGGAAAGAATTAATGCTTATTTACCGCCATCATTACATAATACAATACGAAATTTCAAACTTTAAAATCTCCTGCAATTTTATACATTTTTGATCCAATTGCTAAAAAATATATCCTCTCCTTTTAATTCTAATATCATTATATGATGATTTAAAATCTATAAATCTATATATATAACTATAATCTATAACTACAATTTTGCAAATTTTAAATCCAATTGTCAACAAAATAAATCCTCTCTTTTTAAACTTTTCAAATCATTAAATTATTAAAATGCGAATCCTTACGATGTTTCCAAGACTCTTCTAGAGTCTTAAATGCGAGAAATTATCGATCCAGTACAGTACTTTGAACTAATTGCAATTTTCCAACTAAAGGGTATAGCCGGATAAGATGGTCAAAAGTGCCCCCAAACCAAATTCGACTTGCAATGGCTCATTCGATAGCTTATCAAAAAAAAACAGTCTGTGCCAAGTTTCAATCCTGTATCTCATCTGGGAGGGTAGTTACGGGTAAAAATGTAATTGCGAGGTTTTTTGCCAATTTCTCCGCTTTAATAACATTCGAAAATTCTGAAAAAAATCAGAGACATTTCTATTTGTGAGGCACATATTACAGAATTTTTTCAGATTTTTAGATTGAAAACTGAAGCCGTGAAAAATCAAAAATGTCTAAAAATTCGGAAAAATGGCGATTTTGTATAGAAGGAGTCGCGGATCTAGATTCATATTTTTTTCATAAGTGTATATTATCGATACTATTATTCTCAATTTTTTTGAGAATTTTTGGTCAGGTGCGCCATAGTTAAAAAAATTAAAAACTGAGTTTTTCGCTGTTTTTTGCGTGTCAGAGTTACTTGTACTGCGAATTTTCGTCTGTTCTTTATCAAGTAAGTGTGTTATACAATGTTCAATGTTTTTACGTACAGTGAAACACAATAAGAATTTAAAAAACTAAATAAACCAGAATTATTGAGAGTACTTTATGTGCTATATATATCAAAAAATCGAAAGGATTTCCAACGGTGTCGTTGGTCCAGCGGTTAAGGCGCCTGACTGCTAAACCGCTGCTAGGCTTTTCGTAGGTTCGAGTCTGTTCACGCTGATTTTTTTTTTTCTGTATATTTAGCTTTTTGATAAGCTATCAAATGAGCCATTGCAAGTCGAATTTGGTTTGGGGGCACTTTTGACCATCTTATCCGGCTATACCCTTTATCAACTATGAGTGCCCATGAAAGTTTGATAATCCCGGGGCACCAGAAATCTTTAAAAAAGTGGGCATTTTGGGAGTCCGAAAATCAAATTATTTCTTTATTTAATAATAAACCATTTTTGAGAATTGTTCACAAAGTTAAGCGTGAGTTACTGATAGAGGCAAAATTTTAGAAAAATGCTGCCTTTATAAAATCACACGTTTTCCTGTACTTATGTTCGTTTTTCTCAGTATTCATTCGGCCGATTTAGTTACAATTCCGTGGGCTTTTACTATTAAGGGTAACAGATATTTTAGGAAAAGATTTTTTTGAAATTCGGCTTACAATAAGATTAGCAACATCTTTTATGTTGAAGGTTAGAGTACAAATAAATCCACACATTTATAAGATTGTATAATTTTTTCTATTCCGTATTTCAATATTTCCTGTAGCTCAAGTACGCATCTAGTATGATACACTAGATGCTCTAGTAATTTGAAATTGATGCCTAAAGTAAATTCTGAGAAAAATGAACTTGAAATTGGCTTATTTTCTATGTATCGTGGAAAATGCCCCCTTCACTTAATTCGCTTCTGCCGACGCCAATCATTATTAAACGCAGAATGAAAATTTTCATGCAAAGATACAATGTCAAAGGAAATAGAAACTGTATCACTTACCAGAATTCGAAGATGCCCGCAGTCCGCAGGTTGAGGGTAGTAACGTTTTCCAAGTTCGATTTGCTTGCAGTTTTCGTTTCCACATAAAGAAACGTCGACCAAAAACGATGATTCTTCGATAAAGCCTTCTTCGCGAAAAACGGGCACCGAATTCGCAACTTCAGAACTTGTCTCGATACCCGAACAAACAGCTACAGAAAAAAACCGACAACCGAAATTAATAAAATTTCAAAGTATAATTACAAAAAGTTAGTTAGTAAAACTGAATAACTAGCTAGACCTAACACACGTTTATACACAAGATAACATAGGTTAATTTTTCTGAACCAAGAAACGCACGAGTGAGTATATTATAATATGTCCATACGGTTCGACCGTTGTATTCGGAATGATTCTGTAATGGCGACGAACGACGAAGGGCCCGTGTATGGTGGAGGGGGTTCAGCTCAGCGACGCAACGATGGTGGTGGAAACTTTCGATTTTAAACGACGCGACGCAAGCCGACTTTGGGAGGGCGATTCGCTCGTTGAACTTGTTGTCATCGTCAAGTCGTGTCTTCGATTGTGTGCGAGTTTTTGCACGCGCTCAAGATGTTTAACGGTCGGTGAACACGCGCTGTGGATACTTTTTCTTCTGGCTATAATTTGGATTATTATTTGGACGAATAATCACTTCATTTTATAATAAAATTGAAAATCGATTTAATGTTATAATATAAGGATCTCAGCATTATGGAAAAGATGTTTTAATAATTTTTAACAAAAAATACAACCGACTTCGAAATGCACTAAAAATTATGAAATAATTTCTACTTCATTTATACAAATACCCAACAGCTATTAATAAAACCTATTTACTCGTTAAATAGTATACTAAACACATCTCAACCTTTTCGGAGGCGGCGCAAAATTAAAAATACCCGAATATAAACAGCTGTTGAGTATTTGTATAAATGAAGTAGAAATTATTTCATATTTTTTAGTGCATTTCGAAGTCGGTTGTATTTTTTGTTAAAAATTATTTTAGGCTGTAGTTCCGAATAGCCCCGGTGGCCGATCGACATGGGCTTTGGAGGGGGAAGAGGGGGGAGGGAGAAAACCCCAAATATCAAACGGTATCCACATCAGACCAGTAGTTCCGGATATATTAATGAAAAACTTTCGCAGAATGCATAGAATTTTGCCTATACAGACATGACTAACACAACCATCCCCGCTGTAGAAACCGTGGTCGTCAAGCGTCAAGCAGTCGATGGCACAGTAGGGGGTCTCGACCTGGGTATCTACATGGTGTCGTATATATATAAAGCGCATTATTTTGTAAACTGTGGTTCACGTTTACATTAATCTCATCGTTTTACTCGTTTTGATATGCTGAATACGAATATGATTTTTGTTTTTAATGGAAATAACAAGCTGTCGAAATATTCGCAAACAACTTTACACAGAATTTTACCCAATAATGTAAGGCATATGTAAGGCGAATTTGCCAGTTATACATATACGAACAGAAGGTAACACTTTGTTCGTCTACGAATATCAAACCGTAGTAGGTTAGGTTAGGTTATATTCTCCGTGGCGGGGGTGCCGGGGGAGGGGCAAAGCCTAAAACACAAGAATAATTACTTTAAATACAATGGTACAATGATCACAACTGAATGAGACACCCTATAGATTACAATGGTACAATGATCACAACTGAATGAGACACCCTACTCAGGTCGAGGCCCCCTACTGTGTCATCGGCTACTTGACACTCGACGACCACGATTTCTACAGCGGGGATGGTTGTGTTAGTGATATCTGTATAGGCAGAATTCTATGTATTCTGCGAAAGTTTTTAATTAATATCTCCGAAACTACTGGTCTGATGTGGATACCGTTTGATATTTGGGGTCTTCCCCCCCCCCCCCCCCCTCCCCCCCCCCCCCTCCAAAGGGGGACCACCCCCTCCGCCGGGGCTATTCGGAACTATACCCTTATTTTATTTCATACTTTTTAATGGAACGAGCAGTATTTGTAGGATGTCGTAAGGTGGTTCACCGTTCTTATTGGTTAATTGCAATAACGATAGTGGCTGAACTTCGTCTTGGGGGACCAAAAATTTCTGGATGAAAAGTATCAAATCTTATGGTTTTTACCTGAAACATTCGAAAATGCAAGTTAAATGTCCAGGAAACCAATAGTTTAAGAAATACAAGTGTTTAAAAATGTACGTATTTAGTGACGTTTGACAGGTTACAACGACGCCATGTTGCTCCTACCCATCTTCTGATTGGTTCGCACGAAGGTTCGCGCGTAAATTTCAATCTGTTCATTTATTTCAGGTATCATTTGTTAACTCTATCAATTTTTTTATGGAACTGTTATATTCTTCGTAACATTATTGTCGGAACTGTCTTTTATTGTTGCTGTGTTTTTTGTATCATTTATTTATTTTTTGTGTGTTTTTTCTATTTTTTATTTATTTTTTTTGTGTTTTTTCTATCTTTTATTTATTTTTTGTGTGTTTTTTCTATCTTTTATTTATTTTTTGTGTGTTTTTTATATTTTTTGTGTTTTTTTGTATATTTCGATATAATGAGTACGATAAAATATAATTTATGCAGGTATTTGAATTTTATGTGTTATTTTCTTTAATATAATTTATACATTTTAATTTTCTGTATATTTTGTATGTAGTATCTGTGTTTTTATGAATTTCATTTAATATGATTTATGCAGCTTGCCCGCTTCGAAGGAATCGGCTGTTTCATGGGCCAGGGAGAAAGGACTCCTACGTACTACAAGAAATTGTAGTACCCATCGCCGGCCCATGAAGCTTTACGCAGGCGGGGAACACGGTCTTGGCCGTTTCCGATGCCCTGCTGGCCGCGGTAACTGCAAACAGTACGCGGCCACAGTCGATTCCTTCTTTCAGGATGTCCGTCTGCCCTTACATAAGGCAATAAAGTAAATTTTCATTTGAAATCATTTGATTATTAATTTCAATTAAATTTATAATCGGTTCTTATATATATATATTTTTTTTTAAGGCTTATGTATTGCTTCACTTCCGACTTCTCCTACGAGGTTACCGCAACGGAGGTATCCGACGTAGGAGAAGATGAGGAAGTGTTGTCAACGGACACGATTGCAGCGTGGTTCCGCTACTGTCGGGAGATGATAGTGGACCACGTTTGCAAAATGCAAGCGGGCAAGCCGAAATTAGGCGGGATCGATGAAGGAGGTTCTGCAATCGTTGTACAGGTAATTTTTATACTGTTTTCAATTAATTTTGTTATTATTCCTGTTTTGTACTACTACACTTTAAATATTATTTCAGATCGAATAAAAATATTATTCAGATCGAGGCCAAATTTGGAAAACGGAAGTACAGTAATGTCTCTCACATTGCCCATACTGACGGACGCCTCACATTGTCCCTACGCTGTTTCTACGCTTATGTATACGTCACTTCTGCGCTTATGTTATCTCGATGGAAGTCAGTCAAGCATGTGATGTATGTAATGTGACACGCGACGCGGTCCTTTTGATGAGAGTTCCAGTGTTAGTAATTTATAATAAAGGAATATAACTTTTTTATTTTCACTTTTTTCTATTTATCAATTTTTTTCACATATTGCCAAGATTTTTACGATTAAAATGAGTCCAAACGCGATATAATTCGGACTAAATTTATTTATTAAGGCTTATTAAATAACTCACATGTGTAAATATGTATTATATTTCATACATAAATAGTTTAAAATTATTTAACGCGATTGAAAAATCTATTGAGTTTCAAACGTAGGCTGTACCACCACATTGTCCCTAAAACGTAGGCTGTACCACCACATTGTCCCTAAAACGTAGGCTGTACCATCACATTGCCCCTGAAACGTAGGCTGTACCACCGCATTGTCCCTACAACGTAGGCTGTACCACCGCATTGTCCCTCGAATGTAAGCTTTTTCCACATTATCCAGACACAAGTTACGTATTCAACAGATAATGTGTACAAATATTTTGTGTATTTTTTCTAGAAATCCGCTTTTGTAATTCATTTAAAGCGATGATGAAATGAATTACCTAATAGGTATTAATAAGTAAAGGTGATCCAAATTATATTGTGTTTGGTTTCATTTTAATCGCAAAAATCTCTCCAATATGATAAAAGTAATTGCATATTAAAAAAGTTAAAAATAAAAAAGTTTATATGTAGTACTGATTTTTAAATCTTTCATTTGCCCGACTCTAATTCTGTCTTTCTCTTTTATTCGCTGTCCTTTTCTTTGTTCGGCAAACTACAAAGGCGAGCTGCGAGGCTGGAAAAACGATTCTAGTCTTCCCAAGTTGCCCACTTTCGATTCCTACCTAACGGGCAATGTGAGAGAGATTACTGTACAACCGTGGCCGTATACTCGACGGCCACTGGGTACTTGGCATGGTCGACACATCGACCAACGATTGTAGAATGGTTGTCGTTCAAGACCGGGAAGCGGCAACCTTGATCCCCCTAATTAAAGAAAATGTTGCTGCAGGCAGTGAGATCCATACGGACTCATTTAGGAGTTACATGGGTCTCGCTGCTGAAGGATTCATCCATAAGATGGTGAATCATAGCGTCGAATTTGTTGGTAATTATTTCAGTTTGGTTAGGCTATATTAAAATTTCCGGCCGCCGCAAGGCGGTCGGTCACAATGGTGTGATATTAAATTAATGTTTTGTGTATCTTTTAATTACAGCGCCTGATGGAACTCATACGCAACAAATTGAAGCGAACTGGCGACCGGCAAAGGATTGGATGCGCGGAAGAGGCCGCTTCCATGACGAAGACTTTGCCGATCGCCTGTGTGAGTATTTGTGGAGAAAATACTGCAAAACTCACACAATTCATCTTATGGATTCCTTGATCGCAGCAATCAAGAAGCAGTATGTTTTCGAATAAGGTAACTTGAACTTAGTCACTTAAACGAACCAATCAGATGATGGGTAGAAACAATATGGCGTCACTCTAACCTCTGAAATGTCACTAAATACGTACATTTTTAAACACTTGTATTTCTTAAACTATTGGTTTCCTGGACATTTAACTTGTATTTTCTAAAATTTCAGGTCAAAAACAACAACAAAAAAAAAAAAGGACCCCTTAATTTTTGGTCCCCCAAGACGAAGTTTTACCACGATAGTTTTTAACGATACCAAGTTCCATACATTTTTGCAAGTGGGATCATCGCGGAAATATCTCTTATTAAATACGAAAGGTTTCATCGCAATCGGTACATGCCTTGTAGAGTATACATATGTATATAGAAACAGTAGAGAATCGGCGACTGCATGCTGACTCATACACCGGTAGAGACACGTAGGCATATGTATAATTCAATGCAGTAGTAACAATAGTTTTTCACGAATATCTCGGAAACTAAAACTTTCCGTTAATTATGCATAATGAAAAAGTTGTTCAGAATTATGCCCCCGACAACATATTAAAAGGTCATTGAAATTGTCCAATCTTGAGATTAAAAGCTTCCTCTATTTTGCAATAACAATGAAAAAATGAAAAATTATTTTTCACTGGGACCAATCGGAAGACATACCCTACAAGATGCAAAAGGTTTCGTTCCGATTGTTCCATCCATCTCGGAGTAATCGGTGAACACACAAAAAAAAAAATATACAGTAATGCTTGGAAATAAGCAAGTGGTCTCTGCTTCGAAATAAGCAACTCGCTATCCCCTCTTCTTTGTTTGAAGTCGCCCGCAAAGTGAGAGGTACGAGAAATGAGTAAGAGGTCTATGAAAGCGCGGAGCCGATGTTTAGGGTAATAAATTTCAGGCTCGACTGAGCATTGACATCGGTTAGTAGAAGAAGGATGGAATATATATAATGCTTTCTCAGTCGGGTATATTTGCTTCGAAATAAAGCATAGTGCGTGTTCGCGTCGCGCGATTGCATACTTGCTCGAGCGGTTTGTTTCAAATTTGGCGCTGCGTGAGGGTGTGCGGTTGGACGTTGTCACGCGACACTGCGCAGGCGCGAGCGGCGTGTCGGTGGTGGTGGCGGGGTATGGCCCGGGACGGGGCCCGCGCATTGAACCGTGATCGGTCAATTTGTGCGGGTGTTTCCCAAAGTTTTTCCAAGTTTTCCAAATTTGTAAAGGAGCGAATTGTGGTTTGGATCTGATACTGGTGGTGTTCGTTGACGGGCGCTGTGGCTGTCGTGCGTGTGTCCTATTGTTGAAGCACTAGGTGCTGTCATTTGTCTGCACGGCCGGGCGATCTTGTGGGTGGTTCAAACGGCTAAATGTGCGCACAGTTCGGCGATCGGTTGATTCTGCCCACCTGGCTAGCCGTACAGTTAGTGGTGCGATTTTACGGCCACTTTGTCCTCTTTGCCGGGACGCCTCCTGTGATCAGGGTTTGTAATTTTTTGGTAAGGACCACGACGATTTGTTGCGACGTCGGCGGGACACCATCCGATACGATTGGTAAGAGAGCTCTCGATTGTACGAATTTATAACAGTGTGAATGATTATGCAAGTGCATGGTAGTTTTAAGATCTAGTTTAATTCACGGTTTTTTACTTTGTATATTTTGTTTTTATCATTTTATGTATATATTCTTTTAGTTTAATTTGTTTGCTGGGACCAGGCTTTTTCCCCACTTTCGACTGGGGTTTTTTACAGCCGGTACCCGTAGAGTAGAGTCAGTAGGTTTTGAGATATTAAATTTATTTTCATTCTAACTATATATCAGTTGTTGTATTTATTTACCGGTGACGCCAATTCCACCTCATGTCCTTCCTCATTTATTGTAACTCCGAATAGTCGGAATAGTGCGAGAATGAGAGGGCATGCTATATTCTATCCTTGTTCAAAAAATAACATCGTTGCTCGACCGATCACTTTATGATTTGCCGCTACCTCGGATCTCTCACTCGTTTCTCGCGTTCTCTATCGTCCCGTTTCGAGAACAAAGTCAAGCCGAATAGCAACCTGCTTCGAAATAAGCAACTGTTCGGTCCCGAGTCACTTGCTTATTTCGAAGCATTACTGTATATATATATATATATACAGGGTGTTACCTGTAACGTTAATCACGATTTTTTACCCACTTGCAGTCATCTGGCAAAAAAAAGTTTAGAACAAGAGTTGCAGGGTATGAAGTGCACAATAAATATCAGTAAATAAATGTCGAAAACAGTTTATTTTGGTGGCTAAATCAAGGTCACCTTGGGTTTTACGAATAGGAACACATATTTTTTTTTCTACCATATTGTAAAGGACATCGAGACGAATTCAAAACACATATTACATGATATTTTTACTAATATATTACTTGATTTACAAAAGCGGAAATGTGAAGTATTTAGCTTTTCGTCGTATTTGACTCTGACAGTGTAAACATTATTTCACTCCGAAAAGATTACTGTAAACACGCGTAATGTAAACACGCGACTAGAACATAAGAAAAATGCATAATGCATTCCGCCTTCTGCTAAATACTTCACATTTCCACTTTTGTAAATCAAGTAATATGTTAGTAAAAATATCATGTAATATGTGTTTTGAATTCGTCTCGATGTCCTCTACAATATGGTAGAAAAAAAAAAATGTGTTCCTATTCGTAAAACCCAAGGTGACCTTGATTTAGCCACCAAAATAAACTGTTTTCGACATTTTTTTACTGATATTTATTGTGCACTTCATACCCTGCAACTCTTGTTCTAAACTTTTTTTTGCCAGATGGTTGCAAGTGGGTAAAAAATCGTGAGTAACGTTACAGGTGACACCCTGTATATATACAGGGTGTCCCAGAACTGGGGTAGGAACGGAAGAGGGATGATTGATGAGGTCATTCTAAACAACTTTTTCCTTTGCCAAAATGTTAGTTAAGGCTTCGTTTTCGAGTTATTATCGAAAAACACTGGCCAATCAGAGCGCGCCGTTAGAGCGGGCCGAACCACGAGAGTGTTGGGTATGTTCCGCGCGGTCGTGATCAAGTGCATCGGCACCACGTTGGTGTAATAGGATTCGTTGTTCATGAGTAATCAATAATTCGATACAATTATTCTTTTCTTTTTTTTATTCATTATCCGATGCAACTTCTATTCAACGAATCCCATCATACCGACGTAGCGCGCTCTGATTGGCCAGTGTTTTTCGTTAATAACTCGAAAACGAAGCCTTAACCAACATTTTGGCAAAGGAAAAAGTTGTTTAGAATGACCTCACCAACCATTCCTCTTCCGTTCCTACCCCAGTTCTGGGACACCCTGTATACTGATCGAATTGAGTAACCTCCTCCTTTTCGAAGTCGGTTAAAAATATTCCGACATATGTACTTGAATCAATTTCTACTTTGCTGCAAAGTAAGCAAATAAATTTGCTAGATTGTCAAAATCACATTACGCGTCTAATATCTATTCTGCAAGATGAGCGTGTTCAGTTTAGCAACATTTTCAAAGAATGCGAAAGTTACAGTCGGTCAATTGGAATAGTTATTACAATTCCCCGGATTGTCTCAAAACAGACCAAAAGTGCAAATTATACAACAAATGATTCTGAAGAATATTTCAAACTTAGTCTATTCTTACCATATATACAGGGTGTCCCACCACATCTGTTATAAAGTTATAACTCCAAAACTATCGGCCGTAGCCAAAATTGTAAATATGGAAATTGCATGGTAAAATAGGGCGCATGTTTCAGCGTGAAGGAATTTTTGTTAACTTTGTTATTTTACGAAATATGATGGTCAAGTTTCGTTTTTCAAATGGAACCACATATTTTGTTTTGGTTTATTTGATAGTACTTTTCAAAACGAATTCACTGACCTGTCATGTATACACCCTATTTTAATTAGTTTGCAAGATATAACGTTTACAAATTTCCCGATTTTCAGTAGATGCGTCTCGGTTTGAGTGGCAAGTTGTAAAAGCGGCCCTACTGTTGCGGTAAGTGTCATAGCGGGGGTCTACACTAGGAACGGCAGACCCAAAGAATAACCGCTGTGGCACTTACCGCAACAATAGGGCCGCTTTTACGACTTGCTACTCAAACCGAGACGCATCTACTGAAAATCGGGAAATTTGTAAACGTTATATCTTGAAAACTAATTAAAATCGAGTGTATACATTAAAGCTTAATAAATTCGTCTTGAGAAGCACTATCACATGAACTAAAAAAAAATATATAGTTCCATTTGAAAAACGAAACTTGACCATCATATCTCGTAAAATAACAAAGTTAACAAAAATTCCTTCACGCTGAAACATGCGCCCTATTTTACCATGCAATTTCCATATTTACAATTTTGGCTACGGCCGATAGTTTTGGAGTTATAGCTTTATAACAGATGTGGTGGGACACCCTGTAGATTCACTTGTTAGTTCTTTTATAATTAGATTTTCTGAGGAAAACAAGAATATATTTATTCTTTTCCGATTATATCCATTGCCATAGCATCCAGAAAAGCATTGCCATAACTTCATCAATGTTTATTCAAAATTGATGAAACAACTACCATTTTAAAGCGTAAACCTTCTACTTTTTGATGCTGTAGGTGATTTTTATAAAATTATTGCTATAGAGGCAAAATTTAATTCGAAAGTGCAATGTGTAAACTGTAGAAATTTCTTAAGATTTGTTATGTTCTATGAAGTGTAAACAGTATTTACTGTGATTTTTATGTATATAACTTAAATATAAACTGCACTAATTCATATACTGAATAAATAAATATATATACATAATACTAACGTACATTACACTATACACAACATAAAACAAAACTTAAAGAAATAAAACAAAAGGCGAAATAGTAAATAATATTTATATATATAAAAGTTTCTTTGAAAAAACTGTTTCGAATGTCTGTTGCTACACTGTCTACTCTGCGATGGAACTGTTTCAACTTAATGCAGTCAGAAGACAGAAAATTTAGTTGAAGGCTTATCTTCAGCATAGCATAAACATTTCAAATGGCTATAATCTAAATATTTCTTTCAAAGGGGTTCCTAGTGTCGACCGCCTTTTCAACAAACAACGGACATTTCGAATTCGTTAGAATGCCCTTCGGCTTAAGGGCACAGACTCCTTCGAGGCCTCCTCTGAATCGATATAAGCGCCATTGGAAAGAATCGAGCAATCGTGGAAACACATAATTGAGAAATTCGACTGTAGCGGCGCCATCCGTTAGTTACTAGATTCATGTTGTCTTCAGGTTGGCAGTACCATGTCTAGGGTAAGCTAGCGCATACGAATCTATGATATATATATTCATTGTATCAAAGGAAAAGAAGAAGCAAGAAAGTAAAAAAGTATTCTCGCAACACGTGCTAGTTATTTATCCTTCTTCCCGAATAATTCCGCTACACGACATTTGACGGTGCGACATCTAACGTCATTATGCAGAATAAGAAACGAAAATGAGGTGGCGTAGTTGTCGAATCACATCATTTTAGAGATTCTTTCGCGGTGTTGCCACATCTGTGACAATCCTGACCATCTAGCAAAATGAATTCGCTCGAGCCGAGCGAGATTTTAATTCCAGGCGGACATAGAAAAGGACAGCGCGATAGGAAGAGAAAGAGTATCATGAATGAAACAACGTAGGGCCGATCGGCGGAAATGTATGTCACACGCTACGACAGATTCGATGAATACACATAACGTACGCGACTATAAAACTTATACGAATAAAAACTACATTGCATTAATAATTTCAGAAAAGGAATGAACAATAAAGACATGTAAATTAATCTATATATACAATATTTATTCATTCAAATATAATCAATAAATATGAACAATGATTGGCCGTCGCCCGCCGTCTGCTCCGGCCTCTTCTTTCTCCACGGCGCGCCGTGGAACGAGTAAGGCAAATAACTGGACATGCCAATAACTTCGGAACTGCTTAGAATTTTGTTCTATAAATTTGCACACTTTTTATTCATATCAAGCACAATAACTGAGATAAAAAATGACGCAATCCTTCAAGGCTATATACATCTAACCCTTTTTCGCACATATTGTACAAAAATTATTAGGTGTATCTTGTAGTCACGGTTAATTATTAAATATAAAAACGTGAAAAATATATAAATTTAAAAACTAATTACCTATGCATCGATATCCATTGGAGTTTCCTCTCCTTCAACAGTTTCATCGATGTCTGTTAAGATTAGGAGTTCCATTGCTTCAGGAATTAACAGTTATTTTATAGATTTTACTAATCGAGGTCGGAGAGATGAGATAAATGGGTCAGATGTTACTAGCAAATTGTGCAGGATATCTTCATTGGTTGATTGTCTATTACACTTTCTTGACTTATATTCCCGGAATTTTCTAAATTCTTTATCACGAGCTTCCTGAGCTTCTTCTGATAACTGACCAATGGGAACTATTGCTTCTTCAATAATCTTTTCTCCGTGCATTAAAATCTTATGTACTGTTACGGGCATGTAGTACCAGGGATAAAGTGTTACAAATAATTTAGCAGTTTCGTAAGAATAATGACCGAATTTTTTAACATTAATTTTTTGTCCAGACGATATGACCTGAAGAATGACGGAAAATCTGTGTATTATATTTTCATTTATTCCTGTTATTTGAGCTGTGATTTTCGGATTTTTGAAGAATCTTCGTGCGGTATTGCCGTCGTTAAAGGTCCCACCTCCTTGTTTAACCCGGTCTACAATTAACCCTAATTCGCAGCGAAATTTTGTTTGAACCAATAATTTTTTGTCTGCTTGTAGTTTTTTATATTCAGGTCTAGAAGCTGACCACTTTTTAAAATCAAGGTTATATGATAGGTGTAAGAGGCATTCAAAAAAACGAAGTTTGGCGTGTAAAGGGGATAGTCCAAATTTATAGTATCTCTCGTTACATGAATTTTTATCAATTTGTGTCAAATCGTTCATACACTTTGGTGTTGCACCGCAAATGTAACATCTCATAGCGGAACTCGTTTCTGACAACACATTACAGATTTTTCCGTCTACCATTGTCATGACTAATTGGTGACTAATTTCAGTCGAATTAATGACTGTAGGAATTAACGACGATATTTCTTCGTTAATGCGTTCAACTTCTGTATGAATGACCTCAGGTGTTTCTTTGCAAAATGTAAATTTTATAGGTCTACAGAAGGATGTGGAAGAAGGTGTTGGGTTGTGCCATAATATTTTTTCATTGCTTGGGTTGAATAATTTTATTGGAACTAACGTTGATACAAATATCGCAGAATCATCGTTATCACCTTCACTTGAAAATCTTTGTTTGTACATGCTTTGGCTAGAAGCACCATCACATCCCCATTTTGAAATTAAAACTAATTTATTATTGTTATTACTATCGCTTCTATTATTGTTGTTGTTGTTGTTACTATTACTATCACTATTATTATTATTATTACTATTACTATCATTATTATCATTATTATTATTATTATTATTATTATTATTTACTTGTATTGTAGCCAATATTCGAAGTACTGTATGATTTAACAAAGACTGCAATTTTATAGATGCCCCTCTCTCAGTAATATAAATTGATTCCTTTTCCGGATAGCAGTCTAATTTAGCTTTTTGAATGGCATAATATGATGGATATTGGTTTGTCCCACCTTCACTCGAAATATCTCTCAACATTCTGTATTGTGACTTGGAAAGGTCTAAAGTAGTCATAAGAGATAAAGCTTTCTCTTTACTGTACAATTCGGTTTTCGGACACTTCTCTTCACAAAAATTCCTCACCTTCTGAATTTCCGTTGGATTTCTTAAAAGGAATTCTAAAATTTTTGCAATGTCGTCTTTTCCTTCTTTCCTGGAGGTAATTTTGGCTGCAAACATGAGTTCTTCGCTTGTGAAATTATTTCTAAGCTCTTCTGTCCTGCGCATTTTATGAACATTCGGTGAATGGTTTTTGATTAAAGGAGTTTGATATTTTTGTATTGGCCCGTTGTTCTGGAAAGGAAAATTTCATCTCTAGCCATTCCTTGTTGTTTTTTAAAAAGTAATCCTTATTACGACGCGCTGTTATCCATCTTTTATGTAAATTAACCAAAAACTTCCTTATTTTATCTTTAATCGCATTTAACATTTCCTCCGACATGTCAACTGAAGAAATGAGGTTAAGAATTTCGCTTGTAATTGGTTTATAATTGTTAAAACTATAATTTAATTGGAGTATGTAATTATAAAGATCACCATTAGTATTAATATTTTCCATTTTTTTAAACTAAATTAAACAATTAAAGAAATTAAATTAAACAAATTAAAGAAATTTTTATAAAATAATTACTGCACAAATATACGTAACACTCGCGACGCGTTGAAAATAATTGAACGATCAATGAGTTTATCGATCGATGCTAGACGTGTCGCTACGATCGATCATATCTGTTGCCCGAGATTAAACATAAACTGAAATGTTTATATTAAATTTGCTTTATTAATCGCAGCTAGTAGCAGCTAATTTTTGTACCATTTAAAACCATATTACCTAAGGATTAAATTCCGCTATCTTAGACGTTGGGCAACTTTGAGCAAAATTTTAAATTATTAATTGAATTATTATGGTATCAAGTACAACACATTGTTATTTTATACCATTGTTTAGCAATGAAATTTAAGTTAATTCCCAATTTCTTTTGTATAAAATCATTGATAATAAGACACCTGATAATATGTAAAATATTGGAAATTTAGAAATTAATAGCATGCATGCAATAATTGCATAAAGTGGGAGCACTGGAGAACAGTAAGATCGACATTTTCGTAAAGTTCAGATTCACATACAATATAATCAAACCTAACGTGAATGTAAAGTTTATTTCGTTGTGTCTTCTATTACTATGATAACTTAATAAAGATTTAATGCAGTTCTAATACAGACTATCGGCACTAAAAATTTTAGTCGATGTCCAAGGAAAAAGATGTTTCGTCCCACTGTGCGCAGCGGCCAAGATGGATGTAATTTCATTCAATCGCCATTTTCTTGAAAAAGTGCAAAAAAGTGCAACCGATTTTTTCAGATTCTGATAGAGGAAGGTTCACTCTTTCCTGTAGTAATAATTAAATATGTGGCAAATTGTGGCATTTTTTTAAAATGAAGCTCAAAGTTGAGATTTTAGTTAAATGTAGGTATTTCGTTTCAATCAGATCCCATTATTTATAAATAGTTGTTATATTGAACACTTTTATTAAACCGAAATAAAGTTTTGGATGACGAATATACACGTTGCAATGATTAATAATAATAGTTAATAAGGCAGTTAACTGGTTAATAATCGTATCTGTTACTGCTTTTCCATTTTCGCGCGCAGCGGCCAAGATGAGTGTAATTTCATTCAATCGCCATTTTCTTGAAAAAGTACAAAAAAGTGCAACCGATTTTTTCAGATTCTGATAGAGGAAGGTTCACTCTTTCCTGTAGTAATAATTAAATATGTAGCAAATTGTGGCATTTTTTTAAAATCAAGCTCAAAGTTGAGATTTTATTTAAATGTACTTCGTTTCAATCAGATCCTATTATTTAAAAAGTTGTTAACATTTTGATTTACTTTATGCACTGAATAGAATCTATACTATCCTAGTAAACTTTATCATTCATTTGAATTGTATCTTTCTGAGTAAAATTCATTAGAATCGTACATTGAAGTTACGGGTAATATTATCAGCGTTTTGTTTTGACGAATTTCTACTGACTTTGAGAGCGAACCACGGCAAAACGGAAGCAAATATCAAAAAACGGATCACACTACGTTAAACTACAGTTTATTCTCTATCGATGTATGTAATTAGTTTTTCAATTTTCGAATTCACGAAAATCGAATTTTGATCGCCGAAAGCCGTTTTGTCCCACTGTGCTGCGCACGATGATAGTGTTACGTTGCGCGCGTGCGACGGCGCAACGTAAAAAGGAAAGATAAATATAATAATAATAAGTGGAGATATAGGTAGTTAAATTTCAATTAATTGGTTGGAATTCAACCCCTAATTCCTGCTTCCCTATTTTAGCGCGATGGTTGGTATCGCTGCCACCAGTCTCGAGCGTGTTAACGCTCTCGACAAATTAAAAGACGAAAGACAAAAGTTGATAAGATGTTAAAGATCAAGATTATTAGCCTTTCGTTGGGTTCGTTCAACGCTCAGTCCCGTACGGGACCCTCCTTGAATCTGGGTATGTTGGTAGGCGTGTTTTAACTGAAACGTGGTGTGGTGTGTTCGAAATAAATGGAAACTGTTTAACTAAATGAAACTGGTTTAATCGTGAATGAAAATCAGATAGTAGCCAAAAGTATGAGTTCAATAATTTAGAAATTTCGTTAAATTGAAAATACCAGTTTTGCAAAAATGTGAACAAATGTAAAGATGCTTAAAATTAATTAACAAATATGATTGTATAAAGCGCTCTAATATCACAACTGAAACCGACGAGTATATTACCGGGCGCGTAAAAATGATTATAACAATTTCGCTTTCCAAATTTAACTATACAATTGGCGGTTTCCGCCTGCGGTACACCCCAGCCTGAGAAATTCTCGTAACTCTCGAAAGAGCTGGACTAAGGTGCCCCTCAGATGATGGAAAAGAAATTGGAATTGCGAAATTGTAATAAACGGAAAATAGTATTTAATATTGAATGATATCGATACCTCGTACGGTGGAACGATCTGACCTGAGGAATTCTCGTAACCCTGAAGGGCTGGACCAGATCGCCCGTTTTGACAACTGAATAAACGTCGTGATCGAAAAATGTAACTGAAACGACTTACCGTTATGCTGAACAATAAAATACAAGATAATTCGCTTGCTAAGATTCGGTGTATTCGCTTGATGATCTGGAACACCAAAGAACGATAAGATTTCCGATCACACACTTGTCGCGGCGAAAACGAATTATCGGATGAGAACGTCGACGAGAGACAGACACAAATGATGATATACGAGATTAATAAAATTTATAATACGCGAATGAATTTAATACGGAATCTACGCGAGCAAAACGATTTAAAATCGGAAAGAAAAGATAGAAATTTAGGTAGAAGGAAGATTTTAACGTGCGCGTCTGTGAGTCCTTATTCAGAATTCCGATTATTTTAACTACCACGGCACTCTGCCTCGCTACGCGGAGGACTTTACCGCAGAGAAAATATCGCGAACTTCCGAATAACTCTGTCTCTCGGACACACGGGCTCCCGATCACGTACTTACGATTGATCGATCAAGAGTGACAAATTTCGTGCGCGATCGACGGCCGAAGGGCCCGTCGCGCGAACATCGTCCTTGGAGGGGACGGTTTGGCGAATCATAGCCCGTTTTCGGAAGTGTCGCGTGCCCGGTGATTGGCTAAGACGCGCGAGCTAGACGAAGATCTTTCATCCCCTTTCTTTGGTGTTCCTTCCTTTTCTCATTTGTCGCCATGAAAGTTTCAACGGTTTTCAGAAACTACGCAGTATTTCTCGTTATACATATAATTGATTAACGGCATTTATTCGAGATGTAACTATTAGTTTAATTGGAATGCAATTTGAGATTTGATATTGAGATATAGATTAAAATTGAAATATAGATGAAATCTAAATATCGGGTCTGATAGGAAACCGTCATCCGTATATCATGATCAAAATTATTCATTCCCGATTGCAAAAGACAGTATGATTTAATATATTTGAAAGGGGATGACGCGCTTACGGTGGTTGTAACGCCGTGGCGAATTATGCAATTTATCGCACATTAAAACTATCGCCTCGATGTATTCGGCATTTCGCATTTTATGAATTTTAAACAGTTCTAAATCTGGCGAACGTTCCTTCGAGAACGTTCCTTTGTTCAAAATTTGCCGTTATCGCTAGGCAGTTCTTAGAATTTCGATACAATAGTGTTTATTGCTTCGAACGACCCTTGATTTTCGAACGGCGGTCGAACGTTCGCGACGTTCGCTTTCGTAAGGGTTCTCAACTCTTACTTTCATTGTTTAAATTTGTTTCATCCATCCACTCTCTCATACTATTGTTACAATCAGGTAAAGATGGTCCTTGTTGGACCGGCTGACGCTTTGTGCAACAGAATGAGAAAGAGGTTTCTAACAAAAGAGTTATTACGATTTTCCCGTTTCTACGCAGTTACCAAGGGAAATTCCCGAAATGCGAAGCACTGGCTAACTGCGTAGCGCTGGTGTTATTGCTACGGCTTTCTCTCTCTCTCACTCGAGCTAACCCGAGTTTTTGTGCGTATTAGCTTCTTATTACAATGGCTGGCGACGATAGTTTCAAGGTGGGTCACGTAAGCTATTGAAAAGTAGAAAATAGAAACGGCCTTTCCTCGTGTACCTCGCATGAGAAATTCTCGTAACCCTCGAAAGAGCTTGACAAGATACACGATTCCAGGGTAGAGCAGGTAAAGAAGAGAAAGCGATAGAGGAAGTCAAAAATAGAAAAGAATTAAACTCAAACTCTTCCCTGTACATCCCTGCATGAGAAATTCTCGTAACCTCGAAAGGCTTGACAAGAATATACAAGGTCGAGGAGGAATGAAAAGGTTGGCGGAAAACCGAAACACCCGCCCATACGCCCCTTACATGAGAAATTCTCGTAACCCAAAAGGGCTTGATAAGGGACGCAAGGCGGATAAATTTCAAATTTTCCGCCGGGACGTAACAATAGAAAAACAGTACCAGATACGATTATTAACCAGTTAACTGCATTCCACGTGTATATTCGTCATCCAAAACTTTATTTCGTCCTTGCAATATGCCATAATAAATTTTCATAATTGTCGAAACTGTTTTCACGAATGATTTGGTATCGATCATAATAAATATAAATAAATATATTATAATAACACATGTCTTGTCATTTTTTAATTATTAAATCCGTTTCTCTTATAGTTATTAACAGTTTTGAGTCAATTTTTTGTTAAATGACATAAAATATGTCTAATAAGTGAAGGATATTGAACGCGCTACAGTTTATACGTGAATATCTTGACACCCTGTGGTTCAATATGATTTATATTATTACAACTTAAGTATCATAATGTAGGCAAAAACTTCCCAAAATTTCATTAAAATATTTCCAATAGAACCGAAGTTACGGAATTTTGATCGCCAAAAGCAGTTTTGTCCCACTGTGCGGCGGCGTCTGGATCATCGGAAATTGTTTGTGTTACGAAAATTGTTTTTATCTGAAATACAATAATGAATGTTTTATAAGAAGAAAAAACAATCGTAGGAATTCAGTGGCTACTGTTGTAGACATAATTTCCATGTCACGAAAAATCTAATTCCGCCACATTTATTACATAGAATAATCAACACTTTTACTTACTTGCGACGTCGACGGCCTCGAATTCTTCTTTCTCTTTTCTTGTCGTTAGACCTCTTTCTCCTGTTTCTTCTATCCTCTTTCTCTTCTTCCTCTTTTTCCTTGTCCATCTATGAAGAAAGTAATTTATGTATAGATAACGTAATATTAATTATGTAAGATTATACTTGCCGATTATACGTGATCAGGCAGCATATTTGCAGTCCATTTGCCCTGGTAACGCTTTCTTGAATATATCTATATATAATTTTTTAATTTTTTTCGAGAAGAGGGAAATGCTGTCTTCAATTTCTCAACGACAAAAATATTCATGCAATTCATAGGAATGAAAACTACAGGACATTAATAATTTCAAGAATGGAATAAGAAAAAAATTATTTCAGTTGAAAAAATAAATTTTGAGTTCTACGCTCGCTTCGCTCCAAAAAACCTCTTCTCGGGAATCCTTTCTTTGAAAAGCTGTAACAAACTTTTTAAACAAAACAAAGAAATATAGTATGGCGTTGCGTAACTCACGAGATCGTATGATCCGCGAGTACAATTGCTATTTCGTGCAATTGTGAACCACCAACAGAGTCAGTGGTACTGCACTTTACAGTGCAGTGCGACGCCGGACAGTAATAGTATTTTTTATTACTGTCCGCATAAGACCTTTTTTGATTTTTCGAAAGTCACTATTTTCAAATGTGTATACCGGTGTCGAACAACTCGCGAGATCGTATGATCCGCGAGTACAATTGCTATTTCGTGCAATTGTGAACCACCAACAGAGTCAGTGGTACTGCACTTTACAGTGCAGTGCGACGCCGGACAGTAATAGTATTTTTTATTACTGTCCGCATAAGACCTTTTTTGATTTTTCGAAAGTCACTATTTTCAAATGTGTATACCGGTGTCGAACAACTCGCGAGATCGTATGATCCGCGAGTACAATTGCTATTTCGTGCAATTGTGAACCACCAACAGAGTCAGTGGTACTGCACTTCACAGTGCAGTGCGACGCCGAACAGTAGCAATATTCGTGCTACTTTTTGAGAGAGACCTTTTGCGCTTTTCTAAGCTTGCTCTCTCCTTTGTTATAAATTGGGGCTCCCGAATGGGCATTCCTCTATTGTACCGGCTATCTATTAATTCCGGTAACATGCACAATAAATAAAAGTGAATTAATTTTGGCTCCATATTGTTTTGCCAAAAGTTATCGTCTCTATCGACTCTAATGTACTTTAACCCTTTTCGGGTCCAGATACAAAATAAGCAATATTTCCTACCTGTAACATGTAATTGTCCTTGTACCTGGTAGTAATAATAGTGGTTCTTGTTCAATGCATTTCCTTCTGCATTTGCAAATATGCACAATGCCCTTTTCGTCTACAGGTCCATCTGGCGAAGCTCCTAAGAACGGGATGGCACTATCAATAAATAAGCCACATTCTTTAATTTCAACACCAATGCACGCACTTAGTTCTTCACGTGCGAATTTTTTGCATTCTTGTCCATATTGCACTAATCAGTCGTGGATACACAAACGACTTCACTGAATTTGCACAGAACGTGCCAATTCGACGACGGCATATTCGTCCAAAATTAGAGGCCGTCAATAATTTAGATTTATAATTCAACCATCTCGGATTTTTTGCTTGACCGATGGTTTCTTCCTCAATGGCATCTCTACTATTTTGCCAATTCTGCAACATTTCCATATGTTTTGTTTGCTCTAATTCATAAATATTGTTAGCCATATCCGGCTTTTCAGCGTTTGGTCCGTAATTGGAATCCTTTTCAGAACGGAATTGTTTCCGCACGTGCTTCGTAATTTTTTATTCTTTTCTCTTTTCACTGTATTTCTCATTTTCTTTCTTCCTTCTATTTTTTATTTTGCGTAAAATAACGGGCGGTTTCTTGTTCATCGCCGTATTCAGACGCGACAACACTTGTTTTGTGTTATACTGCAGGACAGCAGCAGCATATCTTCCCGGGTAAGATCCTCCCTCGCCGAAATTCAATCTTTTTCCTCCTGTATATTTTGCGATGATTCCGTTGAAACTTTCGACGACATTATTGTTGCTGTTATACAGCAAACTCTCAGCATGCGCCAACAGAGGTCGAAGTATTTCTTTGATGTGTTCGTACACTCCTATCTTCATCAATTCGGGAACAATGTTCTTTTCATCTTTTTTACTCGTTCCATCGCAGAAGTACTGCAGTTTTGAACAATCTGCGTGTTCACCAAAAACGTGGCTAGGAACATTGTGTATGTCGGCATACAAATTCTTAATTTTCTCAGCGGTTGTTACTTGCTGACTGTATCTGTACTCTGCGGCTTTTACTATGTCCGCACGCATTCGCCGAATGCTATTTTCAACGATTCTTCTGAATGGACTAGGTGTTGTCATCTTTACAACTTCTTTCATTTTTCTGCAAAAGTTTCGCAACAAATGATTCGTGCATTCAATTTTTTTTACGCGAATCTGTGCTTAATATGGATCTGCATCTATAATTTTTTTATAAACGCTGCTGTCTCCATCAGCAATCAGTGTTGAATAAATGAGCCTATGTTTTTCTACGCTGGTCTTGAAGCCTTCGACTATAGCGTCACTTTCCATAGCCGTTGATGCTTGGCTTGCGCGGCAATTTTTGAAACAGATTTGCTTTCGTGGCTCTTTTTTCTTTTTCGCAGCACATCGACAAATCCTGCACACCTTGTTTCTCACACCGATAAATAAAACTTTCTTCGTGTGATATCCAATTATAACGCCGACTCCAGACGCGGAATCGTACGTTCCAGTCCGATATGATCGTTTTATCCAGCTTCCATCGGCCACAACGGGGATGTGAGGGATTCCACATCCGGAAACAATATCGCCACTTTCAATGGCCAAGCGTTTTTCTCCCTCTGCCGCTGCTACCATCTCTTCTGCTGCAGCAACAATTAATGTTTTCACTATTTTATCGTTATGTTTTCTAAATTCTTTCTTCGACATGGAGGGTATGTTCATCGCTGCAAGGAATTCCTCCATTTGGGCATAACTGCCTCCATTCACAATTGTTCCAGCAATGGCACACTGGTTTGTTTCCATTTTATTGCTTTCGTCAGGTTCACTGTGGACTTCACCTGTATATTTGCACATATCGCATATTACACTGAGGGTGGTCCTCAGGCCCGACCGTTTTATGCCGGTTATTTTCAGGTGTCTAATTCCACAGTCTTCCCTGTTTTTAGCATGGTCACCTATTTTTTGAAATTCGGCAAACATGTACTGCATGTCCACGATACTCAAGCCACTTGGTAGACAGAATTGTTCTTCAAGCTCGTTCGTTACAGTTTTCTCTATGATCAATTCTTCATTTTCGGAAGTTGTACCTTCTATATTTAACCCATCTTCTGTATTGTCCGTTTCTTCAATTTGAAACAATTCTTCCGTCGTTTCTTCAAACATTTCTGTAGAATTTGCCGTTTCTGTTTCATCATCCAATGGCAAGTAAATTTTCTCGGGAGTGTATGTTTGTCCATCGGATGTTGACGGCTCGGAAATATTCTGCAGGGCTAAACGCCGTCTTCTTTCGTGACATGCACTTTTTTTTTAATATCTTTTCGTACTAATTGGTAATTTTGGCCGACGACTTTTATTTTTTATTAAACACTGATCTTCATACTGATTTCTTATATCTTCACTCATTGTCACTATCCCACAACAATATTCACCTCTCACTTCACTTCACACTTTCAAAGCTTTGAAATAAATTCAATGATGCAATCTATTCCTTGCTTCGAATGCAACTAGCGTGAAAACTGTCGCGAAGACGTAAAACACAGTACCGAGAAACAGAGGGTATCGTGGCAGGAAATGTTTCTAAGGACTACGAAAAATAAAGAATGGCGTCGATATTCATTACAAAAAAAAGTTTTGAAGTTGTATTCATTTATAATATTATAATTTCAGATTATAAGAAAAAAATATAACATGAAAATAAAAATTCAATCTGTAAAATTAGAAATTAGAAATTAGGAAAGGGTCTATTTTATAAGTCAGTGACCACGGTCCTGATCCCCACCACCATGCGAGTGCTTTCAGCATCCATGACAGAAGACAGTCAAGCTTGAACATGACTGAAGAGAAGGTGCGTATAATCGGCAAGCAGAATATATCGTTAATATTACATTATTTACACATAAATTACTTTCATTATAGATGGAAATAGAGAAAGAGAGTAAGGAGGAAAGAGGAGAAAAAAAGAAGAAGAAAAAGGGAGAGAGACAGCGGAGAAAGTACAAAACGTAACAAAGGAAGAAGTAGAGAAGAGAGAAGAACCGCCGTCGACGTCGAAAGTAAGTAAAAACGTTCATTTTTCTATGTAATAAATGTGATACAGTTACATTATTCGTGAAACAGAAGTCATTATTACAATAGTATCATTAACTTCATAACTTAATAATTATATTATAACAAGTGTATTTTTAAGAGGTTCATAGTTACGGAATAACGACTCTGTCACACTTGGGTTGAGACGCTCTGTATATGCTGATATAATTATATTAAAATTCATTATTATATCTTAGATAAAAAAAATGATCAAACGATTATTGTACGGTGGACACCGCGGCGGCCACCGTGGGTGGCGAGGAGGACGGCGAGGAGGAAGGGGAGGCGGGCGCGGTGCGGGACAAAATGTAGTCCTTAATTTTTATAATAAATAAATTGAAATTAAAAAAGTATTACATGTTTCTTTATTTCGTATGTTGAAATATAGTTTAAGTATCAAAAATGAATTCTTTTAATTGAGCGACATTGGCCATAAGATAAAGGTCTGACTCTGTCTGCGTAGTCACTAGGTTTCTAGCCGTACCAGATCTAAGGGCCTGAGTCATAAACATATTGAAAAGCCCAGGCCGTTAGTTTTCCTTTCTGAAGTGGGCACCAGAAATCCTGTGCACATTTTAGAACGTAGTTCCATGCTGTTAGAATAAAGTTTTTATAATTAAATATAAAGAACTGTTTCGTGAATTATAATCCCATAACTCCGATATCCTATTCCCTTCTTTATATCATTAGTAGCGGATCTCCGGCGAATAATCGCGCCGAATCCGTGCGCGAGAATATTCGGGACGAGAAACAGAAAAATCGTGAAAGACAAAACCGATGTCGTTCCGTACGACAAAACACAGTCCGTCTCGCCAAACCATCGGTATCGTCATCTTACTGTCTCACTAGCACTCGCATTTATAGACGCGTTTAGAATTAGTGTAAAACTGTTGCATCCTCACTCCCTCCGATTCACCTTATTGAAATTATTAATGTCCTGTAGTTTTCATTCCTGTAAGTTTTATGGTCGCGTACGCTATGTGTATTATTTCGTTCTTGCTACCTCTCTTTCGTTCGCGCTGTCCTTTTGTATGTCCGGCAGGAATCAAAATCTTGTCAGTAAATGATAGATACATTAATAGGAATACAAACAGCACATTTACATCGCCTTCTGTGTCTTTTTGCATATAGAATATGCGAAATATTGCAAAATGTGCAAGTTTTATAATTCATTTCTCTGGCATATCTCTGTAATTTCATTGATAAAAAAAGATGATTATAGATATGAATAAAAAAGATTTATGGTTACACACATTAATATATGTATTGTTTCATTCTCACAGACTTCTTTCTCGGCTAAAGCCGGTTCATTGTGCTGATAGTTTAAATTTTAAATTGTAACAGGTGTGAATAGCGTGACAGAAGTGTAATACATTGCGGCAACTATGCCTTACTTGTGGCTATATTCACGTAGCCGTTTGTGATGTCAAATTAGAATTTACATTTATCGACTGATTTCTGTTTTTATCGACCCTGATGATAACGTGGTCAAATATACCATCAATGCCTCTGACGGAAAATCAATGAACTATTCTTCCGTCTATTTGACGTCTGATGCGTGCAAATCGTAAATTTCGTTTTACGTCTTCCAGAAGTGATAAATTGTGAAAAATCGAATTTCAGTGACATTGTGCTAGTTCAAGGAAGGGTGGTCTGGTGTGCTATGGGTGAAAAAACCATTAAATCGTCCAATATTTGCTAAAATGCAGCCGAACGCAGTATTCGGCAGCCATGTTGTTTGCTTACAACAGCGCGTCTGCCTCAATCTTACAGTGTCGAAAATATCATTTTTTTCTCAACGTATGGTGTTTATTAGCGTTCAAACGGACCAGACCACCCTGTGGTGAAGTCTACCCGTGGGTGCTGTACCCGCGAAAATTTCGTTTGTGCAATTATCGAGACGAAAAACGAAATCTACGAAATCGAGTGTCTCTCTCACGCATGGCGTATACATGCATGCTTTCCGTTGATTGTGTGAGCGCACGCATACAGGTCATGGCACAAGGAGTCTGTGCCCTTAAGAAATGCCCCGCCAACGTTTCAAAGATTGATGAATCGCGGCTTACACTGACTAATCGGTAATAACTGTTTTGTCTACATTGACGATATTATAGTTTTCGGTAAAACCTTAGAGGAGCACAACAAGAATTTAAAGATTCTATTTGAACGATTAAGGCAGTGCGGTTTAAGACTCCAACCCGACAAGTGCGAGTATCTAAAACCGGAATTAGAATATCTAGGTCACGTTATCTCGGCTAATGGTGTACAACCCAATCCTAAACGCATCGATAAGGTAAAAAAACTATCCCGTTCCCAAGACCGCAAAAAAAATTAAACAATTTTAAGGATTATGCGGATATTACAGAAAATTCGTAAAAGATTTTGCCAAAATCACGAGACCCCTTAACCAATTGTTAACGAAGGATACAGAATTCCAGTGGACTAACGAGCAACAAATAGCCTTCGAAACCTTGTGTAACGCATTAACAACTCAATCCGTTCTTCAATACCCAAACTGGGACTAACCCTTCGTATTGACCACGGACGCTAGTAATTATGCTTTAGGCGCGGTATTATCTCAAGGGCCAATAGGGAAGGATAAACCTACCGCGTACGCTTCACGAACGCTAAACAACGCGGAAACTCAATATTACAACGACGAAATCGATAAACTCTATACGGATCAAAAAACGATCGTACATTATATACGAAACCAAACTAGTGTAATCCTCAACGCCATGAAGGCAAATACCGTCCTGTTCAATAAAATACATACTCAGGTAGAAGCTATAAACGCGCGGTTCAATAGACTTCGGGACCTCTCGCAGGAAAACGAGATGAACATTCAAATCGACGAAGTAATTTTAGACTTAGAAACTAGCATTAGTGAAATACGCGAACAAGTTAGAAACATAGAAGATTTAACGTTTGACGCCAAACATGGCATTATAAAGCCTTATATATTGACACCCGAGCAACTTTTTAAAATACTCAGAGAACATGAGCACGTCGACAATATAGTCGAGATTGATGAGGCAAAAGTGGGAAAGCGGAAGTACAATAGGGGACGGGTTATTAAAGACCAGTGGGTATTCGATGCCATTGAACGAGACAGTGGCAAAATGTTCATCGTGCCCGTCAAGGACCGTTCTACTACCACGCCCATCAACATCATCAGACGTCGAATTGCTCCTGGATCAATAATTCATTCGGATTGCTGGCGTGCATACCATACACTTCGCAATTATGATTATACACACTTCACGATTAATCATTCAGAAAATTTTGTCAACCCACGAACTAGTGTCCACACGCAAAATATAGAGCGCCTATGGAGGGATATGCGAGGAGCAATACCTCAATTTGGGATTGTGGAAAGACATTACGTTCATTACATAGCGGAATTTGTTTTTAAAAAAAAATACTGTTTTAATGGAAGAATCGACGCTTTTTTTCAAATTATGCGTAGAATATATCCACTATAAAATAAATACACATAATAGATACTAACTAAGGTGAACTTTCTTTCTAAAACCTACAATCAAAATCACCGAAATTAAGTTTTCATGCGTGGAACGTCTTGAAGCAAAATGAAAAAACTGTAATGCTTCGTAACTTTGGAACAGATCGTGACCGCCACCTTCCTGGAGGTCAAGGTTACTCAGGGTCATGACCTTAACAACATATGTCAAGATCAAGGTCATTGGGAGTGGGGGTCCTATTATGCATAATTATCGATTTTTTTTACCGTACGTTTAGAATACCTTGAAAAATTATGATTAACACCTGTTACGTTCCGAACAGAAATTTTTACACGTTCTCCTCGTGTCCCCCCCCCCCCCCCCTGTCATCTTTTTGATGGGCCAGCTCCCATCGTCTTGATCCTCGACCTTGGTTGGAGGTGCGAACGGAAACCATGAACTTCGATAGCTTGTCTTGCATTCCGGACCACCCCGAATTGAACGCAAAAACGATCCTTGAAATTTCGAGATAGTCTATCTCCTCCAGACATAATTCCGATTGTTAACGTAACAAATTCCTTCCTCGAAATCAGCGTGGTCCCACGACTCAAAATCACGTGTCGTTCTTGGTACTGAATATCACCGGATGTAAACTCGAAACATCATTCGTGTGGTCCGATAATCTTGACCACTCTAGAACGTTCCTTATCGGTTCCGCGAGGATGAACAAAATTCCCTATACATACATTCTAATAATCCGAATTTTCTGCTAAATTCACTAAACACTATAATATTGTAATTCCGGCTCGCCGGTTAGTCCAAGTTGCGAATTTATATTTTTATTCGTTCAAATTCAGTAATTTGTAATAATTTTGAAAAGCATGTTTCCTTCCTATAACGTTAAGATTAAAGCAATTTTGTAAAATTTATTATATTCTAATGAATAACGAGGTCTTTGGTATGACAGGAAAAGTAAAGGAATATACGTGAATTAGAAAGAGAAAGATTAAAACAGAGAGAGGAACGCACATATCCCTGCTGCACCACCGATAAGCGAATCCCGCCTCTTTACGCATCGACACCGCCGCCTAATTCGTTAGGCGCACAACAACGCAATGTAAACAATTTCGGACGAGGCCCACTCTGGTCTTCTCCGAGAGGTGCAGATTGCGACACTCTTCGACGTACAATCGCGAGCAGCGTGTCGGCGGGTCCGCGAAGTGGTTTAGAGACGAGTTTTGTTCTCAATTGTTCGGAAGTAGCAAATAGGGCAAAAAACTCTATCTTCGTGTATCCCTTTTACTTTCGTTTATTTTGATTATTTTATTCATTATTTTAAGTTTCCAGTTTAACTATATTTCTTTATAAATACATATATTTTCGTAATGTTAGTTAATAGACTGCGTAATAGTTCGCGCGTTATAATTGTGTATCGGTGCAACAGTTCGGGGTGTGTGTTCCACTCTCCTTCCTCCAGAAAACAGTCAACAGGAAAATAGCAGCAGCAGAATTTGGATCACTATACGGAATTTTACCACATAATCCAGTGAGTCGTTTCCATTACTCTTCCGGTCGATACATGCATATATTGATAAGGAATTTCCAGTAGATAAAATTGACGTAGTCAATTTTGATTGTAAGAGTCTTCTTCAACTGGAGATTCCTAATTCCAAATTGTATTTTATCATATGTATTTGTCTATTTCCGGCCAATAATTGTGTGTTTCAGGTTTAAATTGTACGCGAGCTAAATCTGCGTTTTCTTATATTTAATCACATTGTTATATTTCATAATATTTTATATTTTTATTTTACACCTATCATTATTATATTTCGATACTTTATATCATTCATAATATTTCGACATTTTATATATATTTTATTATATTTCAATATTTTATATATTTTTCATATTATTTCATTATTTTATATATTTTTCATATTTCAATATTTTATATATATTTTATACCTTTCACTATTATATGTATCTCATTATATTTTAACATTTTTATTTTATAATATACCATTTGATTCATTTTAATCAAATCTAATTTTCTTTGACATAACCTTCATTAGTCTCCTTCATAAATCCTATAATATTAGCGATCTGATGAAAGGGCCCGTATGGGACTAGCGTATCTCCGAACCCACAAATATTTAATAAATTTTCTGGCTTTACCCGCGCGTTACATTATCGATAGTTGCATTGCTCGACCAGTACACTACCACATTTTTATACTCTTGCATTCATACATCAGCTGACACTTGACACAGTCGCGTCACAAAGTACACGCGCGCGCGCCGCACGTAACACACCAAAAGCATTCATATGTAGTACTACAGGGATGTGTTTCTAGCCTAAAGGTGAAAAACGGCCGTATCAGAAGTTTAGACGCACTTGTCTTTTTTATTATTTACAACTTCATATTGTAAACCAGTGGCTATATTTATTATAGGAATTAATGCAGTTAAGTGTGAAGTAAGTCAGTATGAACATAATCGTAAAATTCGTTGCTAAGAAACGAAAACGGAAGCAGAGAGTAAATAGAATACGGTTAAGGCGATGCAAGCGTCGAAAACTTTACCAACAGTCCCTAGAAAAATCCCTATAACTTTAAACACAAATTACGTCGTCATTACTGAACAGAATGCAACAAAATTTGAGGGACGTATTCAGGAGGCCCTAAAGAATGGCGCGCTGGTCCTTATATTATCCAAATCGTCAAAAAGTTATGAAAAATTGAAATTTATGTCTGTCAACGGTGAAGAAAATGGCGGATCGGACTCACCTACATCAATTTATTCGTAATATAAACATTTTTGCGAATCGTATGTCCAAATAGAGACCAGAGTGCCCTTCTTTGGGGCAGATAGAACAAAACGAGCACCCAAGGGATGATGTACAAGCCTCGAGATAGACGAAATTTGTGTTATAAGATTTTCACTCGCGAAAAACGTCAAAAAGGTAAAACAGACCACAAATTTAGTTCCTCGTTTTTTCTGTAGGGCGCAGTTCGTTCGTTTTCTGCGCTCGATCGCGCGCGCTCATTCGCAGCTCATATATGAATATGTGTGCGTCGACCATGTATCGTGGAGAATGTGAAGTTCGAGCCTGGAAGAGGCGATGAACTCCGACGCGTGAATTTCTTTTTCACGCGACGTTCTATCGATTACGATATCGATTTTCAACCCACGTGTCAGGAGATGTACTATCATTATTTTTTGTTGCTATTACACTGTCCAACAAATTTTAACTTTTTTTCTGTTTTCCGATTCCCACTGGGTGATTCTTATAGTGTTTCGTACGCTGATTACGAATATGCAAACCATTTTGCTCCTATACGTACAGTTTTTGAGAAATTTGATTTTGAAGAAAAAACATATTTTTCAGATTTAACCAAATTTTCTGACGTAATTATAAAAGATATTGAAATTCTATTTATACTAAAAGATTCTGTAGACTTTCCTGAATACAGCGATACCTATGTTTAATACATTGTAAATGTTTAAGTATGTTTAAACGATCATTGAACGCGGAGGAACCCCGATTTGGCACCAATTTTTTAGGATATTTTTCAATTTATCTGAAAAAGTAGAGGTCCAACGTAAAATCGAATTATACCACGCGATAGAGCAGGTTTTTATCTTGAAAAACTACCCAGAGAAAATTGCATCATCTATTTTTTTATCAAGCCAGAAAGTGTAATAGCTTCGCTGGACACGAAGTACCGACAGTGGCGCTCCGCATCAGGACAAACCAACTGCATTAGGCGGGATGCCGAGGAACCGTCCTGACGCGGAGCGCCACTGTTGGTACTTGGTCTCTCGCAAAGTTATTTCGCTTTCTGGCTTAATAAAAAAATCGAAGTTGCAATTTTCTTCAGGTAGTTTTTCAAGATAAAAATCTGCTCTATCGCGTGGTATAATTTGATTTTACGCTGGACCTCTACTTTTTCAGATAAATTGAAAAGTATCCTAAAAAATTGGTGCCAAATCGGGGTCCCTCCGCGTTCAATGATCGTTTAAACATACTTAAACATTTACAATGTATTAAAGATAGGTATCGTTGTATTCAGGAAAGTCTACAGAATTTTTGAGTGTAAATAGAATTTCAATATCTTTTATAATTACGTTAGAAAATTTGTTTAAATCTGAAAAATATAATTTTTTTTCAAAATCAAATTTCTCAAAAACTGTACGAGTAGGAGCAAAACGGTATGCAAATTCGTAATCAGCGTACGAAACACTATAAGAATCACCCATTCAGAATCGGAAAACAAATTCACTGTTGGACAGTGTTATTATTCTTTTTTTCGGTGAAACTACAGAACAAATACGTCCTTCCCGATTTCGACGATTTTTGGATATGTTATAAAAATTATTATACATATAAGGAGCGTTCTCGCTAAGTTTCAGAGATATTCGCAAAAAGCTGCCGATATAGATGCATTGAATTTTGCTTATAGTTGTTGATCTGTGACAGCATACATATGCGTCAGATTGTTTGCCATTTTTTTCGGTTTAGAAACGAGGGTCGAGCGAGAGTAAAGGTTTCGTTCACAACTGCATATACCAGACTCCAAGAAATAAAAAAAACGTTGCCAGCCGCTTTACGGCAGTCGAATTCTAACTCATCACATCAATAATATTCACTTCTAATTGAATTTCAGTGTATGAAACAGACGACTATTGCAACGGTTTCTGCAAGAATTCTTGCATTAGAATAATCGTCTGTTATATTTGTCGCAGTGAAGTTGGCCACACATACATTCACTAACACATTCACGCTTTTGACTTACGGAGTATCACCCATATTATTCAATTTTTTTTAGATGCTAAAGATGATAAAAAAGAAGAAACGCAACCGCAGCTGGAAATGCTGTTGCAGCTGCAGCAACAGGTACAACAACTGCGGTTGCGGACGCAGCCGCAGGAACCGCGGCAACCGCAGTCGCAGCCGCAGGAACCGAGGCAACCGCAACCGCAGCCGCAAGAACCGCGGAAACTGCAGCCGGACCCGCTGCTGCAGCTGCAGCAGCAAATACATGAATTACGAATGAAAATAGAACAGTTACAACATATAAAACAACATGCTGGATATATCGTAAGTCATTTTTTTTACGTTCCTGTTTGTACGATTTCTGATATTCTTTATTTATATATAATAACATAATATTTTTTTTCCAGCCACAACAGACGGCACAGGGACAGCGGTCGCCGCTGTTACATTTATACGAGCTTGATGAGCCAGATGAGCATATAGTAAGTCGTTTTTTAACGTTCCTATTTCTACGTTACTTCCTTCTTCTATCCACTGTTTATGAATAATAACATAATATTTATTTTTCCAGTCAATCAGGTCCATAGAGCGGCTGCGAATACGGAGAATGCGCAGAAAATTAAACCGGCTGCGGCGGCAGAAAATGCCAGTACAAGGTCGCGGTCGCGGTGAAAGAACAGCAGGAGCCATTATTAATTTCAATTATTATTAATTTCAATTATTATTAATTTATTTTATTGTATTTATTAAAAAATATATAATATTTAACAAAAATTACGTTATTATCATTTATTCCCATATTCCTTTTCCTGTAGGAAATAAACGGGATTTGTGCCCAAAATACAATCGCTGTAGTTCTCTTTCTGCCTTTCATATATTTCATAGGTCATGTGTACAGTACCGTATTTTATATTTTAATATAGTATCGTAGCATCCATGTCATTTCGGTGTATGCGAAAAGTGACGTAGCATTGCATGCCGTTAGTTGGATGCGATAACTGAGGTGGCGCTGAAATCAGTTTCTGTTCGGCCTAATTTTCGATGAAACGTTGACTGTTTTACCAACGCGGAATTCGGAGTTCGGCCTCGACGCTCGCATCGCCTTAACGTTTCATCGAAAATTAGACCGAACAGAAACTGATTTCAGCGCCACCTCAGTTATTGCATCCAACTAACGGCATGCTATTCTACATCACTTTTCGCATACATCTAAATGACACACGGATGCTGCGATAGCTATATTATGTATGCCACCGCCAAAGTATAAAATACGATACTGCATACATCACCTAGGAAATGTATGAATGACATAACACCTTCACCCAAATATTATATATACATTTCTTGTAATATAACATAACCAAGGGAAGAATATTCCTACAAATCAAATGCCTAAGGTTATTTTTTTTTTAAATAATATGTCCCGATATGGTACTCCGATATGTATCAAATGTTTTTCCGAAGTACGAATGTGTAGGAATAAGAACTATATAAATGTGATAGGAACGCAGGATATTTGTTTTTGAATAACATGAATTGTAATACTATGAAGGAAATAAAAAGAAACTGATAAATTATAAAAAAAAATTGTTGATAATTAAATTGCAAATGCATTTACTTTATTCAATAAAAAAAATAAAAGATAACATAAACATTTGTCATGTATCCAGTATATGTACATTTATATACAATCTTCGTCATGATCTGATTGTGAAAAATGGCTGCGCTTTCCCCCCCCACGTTACACTTCCACCTCAAAACCACCCGTAACCCTCCCCTCACCTAACCCTTTCCCCCTGTTCACCAGTGTCGGGCCGATGGAGGCAAAAGAAGACGGAAAAGGAACACCCGCAGCAGGAGCTACGAGGCCGGCGACAGACTCCTAACCGTCCTCCAAGGAAACGGAGCAAAGTGGGACTCCGAAGAAACAGAACAAGCTGCCCAGATCAGGCGAAACGTCCACCCGGAGCCATCTGTCGCCGAGCCCGAAGACCTCAACCCACCCGTCATCGCGGGATATCCGCCAGCCCCATCGACCCCGAGCACCGGTGTATCGAAGATCGATAATCGATCTATCCCATTGCCGGAAGAGGCCCCCTTCCTAGTCCCATCCCCTCCCCAAACCATCCCGCGATGGTTTCGTCGTCGCAGCAGTGACGGCGAACCGTCATTGAGCCCGAGGCTATCGTTGCGATTAAGAGATTAAGAGAGTTTGAGGAAAGCGATTTTGAAAAGCGATAAAAGCGATAGAGAGTGTTGAGAGAGAATGCGAGGAAATTTGGGTGAGTCCCTTACCGTATTAATATTGTAAAAAGCGAGATCGAGGCAACGGCTATTTTCTCCGCCCGCGCATTGTTCGAAGTAGAGACGACTCCCCCTTTTCGCTCTTCCCCCCTTTGATTTTCCGACCACAACCATTTCCTCATTCGCGTAACGTAGGCGAACTTTCCCGCGAATCCCCCTTCCGACCCTAGAGATTTCCCTTCCCACAATAATCCTCCTTGCGTACTCCCCCGCGAAGCATTGTACGGACGTAAGTGCCCCGAGACCCCTCCCCTGTAAACCACCCACGAACCCCTTTTCCCTTTCGATTTTGATCGCCACAGCGAGTGGCTGGCGCCCAACGTTTGTGATAGAGTATTGTAAAATCCAGTTTGCGAATAGAATCTTGTATAGAGTGAACCCCCGAAAAGGGTCACAATATACATAATTCACACTTTTCCTTTTTGGAGGGATATAGGAAAGGGACGGGTATAAAATAACTGTAAACAAAATATATAATAAAAAAGAAAAGATTTTATTTGACTGACGGCAGTGCACAGGATAAGGAATATGAGAATTGTACTCTGAATTCCTACAAATCGAATGCCAGTTAGTTTATCCGTCTAAAGAAAATCGTGAATGTACCCATGTACTTCGTCAGTACAGAGGATAAGGAATAGGGGAATAAATGACTACACCATAATTAAAATATTATATAATTCTAAAAAAGTTAAAAATATATACAAAAAATAAAAAACCTGAAATAAAATAATAATAATAAGAATAATAACATAAGAATAATTATTCATATATGAGCTGCGAATGAGCGCGCGCGATCGAGCGCAGAAAACGAACGAACTGCGCCCTACAGAAAAAACGAGGAACTAAATTTGTGGTCTGTTTTACCTTTTCGACGTTTTTCGCGAGTGAAAATCTTATAACACAAATTTCGTCTACCTCGAGGCTTGTACATCATCCCTTGGGTGCTCGTTTTGTTCTATCCGCCCCAAAGAAGGGCACTCTGGTCTCTATTTGGACATACGATTCGCAAAAATGTTTATATTACGAATAAATTGATGTAGGTGAGTCCGATTCGCCATTTTCTTCACCGTTGACAGACATAAATTTCAATTTTTTATAACTTTTTGACGATTTGGATAATATAAGGACCAGCGCGCCATTCTTTAGGGCCTCCTGAATACGTCCCTCAAATTTTGTTGCATTCTGTTCAGTAATGACGACGTAATTTGTGTTTAAAGTTATAGGGATTTTTCTTAAGGCGATGCGAGCGTCGAAAACTTTACCGACAGTCCCTAGAAAATTCCCTAGAACGTAGAACCCACCAATTTTTGTTCCTGCTGAACAGATTGCAAAGAAAGAGGGACGTGTTCAGGAGGCCCTAAAGAATGGCGCTCTGGTTCTTATTTTACCTAAATCGTCAAAAAGTTGTAAAATATTGAAATTACTGTCTGTCCACGGTCAAGAAAATGGCGGATCGGACTCGCCTGCATTAACTTATTCGTAATATAAACATTTTTGCGAATCGAATGTCCAAATAGAGACCAGAGCGCCATTCTTTGGATCGGATAGAGCAAAACGAGCACTCGGGTAATGGTGTACAAGCTTTCGTTTAGAAAAATAGTGGGTTCTACGATTTCGTTGATTTTTCACTCGCGAAAGAGGTCAAAAAGGTAAAACAGACCACAAATTTAGTTCCTTGTTTTTTCTGTAGGGCGCAGTTTGTTCGTTTTCTGTGCTCGACCGCGCGCTCATTCGCAGCTCGTATATGTGAATATGTGTGCGTCAATCGAACCGTCGACGACGATACAATGTATCGTGGAGAATGGGACGTTCCAGCCTGGAAGAGGCGATGAACTATGACGCGTGAATTTCTTTTTCGTGCATCGTTCTATCGACTAGGATAGCGATTTTCAACCCATGTGTCACAAGACGTACTATCATTATTTTTTGTTGCTATTATTATTCTTTTTTTTTAGTAAAACTGCAGAACAAATACGTCCTTCCCGATTTCGATGATTTTTTGATATGTTATAAAAATTGATATTTTGAACAACTTTTTCTTATACATATAAGGAGCGTTCTCGCTTACTTTCCTAGATATTTGCAAGAATATAGTTGTTGATCTGTGACAGCATACATTGCGTCAAATTGCTTGCCACTTTTCTGTTTAGAAACGAGGGTCGAACGAGAGTGAAGGTTTCGTTCACAACTGCATATACCAGACTCCAAGAAATGTCTATTCAAACCCAATTACAAGTGAATGTTATTGATGTAATCAGTTAGGTTATAGTATATATGTACATCCGGCCGCCTGCGGTCGGAAACGCTTTCGTGAAATAATAACAAATTATTTATAATACGCATTTGTGCATTTCTTGCAATTTCTTTTTACTTCTTATTATTATTGCAGAAAAACGTTGCCGGCCACTTTACGGCTGCAACGTAACCCATCACATCAATAATATTCATCTGTAATTGAATTTGAATACACATTTCTTGAAATCACGGATATGCAGTTATGAATGAAACTTTTACAGTCCCTGACCTTCTTTCTAAACAGAAGACAAATGGCCAGCGGATGACAACCAACACTTATGCATGTACTGTCGCAGACGCACATCTATAGGCAGAATTCAATGTGTTATATAGATAGATTTTTCATTGTCAGCGGTTTACATATTTCATTTCAACGGCACAAAATATCCTGGATTTTTAATATTTTTCAGTCACTACTGCTACACACGATCTGTACAGGAGAGTAGTGAAATGCTAATTACTTAGCATCCCGAAAATAAATATGTTGCCAGATGTATTAAAGTTTTTGTAGACAGATAAGTAGTACATTTTTTCAGCATATAATCTGATATTATGCTGGACTCTCCTGATTTTGCGTTACGCCCAAATATTCGATGAATAGGAAACGAAAATGTGACGCTGGAAGAACAACACGGTTGGAGTGAGTTCTTCAATGCTGGTGAACGTAGGAAAGGACAAATAGCGAAAGAGAAAGAGGTCCGAAAATTAAACGGCCCGAGAAAAAACATTTGAGAGAGACAACATTAATTCATCAATAACTTTTTTATTTTTCATTTTTGCTAAATGAAACTTTCACGAATGTCATTGTAAGATTCTACTGATTAAAATAAGACCAAACACCATATAATTTGCATTATTTTTACTTATTTAGATATAAATAAGTAAATAAATAATTATAATTCAAATTATGTCATGTTTGATCTTGTTTTAATCAAAAAAATCTAACAAATACATTATTACATTTTCATTATAAAAATTAAAAAATTTTGATTGCGTTAGTATTGTCTCACACGTATCCGGGTATTTTGCTTTTTTCCTGTACACCTCGATTCTCGGCTGTCACCACATCAAACGCGAGCCGAACTCACTCCAGAAACGTGTTCTGTACACGATTCGAGTTCGCATTCGGTTCCGATTGAAATGCACGAATCGAGATTTTACTGTATTTACACATTTTTATGCTGCTGGTGGCCGTGAATAAAAAGAGGATTGCTGCTGCGGGCGGCACACTTGAAGTGAGTACGACGATAATATCTGTATATGTAATAATGACAAAGATAATATAAAAATATGACTTGTTTGATTTCAGGAAAAGATTATAAAATAAAATTTTATTTTATTATTATTATTATTATTAATTAGTATAAGTTTCAAATATTCTTCTTTCATTTTATGTTATTATTATTATTATTATTAATTAGTATAAGTTTCAAATATTCTTCTTTCATTTTATGTTATTATTATTATTATTATTCGTATTTTTATAATAAATGTTTTCATTGTCTACTTACATTCTTGTCATTTATTCCCCTATTACTTATACTGTGTACTAACGATGTACATACAGGTACATTGGCGATTTCATTGAAAAGGATAAACTAACCTTAGGCATTCGATTGGTAGGAATTCGGAGTACAATATCAGGACATATTATAAAACAAATAACTTTAGATATTCGATTTGTAGGAATATTCTTCCCCTGGTTATGTTATATTACAATAAATGTATATATAATATTTGGCTGAAGGAGTTAGATCATTCATACATTTCCTAGGTGATATATGCAGTATCGTATTTTATACTTTGGTGGTGACATACATAATATAGCTATCGTAGCATCCGTGTGTCATTTAGGTGTGACGTAGCATAGCATGCCGTTAGTTGGATGTGATAACTGAGGTGGCGCTGAAATCAGTTTCTGTTCGGCCTAATTTTCGATGAAACGTTGACTGTTTTACCAACGCGGAATTTAGAGTTCGGCCTCGACGCTCGCATCACCTTAACTGGCAAAAAAGTAGAGATTAACGTGTGTGATTATTTATTCATTATTATTGACTGTTATTATTGGTGTATTATTATTACTACTACAATGGGAAAGTCAAATAAGTTGACGGATTTTGAAAAAGGCCAAATAATGGCACTTTTCTCTACAGGGCAGAGTAAAAAGAAAATAGCCAGAACCCTAAAACGATCAGATCATGTCGTACGAAATTTTCTGGCGAATCCAGAAGCGTATGGCAAGACAAAAGTGTCAGGACGACCACCTAAACTGTCACCACACCAAAAGCGATCAATTATTAAAAAATCTTCTAACTCTACGACAAGTATCAAAAAGATTAATGACACTTTGGGTAAGAACATTTTGAGTTATTGTAAAGAAAATCAAGGCACTCGTATACTGGTGTCTTAGACTTGAATCTGCCGCGTTAGATAGAGAGAGAGAGACAGTGAGTCTCGAGACAAAAGAGAAATCCGTTGAGAAGAGAGAATTTATTATAAAACATATTTAATTAGTTTATAGGGAAATAACATACCTGAATTAAAAGCTGTAAATGTTGTTTCTTTTGTCTTACAGGTATGATGTAGTTGTAAGATAATTTGTACATAGTAGGGTAATTAAAAACTTTTGTCTTACAGAGAAACGCAGTTACGTTTTTTTAATTTCGATCTCCCTACTACCAATCGGACCGAAGATTAAACTTTATTACATGTATTCCGAATCATTGTGTCCTTTTACTGCCATATTTAGGGTTAAATGTATCGAAAATGACAATCTGGAGAGTTCTTAATCGGGACCCCAATATTGTACGTGCAAAAATGGTGAATTGTCCAAATTTGAAGCAGGAACATAAGAGTTGTCGCCTTGCTTTCGCGAAGAATCATATGACGTGGACTCGCGAATGGGATAATGTAATATTACAAGTTACATTTTCCATCTTAGTAAGAAGTGTTTGAACATATGTACATTCGTTCTAGGTGATTTGGAGTGATGAAAAAAAATTTAATCTGGATGGACCAGATGGATTTAGTTCATATTGGCGAGATTTGAGGAAAGAACCGAAGTATTTCTCGAAGCGAAATTTTGGGGGCGGTTCATGCATGATTTGGGCTGGCTTTAGTGCGTTCGGCACCACAGCAATTGCATTCGTTCCACCAAAAATGAATAGCATTGGCTATCAGACAGTACTTAGGGATAATTTGTTGCCGTATATTCGCCGCTTTCCAAGCATTAAATTCACGTTCCAGCAAGATAATGCTGCCGTACATACAAGTAGGAGCACAAAGAAGTGGCTTGAAGAGCAGAATGTAAATGTTATGGACTGACCATCTCGTTCACCGGCCCTAAATCCGATAGAGAATTTGTGGGGAATTCTAGTTCGAGATGTTTATGCAGATTGTCGGCAATACAACACAGTTTCAGAACTGAAAAATGGCATTACAGAAGCACGGGCGAGAATTAAGCACGAAACTATACAAAATTTAATTGCGAGTATGCCAAACCGAATTTTTTCAACCATACAGAATTCCGGTGGTTATACAAAATATTAGTTGTGTATATTTGTTCCGTTTTTGTTGAATTAATAAATTTTTATTAAGTGCGTCTAAACTTCTGATACGGCCGTTTTTCACCTTTAGGCTAGAAACACATCCCTGTAATACTACATATGAATGCTTCTGGCGTTAATCATAATTTTTCAAGGTATTCTAAACATACGATAAAAAAAATCAATCAAAGATTCATCAGGAGGTACGTTTTTGTAAAAAAAATAGGGTGCGTCTAAACTTTTGATACACAGTGTAATGCCATATTTTATTTACCTGTATAGTTTAGATAATAATTAATAAAATAGTTTTTAAATAACATTAACTATTTGCTTATATTTAACTGAAAATATAGAAATATTGCTATTTCAATGACACAAAATTGAGTGTACACTAGAGTAGTCCTTATTTTTCAACTTTCAATCTTTTTTTGTCTTACCCCCCTAAATTGCAATATTTAGTAAGAAAATGAAATGCGCAAAAATTCGACGCGATTGGATAACGGGAACCCGTGTCGCATCAAAGTTAAAATTTCGAAATTTTAGCTATTTTTTGTCAATTTTGCACATATGTAATTGTCGTCGACTATTTTAGAAGTGTTAGGAAATATTTTTAAATAAAAGTGCAAGTTTTTGAATGTATGGTAATAACATTTGCATATTACTTCCAAAACATACCCCTGTATTGTCCGTTCACGACAAGTTAGCGAGGCAGATTGTTTACTTTCTCACTCTGTTCCACCTCTCCTGCTCCCGTGCGCTATGTCATTATTGGATGTGGCCAGTGACAAAGGACGACGACGAGCATATCGGGACAAAGTGAAATAGAATGATAACTTTGCAGCATTGGCGTAGCCTCCCAATCAAAGTGTCGGTAAAATGATTTTCTTACTTTTCACACATTACCGCTGAATCTATGGATGGAATGTATAACATATTAGGTACCAGAAAAAGTTCGCGCGAATTTGAAGTCAATGTTCCACCATCGAACATTTCGTTGGAAAGTAATTTTATTTGTGTGATAAATAGTTATCATCTATTTTCATTTTTATAACTATTTTCTAGTGTTCTATAAGTTTATATATTCCTTCTTTGTAAAGACCTGGAGATTTATTCCGGAGGATTAATCTGCAAAACATGAATTTATTTCGCAATGTAATTTCATAATGTTAAGAAAAACCGCATGGACTTCTTTTAGTACCGGAAATGTTGCTGTTTGATGTAAATATGCAGCTTCGAGCTGCAATGTAGAATTGGAAATTTTAGATTTGGAAATAAATCAACAAACTGTGGGCGTTTTAAAAGAACTGAATATGTCCAACAATGTCCTGTCATCCCAAAAATCCTCGGTCATGAGAACCTCTTCGACAATAAATATGCTCTTTTGTTTATAACATTTGAAGGAGTTTTCGTCTGTTTCCAATTTTGTAACAATAGTCTTCTCATTGTCAGAGCGATTCTCCAGCAAACAGAGTGCGATTTTCTTATATAATATTATATTTTTTATTTCTTAATTTAATACTTCTTTTTATTTTATTCTTTTTGCATAGTTTAGTTTTTCGCGTGTTTTTAGCGTTTTTTCGTGTCTTTTTGCGTTTTTTCAATATCTTTTCGTGTTTCTTTTTGCGTTTTTTTAATATTATTTCTATTTACTTGTATTGGTGCAGTACTAGTCTAGTTTTTGTTTAAATTAAGTGTGTTGAATATAATATTATGCAATCGCGTAAACGAGGGCAAACCGTGCACAGTGAAGCACGTAATTTTGTGTGAAACCTTATCACCAAATGTGACGAGGAAGCTGCGACAGGGAATCTGCTACACCCAATACATCAGGCAAATCAACGTATTGCCGATTATGCCGGTTTGTCTACTCGCACTGTTACCAGAATTCAGAAAGAAAGTTCGGAAGCTGAAGAAGGAACCTCATTGTCATCACCTGGAAAGAAGCGACCGAAGATGACTGAGAAAAAGTTCCATTGTTCTGAAGAGGAGAAAACAGTGATAAAAGATATTATCCACGACTTTTATGTCATAAGAAAAGAAGTGCCAACTTTGCGAAAGCGTCTATTTGCGATCCGAGAAAAAATTGATCTTCCATGGCAAAAAACTAGTTTGTATTATTTGTTGAAAAGAATGGGTTTCGCATGGAAGAAAACGCAAAACATACGGACGGTACTGATTAAAAAGCCACATATTGTAAATTGGCGCGGAAAATATTTAAAAACACTGGACTGCTATCGAAGAGCTGGACGGAATATAATATACCTAGATGAAACGTGGGTGGACAATACAATTACCTTCGGTAAATGCTGGCAAAGCGAGGATGAGCCAGGTATTTTACAAAGTTCCAGTTCCTCTGTAAGATTAATAATTGTGCATGCGGGTGGCAAGAATGGGTTTGTACCAGGAGCAGCTTTAATTTTCAAAGCAGGCAGCACGAGAAGTGATTATCATGGCCAAATGAATGCAATTAATTTCGAAAAATGGATGCAGGAAATGTTGATCCCTAACATTCCACCGAATACGGTGATCGTGATGGACAATGCTCCATACCACTCAGTACAATTAAACAAGCCACCCTCAACACAAGCAAAAAAACAAGATATGGTAGATTGGCTAACAACCAATGGCATTCAGTGCTCTGAAAATATGAGAAAATTTGAGTTACTTGAATTAATAGATAGAAATCGACCACCAAAAACCAATAAGATTGATCAAATAGTCCAACTACATGGACACACAATATTACGATTACCCCCTTATATGTGTGATCTGAATCCGATCGAGTTAGTGTGGGCTGAAATTAAACAAAAGATTAGACAACAGAATACATCTACACTAACATATACAGAACTGGAAACAGCAACCAAAGAGGTCATTCAAGAAATTTCACCAACATCATGGGAAAACTACTGCAAGCATGTGGAGAATATAGAAGAACGATATTGGCAGCGAGATTGATGGATAATTTATCTTTAAATGGAAACAGCGATACCGAAACAGCAGAGGAAAATTCAGACAGTTCTTTCTCGGAGGATTCATAAGGTAAAAAATATATGAAAATTATACTTCTTTCAATTTTAACATGACCTATACCTATGTAAATTGAAATTGCACGAAGTTTATTGAGATGTAAGTGAGTTGCATCAGTTTTAGTAAAATGAAATATGTATAAATTAATTTTTTTCTTGACATTAATTATAAGAATGATCTGTGCGAAATCGCATTTAATTTTTGTATTTAAAAAATCCCGCCGAACGTACGCGAACTCTAGCGGCAATAGATAGAAAATAAGAAATTGTTTCCTTTTATAGCTGACACTTTAATTGGGAGGCTACGCCAATGCTGTGAAATCATTCTCTTTCACTCTGTCCCGATATGTTCGCCGTTATCCTTTGTCACCGGCCTCAGCCAATAAGGAACATGCGTGTGGTAGCTAGAGAGGTGGAATAGAGTGAGAGCATGACCTTGCCTCGGCAACTTGTCGTGAACGGACAATAAAGACCCTTCCATTAAAAAAAAGGAAAGCCGTTATCTGGGCCTTTCAAACAAAAGCAATACGTCTGTTCTTCATTCCTAGTTCAGAGTCTGAAGTGTACGAATTGCAGTGAAATTCAAAGTGAAGGAAAATTTCTAAAAATGGAAACTAGTAGCGTTGACCGAGTATACGAGGGCGGATTGAAAAGTTTCCGGAATCGCCACCAGGAGTTTCTTTATTTGTAGCTGGGTTCATGTTATTATGTTGATACATCTTTAATGAGCATTCACTACAAAAATTAAAACAATCTATCAAATAGTCTAATTTTTATAAGCATTTATGTCGCGGTACTTCACGCTTTTTACGAAATGGATAGAACCGAAATTCGAGCGGTTATCAAATTTTTTCATTTGGAGGGAAAAACCGCAACGGAAATGAAACCGAGGTTAGATGCTGTTCTTGGCAATTCATTACCTTCATTTTCCACGATGAGTTTTTGGATCTCTGAATTCAAGCGTGGTCGCAATCACACAATTGATGCACCCTGTTCAGGACGCCCAAAAACGGCTACCACGCCAGAAATTGTGGATAAAATCCATGACATGATTTTGGCAGAATAAAGGTACGGGAAATTGCTGAAGCCGTAAGCATCTCTTATGAACGAGTGGTTCACATTTTACATAACAAATTGGGTTTAAACAAGCTTTTCGCAAGATGGGTGCCGCAATTGCTCACTTCTGAGCAAAAGCGCGTTTGAGCGTGAATGTCAGCTGATTCGTTAAAGTTTTTTAAAAGGAATCCAACAGATTTCAAGAGGAGATTCGTGACTATGGATGAGACATGGATTCATCACTACACCCCTGAAACAAAAATCCAATCAAAACAATGGATTGGACACGGTGAATCGGTTCCGAAAAAGGCAAAAGTCATTTGTTCGGCTGGAAAGGTGATGGCGTTGCCCCCCCCCCCCCCCCCCCCCCCCCCGACTGCCCCTTCTGGGCGATATGAGTCCCACACTGCCCGGGCCTCCTCTAGCCGAATAGTGCAACAAGGGGATCACCTGCGCGTGCGCAAACGCATTTCCTCTTCCATAAAACAGAAAAGAAACGGGTGATGGCGTCCGTATTTTGGGATGCTAAGGGAATTTTGCTTATTGATTATCTTCAAAAAGGACAAACTGTTACTGGCCAGTACTACGCAATGCTTTTGGATAAGCTGAAAGCTGCAATTCGAGAAAATCGCCCCGGAATGGCGAAAAAAAAGTGTTGTTTCACCACGACAATACACCCGCTCATTCAAGTGCAATCGCGCAACAAAAATTGTCAGAACTGAAGTTCGAAATTCTTCCACGTCCACCTTATTCCCGAATTTCCACCTGTTCCCAAAACTCAAAACCTTCCTAGCTGGAAAGAGATATCAAACGAACGAGGAGGCTGTAAATGAATATTTTGATGACCTCGAAGAAAGTCACTTCTGGAAAGACATAAAATTTGGAAAGAAATGAAATATATTTTTCGTCTAAAAAATTCACAGTAAAAGATATAGACAGCATTAATATTATATTAATATTTATGATTTAATTTCGGCAAAAAGCAAGGCATTTTTTAACAGATTTAAAATAGATACAAATTTTTTACAAAAACACCCATCGGCGTGGGAATGCGACGATTCGTATAAGTCAGGACAAGAAATTATCAAAAATATAAAAATTGTCGGTTGGGTTAAGGATTACGGGGTAACCTCAGATCGACCTGATTTTTTTACCATAGATAGTCCTTGAGATGGGGATTCCAACAGTGGTCATCCCATCTCTTAACTACCACCCGCCGCCCCGGTAGAGGTCAAAAACTAAAATCGTCCAAAAAGTGGTTTCTGCGCTGATCTCAGTGAGTACATTAAGAAAAATTTAAAAAAATGAAAAAAAAAATAAAAAAATAAATAACGAAAAAAATATGAAAAACTGAAAAAAACCTAACCTAACCTAAACCTAACCACACCCAAAATCGTCGTGTCGGTCTATATGTAGAGTATACAGTATTTACGCTATTTCTTTGTGCGAATACCGTTGCGCATTAAACAGTGAAAGTTTCTTCGGAGAACAGTATCTTCTGGATGTTCAAGGTATACGATACAGAGAGGAATCATTCAATTACTAACGAAGTCAAATGGCGCCAATTGACATCGTGCGATTCTATGAGGAAGAGAGGGATCAGGTGTACCAACGGTACCGAGACCTCCTCAAGGGTGTCCTGAGTATATAGAGTTTTGCAGTTATCGTCAGCAATGTTGATCAAGCGTGGAATGCATGGTTGGCGTGGGGAATTATCCCCGACAAACGAAGGTGCCGATGCGGGAAAATGATGCGTCCATTAGCGGATACCGAGCGAGTTATTGGATTCAGCTGGCGGTGTGCGCGTACGAACTGCCCCAAAAAATCTGCCACCGAATGCACCTTATTTGAGGGCGCACGGATTTGCCCACTACAGGTCGTCCGAATCATGTTTCATTATATCGTCAAGGATAAATTGCTGTATGCCGTAACCTCCAGCAACATGTCGATAAATTGTGCCGTGGATTGGTACCACTATTGCTGTGAGATTTGGGAAAGAGAGATCGTTTGCGGAGATTCTAAAAAAGGTAAAAGGAGCAGCGGGAACCGCACCAGAAGGGGTTAAGACAGTCAAGCAAACGAGGGCAGGAAATCTGTTAATAGAATTTGCCCCGGGAGCTGATTTGGAAGGGTTTAGAAGGAATCTGGATGGGAAATTGGGAACTGATGTTGAGGTAACAAAGCTACAACAGAAAATGGATTGAGAAGTAAGAGGAATAGATCCTTCGGCGGAGAAAGACGAGATCCTGGACGAGATAAGAAAAGAACTAGGACATGGGGCAAAGGAGGTCAAGATTAAAATACTGAGGTCTGACCCTAGACAGAATAAAATAGCGGTTCTAGAGGGCCCGGTTGCGGATATGGTGACGATTGTTAGAAAAACAAGGATAAGAATTGGGTGGACTATAGCGATTGCAAAGGAGGTCCCACGGCTATTGAGGTGCTATAGGTGCCACGAGATTGGTCACGTGGCAAATAACTGCAGGTGCACCAATGAAATCGGGGGCTTCTGTAGGAAATGCGAAGAGACAGGGCACCACATGAGAGATTGCTCCAAGGACCCCAGGTGCAGATTATGTGTTGCTGATGGGCTTCCGGATGAAGTAGTGGACAATGTTGCAGCATCAACTAAATGTAGGAGACATAAGGAGGCGTTGAAAGAAAGCAAAGGGCAAATTTAAGGTGGTACAGATCAATTTGAACCACTGTAGGACTGCCCACAACCTTTTGATGGTTAATGTGGGCAGTGTTACGTTCCGAACAGAAATTTGTACAGATTCACCTTGGGGGCGCCCTTACAGATGGGCCATGAGTAAACTAAGGCCCAGGGCGCCGCCCGTGACGGAGAGCCTCGATCCCCAGTTCCTGGGGCAGGTGGTGGACACGTTATTCCCTCGTGACGAGGGCGACCACCCCTGCCCCCCGCCGGTCCAAGTCGAATGGACCGACGAAATGGGGGTCACGGAGGAGGAGCTGGCCGGGGCAATCAAACGTATGGCGGCCCGGAACACCGCTCCGGGCCCGGACGGCATCCCCGGCCGAGCCTGGGTATTGGCCCTGCGCGTCCTTGGACCGCGATTGAGGCGCCTCTTCAACGCCTGTCTGAAGGAGGGGACATTCCCTAGGGAGTGGAAGGTGGGACGACTGGTCCTGCTGAAGAAGGAAGGACAGCCCGCAGAGAGCCCCTCTGCGTACCGGCCCATTGTTTTGCTGGACGAGGTCGGGAAGCTGTTCGAAGCGGTGATAGCTGACCGCCTCGCCCGGCACCTATCCCTGGTGGGCCCTGATCTGGCCGAGTCGCAGTTTGGCTTTAGACAGGGGCGCAGCGCCATCGATGCAATTCACTCGCTGCGCTCCTGTTGCGACTCGGCCACGTCCAGGGGCGGGGTGGGGATGGGCGTTTCACTAGACATAGTGAACGCCTTTAACACCCTGCCCCACGGGACGATAATGGGGGCGCTAAACGATCACGAAGCGCCCCCATACCTGACGAGGATCATAGGGCACTACCTATGGGATAGGTACATTATGTATGTGGGCCGGGACGAACGCATATACACGAGGGGCGTCGAGAGAGGTGTACCCCAGGGGTCCCGTTTGAGACCGCCGCTGTAGATCCTGGGGTACAACAAGACTCTGTGGGTCGCCGTCCCGGACGAGGTAAGTGTGCGGTGTTACTGTGACGACACCCACATCTTTGCCACCGACCGGGACTGAAGCAGGACCAGTCGTCGTATGGAGATAGGGGTGGCTGCCGTCGCAGCGACCATCCGGAGGCTGGGGCTTCAGTTAGCACCCCACAAAACCGAGGCGATGTGGCATTACTCGCCTCGGCGTGGGGTCGCGCCACCGCCCCAGTCTTGGATCCGGGTAGGTGACACAAGAGTCCAGGTGGGCAAGGGCTTCAAGTACTTGGGCCTCCACCTGGACAGCCACTGGTGCTTCGAGGATCATTTCGACCGTCTGGCCCTCCGATTGGAAAGAGCAACAAACGCCCTCGGGCAGATATTGCCCAACATCGGGGGGCCTACCGAGAAGATTCGCCGCCTCTACACGGGGATCGTGCGGAGTATGGCCCTTTATGGGTCGCCGATATGGGCCCAGGCCCTGATGGCGTCCCGTCGCAGCCAAGCTGTGCTGCGGGGGTAGAGAGGACGATGGCCATCAGGGTCGTGAGGGGGTACCGCACGGTCTCCCACGCGGCGGCAATGGCTCTGGCGGGTGTCGTGCCTTTTAAGCACGAGGCGGAGGCCGGCGCCACGTTGTATTGGCGCTTGCGCGGCCACCGCCAGACGGGCGAGGCACCGCCAGAGCCGACGGTCGAGCAGGAGTGGAGGCACTAGGCCCGGCAAAATGCCCTGGACCGGTGGCGCCGCGAGCTCATCCAGAGCGGCGCAGCCGGCCGGCGAGCGGTCGGAGCGGTCCTGCCGGTTATCAACGAATGGCGGGACCGCGGTTTCGGAAGGGTCACCTACCGGACCACGCAGGTACTCTCCGGGCACGGCTGCTTCGGTGACTACCTGTGCCGGATAGGTCGCGAGGCGACGGCGATATGCCACCACTGCGGGGCGGGGCGGAACTCCGCGCAGCACACACTGCAGCATTGCCCAGTGTTTGCGCGGGCCCGTCACGCCCTGGAGTGCGAGGTGGACCCTGATCTCTCGCCGGAAGCTGTAGTGAGAGCCATGCTTTCCGGCGAGGATCAGTGGCGGGCGATGACCTCATTCTGTGAGGAGGTCATCGCCCTTAAGGAGGAAGCGGAGCGGGGTCGGGAGAGAGCTGACCCCGCCCGCAGGAGGACGTGCCGTCGGGGTAGGCCTCCCGACGGCACCAACAGCAGCTGAGGCGGACGGGGCGGTGGGCCGTGAAGCTATTACATACCAGGCCCACCGCCCCCACTGGCAGAAGAGAATGGGGGAGCATCGGCTCCCCCGAAGAGGACTAGGGGGAGGCGCCAGCCTTCCCCAGAAGAGGAGGAGACGGGGAGAGGCGCTAGCATGGCGCGGGGCCGCCGGGCCGCAGGCGGCCGGGGCTGGGGCCCCGGTCGTTATTGCACGCGGCCCGAGGAGTAGCCGGCGTCGGGTGTGGCCCCCGACGTCGGCGGAGTTGGCACGTGTGGAGGAGGGTCAAAGGTCAGACCCTCCCCGAGATGGGGCGCAGTCGCGCCAAGGGCGGGGGAGTCCCGGAGTGTTCGTAAGAGGTCCCGGGGCCCTCCCTGCAGCCCAGTGCAGGTCACCGTGGAGGTTTTAGTGGGTAGAAATCCCACACCACCTCCTGCCCCTCCCCAGGGGGGCGGGAGGTGTCTTAGGAAGATTTCCTCCACGTATAAAAAAAAAAACAAAAAAAAAAAGGGTAAGGTTCCATGAACCTACCTGCTTATCCAGAATAGGCGGGGAGGTGATACCCCGACGTAACGCGTCCCCAGGTGGCGGATAGGGGAATGCTTTCCGTGCACTTTCCGGAGTACACAGAGGGTAGGAGCGGAATTGCTCCCGCGGACCAAACACCAAGGGAAGGAAAACCCATCAAAACCTCCCCTGTGACTGGGGGATAGAATACAGACACGGTAACCCCTGCCTGAAAGAAAGGGGGGCGTTTCCCTGACTGAAAGGGGGGCGTTTGCTGCCGCTGGAATAGCCTCAATGAGGACTTGGGGCGATGCCGGCGGGGTCCTGGGGCCACGGCCCTTGGACTCTGGAAGGTACTACCATGCCGGTAAGGCCCAGGGCTGAGAGGCGGTGAAGGTTGCAGCGGCGTCTTTGAGTTCTCCAGGGGCCAGGCCGCATGGCGGTCTGGTGCGGGTAGCGAACCCGGAGTGCCCTAGCAATTATACCGTAATCCAGTGGTCACGTTTCGCTGGAACGGGAGGCTTGCCTTAACCGGCCGGCCTGCGAGGATGACAACCTTTTCAAAAATCCCTAACCCCAAGCTGCGGCACGCGGTGAGGAGGGTGCCCCAGAAGTTAGCGCCAGGAGTGGCTGGTGGGTGCACCAGTTGCTAGCGACCAACCCCGGGGTACCTGGCGACCCCCCGGGTGTATCTGCCTTGCCCAGGTAAGGCGGCTCTGCCTGGGTGAACCTAGGTTCCGACCTACTCGTGGGACGAATATGGATAATTCTACAAACCTCAAACAAAACTTAGGACGGGACGAAAATATGACGAACCAAGCAAGGGAACCTGACACTCTCAGGGCAATGAGGGATGAGGAGACGGCGCAGCCGGGGTCCAGTAGGCGCGGCTCCCGCTCGTAAGAAGGGCGCGACCTATGTCGGCGGGATCCTTCAGAGGTAGCAGGGCTTCCTCTGCTGCCTCTGATAGGGGGTTCTGGCGACGGCCGGGGGACAGCGAGGAGGAGTCAAATGGATCGGTGTTGTCGGTGCCGCCCACGACCCCCAGCACCTCGGCTGCGGCAAAGAGGAGACGCCCCCCTACATCGGAGGATTACGTGGCCCTTGCCGAGAAGAAGGAGCAGTACCTGCGGCTGCAGCGAGATGAACTCCAGGCCACTAGGGAGCTGCTGGACGTTTACGCGGCCCCCCGCGAGCCAAGCCGATTGTCCTTGTGGCTGAGGGAGGCGGAGGAGATTGCGCGGGAGGTGCGCCACCAACCCTCGCCGGACCTCGTGGCGCGCGCCATGGATTGCACCGAAAAGGTGCAGAAGGTCGCGGGGTGCTCAAAAAACTTGAAGGGCACGTTTGTCCGTGCCTTCAGGGAGGCATTCCGCGACCTGGAGGCGGTCGTGGGCGAGCTGGAGCTGAGGGCCCAACGGCACCGCGACGACCACGAGGTGGAGGAGCTCAGGACCCAGCTGAAGCTCCGGGACGCCAAAATAGCGTCCCAAGGAGAGGAAACCGCGACGCTGCGACGGGAGCTGGAGATGCTGCGTGAGAGAGACGCGGCGGTAGAGGCCCTGGCCACCTCGGGCACCAGAAAAGCGTCGCGGCCGGCGTCACCGCTGGAGAAGGAGGCCCTGCCGAAGAGGAGCTGCCGCAGGGTATATACGTTAGAGGAGACGGAGGAGCCCGCCCCGATGCGTCCACCGTCGCCCCCCGCGACTGCGGGGAGGCAGGTCGTGGGCGACCCCACCGAGCACGCGGCCCCGGCCGCCCCAGGTGGGGGCCGGGGCGCCGGAGATGGCCGCGCTCATGGAGGGCATCACTGCCCTCGTCGCGCGGAGCGTGGCCGATTTCAGACGGGAGCTCGTCGGGGAGCTGGCTCGGCTTCACCCCCTGGCGGGCGCTGCCGGGGGACCGCCTCCTTCCACCTCTGGACGGCAGGGGAAGGGGCAGAAGCAGCAGCGCAGGGAGCCCGCGACATCGGGGTCATTATTATTTTCAGAAATGCTGATACTTTTAATATTCAATGAATCCATAAGATGTTTCAAAAAAGTTAAACAACACTCAAGATCAACTGGATTTACTTGCTCTGTTGAAGACTCCTTAATAAGAAGATGAAACACGCGAAACTTTTCATTAGGAAAAACTATTGTTTCTCCAACATTTAAATTATATTTTTCAATTTGTTCAATAGGAAATTTACCCTGAGCCTGTAGATCCCAACTCGTTTGTGATGAAATACAATAATCCTTAGAGAAAAAGTGAATTATGTTATCTTTTCGCATATAAAGATGATCTTTAGTATAAAAGATAGTGGGAGAGAACGTAGGTTGTTGTAATGATGTGTTTGTTGCTAAATTTTAACATTTGATTGGGGGCTTGAATCGGTTTGTTATAAAACTTAAAAAAGGTTTGAGAACCTGGTGCCCATCCTGCATTACGCCTTATGGCTGTGATATCTACTCCTCTTTTATGAGCCGCAGATACCACTTTCCTTATCAATTTTATTTACCAACAGAAAAATTGGGTTCAACAAATGCACTTCATCATACAATTATAACAACAGATGGGATTCCAATAAATACAAAACAATATCGTTTTCCTCCGATTCATAAGGAGGAGATTCAAAAACAAGTCACTTCAATGCTTGAAAATAATGTAATTCAGTCATCTGCCTCTCCTTATAATTCACCGGTTTGGGTGGTTCCAAAGAAACCAGGTCCTTCTGGTAAACCACGTTGGCGTATGGTTATTGATTATCGAAAGTTAAATGAAAAAACAATTAGTGACGCCTATCCGCTTCCCAATATTACCGATATATTAGATCTTTTTCAAGCGTTTCTCTTTCATCTGCCGTGAGATATTCATCACTTTCAACTGAATCATCATCTGAGTTCGTAATCTCCATTATTTTATCCTTTCCATGCATTAAGAATACAGTGGCTATTAAATTTTCATTATTTTTTGAAATCTCATCTAAATCCATAACTTCCATTCTTCCAGAGTCTACGGGCGACAAATCGTTCGCGCGTACGACACTCCCCCGCAGGCCCTCAGAAGAAGAAGCGACTAAACTGTCCACGCCTTTAGAATTTAATGAATGAGTGTTATTGAAGAAAAGAGAAGCTTGTTCCACTTGAGAAAGATCTGGCGGATTGCAGGATAACGCATCAGCATTTGAGTTTATTTTTCCAGGTTTGTAAACTATATCATAATCGTATTCATTTAATTTAATTCGCCATCTCATTATTCGGGTCGTTGGATCCTTTACATTATGTAACCAAACCAATGGTCGATGGTCAGTTATTATGGTGAACCGATGTCCATACAAATATGGGCGAAAATGCTCTACAGCAAAAAAAATTGATTTTCTTTTATAATTCAAATTTAACGCGCTTCAGTTTCCTCATTCAACTGTCTTTACAAGCTAGTTCATAGTTCATACAGCCTGGTTCACATCATGTTTCGCATCTATATTCTCTTAAACCGGGGAGGATCGCAACACCTCCCCCCTTGCACAAAAAAGATGCTTCCCACAGAAACAGCTTTTATTACAATAAATTTTACAAAAAATTGCGCTTTTACATTAAATTTTACATAAACATATTTTACAAACAATTAAGCCATACATCAAATTACAGGTATTTAAAATCTCTTTATTTAAGGTTTAAATTTAGTCTAGCCGAATACAGGCTAACTTTAATTTGTTTATATGAACAATTTTAAATTTATTTGGTCCAATAGCCAACTCTGCATTCTGATCATCAAATTAGATGTGATGCTTGATTCTATCGCAAAAGCGACTTTAAAACAATACGAATGTAGTTTAAAACGCTGGTGGGAATTTACTCAAAAGCGTCACGTAATATCAATATAGATTCTGAATGGGAACTTTCTCAAAAAGCTTTTACACAAGTGGAGAAACAATTTGGTTCCTTTCCAATAGATTTATTTGCATCTAAATTGAATAAGAAATGTAAAAGATTTTACATTTACAGAAGCTGTAGATGCTTTTACTATATCATGGAAAAATAAAAATTTTTATGCTTTTCCTCCCTTCGCACTTATCCTGCGAACATTAAGAAAAATAATTAACGATAAAGCAATCGGTATTATCGTAGTATCCTCATGGCCCACGCAACCGTGGTATCCTCTTTTTACATCACTCCTCATAGAACCCGCCATTGTATTTAAACCTAATTGCACGCTATTAATATCTCCTTACAGAGACGAGAGTCATCCGCTAGCATCCCACCTTTCGTTAGTGGCAGGCAGGTTATCAGGGCAGCTTTCTCGAGAAAAGGATTAACAGAAGAAGCCATAGATGTGATGCTTGATTCTATCGCAAAAGTAACTTTAAAACAATACGAATGTAGTTTAAAACGCTGGTGCTCGAACACGATTTTATACATTGTTTGGTCCTTCGAGTCGGATTGGCGGTGACGGGCTGTGCGTAGCAACGACGTTGCTTGTGAACTCTCGAGCTCAGTGACACTTAAGTGCAAAGATTGATCGCGATGAGTGATAAAGAAGAATGATCTGCCAAGGCGACGCCTCAAGCCTCGAAGCCAGGGTCGCGAACGGCTTGGCCCACGCCAGGCGCGGCAGCAACGCTGACCGTACCGACAAATCTACCCTCAGAGGCGCCTCCACCAACGGTGGAGAAACGCATCACGCGAGCCTCATCGCCCATCGGCCTTCCTGTGGAGTTGGCATTCAAAGTCAAAACTCAGTTTGGCCGCATGGAAACACTAAGGAAGATCATGGACAAGATGCCTGAGATGATCGACGATACCACCCTCGACGAGGTAAACTCAATCTCAAACCAGGTCGACGACATCCACAAGGTGTTCCTAAAGGAGCACGCATATCTCGAGGTCATCCCTACATTGATGAGAATTGTTTCGAATTTGAGATGGGCGTAGTAGTTGAAATAAAACGCCGTCTCAACAAATTCCGCGTCGCGTTTACCAAACTTCGCGTGACGCGCGAACAATCTCCAGCTCGACGAGCACCGACTAAATTGCCGGATATCACGATTCCGCCCTTCGCGGGTGATTATGAGGCGTGGCCAGCATTCAGCAAACTCTCCGAGTCCATGATAATCCAACACGAGCATCTCACAAACGTACAAAAATTATACTACTTGCGCTCATCTTTACGCGGCGAGTCAACGAAAGTGATCTCAACGTCAGCGAGAAGAAAGCCAACGGTTCTCGCTGCGATGAGGCCGGTTGAGCGGCCATTATCGTTCTGTTTCTAGTAGAAGCTGCCACGTGCGAAATAGTAATTCCGAACTCTCATACTTTTGTATCGATCTCAAGCGCAAAAATCTCGAAAATTACTCGCGATAACAGTGCCGACGGCCTACGCGACTGCGTGAGTTTGTAATCTCGCTAAATCCACGAAATTATATCAATTTCGTGGTGGCCACGTGTTGCGCCAACACGTGGTTTTTTACACAGCTCGTCTCGATCTCAATTGTACGCGACGCGCGTGAATTTCTCAATAATCTCGAGCTCGAATAAACTGTTCAACGAACATTGTAAATAGTGTACATAATTGTTCCTGTAAATATACGTTTTGTGAGTGTTAAATTCAGATTGTACAAACTCTTTGTTCACCATCTCACCGCCAATCCTTTCAATCCGAACCGGCTTTCGATCATACTAAACTCTCGAACACGATTTTATACACATATACATTACTTAAATTTATTTAAGAGGTTTTCACGTTTTTTCTATGTACAGCGGTTTAAACGCAGCATTATCTGCTAATTTTAGAGATTGTAAATTTGTGAATTTTTGCATACATTTCTGAAAGTAATACATAAATATTATTATTATACGCGTACTAAACTGTATTTCTATTAAAAAATATTTATTAGTGATTCTAAGGCAGCCTCATTTAAATTTGGAAATTTTAACTTTAATGCGGCACGGGTTCCCTGTCTCTAATCACGTCGAATTTTTTTACATTTCATTTTCCCAACAAATGTTACAATTTAAGGTGGTAAGGCAAAATAGATCTAAAAAAATATTTGGCCCCTATAGCTAAGGACCACCCTAGTGTACACGCGAGCTGCCAACCACGTGTCGATCACGCACTTGTTCACGGGCACTCGACACCAATCCCGAACAATATTTGTAGGATCATTCAACGAATTTGCGAAAACATTTGAAAGTTTCCTATCCAAGTGAATTTACAACCGTAATGTTAGAAAAAGAGAGAAACAAGGCATGAGACAGCTTAAATAATGATAATGATAGTGGTAGCAAAATTTGTAAAAAAGGAAAATTAGACGTAATGGATGCATGCGTAAGATTAGTGACAGTACATGGGAGACCACTTTCCTTGATTGATGATAACGCGTTTAGAGATATTATACAAATGATAAATTTCCAAAAAGAAAAAGTAAATTTACATAAAGTCCGTGATGCAGTTATTGAACAAGCAATTGAAATAAGAAGAAAAATGACAGAGGAAGTAAAAGGCAAATTAATATGCCTAAAGGTGGATGCAGCAACTTGCATGGGCAGATCGCTTTTGAGCATTAATACACAATTTATGAAAGATGGCAAATTTCATTCAAAAAATATTACAAGACGATTTAAATTCATGATATTCATGAATATCAGTAGCCGGCGGAACATCCCCAATATTACCAGGGCCAACCCAAATTCTACGAGACCGAAAATTTGGCTCAGCCCCACACTTAATAGCACATTCAGTCGCATTCGTATGAAATGAGGACGCTTGTGGGTGGACGTGGAGATATGGCAACGGTTCATTTGACAATTTAATGAAAGAGATTAATCATTGGATTCGGACGAATCCTACTACTAATTTGATTCAGTTTATTGCGCTTCGATATAAGTTTTTTTATTGTTAATAAGATAGAGGTTCTGTTGAATAATTTTGTATTGAAAGAGTTTTATGATCAGGAGTTAGATTTGAAGGCGAATGTTGCTATTAAACCAAAGGTTTTGTTAAGGTCTAGTATTGATCCTGATCAGAAATTAGCTGTTAATTTTTTTATTCAGAATTATCCGGATACTGATCCGCATACTTACTCTGTTAATGCTATTTCTGGTACGTCTCAAATTCGCAATAAAGTTATTAGTCCTAAGATGTATTTTAAACATATTTTATATCCTAAATGTAAGAATCTTGCTTCGATTGTTGATTTTCATACGAATGCGACTGAATGTGCTATTAAGTGTGGGGCTGAGCCGAATTTTCGGTCTCGTAGAATTTGGGTTGGCCCTGGTAATATTGGGGATGTTCCGCCGGCTACTGATATTCATGAATATCATGAATTTAAATTGTCTTGTAATATTTTCGTAAAGGTTTATTATACTTTTACTGATGCTGTTGGTGATAATATGTTTGTGTAATGATTATGTAATAAAATATTTTTAATTGAAGTTGTTTGTGTTTGAATTGGTTAAGCTAGATTTTAATTATATAGTTGTAATATTTAAAAAAAAAAATGGTTTTGTGGTTTTTAGATTATGTCTACTGTTGGGGGATTCGATCTGCAGCTTGAGAGTGTCGGCCGCTCTCAAGCTGCAGATGTGGCACCGTGCTATTCCCGCACCCGAGAAGATTTCGTTCATTTAAGGGATATTGGGTGTGGTGATGGGCAGGTAGAAGATGATGGTCATTTTCTACTTGTTCGGTTGGATCAAAGCCATACGAATCTCTCGATGAAAATTTTCAAGATAACGATACTTTTGCCAGTGAGACGCAACAAAGGGATCACTATGCTTAAACTCACGAGCCCACTTAACCGATTGAAAATGAAAACTAATATCCGAAACACCTAAACCCTCATAATAAAGATCAGCATCTTCTTTAGAAATATATTTTAAAGTATTCCGAGATGAACGGCACGGCCGAATATCCAAATATACCGCATCACACAAATATATTTCACATATCTTACGCATCTCATGACAACAATACAAATCAGTAAAATTAACATAAATGTGATAATGGTACAAACTTACGGTATCGTTACTTTTATCCCGCTCTCTAGATACAGCAACCGACAAACTCGGATTAAAAAAAGATGGCAAATTACATGTACGCCCGCTAGGAGTCGTCGAAGGAGCTGTTCTAGGAGCTGTTGTGCTTGGCAACGAGCATAAGGGTCATCGTACGACCATCGTACAGTGGGGCAAAAAACTTACCTATGGACAAATCAATTTTTAGGCTACACTTTTCATTCGATTTAAACACTTTTTTTCCAGTGGAAGCTAATTAAATTTCGAAGAAATTTGTGAGAGTAGATTTTTGAAATTTTGTTATTCAGCAACAAAATTGAAAAAATTTTTTTTAACTTTTTCTAAACACGACTTTTAACAAGATTAATTCATGGAGCAAAAATCATTGATTCCTTTGATATACCAATTGGGCAGTTATCAGAAGAAGCTCAAGAGGCGAAAAATAAAGATTTATTTTATCGGTAGGTGTACCGGTTAATAATTCTTAATCTTTGTTTGATGGAAACAATTGAAAATTGGGAAAATGGAAAAAAATACTTTATTCAAAGTATGCATCTTCGCTAACTATACATTTTTCCCATCTGCTTTTTAACTTGTGGATGCCCTCCGAAAAAAATCGTTCACATTTTGAGGCGATCCAATCATCGAGCCATTTTTTGACATCTTCGTAATTCTTGAAATGTTCCTTCGAAAGTGCGTGAGCCATCGATGAAAATAGGTGGTAATCAGAAGGGGCCAAGTCTGGTGAATACGGCGGGTGAGGCAAAAGTTCCCAGCCAAGTACAGATATTGTATCTTTGACCGCTTTCGCCGGGTGTGATGGGGCGTTATCGTGCCGCAAAATGACTTTGCCGTGTCTTCTAGCCCAATCTGGGCGCTTTTCGATCAATGCATCGTTCAATTTTATCAGTTGTTCATGGTAGCGATCGGTATTAACTGTCTCACCTGGTTTCAGAAGCTGATGGTACACGACACCCTTCTGATCCCACCAAATGCATAGCATTGTCTTCCTTCCGAAGCTGTTCGGTCTTGCGGTCAATGTTGATGATTGTCCTGGATCAACCCATGACTTTTTGCGTTTTGGATTTTCAAAGTAGATCCATTTCTCATCTCCAGTCACGATCCGATGAAGGAACGACTTTCTTTCATGACGAGAGAGCAAAACTTCGCACACTGTTTTTCGCTTTTCCATTTGTCTGTCGTTGAGTTGATGTGGTACCCATTTTCCTACCTTCTGGATCTTGCCCATGGCATGCAGACGATCGGAAATGGTTTGTTGACCAACATTCAACTTCTCTGCCATTTGTTGTTGGGTTTGTGTTTCGTCTTCGTCCAACAGTGCCTGCAATTGTGCATCTTCGAATTTCTTCGGCTGGCCCGTGCGTTCCTTGTCTTTCAAGTCGAAATCACCACTTTTGAATCGTCTGAACCAACGCACACAAGCGTCTTGTGTTAAGACATTATCACCATAAGTTTCCGCAAGGATACGACGGCTCTCACTTGCATTTTTCTTTTGATTGAACAAGAAAAGCAGTACGTGCCGCAAATGCTCTTTATTTGGTTTGAAACTAGACATGTTTACCACAGAAAAAGAATATGACGCTAACACAAAATCGTTTGAACATCAATGGCGTTTTGAAAGGTATTGTCATAGCAACAAAATAACAAAAGAATATAGATCGTGAACATGCTCATGCTTCCAATGCCATCCAGTGCAGAAATTAAGAATTATTAACCGGTACACCTAAAGAGATTTCGGGAAAATAATACGAGGAAATCATCTCCAACCAAATTGAATGAAGACTTGTTGAACCTTTTCCTGTGTTCTGCTGATCCTTATTTGGGAAGTCTGAGGCATCAGTTCCAAAAAACTGAAAGACCACTGCTTCCAGAAGCAAATGCCTTGCTTCTGGATCCTTCGTAAGCCAACAGAATTAAGGTAAGCAAAGTTGTGCATCAATAAAATACAAGATAAATCGTCATAAGCAAGATATCCATAGTTAGTTCTGAAAAAAAAATTGATCCTATACATGGAAAAATAGACAAACTGTGCATTTGTTTATAAAAATTATTGTATGCTATTGTCAATCTTTAACTGATCTTAATCAAATGATAATTTCTGGAACATTTTATAGCAAACCTATAGATTTGGAGGGTCTGAAAATGGATGCAGTTCATTAATTCGTTTATAACATTAAAACCAATCTTTTTATTTATTCTAAACCACTGAAAATTATTACTAAACAGTTTTTCACGCTAACAATAAACCTTTTTAAAAAAGAAATCCGAGAATCTTGTTAAAAGTCGTGTTTAGAAAAAGTTAAAAAAAATGTTTTCAATTTTGTTGCTGAATAACAAAATTTTAAAAACTTATTTCAAAAATCTACTCTCACAAATTTCTTCGAAATTTAATTAACTTCCGCTGGAAAAAAAAGTGTCCAAATCGAATGAAAAGTGTAGCCTAAAAATTGATTTGTCCATAGGTAAGTTTTTTGCCCCACTGTGCATCGCCCGGCTAAGGAATGTCCGAATCAGTAGCACATACCCATAGCGAAACTCTGTAAGCTAGCAGAACACGTCATCCCCACACAACGCGATAGATTATAAAAAGAGCGAACAATTGTAAAAGAGGTAGATTGTAAGAAGCTCGTTTTGGAAATAAACTCTCGACCGTTACTCGGACACCGGTGAATTCTAATTCTTCAACCGCTCCAGAACCCGAAATCCCAAAAATCGCCTGAGGGTACAACAGAGCCATACTGCCGAATATTTGAAAAGTATCATCATGCAAACTTGTAATGTACATACACTGCGGAGCATAACTATAGCACCACTAACATTTTTAACATTTTCGACCTGTAAGAAAATAATTTGAAAAAACCAATTATATGGTATGAAAAAGCATTGTAAATAATGGATTCTAGGTGAAATTAATTGAAGTGGTCTACTTATATGTCAAGATGTAATCGATAAACCAGCTTCATTTTTAACACACTTCAAGGGTTTCTGTTGGAATTTTTTTAGTAAATACGGGTTTTCTTGGTTAATTGATACAATGCCAGACCGTAGGTACCTTAATGAACAAGAGCAAGGTGCAATTTGAGCATATAGAGAGCAAGAAATGGAAATACGTGAAATCGCACGTAAACTCGAGCGATCTCATAAAGTTGTACTGAATTTTTTACGCGATCCTACTAACGATAAGTATGGGAAAAATAAGAAAAGGGGACCTAAGAAGAAGTTATCCCCTCGTACTGAAAGGCAAATTGCTAAAGTTGCGAGCAATACGTTAAAAAGCTGTGAAGAAACTGTGAAGGAATGTGATCTCGACGTTTCTCGTTGGACTGTCCAACGTGTCCTTAAACGTAATTCAAACATTACAAGACAAACAATGATGTCCGACCTACACTTCTGAAACGTCACAAACTAGCCAGGTTTGAATACGTACGAGAAAACATGAGCAGAAATTGGAATAATGTAAGTTCAGATATTCTTAAATCGAGATTTTAGCTTCATACTCAATATTCCTCATTTAACTTAGGTTATTTTTTCTAACGAAAAAAAATTCAATTTGGACGGTCCAGGTGGATTTAATTCATATTGGAGGGACCTCTGTAAAGATCCAAAATATTTTTCGAAACGAAATTTCGGTGGAGGGACACTTATCGTGTGCGGTGCATTCTGCTCCTGTGGCAAGCTCAGATTAGCTTTTCCAACTTCAAAAATGAATAGTGCCGAATATATTGGAATACTTGAAAATCATTTATTGCCTTTTATTCATGCAAACAATCACATTTCATGGATTTATCAGCAAGATAATGCTCCAATTCATAAAAGCCGACAAACTACAGCATGGTTTGAAACGTTTGATGTCAATGTATTGAAATGGCCTGCATGCTCCCCAGACCAAAATCCCATTGAAAATCTATGGGATATCATGGTACGGCATATTTATGCAAATAATCGACAATTTTTTAACATTTCGGAGCTAAAAACAGCTGTTATTGAAGCGTGGAATCAGATTAGTGAAGAAACTTCGGTGAAGTTTAAACCACCCAGTGGCTATTGGAAAACAAAATTCGTGTTGGACAGTGTAATTGGAGAACAATAAGTGCAATTGTAGGCAGACCTGTAGCCGAAATTAAAGCCAAAATGTAGTCATTAATGGGTACCTACAGAAGAGAAAAGTCTAGACAGAAACAAAGTCAAATTACTGGATCAGATATGTATTATATTTTATTTTAAATAATACAATACTGATTATCACTAATTACTGTTATTAGTTAGTGTATTTGACTGGGTATATAAAATGAAAGAGAATACAAAGGAAAATGTTTAAAAAATCAAATCCTGTTACAAGGAAAGAAAACATTTGTGTCGAAGTGGCACTTTAGTTTCTTATCCGAACGTGACAATCCTAGTCAAACTGTAGATACACTAACTGAGGTAAGTTTTTTCTTATTAATAAATATTCTACCAAAGTATTGCGTCATTCAAAACAAAATGCCTGGCCAAATGTAAACGTATATTTTTTATGTGTTCTTTTGTTCTTCGAGGAATTTTTTCTTATCGGCAATAGCGATGTCATTTCCTGATCATTTCTCCATCTGCCACTTATGATTTCTCCATCTATCTCTGGATCGAAAGTTCCAACTGGTGTATATGTTTGTCGTGAAGTGATACCTTTGCGTAAAAAATTGTGTAAATATATAGTCGTTAACACTGGAAGGGGCTAGAAGGAGAGAGCATGGAAGAAAACATAGCTTTCACCAAAAAGATATTGGAAAAGGAGCTAGGGAAGAAAGTAAATGTAATAAGAGCCACAGAAAGAGAAGGGGATGGTGGGAGAAAAATAGTAATAACAGAGCTGGAGGAGGAGGAAAGGAAAAAAGAGATGGTGTGGATGAAGAATGGGATCTGGGAAAGATGGAGGGTGGAGGTGGATGAAGACTTATTAAAAGAAGAAAGAAGGATGAAGTGGTTGATCAAGGAAAAAGCGAGGCAGGAAAGGGCAAAAGGAAGATGGGTTGTGTACAACAACAGAAGAATATAGGTGGAGGGAAAGGAATTGGTATGGCGTGAGGAGGAAAGAGCCTGCAAGAGGGAAAACCTAAGAGACAGAATAGAGAGAGTTATAAAGGCGGGCCAGGACGAAGGAGCAGAAGGAAAGAATTCTATTTTATTTTTATTTTTTATGTTATACATAGAATCATACACAGGCAGTGTATTGCGGTTTTTTGTTGACGCTCATACCGTCCTGAATAGAGGATTCGTTTGAAACCGGTGGCACCCAAAATCCCGACACCCACAATCCCGACAGCCCAAAATCCCGACAGCCCAAAATTCCGACAGCCCAAAATCCCGACAGCCCAAAATCCCGACAGCCCAAAATCCCGACAGCCAAAATTCCGACACCCAAAATTCCGACAGCCCAAAATCCCGACCACCAAAATTCCGACTGCCAAAACTCCGTGTTCTTGATTAGATTAGGATAGTTTTGTTGTGTGGCGTGGTTGAATTACTTTTTGGTATTTAGGTTGTGTCGGTTTGATTTTGTGGTTCTTTGCACACGTGAGGTTAATTCTGTGTATATTTTATTAGGTGAGGTTAGTACTGTGTATATCTGAGAGGTTAGGTTATGTCGAATTCGGTTGGTTTTGAGTGACTTTCATAAGTTTATGTTCGGTTAAGTTAGATTTGAGTATTTTTCATAAGTTTAGAGTAGTTTTGTGTATCTATTGCCACACTGGTGTAGTACGAAGTATTTTGGTCAAGTTAGGTTCGGTTAGATTTGTGGATTTACTATTGGCATTTATTATTAAGTTAGGTTAGGTTAGTTTCGTGTAACTTTCTGGAAGATTAGGTTAGGATAGTTCTGTGTAACTTTTTGTAAGGTTAGGTTAGGTTAGGTTAGTTTTGTGGATTTATGATAAATATTCGAAAGTGTAACTCCTGTCAGAATCGAGCTGATTTTTTTTGTGTGGTTTCTTACAGTTAAAAGACATCATATTTAATATTATTATGGCAGCGCATCAACAAAAACAATGTCAATAAACATTTTTTTAAAGATTTTATGTACGCGTTCACTGTGCACGGTGAAAACTTAACGAAATAGAAAATATTCGGTTGAACAGTAACATATTAAATTCGTTTTGTTGTGTAATAACTACACTAATTAATACCAATAAATATGTTACTTTATAAATTGTGTTTATTATTTCCTTATATTACAAATGGGTATTGGTATTAGTTAGTGTACTATATTGGGGGGTCTGAGGGACGGAGCCCCACAGTCAACAAAACGAATTTAATATGTTACTGTTCAACTCGAGGGGGATATTCTGTTTTTTGTTTACATCTGGAATTGTCGTGGTATTATCCCAAAATTCGGAAGACGTGATTACCACGGTGGCCTGTCGGGATCTTGGATGTCGGGATTTTGGGTGTTGGGATTTTGGGCTGTCGGGATTTTAGGTGTCGGGATTTTAGGCTGTCGGGATTTTGGCTGTCCGGACTTTGGCTGTCGGGATTTTGGGTTTCGGGATTTTGGGGTGGACCCGTTTGAAAGAGTTGTACTTCTTATTTCTCTTGGTATTGTATTCTATTTTTATTTGATTACGTTATATCAGAAAATGTAAGAAGAAGGAAACTGAGGGCAATTATGGAAATAATTGTTCTACAATTTCCTCATCACCAGCGCTGTCAAATGTACAAAATGTAATACAAGATCAACAAGATCTACAAATTATTAATGATCAATTATGTAAATAATGTTTTAACAATTTTGTAATAAATAGATTAAAACGGAAGATTATTTTTTACTTTTATTGACTTACCATCACATATTCTTGAAGTACCTAGATTATTGCATCGCATACTTCTGGAACAATAGTTGATATCGCTTGCTTTGATACACAGAAAAGATATTTTAAACTCGCGAATGAGTCTCCAGTAGTTAAAAATCTTAATGTAATAGCCAGTCTTTCTTTAACAGTAATGGTTGGTCTCATATATTGTTGGAGAAATTCCCCAAATTATCGCAGACCATACAAAGTTGGCAACGAAAGTATTTCGTTGGTGCGTCGTTACCGAAAGCGGCAGCACCTCTCGGGCCCTCTTTGTTCACGCGGTCCCCTCTTCGCGCCGGAACCTGCACGATCGACGCCATGATTAATTTCCTTCTTCTTGATCAGGCCCTCCAAGCTCCACTCTTGTGATTTTGATGCAAATTTTAGGTTTACGCCTCACTACCAGGAGGTGCTGATGTCGCTTCTCCACATGGATACCTTGTATCAGTAATTGTAACATACACAACTAAAGATATCGTGACGTCCTGTTCCCGCGAAATTTGTCGCGGCGATGTTCAATTGTTTCAAAAATTATAGAAACTAAAGAAATGTGGCGCACATGTCGATTAACGGTCATTGACATTGAAAGCGATAGCGTGGGCAGAGAGAGAAGACGAACACGTATCACAATTTTATTTTATTTTCTATATTATTATTATTATTATTATTATTACTACTATTTTTATTATTATTTTCATTATTTCTATTATTTTCATTATTTTCATTATTTTTATTATTTTTACTATTTTTATCTTTATTAGTATTATTATTCCGATTATTTATCAACATATTTTGTAAGGTTTTTTTCAGATTTTTCCGAGTTTTTTTTCAGATTTTTGGATGATTTCTACTGAAATGCAGCAACAGCAGGTGAAGATGGGAATGAAGTAAGTACCGAATTTTTTAGAATTGTTACTGAAAACAGTAACTGTTCACATTGGTGTTTCATTAATATATTTAATTTTAATTACTAAAATGTGTCTTTAAAGAAAACGGATGAAAGTATGCAGCGTTAGAGGCTGCATCCAGCAGTACATCAGGATGTTCACGAGAAGAGGATGATGCAGTGGGTGGAAGCATGTGACAATCCAAATTTGTTAATGCTTCCACCTGAGAAACTGAAGTTCCGGGTGATATGTAGCAGCTACTTTGAAGAGAAATACTTTATGAGGAAAAGGCTGACTACATCCGCAATTCCAACACTGTACTTACCAGGTAATACTCGTACATAATTTGTGTAGCGTATGTACATAATTGTTAATGAAAATATTTACTACACAGTGTCAGAGGGTGCCTCTATTAAAATAGAGCAGCAAGAGACCCGGATGGAAATACCAGAAGAAGAACATGAATGTAAGTTTTCAGTTATACCTGTATACTGAAAGTACATAATAATACTTCTAACATGAATGTTCTTCTATAATGTTATTTAATTTTGTTGTGACAGGCAAACCTGACTGCACTGGGGGAATGGATACGAAGTGTGGCAGCGTGGGACACGTGGACTTCACAGCACTTCCTAGACCATCCGGAGGTTAGTGTGTTACCATGCAAAAATATTACTTTTGGTTTTACTATTTTTCTTAGTTGTAGACTGGTATGTTTAACAAATGTTCTTTGGCTGTTTGTAGAAATGGAATGCAACGACTTAGGCAGACTAAGTCTACAAGAAGACAAGCCATTGCATAACGCAGGTATGAATTTATATATTACTGGTTGTTAGTATTAAATATTATGCATGATGTTTTAAAGGGAAGTTTTATTAAGTCTTTTTTACAATTACAGATTGTGCTGTCCTTGGAAGAGAGCATCAGCGATCAGAAGCCCAGAAAGGCCATAAAGGTACGAAATAAGTATGAATATATTAGGTTAAGTAATCATAAGTGCAGGACAACACTGCAAAAAATATTGAATAAATAAAAGAATAGTTGAAGTTTTTGATTAAAACCGGTGCAATTCAATTACTTCCATTAAACATTCCTTGTCGCATTCATATCCTAAAATGAGAGAAATGTATACAATTTTTTTTCTTACTGAAAGGAAATTGATAACATTCTACTCTTTTTTATCATTTGTACATGTTACTAGCCATGTATGAAAAGCAGTCACTGTACAGAATGCCCAGGCAATATCAATCCAAAGTTGATATAATATTAAAATAATTCGGATATTTCATAGTTTGTTCCAAAACGCCAGGCATTCTATACAATGCTTGCTTTTCATACAATGCTGCTAACATGCACAACTGAAATTTTTACTTTATGTATTTCTTACGTGCATTATTTGACGCCAAAGATTGATGTACTCCAAATCGGATACACTTTCTCGTAACTGAAGGTACTAAAAATCCTCCATGTAGGGTCGATCTCAGTGCGCCACCCTAGTTTGTACATACCTTCTGTCGATATTATTCGTTTGCATGTGTAAATTACACTGTGTATACGGTACACATGGCAGTAATACACATGCAAACTATACACTACTTTATATAACTTTATATATCCTTTACAGAGTAATTATATTGTATGTTTCCTTCTGCAGGTAATATACTGAAGATGCTGAAGGACAACATCGTGGAGAAGCCCCTGCAGCAACGAATCTACAGCGCCGTGGCAGCGGTATTGAAGGCAGCGCGGCAGTGCAAGCGGCGGCAGATGGCAACGAAGGACCGCGTCAAGAAAATAGAGCATCTCGTGCAGGTAGGTGTATGCCAAGTTTTGGAAAACTTGCCTACACCCCTGCACGCGATGATTTCCGCCCAGATGCGCAACGAGGAAAAACCCATCTATGGACGACGCTTCACGGAAGAGGAGAAGGTATTAGCTTTAAGTATTTATAAGCAAAGTCCAAAAGCGTTCCGATATTTGTCAAAATTATTTCTTTTGTCAAGTATCGAAACGCTTCGGAAATTATTGTCGCACATTCCACTAAGAGCTGAAATTTGCGACAACGTATTCCGTGAACTCGAAGAGCGGTCCGAGTCCTTCCGAAACGAGAAAAGCAGATACGCTATTCTGCTTTTCAACGAAATTAAGCTATCGACGTCACTGGTCTACAATCCTTCAATGGACATAGTTGAAGGATTTGTAGACTCCGGTTTTTCGCGTTCATTAGATATTGCGGATCATGCCATGGTGTGGATGTTGAAAGGTATACACGGGGTGCGACCTTGGAAGCAACCTGTCGCATATAGTTTTTGTAGAGGTACTTTTCCCGCGGAGATCATCGTTAGAATGTTTAAAGCATTAGTTCGCCGTGCATGTCAGGCCGGCATTGTAGTTGTAGCTTCAGTTTGTGACCAAGGCAGCACGAATTGTAAGGCAATACAATACCGAATAGATTATTCGAAGAGAAATGCCTTTCAGCAGTCGAATCTATTACGGCATGATATGATTGTAATTGATCAAACTGAAATCGTGCCTCTCTTCAATCCTCCGCACCTATTAAAGTGCATGCGGAACAATCTTTTGACTAAAGATTTACAATTCAATTTAGCGGATAATCTTCCACGTGTGGCTAAATGGTCACACGTGGAAGATTTATATTTTATTGATAGCAGTAATGCTTCTTCTCAGGACCGAGTTCTGAAGAAGCTTACTGCAAAGCATGTAGTAGTAGATAAAATTAGGAAAATGAAGGTGAAGTATTGCGCGCAGGTTTTTAGTCAATCGGTTGGGTCCGTAATGACACTCATGAGTCGCAATAAACTTAAGAATGTGTGCGGTACGCGTGAAATGCCTTTAGAAGGTGTTGACACTGCTCGATTCATTCATTTTATGAATGATATTTTCGACAGTGTCAACAGTAGTCGTCCTGTTCCGGTAGTAGATATGAACTGCGAAAGACCCAATATCTGGGATGTAGGCATTAATGTCTTCCGAAGCATGAAATTTATTAAAAGAAAGTTTGCGGATAAAGAGCGTCCACTGGTGGTATGCAATTGGATTAGAACGTTACAGAATTTTAAATTTTTGACAATACTTCTAGGCAATCTTGGATTTTCTCATTTTATCGGTCGCAATTTCAACTAAGATGCCTTAGAAAATTTTTTCGGTCAGATTAGACAGCATGGTACGCGAAATACTAATCCAACGTGTACTGCCTTTCACGGGTATTATAGGACATTGCTCCTAAATTCCTATTCGCAGTTGGTAAGTGCGGATACTAACTGCGAATCTGAAAAATCCGCAAACTTTTTAATTAGTCTCAAAAAATATTTGTCACCTGCTCCAGCTGCATCGATGATCGACACTTCTACTATTTTTCTAAATTACAACGTTTCGGCAGCTGCTGAATCCACTGTATTAACAGTGGTTCAGTATGTTTCACGGGGTGTTCTGAAGAAGAATACCACCTGCAAATTTTGTTTGGCATTAGTTTTTGAAATCAATGTTTCTCAAGGTTCATCGATGCATGCTGCGTGTAGATCATTAATAACGCAGGTAGTATCTATTTGCCTCGCTAATATGCCACATATAGCGCACACTCCGAACCTTATTGCGACTCTAAAATTATGCATTTCGGAGCATGTGAATTTTAAATTGACATGCTTCGAACATGACAATTCTTTGATAACATATGTGATACATCAATGTATCATATATGTTGTCAAGAATTATATAGGAAGAGTAAATCGTGTTATAAATGGATCCGAGGAGCCTGCGTCATGTGTGCAATGTATGGAATGTGTGGAATGTGTGTAATGTATACAGTGTTTTGTAATGTATACAGTGTGTGTGAGGAATGCAATGTATGTATGTAATGAAACTGTCATGAAATTCACGATACGAGCAGGATGGTGGCGATTTTTCGTGCAGAAGTGAGTCAGAAATGTGGGATGACAATCCCTCATTCTTGACTGCACTCTCAGGTAAACTGACTACGAAGTTTCGTCAACCGTGATCGATACAAGATACCATCATATTTTATCGGTTACTATATGCATTTTTACCGATCGTCATTCTTAGAGGTCCGCGCTGGAAAACGTATAGGCCTCCGAAAAAAGCTAGTACAAGTCCAAAAAAACGGAACCATAAAAATTTCACATTGCAAAGTGATCAGTGAGTTTGAAGTGAGATTTGTGTTTTGTGCTATTGCTATACAGTGCAGAGGACGAGAGATAATATAATTTATCATTGTGAATCTGCAAATATATTGTAAATATTATGCTTTTCGGTATACGAAGTTATTCTATTTTATTTTTTTGTGTGCAATTGGATTATTTTGTTTTGTTGTTGTTAAGTGCAAACAGTGAAAAAGTGATGGCTGGTCCGTCCCAAAAACGAGCCCCTCCCCCGCCCATTTGTTCGACAATATGATGGAATAGTGACCTGTTGGCATCTTAACGTTATACTATAATCTGGGTACGGCTTCGGAACTTTTACCGTTGGATCTTCCGTACCTGAATACAATGATTGGTATCCATGAGTTGATAGTTTTTCCATTTCCGGTGACACTTGAAGGGTGGTGGCTGCTGGGGAGTGGATTTAATAGCGCAATGTGCCCTTTAATAGTATATGTAAGTGTAAACTTGGGAACGGTAGAGCGGGTTATGAACTCCCCGAGGCTCACAAAACAATGAGGTTAGGTTAGATTCCGTGTATGCACAGTATCGAATAGCATATGTTCAGTATCGAATAGCACATGCGCACTAATGAACTGCGCATGGTCAGTATCGAATAGCGCATACGTAGTCCCGGAATTTTACAAAACTTCTTACTACGATATTTCAAAAACGGTAAGACATCCAGCTCTGAAACCAATTTTAATCGGTTTCTGGTAGTCAATTTAGGTTATATGCCAAACCCGAGTTTTCAATTCTAACGGGGCCACTCGGAAACTTATCCGATTTGCCTCCTACAGTTTTGTAAATTTTCATATAATACATATTGAAAAAATTCCGTTTTCTTGCAACAAAGAATAGCTGTCTCTTATCGGCACGTATCTGTTACGTTCCGAACAGAAATTTTTACACATTCACCTTGTGTTTCCCCCCCCATTCATCATCGAATTGTCCTCCGTATTTAGTGGTGCAGTTGTTGATGCTGGACCCGGTCAGCTGTCCTTTCCGCCTCCTCGAAAATGATCCCCCTCATTTTGGGATTGCGGTCAACAACGATTGTCTAGGCGAAAGCCATGTTGTGTAACCCCCCCCCATTTCGGGACCTTATTTGTATATTGATAGTTGTTTCTAAGGACTATAATTTGAAAACTAAAAAGGCATTCCATTAGTTTACAAATAGGGAAAATGCCAACCATTAACACAATTAATATTTGCCGAATGGTAATTGATCATTTCAGCAATATGGAATTCTCTGAGAGTTCTATTAATTCGCGGTAAGTGGAGTTGAAGGACGCCGTTGATTTGTGACAGCATGGTTGGACTATATACTGTTGTGGAACAAGTTGATAGGCTATGGTTTAAAGGATCGGAGCTTCATGATGCAGTAATAACTGAAGATGATTGCGTACCAGAAACTTACGACGAGTCCTTTATCCAAAGCAAAGTCCTTCCTCCAGAAATCGAAATAAATTTCAAATATAAGAAATCTGCAGTTGAATTTTGGAAAAGTGGAAAGAACGGGAAGTTGTCGCTTTCATCTGTGAAACATAAATATCGCAAAGTTACTTCGGTGATGCAGATGTATCGCTGGAAAAAATACGTTTTTCAAGGTGGCTCAAAACGAGATAAACTCATGGTAATAAACTGTTGGACATTACAAAAATTACTGGAGGCTATAGATCATCAACTGATTATTCATGATATATTTAAATAATTTCAAGACAAGCCCCACATGGAGACACTTACCGCAACAATAGGGCCGCTTTTACGACTTGCTACTCAAACCGAGACGCATCTACTGAAAATCGGGAAATTTCTAAACGTTATATCTTGAAAACTATTTAAAATCGAGTGTATACATTAAAGCTTAATAAATTCGTCTTGAGAAGCACTATCACATGAACTAAATAAAAATATATAGTTCCATTTGAAAAACGAAACTTGACCATCATATCTCTTAAACTAATAATGCAAAAGATTTTTCACTTCGGCCAAAACATAGGCCCGCCCCCTTTTACCGTGCAATTCCCATATCAACAATTTTTTGTATCATTAATAGTTACGGAATAACGGAATTATAACACTTAAGGTGGGACACACTGTATATATTCCGACGTCGACTGGGGAGACCCCCCTCTCGCCACTTTTTGCGACCGTGTCGCTGGCGATCGTGTCCAGTGCGAATTAAGACGCCATAAAGAAAACGCGAAATAAAGAACGTCCAAACAAGTAAAGGTGTACTGATTTTTAACCTGCGCCTGCTAACAGGTCATGGGCCCAGGCCATAACAGTTCATAGTTAAAGTCGTCTGTGAAGTTATATTTGTTGCAAAATGCATAGTAGTGCACAGAATATTGAAAAACTAGACGAAAAAAATTACGAAGCATGGCGGATGCAGATAAAAAGCGTGTTAATATATAACGATCTCTGGGGTTACACTAGTAGAGAAATCGTAAAGCCAGAAGAACAAGCAGCGGCGTTAAATTGAAAACAAAGAGACGAAAAGGCATTCGCGCTCATTGTTTTAAGCACATCAAAAACAGAATTGGGACACATTAGGAAAGCTACCAGTTCGAAAGAAGCATGGGACGAATTAATAAGGATTCACAGTTCCAAAGGTCCGGTAAGAAAAGCAAAATGCAGAAATAGAAATTCCACCTGAGTTACAAACGATTATGTTGCTAAGCAGTCTACCTAAAGATTATGAAAATTTCTGTATAGCAATTGAGTCGAGAGATACCTACTGTTCCTACAATAGATTTTGTAAAAGGAAAATTAATAGAAGAAGAAGCGAGAGAAGGAAGACGGCGCATCGTCGCGCTGGTTTCTCGAAAGGTCCACACGAATAAAGAACAGCGCGCACACACGTATAGAGATGGAACAAGAGGCGACCACACAAAGGGAGGTTTGCCGGTAACTGCTATAATTGTGGTAAATATGGTCATCCAGCCAATCGTTGTCGTGTAAGAAGAAAGGATTAAGGTAAGGCGAATCAAGTACATAAAACATGCGAACAAGAGGATTCGTTAGTTGCGATTTCGGCGTTAGTATGTTCGACAAAAAGAAACGAATGGTACCTCGATAGCGGAGCTACTGCGCATATGTCTAACGATCGAAATGCGTTTGAAACTTTATCCGACGAACCGATTACTAATATTAGTACACCCGGTAAAGAAAATATAAAATCTCACGGTATAGGAGTCGTACGAATTAAGGTAAATTTGCATGGTAAAATAAATACGGTGAAATTAACAAATGTATTATATGTGCCCGAATTACGAAGTAACTTAATGTCGGTTCAAGCTATCACTGAAAAACAGTATGAAGTAAAATTCGTAAAAGATAATGCGAATGTCATTAGACCGGACGGCTCGTTGCTTTTTGTTGCATTTAAAATGAATCATATGAACCGTTTATTTTGAAAGTGGTGTAAGTCCATTTTTGAAAAAAATGAGATATCACCTAATTCCTGCTTAATTTAATGTAAATTTTTTATGTATAACTAGTCCGTGTTTAATTTCTTAAAAAATTCCCATGTTTTGTACAATTTAAAATTGGTCGGTAAATGAAATTGCATAATCATCGATTATGAAAGTGGTGTAAGTCCAATTGACAGAGGTAGGTGGCTTAGCAGATGGTTGCCAATCAGTAGCCTGTTATTTTACATTTGTTTTATATTACGTGTCATATTACGTGTCAAGAGTTACTAGTTTAGGTTACTTATTCTATTTTTTGCCTAAAATGGATAACTTCATATTAACATCAGATAGTGATATAGGTAAGAACAAATGGTCAACAATATTATTTTATGACAATTGAAAATATTTATTTTATTTAATTTTAAATAAATTCACATAGAAATAAACAGAAGAATAATCTTAGATTCAGAGGATGAAGATAATTCCGCTATGAACAACAAATTAACGAATCGTAAAAAGAGAAGAAGAATAATAGAGGTAGAATCTTTATCAGATGAGGATATTGTTACTGAGAACTTAGATTCTGCAGAACAAAATAAAGGAAAATATATGCAACAAATAAACAAAATTAAGCGAAATACTGGACAAAAGTACTATACAAAAAGAGGAAAATTCATTCCAGCAAAAAAATTTGAATCCAAAGATTGTAATTGCTCGAAGAAATGTCTATAGAACGTATTAATGAAACACAACGTATAGAAATTTTTAATAAGTTCTGGAATATAGGTGATTTTAATAAGCAAAATGTATTTCTCTATTGTAATGTTCAACGTGAAACTGTCAATAAAAGAAGGCCTAGAAATAATTCGGGCACTATGAGGGTATATGCTTATAAATTTTACCTGGTCACTTCTGGTGGAAACATTTTAGTATGTAAGAAGTTTTTCATTGATACTTTCCAAATATCTACTGGACGAATTGATCGTATCCTAAAAGCGCATGAGAATATTCCGAAAGACATGCGTGGAAAAATGGATGGCTCTTGCAGAAGAGCTAGTGAGCTAGTGACGAATACAGTGATAGAACACATAAAAAGCTTTCCGGATTAAACATAAGAAAAATGTATTATTTATACTTAGAAAAATGCAAGGAAAATAACTTGAGTTCAGTTAATGAATGGACATACAGGAAAATCTTTAAACGAGATTTCAAGTTACACTTCCATTTGCCACGTAAAGATACGTGTGCGAAATGCGATTTCTTAAACATGAAAATTAACGGCAACAACTGATGACGAAGAAAAAATGATTCTTGTACAAAGACATGATGTTCACTTGCAAGATGCTGAATTAGCAAGAAAAGCATTACAAGAAAATAAAATTCTGGCATCAAAAAATCCTGATAAATACTTTGCCTTCTCTTTTGACTTACAAAAAGCCTTACCTTACCCCAAATTATCTGTCTCAATCGCATAATATAAGCAAAATATGTATGTTTTAAACGAGGGTTTTCACAATTTCCACGACAATAAAGTTAATATGTATGTGTGGGACGAAACTATTGCTTCCAGGGGATCGCAAGAAGTAGCTTCTTGCTGTTTGAGACATTTAGAAAATGTAACGACCCAATGCCATGTTATTACCTACAGTGACATGTGTACTGGGCAAAATCGAAATTTACAAATGGCATTGATGTGGTTGAAGGTTATCCAGTCGTTGGAAAATAACATTGACATAATTGATCACAAATTTTTACTCTCGGGGCATTCATACCTTCCGAATGATGCAGATTTTGGCATCATAAAAATGGCATTGCCATTTCGCATATTCTTTCCAGCAAAGCCGACGCTAGAAACGCAAAACTCTCAAAACGCTACAACGGACCCTTTAGGGTCCATAAAAGAGTTTCGCCGGTGATCTTCGATTTAAGAGATCACCGCGGAAAACGCGTGGACCACGTCCACGTGAGAGATCTCAAGCCGGTGACCGGTACAAGAGATACGCAGCTGCGCAAAGCCAACGGGCAGCCAAGCGACGGCGACTCGCCACCGCGCAACGCCAACGCGCAGGGGCGCGACGTCATCGGCCCCCTCTCCGCCGGACACAGTTCAGCGGCTATAAAAGGCCAGCAGCAGCGGCGGCCAGCTGAGACTCGAGATGGCTGCGAAACAGCTAGAGGAAGAAATCTCTGCGGCACTACGCCGCCTCGACATACGGGAGAGAGCGGAGAACAATCCTCTCACCCTCAGCCCACAAGAGTGGAAGAAATTTATACGAATGACGCTACCCAGGGGAGGCAGGCGCGGCGGCATTCGACCACAGGCAGAGACCACCAACCGAGGTACGTCATCAGAAGCGCCGGCGAGGAAGCCCACCCGCCCGAGCAAGGTGCAGACGCCGGCCAGGAAGCCGCCGGCGGGAGACCTTACGCCGGCAAAACATATACCGCTTCCGCTGGCCCCCGGAGACCGGCCACCGGGGACTTCGACAGCCGTCCGCAGCACGGCCAAACGACTTGCGGAGGCCGCAGCATTAACGGCCACCCCGGAACCCGGGAACCCTCCACCAGCCGCCAGGAAACCGGCCGCGATGATGGCAGAAGCCGTGGCGGATGCAGCCTGGGCCAGCCGGTGCAGACCGATGGAACCGCTACTCCAGCAGACACCGACCTTGACCACCGCCTGTACGGTGGACCAGCCAGGAACACGCGACGTGATCACGTACACCCTAGCGGACGGAACGGACGTCCAGCTATACACGGAGGTGAAGAGACACCGCCTCACCAAAAACGGCCGCCGGTGGACGATCAACTTGGACGACCAGGGCAGGGTCATACGCTGTGTCTACACAGAGGTAATTTTCCGGGCCATTCACTTATTTTGCGTGACCAGCCGAATACGCCTGGTCTCCCCGGAGGAGGAGGGGGGTGCGACGACAGCCGCGGATCGGCGTCGCGCATCGCAGACCCCCACCGCGGCGGCATCCCCACTCCCGTGCGATTAGACTATAAGTAGGACCGATCGATGCGCGGATCGATGAGTTGCCTCGGGGCTTCGGCCCAGAGGGCACCTCCTTGGAGGTCCGGACCGAAGCACCAGAGCTCTTGACGCCATGGCTGACCTGGCGAAGAGATCTCTGGCCAACGGGCCGTAGCATTGCACTGCGCTACGATAGTAGCGACCTGGCAGCTCCCATAGGTCCGGCGGCCGTAGGCGCCTAGCCTCGTCAGTCCCGTGGTTGACCCGGGATGACCAAGCTAGTGCGCGTTCATAATCTCTGCCGGTGCTTCCGCGGGGATTCCGAACGCTAGCTTACTCGGCACCGCATTCTGCCTTTGGCAGCCGATTCCGTCCAGCTTCGTGGCGCTACCCAGGCTGGCCAGGATTGGTAGTCGTCTCGTTCGCTGTTCGGTTCTACCTCGGCGTACGAGAGGTCGAGCCGCGTGAGGCAAGCGGGCAGCAACTCCACCGCAGCGCGATTCAATAAAACACCGTCGGCCCAGTCGGGCCAATCCTATCCCGCCTTTGCGTTTGCGTTTGCGTTCACTTGCGTTCGCGCTCCTCTCAGCGCTTTCACTCCGCGCTCCGACATCGCGCCGTTTAGATTGTAAGACCGCGCACAGTGGAGCCAAGGCGGAAAAAACTCTTTAAAAAAAGTTTTGATTTTTGCTTTTTTTTTTTTTTTCATTTTGCTTTCTTTATTAGTCCAGGAAAGTAGTTCAGATACTCTTTTTTTTGTTATTTTTTTTTTTTGTGGTGCTGAGAGGCCACTGAATTTAAGCTATATTACTTGATTAAAAGTCGGCAGTTTTTAATCGCGACTGAATTTTTGTTCCTATACCTATATTTTCATAGATATGAATGCGAAACTTGTCAGATTTTCTATTCGTATGTGTAAGAAGAATATAAAGTGTCTACTCTGCCCTAATTTCACTAAGATCATCGAGAAAAATAGTAGACAAAATCAGCGTTTAAATGTTCGTAGTTCTATATGTTTATCGAGTACTACAAAAAAATCTCCGGCAAGCTCCGGTCCAATGAAGTTATCTTTTTAACACTGACATTACAAACTATCTTTCTTGTAAATTTCATTGACAAATATCGACAATTGTTGCAGCTGTATTGCTATAAAGTAATCTTTTACTAATTTAACACGTTGACTGCGAAACGAGTTAAGAAGAAAATCTCAATGAGGCCACATACAACTCTGATTTTCTTCAAACCCATATCAATCGATAGACCATATCTTATGACGAAATAGGATACCATTCATTTGTACGGTAATTTAAACAGGGGTGAGAAAAACGCCCTCAAAATCAAAGCTTCCAAAACATATAATGAGTTTTCACAAAGTAAAAAATGTAACCCCTTTGATTCTCTTACAAATAATATACATGGGGGGGGGGTAAACACCTGACCCACAGTTTGTTAAACTGTCAAAAATCGGGTTTTTCCAGTCCAATTTTTTAACAAAGGGGATAATTCTTTTAATTATTCCATATTTGACAAGAGATCAGTATTGTACACAAACGAGCCAAACGATTGTTATTTATTTTAAATAAAGGGTGAGCTATTGGAAATAAAACCTATTGTTAATTTTTCCTTTTAAATCATGAAATATGATTAAACTTAGCAATAATTTTATCACTTTCGGCAATATAAGTAATTAATTTTAAGAAAATGTGTACATTTAAAAACCTTAAGCTGTGTATACATTTGTTACTTACTCTTGTTACTCACACCCGTTACTTCGTTTTTTGGTAACGAGATTCGGTGTGGGATGCATTTCTAAACCTATCCCGTTCCAATTGTCTGAAACTGAAACAGGTTTGAGTATATGAAAACGACGAAATTGATCTCGTTACCTTCTTTGGAGGGGGTCAATATTCCGACAATTCATCGATACACTCGAACCAAATAACGATCAACAATATGAAGTAACAAGACACAGTCTACATTTGTTGCCTCGATCTGTTGGCTAGGCAACAGATCGCGGTAACAATACGAGGCGCGGTAACAAACGTGTACGTAGTTTTATACATTTTCGTAAAATCGGTCGCGTGCATGTATTACGCCCGTGCTTACCAGACTTTACGTGTACAAGTTCTACTCAACCAAAATGGACAGTATCAGTGTAAAATATGCTGACCTCTGCGAGTTTTTGTTTAAAAACAGTAAAGTTGAATGTTATGTTAGTGAAAATTTGTCACATTTAAGTGATAACGAACGCTGTCTAATTTGTACGGGAATACGCAAGAGGTTTTTGCCTCATTTTATACAAAAATTAAAGAGTGTAAATTATAATAGGGATTATTTTCGCAGAAAGTATTTTGAGTGGATGAAGGATGAATTTATTTTTAATTTTCCCGAAATTCAGCAAAAATCCGCGACTTCTTCGAAAACCGGGAGGCCCACAAAAAGTTTTGAAGAGTGCAGCGAAAGAAGTAAAAGGAGCAAAGTACATGATTTTCAAACGGAGCATCCTCAATGTCTGATCGATGCTGCTGCTTGTCCGTCACACTCCGATAATCAATCCAAGGTTTTCACCGCGGACTCAGCACTAGCAATTTTTACTCACGCTAAACTGTCCTGATTTCAATATGAAGTAATAAGAGCAGCTACGAAGTATATTGGGTTAGATATCTTTCCAAGCTATAAAAAAATCCAAAACGCAAAAAAGAACTGTTACCCTAGCGACTTAAAAGTGACCGAAACTTCTGCTGAAGTCCCTCTCCAATATTTGCTTGACCATACAGTAAAAAGAATCTTTAAAACAAAAAATGAAGAAGAATTGGAAGAATTAAAAGATCGTGAACTGATTTTGCATACTAAATGGGGCTTTGATGGCTCTTCCGGCCAGAACGAATTTGCTCAATCATTTTCAAACGAAAATGATAGGAGAAAAGACTCAAATCTATTTATGACGTCAATTGTGCCAATGAAAATTACTCTCGCTGAAAATCAAAATATGGACATTTGGGTTAATCCTCGGCCTTCTTCAACCCGATATTGTCGTGCGTTAAGATTCCAGTTAGAAAAAGAAAGTCCTACACTGATAAAAGCTGAGAAACTGCGTGTTGAAAGTGAGATCAAAAACTTGCAATTGACACTTTTAGGCCCTAGTTCCATCGTAGTAAAACATAAGCTTCATTTTACGATGTTAGACGGGAAAGCAGCTCAACATGTTACAGACTCAACTGCAGCAAGCAAATGTTTTGTTTGCGGAGCTCGACCTTCCGAGATGAACGATTTGTCGAAACTTGAAATGAAGCCCTGTAATGAAGAGGCATTAAAGCTGGGTATTTCTCCATTACATGCGAGAATCAAATTTATGCAGTATATACTTCACCTCGGCTACAATCTTGAGTTCAAGGAATGGAGGACTTCGCGAACAACTCTCCCAATTAAAGAAGCTATGAAGGAACGTATCCAAAAAAGGGTCCACTAATACCGGAAATACATCCAGGTCGTTTTTTCGAAATCCTTCTGTGACAGCTGACATCACTCAAATAGACGAAAATTTGATTCACCGACTTGGACTTATATTGGAAGTAATCAATAGCAGCTCTCCCATCGATGCACAAAAATTTAAATTATATGCGGCAGAAACGGCGAAATTGGCGATTAATTTGTATCCGTGGTATTATATGCCTTCCACAGTCCATAAAGTTTTGATGCATGGGGCAGAAATAATAGAAGCTGCAGCTTTACCAATAGGAATGCTTTCTGAGGAAGCTCAGGAAAGTAGAAATAAAGACTATAAGTATTACCGGCTTCACTTTACAAGGAAATGTTCCCGCACTGCCACGAACGAGGACATATTCCATAAAATCTTAGAGTCATCGGATCCTTACATAACGTACTTGAGGCCTGAACCGAAAAAGAAACATCATTCCATCAGTGAAGAAGCCTTAGACTTATTATTATAAAATTTGAAGGTATGTATTATAGAATGTTTGTGTTAAAAATTATATAATATTAAATATGTTCCATTGCTTAATATTACTTATAAAATGAAATTACTTAAATTACCAAAAAAATGTTTTAAAAATTTAAATTTAACATACTTATGAAATATTAAAATGTATCAAATCTAAGTAATTTTTTATGTATTTTTCCCCTCAATCGAATGAGACCAACACCAGGTTGATACGACGATCCGTTATCGAGATACAGAGTTTTTTCCGCATTTTAACCGTTTTGCCCCACTGTGCCGCGTAGCAACGGCTACGAACTGCGCTAGATTTAAGGCCGCGTAATTTCTGTGACGGACCGGGTTCCGACCATAGCTAGTAAGTATAGTTATAAATAAAAGTTATACCGTTTCTTGAGGTCTATAAAGCTGCGTGTAAGTTTTTTTTTTTAAATCATCCTTTTTGCAAAATTGAATTCTCCCTCCCCCTCCGTTTTGAAAAACTTTACTTTTTTCTCAATCAATAAAAGCGCCTATTTATTATGAATTCAACGATGTATTATGGTGTATAGTTGATTTAATTATTCCGATGGAATTTTTGATTTAAGTTTTTTGATCTGTCTGTATTGACCGCTAACTCAACTTATACTTGCAACGTTGATAAGATCTTTGATAAGAACCATTTTACCATCCGCTTTACATGTCATTTTCATAATTGCAAGATTAATGTCATCATCATATGATGAAATACATTTATTTTGTAGACTTTCTACAATATACAGAGTACTTCTGATGTAGTAGTACAATTGAAAAGACGGTTAATCTACATATAAAAATAAGCTGAAAATGTAGAGTAAGAGTTTTTGATACAGTAACACTCATTCATCCATACTGTGTTCGTTAAATCCGCTCCTATACATATTTCGCTTATTCTGACTTCAATTTTTATTATAATATAATATTATTGTACATGTGTATAACAACCAATATTATTCGACATAGCTTTTACAGTAATGAAATTCTTCAAAAAAGTGTTTGGCACGTAAATATTTTTTACACCAAGCACAACGAATTATAGCTAATTCTCCGTATATATCGCAACGATGAATTTTGTCAACCTGTTTTGTAAAACAATAATCGACTGGATTTTCATAGCGTGCCGAACGTTCTTCTATATATCCACTTTTGTACCACGAATGCTTAAACAAATTTTGGAATCTAGGTGAAGACAACTGATTATGTACAAGAGATTGGAGTTTTATGATATTATTTCGTTGATGTAAAATAACGTCATGATTCAATAAAATAACCTGATCGGAAAAAGTTTTTATGAAATTTTTCCATATTCGAAAACCAAGAACATCAAGAGGCTATAGTCTTCCGGTCGCCTTTTTCGGTATCGTCAGAAAAAGTACTTCTTTTCCTTCAGGAACAAGATCATGCAAAACATTTGGACAGTGTCCACTCCATGAATCTAGTAGGAGAACATTTCGGGATCCCATGTTTGTTAAAAATATTTCAGTAAACCAAGTTTTAAAGTGCTCTGAAGTTAATTTGCCGGTTTTTGCAGCAGAAACATGAACATTTGGAGCATTGAATAAACTTTCTTTTACTCTTGGTCCGAACTGTCCGCTTGATTCCTTTAAAATTATGTAAAGCGGTGAAAGCAATTTTCCATTTGCAGATACAGTAGGTTGTATGGTATAACTATGAATGATGATATGGACTGTACGACAGCTTCAATGGTTTTTGATCCCTTTGCAGCTAGCGTTCGACCAGAATGAAGTTCTAAATTAAAACCACTTTCGTCCGAATTAAATACATTTTCTATACTATAACTATTAATATTCGGTTTCACAACTTGAATAAAATTATCGATAACTGTATCTATTTCATGAGAATTTTCACGTTCCCGGTAAGTTACAAATTTTGTTATTTTACGCGAAACTATTCCATGCAGTTTTTTTAATTTAAATATCCACCACTTTCCTGCTTTAAATGTTGGCAAATCAATGTTTTCTTTTGCTTCTAACGCCCATTTTCGAATATCAATATCATGGACTATGGATCCTCTTTCAAGAGCATCACGAAACATCGAAAGAGTAAAATCCGAATTTTTGAACGTGTTTCGGGAATCAAAAATTCCATCGGAATAATTAAAAGAACTATACACTATAATACATCGTTGAATTCATAATAGGCGCTTTTATTGATTGAAAAAAAAGTAAAGGTTTTCAAAACGGAGGGGGAGGGGGAATTCAATTTTGCAAAAAGGATGATTTAAAATAAAAACTTACACGTAGCTTTATAGACCGCAAGAATCGGTATAACTTTTATTTCAACTATATTTTTATATCTTTTGTTGTTTACGATTTATAAGCACGTATATAGGAAGGGCGGTTCGGATAAAATGGTTGATATCTCCCTCAAAGTGAAAAATGGGCTCCAATAAATTACATTTATCTTCATAAACAGGTCTAATAAATATTTATGTAAAGTTTCATAAAAATCAGAGTGTAAGCTAGAGCATTTTATGGATTATTTCGTATCCGAGTTAAGAGCGAATGATGTTCTGTACGTGATAGATCCGTCCGCGAGGGCCAATTCGGAATATGATCAGAAAACGAAGGACAGACGTAAGCACAAAGTCAGAGATATACTAATTGACAGAATAGATGTGAATTATCATAGAAAGATAGTAAATATTAAGGATCCGGTAGAATTACTAAATAAGATTCGCGATTTGCCGAGATGTGAAGTGAATTTGACATCGGTCAGTCTGAGGCAACACCTCTAATATTAAATATTTCGCGAATAAAGAAAAGATAGTAGAGTTTATAGATCGGTTTGAAGAAATCCTCCGAAACTATGAGAATATTCCGAATGAACAGCCCATTTCTGAGAATGAGAAAAGAGATGCGTTCTACAACGCAATAGTGATGAGTGTCCCTCAGATACAGTCGGTGAATATCCTCTTTAAGACCCAACATGAAAGAAAGATGAGTTACAAAGAGCTAAGAAATTATATGATACAGTCGGAAGCAGAGAAATCGGCCGGAGGCCCGAGCCAGCCGACGGCTCTGGCGGCTGCGGTGCCGTTCAGGAAGCCCGTGTGGTGTTTTAACTGCGACGACAATGGCCACGTGGGACGAGACTGCCCTCACCCACCGGGAGCAAAGAAGTACTACCGGTGTGAGAGGTTTGGAAACCAGGTGGCAAAGGATTGCCCATTCTCCGATACGAGACGTGAAGGACTAGAAGGGGCAAGAGCAACGAGGTACGTAAACAGTAATTTTCATAAACGACCGGAACATAAAAGTATTCGCGGAAGCCGGGGAGGGGTAATCGGGAAGCCGCGGTAGTAGAGGAGATAAGAGAAAAGCGAGTGATGTGGGTAACGATGAGAATGTGAAGAGAAATAGACGTGATAACGATTGCAACCGGTTCGGGGATAGAGGTGGAAATGTTAGACGCGGGAAATCATGGTCTAGGAACAACGGGAACAAAAATTACATCGGTAGGAAGAATCTGCCCGGACAGGAGGATAAAGGACTGAATAAAGGTGAGATCCTGACGGCGAGAGCAGAGAAACTGACGTCAGATGAGACAGTTAGCGACGGTACGGGAAAAATAGAGGCGACTGACCGCGGGAAATCCTCCGGATCAATAGTTAAGTTCTTAGTAGATTCAGGGGCAACCGAGCATTTGGCGAATTCTAGGCTCATTTTCAGGAGATTTGACGAGGGACAGCATAATACCATTAGATGTGCAAATAAGAGACCGTCAGCGAATCTGAAAGCGGAAGCTATAGGTGAAATAGTAGAATCTACAATGAATAACAAAAACCTTGTTCTGAACAATGTAATATATGCCAACTCGCTGACAGAAAATTTGCTGTCACTCGGAAAGTTTGTGGATAAGGGCTTGAGCATATACTTGGACAACAAAATCGTTGACATATATGATCCGTTCTCTAACGAGACATTTATGTCGGGCATCTATGCAAAACTATACTGGATAGTGGAACTAGAAACGAATACAGAAGGTTGTAATAGCGACGAGACTAGTGGCGGAAGGAAAAATAGACTGGTGGCCTGTCTGCCGACTAAAAGAGTTAATCAAGAGACGAGATATACAACTAGGAGTGTGACGAGGAAAAATATTGACGAACAGGGAGATGTGGATGATGAGAGCAAGACCAGAAAAGAAATACTGGAAGATGACGAGAGACATGAAGGAGATGAGAAAGAGAAGAGTGAGTTAGAAGGAACAGACGTCAGCAAAAGGCCTGAAGGAAACGAAAAGGTGCAGAGCGATGAGAAACTGCTGGGAGCAAACGAGAGCAATGAGGAAAAGAGTAAGTTTATGTGTCCCAAATTTTTCGAGTCGGTATGGGACAGACATTTAGAGAACCTTGAGGAGATAGCATGTGTTGAGCTGTTGGACAGCGAAATGCTCAGAGTGGAGAACCTGAGAAAATTCACTAAGGACAATAGGGCACTGTTGTGGCACGTGAGGATGGATCATGCGTCGATAGTCTATCTGAAGACACTGCAGAGGCAGTTCCCTGAGAATGGAGGCCTGAGCAGTGCAAAGTTTGACGAGACAATTTTGGAGTGTGAAGTGTACGCAATCTCGAAGAGTAAAAGATTGTAATTCAAATCGACGAAACACAGAGCGGAAAAACCGATGCAGATTATACATTTGGACGTGATGGGTAAGATAAGTCCGGTGACCTTCCCGAAGGAATATAGATATACATATAGCCACTTTCATTGATGACTACTCACGATTGGCGATGGCATTTCCGAGAACGAAGAGTGAGATGGGATATCATTTTGAAAACTTTGTAAAGATGAGTAGAAACCTGCTGGGCTATGATGTGAAGGTATGCTATCTGAGAACGGATCAGGGAACAGAATATACTGGGGGCTACACAGTAGACATGTTGAAAAGGTTGAGTGCAGAGCATCAATTGTTAAGTCCTGAAACGCCGGAACACAACGGCGTGGCGGAACGAATGAACCAAACCATCTAGAGAAAAGTGAGAGCCTACATTTACGACTCCAAACTTCCTGAAAACATGTGGGATCTGGCGCTGGGTGCAGCAATATATGCGTATAATAGGACACCCCATAAGGCAAATGGAGAGCAAATACTCCTTAATAAATTTGCACCGCAATTTAATTTTGACATGAACCAAATTAGAAGATTCGGAAGCTTGGCATACATGAGAATTCAGAGAAGTAAGTATACAAAATTCGGCTTCACGGGTAGACGAGTTGTGTTGGTAGGCTATACGAGGACAGTATATGTATTGCTGAAGCCAGAGAAAGGGAAGTTTTACGAGAGTCGTGATGTGAAGTTCAATGAAAAACTGATCTATGGAGATAAATATGGAAGTAACTACGCGGTTCTGTAGGCCAATTCAATTTCAATTTGCCTCAGAAAGATCAGCAAACATAAAAAATAAAGTTGCAAGGATGGAGACAGCAATTAAAAATATTAATGAGAGTGTAGTTACAATAGACGGTAAGACATTTAAAATAAACCACAAACTGCTATTTACCATGATCGATGGTAAAATTGCACAGACGATAACTGATACACCATCCATGGCAGTATGTTATATATGTCAAGCAAAACCATCAGAAATGAACAATTTAACAGCTATAAGAAATAAACCTGAAGCTGTAAATGCCCTTAACTTCGGATTATCACCTCTACATGCAAGGATCAAATTTATGGATTGCATTCTTCACATCGCATATAATATACCATTTAAAAGTTGGAGAACAAATACACAGACAAAACCACAAAAAACTGAAAACAAAAAAATAATACAAGAAAAATTTATTAAAAAAATGGGACTGAAAGTGGATGTTGTAAAACAGAATATGGGTACCAGCAATAATGGAAACACCTCCAGAAGATTTGTTGGTAATCCAAAATTAACAGCCGAAATAACAGGAGTGGACGAAAATTTAATTCATCGGTTCGCTGTAATATTGCAAACAATAAATAGTGGTTATGCAATAGATTCAGAAAAATTTGGCATTTCTTGCAAAGAAACTGCCGATTTGTACATACATTTATACAGCTGGTATAATATGCCGAATACAGTACATAAAATTCTTTTACATGGCAGCAAAATAATAACAGCTGCCATGTTACCAATAGGAATGTTAACCGAGGAAGCCCAAGAAGCAAGGAATAAAGATTATAGGCAGTATCGGTTGAAACACTCCAAGAAATGTTCTCGGATATATACCAATGAAGATACGATGCATATGCTTCTAGCTTCTTCCGACCCATATATAAACAGTTTAAGATCAGTGCCAAAAAAAACAAATTTTGGAAGTGAATGACAATGTGAGGGCTTTACTCGCCGAGGACAATGATTAAGTAATTACAACATAATAAATATATATGTATAGCTATCCTTATTTTATTTTTTTATTTGAAACGTACTTGTTTTTACAAATCGCAAAACGATTCGTTTCATATGCATTATTATTTCATTACTATTTCATTTGTATTATAAATGTATCATAATGTTTGCAACGAGAAAAATATTGCTTAATTTTTCGACTTTTAAAACAAATTATTACTTCATTTTGGATAAACCATTTTGTTTTTTGAAATTTTGACTTCAGATTCATAATCAGCGACCTCAAATACATCGACATACCGATTTTGACGCAAATTGAAGCCGTCATGTTGATGCTATCCAATATTTTTTCCGCAAAACGGCTAGTTTGAACCACTGTGCGACGGAAGGACCCCCAGTAAGCTGCCACCATAAAGAGGAACTTCGAGGCCGGCGACAGCACCACCACCCCTTCCAAGAAAGGGGGCAACGCGGGACCCGCGACAAAGGTCCATTAGCCCAACAACGGCGGAAAGGCAGCCGAATGGAGCCATCTATCGCCGAGCCCGAAGACCACACAGCCCGCAGCCAGCCCCGTCGAGTCTCCATCAGCCCCATCGATCCCGATTATTGGCCGATCGATAACAGATCAATCCTAGATCCGGAAGATGTCCCAATTCAACCCCAACCCCTTCCCAAAGATTCCTTGCAATGGCAATTAGCGTTACGACGTCATATAGAGCTGTTAGCGTCAGCACGTGTTCAAGGGTTGACACGTGTCAGGGTCAATGCATTTTGGGCTTTGACCTGAGTTTCAAGGATTTCTTAGGATTCTTTAGACTATCGATACCCCGAGCCATATGTCTGTCATCGGACTTGGGCCGGCGGTGGTTGATACTTGAGGTGCGACGAATTTTAAGAGTCGCGGATGTTTTGTTTATGGAACGGCGATAGAGAGTTCGATCGCCGATTCTCGAAGGAACGCGCGTGTGGCCGATGACCCGAAGTCATGGTGCTGCATGGCACGTGTAAAAAGATAAGGTTGATCTAGAAGGATCTGGCCACGGAGTGGGGAAGATCTTGCATCTTCTGGTAGGAGGACCATGAGGAACGGCATGGCACTTACCCCAGAACCTTGATCGAGGGTACTTCTTCAAAATTATTCTAACAGAGCAATTTAGAGAGCGATTAGGAAAGCGATTTTAAGAGTATTAACAGAGAGTTTCAAAGCGGTATCGAGTGGCCATTGTGAAGTGTGTATGAACCGTGCACGACGTGTTGGTGAGTCCTTCCGATGTTACAATTGTAAAGGTTTGAGTCTGGTAACGGCAATGTCCGCGTCCGCGCATTGTAATTCCGTGACTCGCGCCCGCGATAACCCGTTCCTCCCCTTGAAGATTCCCTTGAACCATTTCCCTCGATCGCGTAACGCACACGAACCTTTCTGCACACCCACCGTCCTGAGATTTCCCTTCCCTCGACGATCCTCCTTGCGAACTCCCCCGCGTAGTGATTGTTACGGTAGACCCCGATTGAGCCGCGTACCCGACCCCTGAAGATCCCCGATTTTCCTTTTCCTTTATTTGCCACAGCGAGCGGCTGGCGCCCAACGAATTTTTATCATTGTGAAAAAACTAGACCTTGTAAATTATAGAATGCGTCTACGCAATTGCGGGTCACAGTAGATAATTGTTAATGAAAATATTTATTACACAATGTCAGATGCTGCCTCTATTAAAATAGAGCAGCAAGACACCCGGATGGAAATACCAAAAGAAGAAGAAGAATGTAAGTTTTCAGTTATACTTGTATATATGTACAGTGGCGAGCATATAAATAGGGAAATAGGTCCATCAGTACTTAACACGATATAATTTCGTGTTTCTAACTGTATTTCCTTGTCACTCTTTGAGCTTTAGTTATTCGTAGTCTAAGCTACAATGTAGTACCAAAACATTGCGTGTTCCTTTGTTTACAAGCAGTCAGTAGAGCTCAAGTCTTATTAGTGGTAACATTCTTAACGAGCATCTAAATAGGGAAAACTGAATTTTTCATTTCCAGAGTATATTTCGGTAAGTTTATGTAATTATAAAGTGCAGATAGACGTGGTAGTTGAAAAATGTAGTTAATAATATGACTGTTTATACATATGTAACGACCCAGAGATAAGTACGTCACTGCACCGACGTATAGGGAGAGCGGTTCCCCAAGAAGGCGACTCGTATGAATGAATTAGGGATTATAGGTTCGTGTGGTGTGCGGTTGAGGAGTAAAATCCAAACATTAATGTGCTAGACTAAAGATTTATTCAAGTAAGTAAATATCTAATAACTGAATGTGCTTCTCCTCAATATAATATAAAATAATAATGCTGGTATAACAATAAGTGCGGGCTAGAATGTGGAATACAGTAAGAAATTATAATAAGTACGCCCTAGATTAGAAAATACAATGAAAGATATATGATTAGTAATTAGTAATTAAAAAATAGTACGCGGCTCTGACGATAGGTACAGCCAACACTCTGAATAATGACCAACTACACTAAGTATCGGAAATTATCAACGACAGCAACTCGTATTCCCTCAGATGTGAACGGACCATTCTACAGGTCGCAATCGGTTTCTGGGCAAGCCAGAGCTATGTGTAGTATAGGCCGAGATCAAGGAGCTCCGCTCCTCGCTAGCTCTTTACACTTGATAGGTGACTCTAAACCCGCATGTAGTGAACGCGTTGCGCACCATGAGTAGAAGGCCTGTAGATCTGTAGAAACTTGTACTTATCGCTGTAAGGAATTTAATTTGGCACGGGTTACTCTGTCGCTATATCCCTACCTAAGTGGTTCAGCGCTGAGCAACCGTAGCCATTCCTCTATTACTAGAGTGGTAGCTGCACTCGACCGAAGTAGAAGTCGAGCTGAGCATGGTCGAAACCAAACTGATTTTCTCCGCGTGGCACGCCTCTATTTATAGTCAGATTTTGCTGACATAGCATTTTTTTTTCTATATAGAATTTCTTTCGTCTTCTGGAATTCCCCATCACGTGTCTCTCAAGCACCCCTACTCTAGATTCTCACCCCACCACGATATCATCGGGGTTGCGCTGGCGCACATATGGTCGCACGTTGATAATTTATCGATAATCTAGCTTACCGACTGACTTACCGACTAGACATTTATCGACCCTTACGACTGATTCTTAAATTGGGGTACCGCTGAGATGTTACACATAGAAATGGGTCGTGGAAAACATTACGGCGACAAAGCGTGCAGAAATTCACTGTCTTTGAAATGAGAAATTAACACTTCGTGCAATTTCTGAGCGTCTTAAAATTTCAATTAATGCTGTCCATCAGGCACTGAAGCATATCAAAGTGAATAAGAGTATTAATAACAAAATACGCAGTGAAAGACCACGAAAAACAACGCCACAATTCAACGGAACAATACATCGTCTTTCAGAAGCCGACCGATCTTGAACTGCAGTCGACATTCGTCGCGAAATTTCAACAGCAATGGGTACACAGATTAGTGTCCATACTGTTCGGCGACGTTTAATTGAATTTGGACAAAGAGGTCGTGTCGCACTTAAAAACCTTTCATAAGCAAGCGAAACCAAAGGCAAGATTAGCGTTTGCTAAAGAGCATCTTCTCTGGACAAGGTAACAATGAGCCAAAGTCATCTTCACTGATGAATCCAAATTCAATTGCTTTGGATCAAATGGAAGATGTTACGTAAGACGGCGAGTAGGTGAAAAATTTGATATAAAATGCTTGAAGTCGACCGTTAAAGGAAGAGGAGGTTCTGTAATGGTTTGGGCTGGTATGACTATAAAACGGTCCTGGTCCAATTTGCCATATTAATGGTATTATGGACCAGCATCTCTATGTTGACATCTTGGACAGACATTTAATCCCTTTCACTCAAGAAAATATGCCGGAAGAGTGGATGTTGCAGGCTGATAACGATCCCAAATACACGTCCCGAAAGGCAAAGCGATTTTTGGAAGAACATAATGTTAATGTTATGCGTTGGGCATCACAGTCGCTCGATTTAAATCCAATCGAGCATCTTTGGAATGACGTGGATAAAGAAATTAAAATGACAAAACCTTCAAATGTAAACAATTTATACAAAATAATCGAAGATGCTTGGAATAATATTTCAATCGATCGTTGCATTCGACTTATTGATTCTATGCCTCGTCGCTGTGCTGAAGTCATCAAAAAGAAAGGTGACCTAACGAAGTATTAGTTACCTATGTTAAACCTGTTGGTAATTATTGAGATTAGGTTACACCTCACCGATTTTGATGAAATTTAAATATGTTTCAAAACTCAACATTTTTAACTTTTTCCTATACATATAACTGCCGCTCGGCCTTAGTTTTCGAGATATTTTCGAAAACCTGCTGCTACTACTACAATGAATTCTACGTATACCTATGCATCTACGGCGGCGTATGAGTCAGCAACGGACCGCCGCTTATCTACTGTTTCCACAAACACATGGCGGCGGTCAAAACGCCATAGATATAACGGGTAAATGTTTTGAAACCATACTTATAGTCGGTAGTACAAATTTTTCGGGACGAATAGCAGACATTGGATTTTTAAAGGCGTAGGCGGAGCCTCACACACCTGCTCCATAAAATATAATCTAACCTAACCTCACCTAATTATTCTGTTGATGGAGGATGCATAACTGTGTAAATATGTAAATAGGATAATTAAGTTAGGTTAAGTTATAATTTATGAGGAAGGGGTGTCGATGCTTTTAGATTTTGAATTTTTTCGGAGGCAATATGTATCTATAGATTAAACAAATATAAACTGTCAATACCGTGTTAAAAAGGTCACGCGTTATATCTATGGCTTTTCGACCGCCGCGATGTGTTTGTGAAAACAGTAGATAAGCGGCGCACAGTGCGTCGCTTAATGGAAAAAATCATAAAAATCAGTATTTTCTTTTCTGATAATCTGTAATATGAATGTACTCTAGAGTCTTTATATGTACTCTTTTTCGTTTTATTAAACAAAATAAAGCGCTGACCATACAGAAAACAGGTTTCCATGGACACAGTCTGTTTACCTTATGTCCCTCGTTATATCGAAACGTTTTCAGCGTCAAATTATTGAATTTAAGAATAAATAAAGTAACTTCTAATGGATCATTCAACTGAAGGTATTAAATACTCTTTATTTTGATCCTGAAATGGTTTTTTTATTTACTGTAAACTCAGTTTTATTATCTCGAAGTTATACATCCATTAAGTACCTAAATTATATGATTCTCTTACATTAATTTAACTTTTCTCGAAAAAGGTAACACTTGTCGTGAGATTTTTGTGGGAAGAAAGATTTTCTAGAAAGAGCTACGAGACCGGCGACAGACCTTCAACCCTTCCAAAAGAAAGGAGCAACGCGGGACTTCGGAAAATTGGACGAAGATGCCCAGAAGTTTGCAAAGGCCCACCCGGAGCCATCTGTCGCCGAGCCCGAAGACCTCAGCCCACCCGTCGCCGCAGGAAATCCGTCAGCCCCATCGACCCCGATCACCGGCAGATCGACAATCGATAATCGATCTATCCCGTTGCCGGAAGAGGCCCCCTTCCTAGTCCCATCCCCTCCCCAAAACCATCCCGCGACGGCGAACCGTCATTGAGCCCTAGGCTATAGAAAGCGTAATATGTAGAGAGAGATTTTGGTGAGCGAGCGAGAGTCGGGTAGAAGTGAGGTGCAAAAAAGTAAAGCGATTTGTGAGAGGGTGTTGGCGAGAGTGCGGAGTGCACCGTACGGTGAGTCCCCTTAAGTACCACGATTGTAAAGTATGAGTTCTGGCAACGGCAATCTTCGCCGGCGTACATTCGCGATCGCGTATCGTTTGACGCTCCGCTATTACGTTGCGAAACGCCTTAGTCCATCCCCTGTCAGTCCCGTCTACGAATCCTCCTACGCGTAACGTGTACGAACTTCCTGGAACCTTTCCCTACCCTGAGATCTCTCCCGACCCGAAACGGTCCGCCTTGCGTACTCCCCCGCGAATTGTTGTAAGGACGTAAGTGCCACGAGTCCCATCCCCTGTAAGCACCCGCAATTACCCCTTTCCCTTTTGATTCGATCGCCACAGCGAGTGGCTGGCGCCCAACGTGATTATAGATTTTGTACCGCAGAGTGAACCCCCAAGAGGGTCACAATATATACACCATTATTAGACAATTGATGTTATTTAAATCCTATTACCAACATATTCTATATTGTTTTATTTTAAATTGTGTTTTTTATTGTAGTTTACATTAATAATAACGTAGATTTAAATTTGAAATAGTCCGAGTGTTAAAAACTTCGAACGGTGCAACTTCAGGGTGTGTGCTCTACTCTCCTTCCTCCAGAAACCAGTCGGCAGAGAAATAGCAGCAATAGGAGTTTTTCCACATAATCCGGTGAGTCGTTTCCATTACTCTTCCGGTCGTTTTATGAACGTTTTGCCAAGGACTTTCCAGTAGTCAATTTTGATTGTAAGAGTCTTCTTCAATTGGAAATTCCTAATTCTAAATTGTATTTCATCACATGTATTTGTCTATTTCCGGCCAATAATTGTGTGTCTCAAATCTAAATTGTACGCGAGCTAAATCTGCGTTATCTTATATTTAATCGCATTATTATATCTCATTATATTTTAATATTTTACACCTTGTAACGTGGTGACACCCGTGCCCCCCCGTTACAATCGCTGCGCTTTCCCGCACGTTACACCTCCACCTCAAAACCACCCGTAACCCTTCCCTCACCTAACCCTTTCCCCCTGTTCACCGGTGTCGGGCCGATGGAGGCAAAAGAAGACGAACAAGGAACACCCACAGCAGGAGCTACGAGGCCGGCGACAGACTCCTAACCGTCCTCCGAGGAAACGGAGCAACGTGGGACTCCGAGGAAAGAGCCAAAGTTGCCCGGACCATGCAAACGTCCACCCGGAGCCATCTGTCGCCGAGCCCGAAGACCTCAACCCACCCGTCATCGCGGGATATCCGCCAGCCCCATCGACCCCGAGCACCGGTGTATCGAAGATCGATAATCGATCTATCCCGTTGACGGAAGAGGCCCCCTTCCTAGTCCCATCCCCTCCCCAAACCATCCCGCGACGGTTTCGTCGTCGCAGCAGCGACGGCGAACCGTCATTGAGCCCTAGGCTAAGCGAGAGTACGGATTTAGAGAGAGCGATTTTGGAAACGAGACAGATTGTGAGCGAGAGAGTGAGAGAAGTTTTGGGTGAGTCCCTTAACGTACCTATTGTAATTGCGAGATCGAGGCAACGGCTATTTTCTCCGCCCGCGCATTGTTCGACGTAGAGACGACTCCCCCTTTTCCGCTTTTCCCCCTTTTGATTTCCCAACCACAGCTATTTCCTCATTCGCGTAACGTAGACGAACTTTCCCGCGAACCCCTCTTCCGACCCTAGAGACTTCCCTGCCCACGATAATCCTCCTTGCGTACTCCCCCGCGAAGCATTGTACGGACGTAAGTGCCCCGAGACCCATCCCCTGTAAGACACCCACAATCACCCCCCTTTTTCCTTTTTTGATCTTGATCGCCACAGCGAGTGGCTGGCGCCCAACGTTTGAGAAAGAATATTGTAAAGTAAAGTGCGAGCAGAACAGTGTAAAGAGTGAACCCCCGAAGAGGGTCACAACCTATATATTATTATTATATTTCAATATTTTATATACTTCATAATATTTCAATATTTTATATACTCTTCACATTTCAATATTTTATATATTTTATACCTTTCAATATTATATGTATTCCATTATATTTTAACATTTTTATTTTATAATATACCATTTGATTCATTTTAATCAAATCTAATTCTCTTTGACATAACCTTTATTAGCCTCCTTCATAAATCCTATTATATTAGCGATCTGATGAAAGGGCCCGTATGGGACTAGCGTATCTCCGAACCCACAAATATTTAATAAATTTTCCGGCTTGACGGCGCGCAGTGGGACAAAACTGCTTTTGGCGATCAAAATTCTGTAACTTCGGTTCTATTGGAAATATTTTAATGAAATTTTGGGAAGTTTTTACCTACATTATAATACTTAAGTTGTATTAATATAAATCATATTGAACTACAGGGTGTCAAGATATTACGTATAAACTGTAACGCGTTCAATATGCTTCACTTGTTAGACATAGTTTATGTTATTTAACAAAAATTTGACTTAAAACTGTTAATAACTATAATGAAAACGGATATAATAATTAAAAAATGACAAGACATGTGTTATTATAATATATTTATTTATATTTATTATGATCTATACCAAATCATTCGTGAAAATAGTTTCAACAATTATGAAAATTTATTATGGCATATTGCAAGGCCGAAATAAAGTTTTAGATGACGAATATACATGTTGAATGCAGTTAACTGGTTAATAATCGTATCTGGTACTGCTTTTCCATCATCGTGCGCTGCGGCCAAGATGGGTGTAATTTATTTCAATCGCCATTTTTTTGAGCAGTGGCAGATTGAGGCAGCCGTTTTTTTCTGATTCTGATAGAGGAAGGTTCACTCTTTACTACAGTAATAATCACACCCTGCACAAATGTGCACATTTTTTTTAAATCAAGCGCAAAGTTGAGATTTTAGTTAAATTTATTTCGTTTCAATCAGATCCTATTATTTAAAAAGTTGTTAACATTTTAACTTATTTTATGCACTGAATAGAATCTATACTAATCTAGTAAACTTTGTAATTCATTTGAATTTTATCTTTCCGAGTAAAAGTTATTAGAATCGTACATTGAAGTTACGGATAATATCATCAGCGTTTCGTTTTGACAAATTTCTACTGACTTTGAGTGCAAACCACAGCAAAACGAAAGCAAATATGAAAAAACGGATTACACTACGATAAACTACAGTTTATTCTCTATCGATGTATGTAATTAGTTTTTCAATTTTCGAATTCACGAAAATCGAATATTGATCGCCAAAAGCAGTTTTGTCCCACTGTGCGGCGGTCCGATGGTGACGCATACGCCGCCGCACATGCATAGGTATACGTAGAAGTCATTGTAGTAGTAGCAGCAGTTTTTTGAAAATATCTCGAAAACTAAGGCCGAGCGGCGGTTATCTGTATAGGAAAAGGTTGTTCAAAATGTTGAGTTTTACAACATATTTAAATTTCATCAAAATCGGTGAGGTGTAACCTAATCTCAATAATTACCAACCTGTTGTTCATATCGATTACATTGTAAAACACAATACACTTAATACATAAATCTATATTTCCCTATTTATATGCTCCCCAAATATTTCCTTATTTTAGGTTCCGTATTTTTTTTACTGACAATTAAACTGAGTTAATTATCGAAACTTTATGCCACAGTGAGCTTAAGGATTATACTCTTCATATGTGCAAAGAGAAAAACAAACATAATAACTGCAACTGTAAAACAATGTAATATGTATTGACGGACCAATTTCCCTATTTATATGCTCGCCACTGTAAGCAGAGCACAACCCGCTCACCCTAAGCCCACAGGAGTGGAAGAAATTCATTTCTTCCCACAGGGCTTCGGCCCCGAGGGGACCTCCTCGGAGGTCCGGACCGGAGCACCAGAGCTCTCGACGCCATGGCTGACCTGGCGAAGAGATCTCTGGCCAACGGGCCGTAGCATTGCACTACGCTACGACCTGGCAGCTCCCATAGGTACAGCGGCCATAGGCGCCTAGCTTCGTCAATCCCGTGGTTGACCCGGGATGACCAAGCTAGTACGCGTTCATAATCTTTGCCGGTGCTTCCGCAGGGATTCCGAACGCTACCTTACTCGGCACCGCATTCTGCCTTTGGCAGCCGATTCCGTTCAGCTTCGCGGCGCTACCCAGGCTGGCCAGGATTGGTCGTCGACTCGTTCGCTGTTCGGTTCTACCTCGGCGTACGAGAAGACGAGCCGCGTGAGGCAAGCGGGCAGCAACTCCACCGCAGCGCGAAACACCGCAGCGCGATTGAATAAATACCGTCGGCCCAACCGGGCCAATCCCATCCCGACTCGACCTCTCTTGCGTTTGCGTACGTTTGCGTTTGTTTGCGTTCGCGCTCCGTTCAGCGCTTTCACTCCGCGCTCCGACATCGCGCCGTTAGTTGTAAGACCGCGTAGCGATGGCTACGACCTGCGCTAGAATTAAGGCCGCGTACTTTCTGTGACGGACCGGGTTCCGACCGTAGTTCATAAGTCCTGTACATTAGGCTTAAGATTGGCTCCACGCGTCTAACCACCAGACGACATTTTGATTGTAGCTCCCGAGGCAGGAGAGCACCGCCCGACCAACCGGCGTGGGTAGCCGCCGCTAGGAACCCCACTTCTTTCTGAATAAATACTTTATTTTTCTACTAACACCGACTCGTTATTTACCGACCTGTTCCCATGCGAACCCTGGCACGGGGAAAACTGCCGCGGTGCGCAACGCCGTGCGCACCAAACCGACCGACCCCGTTACAACCTTCAGTCGATATTATTCGTTTGCATGTGTAAATTACACTGTGTATACGATATACATGGCAGTAATACACATGCAAACTATATACTACTTTATATAACTTTATATATCTTTCACAGAGTAATTATACTGTATGTTTCCTTCTGCAGGTAATATACTGAAGATGCTGAAGGACAACATTGTGGAGAAACCCCTGCAGCAACGAGTCTACAGCGCCGTGGCAGCGGTATTGAAGGCAGCGCGGCAGTGCAAGCGGTGGCAGATGGCAACGAAGGACCGCATCAAGAAGATAGAGCATCTCGTGCAAGTAGGTGTATGCCAAGTTTTGGAAAACTTGCCTACACCCCTGCACGCGATGATTTCCGCCCAGATACGCAACGAGGGAAAACCCATCTACAGATGACGCTTCACGGAAGAGGAAAAGATACTAGCTTTAAGTATTTATAAGCAAAGCCCAAAAGCGTTTCGATATTTGTCAAAATTATTTCTTTTGCCAAGTATCGAAACGCTTCGGAAATTATTGTCGCACATTCCAGTAAGAGCTGGAATTTGCGACAACGTATTCCGTGAACTCGAAGAGCGGTCCGAGTCCTTTCCAACCGTGAAAAGCAGATACACTATTCTGCTTTTCGACGAAATTAAATTACCGCCGTCACTGGTCTAAAATCCTTCAATGGACATAGTTGAAGGATTTGTAGACTCCGGTTTTTCGCGTTCTTTAGATATCGCGGATCATGCCATGGTGTGGATGTTGAAAGGCATAGACGAAGTGCGACCTTGGAAGCAACCTGTCGCATATACTTTTTGTAGAGGTAGTTCTTCCGCGGAGATCATCGTTAGGATGTTTAAAGAATTAGTTCGCCGTGCATGTCAGGCCGGGATTGTAGTTGTAGCCTCAGTTTGTAACCAAGGCAGCACGAATTGTAAGGCAATACAATGCCTAATAGATTATTCGAAGAGTAATCTATCTTTCAGCAGTCGAATCCATTCCAATTATAATTCATGAAAAGGAAATCGTGCCTCTCCTCGATCCTCCGCACCTATTAAAGTGCATGCGGAACAATCTTTTGACTAAAGATTTGCAATTCAATTTAGCGGATAATCTTCCACGTGTGGCTAAATGGTCACACGTGAAGGATTTATATTTTATTGATAGCAGTAATGCTTCTTCTCAGGACCGAGTTCTGAAGAAGCTTTCTGCAAAGCATGTAGTAGTTGATAAAATTAGAAAAATGAAGGTGAAGTATTGGGTGCAGGTTTTTAGTCAATAGGTTGGGTCCGTAATGACACTCATGAGTTGCAATAAACTTAAGAGTGTGTGCGGTACGCGAGAAATGCCATTAGAAGGTGTTGACACTGCTCGATTCATTCATTTTATGAATGATATTTTCGACAGTATCAACAGTAGTCGTCCTCTTCCGGTAGTAGATATGAACTGCGAAAGACCCAATATCTGGAATGTAGGCATTAATGTTTTTCGAAGTATGAAATTTATTAAAAGAAAGTTTGCGGATAAAGAGCGTCCACTGGTAGTATGCAATTGGATTAGAACGTTACAAAATTTTAAATTTTTGACAAAACTTCTAGGCAATCTTGGATTTTCTCACTTTATCGGTCGCAATTTTAACCAAGATGCCTTAGAAAATTTTTTCGGTCAGATTAGACAGCATGGTACGCGAAATACTAATCCAACGTGTATTGCCTTTCACGGGTATTATAGGACATTGCTCTTAAATTCCTATTCGCAGTTGGTAAGTACGGATACTAACTGCGAATCTGAAGAATCCGCAAACTTTTTAATTAGTCTGAAAAAATATTGGTCACCTACTCCAGCTGCATCGATGATCGACAATTCTACTATTTTTCTAAATTACAATGTTTCGGCAGCTTTTGAATCGACTGTATTAACAGTGGTTCAGTATGTTTCACGGGGTGTTCTGAAGAAGAACACCACCTGCAAATTTTGTTTGGCATTAGTTTTTGAAATCAATGTTTCTCAAGGTTCATCGATGCATGCTGCGTGTAGATCATTAATAACGCAGGTAGTATCTATTTGCCTCGCTAATATGCCACATATAGCGCTCCGAACCTTATTGCGACTCTAAAATTATGCATTTCGGAGCATGTGAATTTTAAATTGACATGCTTCGAACATGGCAATTCTTTGATAACATATGTGATACATCAATGTATTATATATGATGTCAAGAATTATATAGAAAGAGTAAATCATGTTATAAATGGATCCGAGGAGCCTGCGTCTTCGGATCCACTTATAACACGAGCTCTTCATATAAGTAGGAAGTAAGTAATGTAATATTATTGTAATGTGTGCAACGTATGGAATGTGTGCAATGTATGGAATGTGTGCAATTTATGGAATATGTGTAATGTATACAGTGTGTGTGAGGAATGCAGTGTATGTATGTGATGAAAATGTCATGAAAATCACGATACCAGCAGGACGGTGGCGATTTTTCGTGCAGAAGTGAGTCAGAAATATGGGATGACAATCCCTCATTCTTGACTGCACTCTCAGGTAAACTGATTACGAAGTTTCGTCAACCGCGTGTGCCCCTGAACGGAAAGGGGAGTCGGGTGAACGGTTTTCCTCGCATTTGTAAACAATGTCATAATTTGCAACATTAATTATGACACTGTTTACAAATGCGAGGAACGCTGTTCAACCGAATTCCCCTTTTGCCTTTTCAGATGCATACGTGCTTGACGAAGCTTCGTAGTCATTTTTCCTGAGAGCGCACTCTTGAATGAAAGATTGTCATCCTACATTTCTAGCTCACTTCTGCACGAGAAATCGCCTCCTTCCTCTTCCTATCGTGATATATATGTTTTGTATTGTATGTATTATAATGTAATCTGCGAGCAAAATGTGTCATTTATTGCATAATTCTGTTTTTTATATTATTTATAATTCTATTTTTTATATTATTTTTATATTATATATATATACACACATTTATTGCAACAAACATTGAATATATTTCCATTACTATTTATATACTGTTGTAATTTTTTCCTTTCCTTTATTTTTATTTTTCTAAGTTTTGAATAAGTACGACCATGCACACGTATATAGGGACCATGTGCTTGTGTGTGTACCTCACCGATATCATTTATATGTGTTTGTAGCGACACCAGCGATCCTGGTAGTGAGGCGTAACACTAATTTTAGTTACAGCATTAAATACGGGAGTTTGGAGGGCTTGCAAGTGAGTCAAATCTGGTTATAGAAGAGATGAGACGCGAATTAGAAAAGATAACAGACAAGATTAGAGGAGAAAGTTCCAAGACAAAGAAAACGGTGGCCACGGTGATCAGGAATGTACGAGCGGTTAGAAAAATTAGAAAATTCGACGGTTGAGAAACCAAAACAGTTATGGGACAAATACCACGCTATAGCTGAATGAACGTACGATCGTTTTAAAGAGGCTCGTGAAAACTTCCAACAGGTAACTACACGTCAGATTCAACAGTGGGCTTTGGCAAGAGCTCGCCAATATGAATCAAATGATTTTGAATTTAAAGCTTCTTACCGATGGGCGTCATATTTTAAAAGGAAACATATTATTCGCCAACGAAAAATTACCAGGTATGTTTCTTCGAAAGAAACTGCAAAATTAGACGAAATAATACAGGCTGCCGAGAAGTTTCGGAAAATGATTAAATTTATAGCTCCACAATTTAACCCAAGATATATCATTAACACAGATCAATCAGCATGTCAGTATCAGTCAACTTTTGAAAGGACATTAACGACAAAAGGGGGGAAAGTAGTTCTCGTCAATAGAAAAAACATTACGAAAACCACCCATACCAGGTCTGTAAATATGAAACCGGAATTTGCCTATACATGGTGCTAGCTGTCGATGTAGTTAACTTCAAACCGCATTATTGACGACATTCGTTTGTTTTGACATCTGATAGAGATTTTCAACCAACAACAATACAAGTTTCACACAACAATATAGTTTTTAATAGTGTTGAACATGTCGAGTTTTGTACCTGGAAACAACGATTTGCGGACAGCATTAATTTTCTGCTATCATTTGAAGAAAACTGCTGCAGAATCGCATCGAATGCTTGTCGAAGCTTACGGTGAACATGCTCTTGGTAAATCACAGTGCTTTGCGTGGTTTAAAAAATTCAGAACTGGCGATTTTGATGTGAGAAACAAAGAACGTGGAAGACCACCGAAAAAATTCGAAGACAACGAATTGCAAGCATTGCTGGATGAAGATGACGCTGAAACACAACAACAGTATGGGAAAGATCCAGAAGATGGGAAAGTGGGTTCCACATGAATTGAACCAAAGACAGCAGGAAAACCGAAAAACCACTTGCGAAATGCTGCTCGCCAGGTACAAAAGAAAGTCATTTCTCCATCGAATTGTGACTGGCGATGAAAAGTGGATATATTTCGAGAATCCTAAGCATAAAAGATCATGGGTAACTCCAGGAGAACCACCGACATCGACTGCAAGGCCAAATCGGTATGAACGCAAGACAATGCTCTGTGTCTGGTGGGATCAGAAGAGTGTGATCTATTATGAGCTGCTAAAACCTGGCGAAACCGTTAATACGGAACGCTACCGACAGCAAATGATTGATTTGAATCAAGCTTTATGTGAGAAACGACCAGAATATCAAAAAAGGCAACACAAAGTGATTTTGCTTCATGATAACGCACCATCACACACAGCAAAACTGGTCAAGGAAACGATTAAGGCGTTTAGTTGGAAAATACTTCCGCATGAGGCTTACTCCTCAGACTTGGCTCTATCTGATTTTCACTTATTTGCATCGATGGGACACGCACTTCCTGAGCAGCGCTTCACATCTTACGAAAATGTACGAAAATGGCTCGATGACTGGTTTGCCTCAAAAGAGGAACAGTTTTATTGGCGTGGCATCCACAAATTGTCAGAGAGATGGGAAAGATGTATAAATAGCGATGACCAATACTTCGAATAAAATATTTTTTATCATCTTCATACAATAAGCGTGTATTTTCTATACAAAAATTCCGATTTCATATTTACATACCTGGTACATACACTGCACAGTATACCATAACAATGGCTGGAACACTGATACCACATGTATTTTTGTGCATGCAGAAATCTAGCGGAAGTTTTGGTCCCATCGTCAAAAAAAAGTAGATGAATTAACCATAGAATATAAAAATCGGTGTACTTTCATTTACGGACACACTCCGATCTGGACCATATTTGGTATATAGTGTAAGGAGATCAAGACGAATCGAATGCGCATATTTTTGACGTGCGGAAACTTCCGGTTCCGGAGACAGAGAAATCCCTGAATTCTGGGGTTTTTCCCCCGATTCTGGTGTTTGAGGACGTCGTCTCAGCGTTTTCTGAGGACCGTACCAGCAATCCTGCTCCGAACGATAAATCTTTATTGTGGTGCTGTTTAGGATACATTATTAGAGCATTATTGTTGACCATCGTATTAAAGTGTCATTTTTGGACCGGATCAATGGACATTCCCTCGCCCAAGGATCTCACTGGCACCTGGAGCCAAGCCCGCCTCTTCCGTGAAGCCAATTTGGATGACACCCAGAAATGCCTTTTGTGGTGCATGGAAGTTGGAATCTTGCGCAACAGCTACACCTGCCGAGGACACCGGAAACCATGCGTTTTGCGCGAGAAGCACTCGAGACTCGCTTGGTATTGCCTCAAGTGCCGGGACAAAGGATGGCGCACTGTAACCAAAGGATCCATCCTTGAGGACATTAGACTCTCACCTGGAAAAGTCTTGATGCTCGCCCACTGTTACGCCAACCTGGACCTTTGGGAAGCCTGCATGTTCGGACCGGAATCGGATGTACCAGGATTACAAACTGTGGCCCACTGATCCGGGAGAAGATCCTAGACAACGCATCCGATCTGGAGCAGGCTGACGGCAAGATAGGAGACCCAGGAAAAATTGTCCAGGTGGATCAGGCTCAAATTCGCAGGTGCAATTACAATCGATGCCGGAGGAGCGAGAATGAGAACACCTGGGTTATCGGGATGATCGATAAAGATGGTAACCTGCGCATTGAGATCTGCGAAAAAAAGGATGCCAAGACACTGACCCCGATCATCCAGAAGAATGTCCAGGAAGGAAGTGAGATCCATACGGATGGCTGGCTCGCTTACCGGAAGCTTGGTGGCAACACGCACAAGTGGGTTAACCACAAGAAGGAGTTCGTAGCCGAGGATGGGACCCATACCAATATAAGGGATGAGTCACAATGGAAGGCACTCAGGCGTAGATTCACACCTGGAGGATTACGTCATGAGCATATCGGATGCCATCTCGTGGAATACCTTTGGAGAAGGAAGTGTAAGCGCGATGGTCGTGATTTTGTTTGTCGAGCTTATAAAATTGTTGAAATATAAATAAACCGGAGATTTATATACAATTTAAAAAATTATATCGCCTTTCCTTGCTTATTTCGTTCATTCTGTTCTGCTTAGTTTGGTTTGGTTTGGTTCATCTCGCTAGACAGCCCGTCCGGCCACTTCGCCCGCTGGAGCATGGAGCTCCAGCATTACGACTTTACGGTGCGCTATCGGCGGGGAGAGAACAATTTGGTGGCCGATGCGCTATCCCGCCAGCCAGAGAACCCACCGGAAGAGGAAGCGGACGCCGTCAACGAACCGGACCAGTGGTATGATCGGGTCCGACAAGCGGTCAAGGCCGACCCAGGGAGACACCCGGAATACCGCCTGCAAAACGACCAGCTGTACCGCCGCATACCAGACACCACGGGCCTCCACCCCGACCTGGAGTGGAAGGAGTGCGTCCCGAAAAACCGTCGGACAGGCGTCCTGACGGAGAACCACGACGTACCGACCGCCGGCCACCTAGGCATCCGCAAAACCAACGCCCGGCTGGCGCGCCGCTACTACTGGCCAGGCATGTTTCGCGACGCCGCCCGTCACGTGCGCAGCTGCCCAAGCTGCCTCGCACACAAGGTGCTACAGCAGGCTCCAGCCGGTGCCATGTACTCGACGCCGACCAGCAGCCCGTGGGAGGTAGTGACCGCCGATCTCATAGGGCCCCTGCCACGATCCAGAAGGGGCCATACCACACTCCTGGTGATGCAAGACAAATTCACCAAATGGGTCGAACTCCAACCGCTCCGCCAAGCCACCGCGCCAGCCGTCACCAAAGCATTCCGGGAGCGGATAGTGATGAGGTTCGGCCGCCCACGCCTGATCATTACCGACAACGGCCGCCAGTTCGAGAGCCGCGACTTCACCTCCCGCATGGCCGCCTACGGGATAGAACACCGCAAGACACCGCCATACACACCACAGTGCAACCCGGTGGAGCGCACCAACCGGGTACTGAAGACGATGATCGCGCAGGCCACAACCGCTGACCACCGAGACTGGGACGAGTGGCTACCAGAGCTAGCCTTCGCATACAATACCGCGCAACACGAGGCAACCGAGCAAACACCGGCCTTCCTGAACTTTGGCCGAGAACTGGCCGTCCCAGGAAGCAACCATAACACCCTCGCCGCCACCGACGACCACCAGGAGACCCTAGCGCGACTCCAAGACGCGCTTACCATGGCCCAACGGGCGCTCGGCAAGGCCCAGCAGACCCGAAAGAAATACTACGACCTGAGACGGCGAGCTTGGGGCCCCAAGGTCGGAGAGTCGGTCATGCGGCGAGAGCACCCGCTATCCTCCGCCGCGGACCACTACACTGCCAAGCTGGCACCGAAGTTCTCGGGCCCGTACATAGTAGCCGAACGCCTCGGCCCGAACGTGGTGCGTCTCCGGGAGCAACGAGGCAAGCTGCGCACGGCGCACATCCAGGATCTCAAGCCGTGCCCCACCACCGGCGACAACCAGGTCGCGAGTTGCGAACCGCGAGACGACACTAAACGATTCACTACCAGGGGGAAAATCCGCGAGTCCCAATCTCGCGAGGCTAATGACTTCGCGACTGGATATATACCGAGCCGAAGGACCGCGAACCAGTTTGAATCGAGTAGCAACCATGCCACAAACCGACCAAACAGCAAGAGAAGCAGCTACGCCGCTGGGTCAGCGCGACCCACGACCGGCCGAGGCCCGACCCCGGATTATCCGGGTCGAACGGATCAGCGGACCTGTCCGCATCATGGGACCTCCCCCGCGGGTGCAGCCGCCACCGCGCCAGAAACCCGGCGCCTTCGAGGCAGACGCCGTCGCCTCGGCCGCACCACGGCCGGAGTCAACCTCAGACCGACCACCACTGCCGTAGCGCCACCGCGTCGCCAGAGCGACGCCAGCAGACCGGGCCAGTGCCATAGCCAGGGCAAGGGCCCTGGCCCGGCCCAGCCAAAGGGCCACCAGGGCTGTGCGCCCTCGACTACCCGCACGCCCGGCCAGACCGGCACGACCAGCCGCGGCCGCACGGCCAACCGGACCAGCCCGGGCCACACCACCAGCCGCACCGCCAGCCCGGCCGTCAGCACCGCCGCACCACCAGCCCGGCCGTCAGCACCGCCGCCAGCCGCACCACTGGCCGCATCAGCCGGCCCCTTGCCGGACCCACCGTCGCCAACCAGGACACCGCCACCGCCAGCGTGAACACCACCGCCGCCCATCACCGGGCTACCCGACAGGCCCCGCCGCCGAAGCAGGCGAACCCGCCGTCCGGGTATCTGCCCAGCAGGGCCGGCGACCACCGCCGCCGCCCCAACGGCCCGCCTGGCCACCGGAGGCGACCAAACCGCCGCCGCAACCAGCCACCCTGCCGACACAGCAGAAGCGGTGACCGTCACCACCAGCAGGACGGACGAGGCCGTCCTGCATTGCGAGGGCCTCTCGCGGCGACGGCCCACCCAAATCACCCTAGCCAACGGGGTCACGCTGGACCGTAGAATAAGTCATTAGTATTAAGCCAGTAGTATTAAGTAGATGTAAGATTTATATATATGTAAATAGTTACCGTTTTTCTTTTCCTAGGATAAGCCATAGTTGTAAGTTTAGGGGGACGACCCCCCCTCCCCCCATATAACACCGTCGCCGTTCTCCGCCGGGAATTCCTCCCCCCAGGAGTTTCGCGGCCTAGGAAGGGAGGGGGAGACTGTAAGGTATGTGAGGCCGCGAAACCGCGGGCCCCTGCCAGCGCGCGCTGGTGCCGGCGCCGCCGACAGGTGGCGACCGCGCGCACCGCGAACTCGCGAGGCAGCCGGCCCCGCGAGCATTCATATACCGGGCCGCGAGGCGATAGACGCCAGATCGACACTCGGAAGCGAATCCTTGGTTTTGTCGAGGACTGACGCGCTTCACGTCGCTCCGCGATATTCTCAAGTTTCCAGTGGAAATTCCTTCAGGAAAATTACTTCCTGTGTATCAAAGTGCTTTATTAGTGCTAACGTGTGTTCAGAGACATAAAGTTCCGTGAAAATCAGCGTGAGAAGGCCGAAAGTGGGGAAAACCGTGCTGGGCGTTGGCCGAATGACGCGTCACCGACGTCGGCCGTCTTCCACCAAATCTTCCGGAACTGACTGACACGCCAACAAAGCTGCTCGAGCCAGCTCAACTCAGAACTGTTCCTACGAGTTCTGAGGCATTTTAACCCCACTAGCATAGTAAGTTATAGAAAATAAGTGCTAATAACTTTCTTTAGTAGATTTCAGATTAGTCCGCCATATTGGTCGGCCATATTGTCGGCCATATTGTCGGCCATATTGTCGGCCATATTGGCACGCCGCACCGAAGTGCCACCTGCCTACTCCCTAGTGAAACCTGGCTGACGTCATATCGCGGACCAGGACGAGAGACCTGACCAACGTGAACACAGGTGCGCGGGAAAATATGACCGCGGACGAGGAAACCACCGACGCGGATATGATGGTCGTCACCCGCAGGAAGAAATATGTTCGGAAGCGAGGAATGTCTTCGGACACGGACCAGGCGCCACCACCAAAGAAAAACGAAGGAGAAAAAGCAGCAGCCCCATCTGTAGTTGTCCCGCCCAGCAAATCGCTTAGCAGCGACAACGAAAAGGATTGTGAGGGCACCCACAACACCAGAAGCCTGGTATTCCAAATCAAGGACAAAGCAGAAGTAGTGCAGAGGAAGATCCTGGCAGTCCTCTCACCCGAATATGGAGTCGAACCGTCCACAGGTAAATATATAATGGCCAAGATCAATAAACTACAGAGCCTTTTGCAGGAATCGCTGCTACTGAACAGCAACCTCGAGGGACAGGTTGCGGCACTCCGCAATCAAAATTCACTACAGAGACGGGAGATAGTAGAGGTAGGAATGAACGCCAACGCCACTGCAGTGTCACAGCAGCAGAAAATGACATACGCGGAACGGTTAGGAATCAAATCAAAGACCGCGGAGCTCTCCAATCAGAAGCAGAACCCGCCGAACGTTGTAATCATCCGCCCAAAAGACGCCACACAATATAAAGACAGTGAGGCAACGAAGCAGGCTATCGTTACACTCGTGTCACCCAAAAAGGAAAACCTACAGGTGAAAAATGTCAGGCGCGTCCAAGGAAACGGCATTGCCGTAGAAACAGCCACAATCAGAAACATGGAGGCGCTCATGAACAACGAGAAGCTGAAAGCCGCAGGGTTTTCAATCGACGTTCCTGCAAAGAGAAACCCTCGACTTATTATCTTCGGTGTTCCGAGGAGAGACGACAACGAGATCATCCAGGCCATAGTGGAACAAAACTTTGACGCCCAAGAAACAGGTAAGTACACTAATCAGATGAAAGTTGCTTTTAAAACAGGAAACAAAAACAACAAGGAGAGCTGTAACGTGGTTCTGGAAACGTCGAAGGAAGTCCGCAACATACTAGTAAAGAAGGAACGCCTGTATCTGATGTGGCAGTGCTGCCAAGTACAAGACTTCGTCGCAGCAACCAGGTGTTACAAATGCCAGGGTTTCGGACACACGTCCAAACACTGCAAAAGCGAACACGACGTATGCGGACACTGTGCAGCGGCAGGCCACATGTTTAAAAACTGCCCCAACAAATCCAAGCAGGCCACCTGCGTGAACTGCAAAAAGGCAGGAAAGGTACACAATCACTGCGTTACAGATAAGGACTGTCCATCACACGTCTCAGCAATCAATCAGGTACTGTCTAGAACCGACTATGGACAATAATACAAACCCACCGCGAAACCGGACTGCGCAGGCCGCAAACACGATAGCCACCACGGGTATTAGGGTAATGCAACTGAACGCTCAGCGCTCAGCTGCTGTGATGGGTGAGGTACGTCAGCTCGTAACGGAAAAGCACCTGGACGTACTGTTACTGCAAGAACCATACGTCCGGCAGCACGGTGCGAGCTACACCATCGGCGGATTAGGGTCCGGAGCAAGAGTCGCAGCAACAAAGTCGCACCCTCCGGGAGCGGCTGTCGTAGTATACAACTCGAGCTTCGATGCAGTGTTTGTCTCGCAGCTTAGCACAACCCATTGCGTATGCGTGGAAGTGTTGACCCCCGACTTCTCGTTTTACGCCGTCTCGTGCTATTTTCAGTACAGCGACGAAATCGAGGAGCACCTCAAGCATCTTGAGGTGGTGTTCCGTTCACTAAGGGGGGAGAGACTATTAATCTCGTTAGACGCCAATGCACGGTCGTCACTCTGGGGTCCCCAGAGCACCGACGATATAGGCGCCCTGTTCGAGGGGCTCATCCGGACATTTGGCATGGAAGTTGTGAACGACACTTCGCAGCCACCGACCTATTGGACGCCCAGAGGCTCGTCGTTCATCGACGTCACTCTGGCGTCGCCCTCCATGCTACACTTCATCAGAAGCTGGAGAGTTAGGTGTGACTGGGCGAACAGCGATCACAATGCCGTGGACATCGGGCTGAGGGTGCCAAAAGCCAACGCGGTTGAACGGTGTACTGCAAACACTCGGTTCTACACTCGTCGAGCCGACTGGGAGTTGTACGCCGGAAAACTGGCCGACCTCTCTGGATCGAAGCTAGAACACCTGCAACTTGAGTCCGCGGAAGATGTCGAAAACATGGCTGTGACGCTCATAGGAGTCATCACGGACTCCTGCAGTGCGTCAATGCCGAGAAAGCGCGCTTTTAGAAAATCGAACCCGTGGTGGACGAAGGAACTAACCCGGATCAAAAAGACTGTTTACAGGTTACGAAAAGCCTTCCAGCAGGAACTGGAGGAACCAGCCCGTAATCGTAAGCAGAAGGAGTATCGCGACGCCCTACGAATGTACAATAAGAGCGTTAAACGCTCGAAACGACAGAGCTGGCAAAAGTTTGTGACGACTGACGGTAACAACCAACCCTGGGGCGCGGTCTACAAACTCCAGGCTAGGAAGATGCGCGTCGAAGGGGTGTTGAGCACCCTACAACGCGGGGACGAGTCCACAGTAAATTTACAAGAAACTGCGAAGTCCTTACTAGATGCACATGTTCCAGACGACCGAGAGGAACAGGACACACCCGCGCAACGAACCATCAGGGAAGACGCGAAACTCACGCCGGACACGGAGGACACCTCTTCCTTCACGGTGGAAGAAGTTGTAGCAGCCGCAAGGACGTTCAAAAACAACAAGGCACCAGGGCCGGACCTCATCGAGGTTTGTGCACTTAAGGTTGCGGTTCGTACCATTCCCGAACAAATAGCCCGGCTCTTCAACGGATGCCTCCGATGTGATGTCTTCCCGCAAATATGGAAAGAGGGCTCTCTCCGAATCCTCCTAAAGGGGGAGGACAAGGACGAAAGAGACCCAAAGTCGTACAGGCCTATCTGTCTCCTCTCCGTCGTAGGGAAACTTTTTGAGAAGCTCCTTAAGAAACGACTCCACCAGACGTCGTTGGCCCCGGGACAGATCTCCGGCCGACAGTTCGGGTTCACACCCGGAAAGTCGACGGAAGACGCAATCGTCGAGTTACGCCGCGCGATCGATGCCTCCGAACACCGATACGTGACGGGACTGCTCTTCGATATCTCAGGCGCTTTCGACAACGTCTGGTGGCCGTTGGTTCTGAGCAAGCTGAAAGAGAAGGACTGCCCGCAAAACGTCTTCAAGGTAATGCGGAGCTATTTTAGTGATCGGATCGTATTCATCAAAGTTGCGTCAGGAAAGGTATCCAAGCAGGCCACCAGAGGTTGCCCACAGGGCTCCGTCCTCGGTCCGGACTGCTGGAACCTCATGTTTGATGGCCTCATCGCGCTCCTAGAATCACTTGGCTTTACAGTCATTGCCTACGCCGACGATCTTCTCGTCGTCGTATGCGGAGACAGTAGGCGAGAACTAGAGACAATAGGTCAGCGCGTTGTGGATATCATTCTAGAGTGGTGTTCCTCGGCAAAACTCGAGATCTCGGCCCGCAAAACTGAGGCAATTGTGCTCAGGAGCGGTTGGATCAAGAGAGCCCCGATAGGCAGACGGGGAGGAGCTCGCCCAGATAGGAAAAGGAAGGCCGTCCGCCCGTCAAAGACAGACCTGACCCGTAGACCCCCGAGTATAAAAATAGGTAACGCGAGTATCAAATTTAAGGCCGCTGTGCGGTATCTAGGAGTACATTTCGACAGCGGTATGGGTGTGCGTACCCACTGTTAATACCTGAGCGACAAAATGGGACCTCTCTTCCAGAAGCTAGGCAGGCAGGCGAGGTGCCAATGGGGGCTCCGCTTCGGCGCCCTCTCCGCGATCTACAGCGGCGTGTTCATCCCGGTAGTGACGTATGCCGCCGCCGGGTGGGCCGACCTGTGCTCGGAGAGGGAGTTGAAGGTGCTTCGCTCCATACAGCGCCGCGTTCTCATCTCGGCGACTGCGGCATACCGCATGTCGTCGTGGGAGAGCCTGTGCGTGGTAGCGGGCGCGGTCCCGGTTGACATCTTGCTGGAAAAACACAGGGCCCTCTTCAACCTCCGAAGGGGAAAAAACACGAGGATAGGAAACACACAGATCCCAGCCGGCCTGGACGATTTCAAAGAACGCGTAGCGAATGAAGTGTGCAACGTATGGCAAACCCGGTGGGATTCTTCTCACAAGGGTCGCACCACGTTCTACTTCTTTAGAAACATCAGAGAACGACTAATAGCTAAATGGATTAGGCCAGATCACTACAGTACGCAGGCACTCACAGGCCATGGAAACTTCCGGTACCGCCTCTTCAGGTACTGTGTAGTCGAGGACGAGTGTTGTATCTGCGGTGCTGAAGTAGATTCAGTGGGGCACTTCTTTCTGGAGTGCCCAATTTTCGACCCACAAAGAGAGGCCCTACGCGAAATAGTTCCCCCCGATCAGTGGAGTTGGCCGGAGGCGGCACACCACTTTGTGATGTCGCAAGAGGCCTTCTCCCTATTTGCTGATTATTGCGCGGAATCACTATGTGGCGGATTGTCGTGTTACTTTAGCGTCCGGGTCTTTGCTTGAGAAAGCCTGTATTTGTTTATGTTGCGTACGACCGGACTCGTGGGCTGGGCAATAAAATTGACAATTGCCAGAACCCCGGTTCGGGTCGGTCGAAGGAAAGTCAGGCTAGTCCTTGAAGGCGAAGGGTTTTTCCCCCCTTCCAATTTTCCTGGGACAGCGTGCGGATTCCGGAAGAACACCAGAACGATTTCGTTAGTCGCCACGAACAGTCCATTTTAAGTACATATCCTAATAAATATATTAATAATTAATAATTACAAAGTGTTAATTCACTTGCACCCACATCATCCTAAAACTATTTATTAAGAGATTCTTAGACCAAGATAGCACCCAATCAGGAACCGCGATAAACTTAACAGCCTAAGTTACCTATTTGATTATCTAATTAATTATTTAGCTGCTTATTTATTATTTATTTATTTATCTATTTATTTAATTAGCTTACTTACCATAACACAGGACTAACGGTAAAGAGAGACGACTGGCTGAGCCAGGCGAAATTAGTGTATGTAAGGGCCGTATGTATGTATTTAAGTATGCAGGTACGCGTGCGTGTGTGTATGTACCCCCACTCCAATCCAATCCTACTCACCTTACCCTATCCCGCTTTCCTGTCGCCCTAACAGGGTCTGGGCGTGCGTGCAGGCGTGTACGCAGCGAATCCGCCTCCCCGTGGTCTCCGTGGACGCGGCTCCCGACCCCGGTCGGGACCGTGACTAAAGGATTCGTTCACAGAAACGGCCTCTGTGACGCCTGGGATTTTTCCAAGCCCGTTAACTTGGTGACGGCCAGCAGGAGGTAGACAGAAGTATATAGAAGTAGATAGAAGTTGCCTGTACCCGCTCGGGTGAGGAGGCATATCCGCGCTTGTCCTCGGACGGCCGGATTAATAATAAACTCGGAAGCGAATCTTCGGATAAGCGATAAAGAGGCGATCAACTTCATTTTTGGGCTCCTGCTAATTCCTCCAGCAGCGTTCGGCAGGACGGGTTGTCTCTACGGCCCACAGTGGTCTAAATCGAGAAATTTAGTGACATTTTACCAAAAAATCAACTTTCTCATATAGATATACATTGAATCTATATTGCTTTCTAAATATCTATCAATCTTGGAAATGAAAAAGTTAATAAAATTGAATAAAAACTGTAACTGTAACAGCCAGTTAAAGTTGGAAGTTTTTAAGATAACATTTTTCATGGAAAAAATTCTTTTTCTTTTTTAAGGTGCCCTGACGATTCTTTTTAATATTTTGCTCTCCATTTTTTTTAAATGAAAAATATATCTTTAAATTACAAATCACCATTGTCAATTAAAGGTTACTATTCATAATGTATTAAAAATGTTACGATAAATGCAATAAAGAAAATTCTACAAGTTATTAATCATTAACAAGGAATATCTTTTGAGTCTCAAATAGTCACAAAATTTTACAAAATGGAATACTTTCAGCATACTTTCTCCTATATAATTATCCAAGAATTATTTCCTACTTCGTCCTACTTCACAAATTATTATTGTTTAAAGCCGTCCGCATTGCTGTGCGTACAGAATCTATCCATACTACAGACGGTCGCGTTTATCTTCGGGACTCCACACGTAATACGAAACTCTCAAAACTTAAACACTTCAAATGTTTATGCTATGGTACAGATAAGTCTGCGACTAGGTTTCTCTCTTTCGATCTGCATTCAATTGTTGCAAAGGCATACAAGAGTGAATAGTGAAATTCTTTTAGCGTTGCATTCGAACTTTTCTTTCCTTTTCATTAAAATTTTGTTTTGCGTAGTCTTTATTTAGTGCTAATCTCGGTATACTTTATTTAATTATTTAATTATTGTTTAGTAAAGTTTATACACTCTGTTATTATTAATTAATAAGTTTTGTTCTTTGTTATATTTTGTTTTACTTATATTTGGTAAGTGTGTAAATACTTGGACATTTGTTACATGTGGTATTTTCTGTGTTCAAAACTTTTTCTTTTGCTATTCAGGTATTTGATATTTAATAAGAATGAAGGCTTTTCGTACAAATCTGAATTTATTTATGTTGCTACGAAGTTCGTCGAAAGATTTAAGTGACTATCTATTTTTGCATGAAAAAATATGTAAAGAAATCAACATGTCACCCGAAACTTCAGATATGTTAAAAACAAGTTTAAGAAAGTTTGTTTCTAATTTGAAACGGAAATGGGTGCAATCTCGTTATATAGAGGAAAAATTTTTAAAACGTAACAAAGAATGGTTACAACGAGATTTCATATATCCACATGCAATATTAATAAACGTTCCATCAACTTCAACAGACCCTCCTAGAACGAAATTATCCACTGTAGAAATCTACAAAGGAAGAAAGGCATTATCTGACTGCTGTAATAGAGAGAAGGTGAGAAGAGCCACATGTCTCGTAAATAATTTTACATTATCAGAATTATTAAATGCCGCAAAAATGAGCTTTCGAAAGAATAGAATGCATCACAAATCTCGTTTGCTTGAATATATAGAACGCAATGACTGCGACTATAATAAAATAAAGGCTATCTTAAGTGGTTGCAAATTAAAAACAAGAACGTTTTCTGTAGAGAAAGCTTTATGTATGTTTATAACGGCAGACCTATCCAAATTTCAATATGTCACACTTAGAAATGAAGCTTACAATGTAATAATAACCAATTGCCATCGTATTGTACATTATTGCAAGAAAAAAAGAAATGTTATCCACCAAAACAATCCATAGTAATAACAGAAAAATATGCAAAAGTTGAGCTGCAAGATTTGCTAAACCACACGGCTGAACGAATTCTACAAAGCATAGGTGATTTAGAAAATAATATAGAATTAGTATTAACATGTAAGTGGGGATGTGACGGTTCCTCAGGACAAGCGAGGTACAAACAAATTTAGTCAAACTTCAATATGAATGACGATAGTATTTTTTCATGCAGTCTAGTTCCGCTAAAGATCCATAACAAATTAACTAATCAAGTCCTATGGAAAAATCCGCGACCATCTTCTACGTGGTTCTGTCGTCCAATTAAATTTGAATTCACTAAAGAAACAGAACAAATTATACATGAAGAAACAAACAGAATTAACATTGAAATAGTAAATTTAAAGCAGGTTAAAATAAATAATGTACAAGTTGAGTATACAGGGTGTCCCAGAACTGGGGTAGGAACGGAAGAGGGATGATTGGTGAGGTCATTCTAAACAACTTTTTCCTTTGCCAAAATGTTGGTTAAGGCTTCGTTTTCGAGTTATTATCGAAAAACACTGGCCAATCAGAGCGCGCCGTTAGCGCGAGCCAAACCACGAGAGTGTTGGGTATGTTCCGCGCGGTCGTGATCAAGTGCATCGGCACCACGTCGGTGTAATAGGATTCGTTGTTCATGAGTAATCAATAATTCGTTACAATTATTCTTTTCTTTTTTTTATTCATTATCCGATGCAACTTCTACTCAACGAATCCCATCATACCAACGTAGTGCCGAGGCACTTGATCACGACCGCGCGGAACATACCCAACACTCTCGTGGTTCGGCCCGCGCTAACGGCGCGCTCTGATTGGCCAGTGTTTTTCGTTAATAACTCGAAAACGAAGCCTTAACCAACATTTTGGCAAAGGAAAAAGTTGTTTAGAATGACCTCACCAATCATCCCTCTTCCGTTCCTACCCCAGTTCTGGGACACCCTGTATAATGCTTCTTACAATGGTGGACAACAAGATTTGCAATGCCCTTACGAATACAACATCCGCAATGCGTTGTTATATTTGTAATGCCAAGCCAACAGAGATGAATTCTTTAGATCTCATAAATTCAAAAATGTGCAATGCTAGCAATTATTCATTTGGACTTTCTACCCTTCATGCATGGATCAGATGTTTTGAATGCCTTTTACATATTTCATACAATATACCCTTCAAACAATGGAGGGCAAATACACCTGATTTAAAAAAAATTCGAGATGAGAGAAAAAAACATATTCAACAGCAATTTAGACAAAAATTAGGATTGTTAGTTGACGTAGTAAAACAAGGATGGGGTTCATCGAATGATGGAAACACTGCAAGAACATTTTTTTCAAATACAGAACTTTCGGCCAGTATAACAGGAATCGATGCTACATTAATTAAGAAATTTCACGTAATACTACAAGTCATTTCATCTTTGTACGAAATAGACCTTGATAAGTTTCAAGAATATACTCACAATACAGCAAAACATTTCATAAATCTTTATCATTGGTATTATATGCCGGCCTCCATACATAAAATATTAATTCACGGGAAAGAAATGTCTGAGGAGGCTCTAGAGAGTAGACATAAAGATTTCAAACACTACAGATGCAGAAATAGTAGAAAAATTTCACGGATTGCTACTAACGAAGATATATTTCATAGATTGTTACTAACTTCGGATCCATATATATCATCTTTACGTATGAAGTCTCACAACAAAAAACCCAAACCTCTGGACCCAGAAGCTAAAGAACTAATAATTAAATAATAACAATTGTAAATAAATTTAAAAAGTAAAAAATATGATATTAAATAAACATAAAATATGTTACATCATACATCATTATAACCCATTACTTGTCAATATTCTTCGCTCCAAATTTCATTTCGCTATCTTTAATGATATAGGAGTTATACCAAAATGTCACTAAATTTCTCGATTTAGACCACTGTGCGGCCGTCCTCCGATACTGTCCGCTGTATCCTTAGCCACGGCCGAGAGAGTTCCCTCTCTCGGCGGCTTCCCGACCGCCGGACCGGGCGTTACGTCTCTACGGAGCACGGTCTTCTTACTGCCTGGGTGAGGACGGGTTGTGTCTACGGCCGTCCGCCCATGAAGGCATCTAACCGCCGTTCCCGACAATCCGACTACCTCCGCCGTGTTCCGTACCGCACCGAAGTACTACCATAGGACGGCAAACATCCCGTCTCGCGACCGCGCCGCGACCAGACCGCGCCGTGACCGCTCAGCACCGTTAGTTTAAACCTTTCGCTTCGAGCGCCGGATATATCCGGCATCCACGTGACGACCTGTGAGTACGAGCGCCGGATTTATGCGGCATCCACGCGGCGACCTGTGAGTACGAGCGCCAGATATATCCGGCATCCACGCGGCGACCTGTGAGTACGAGCGCCAGATACAATTGACATCTATATGAAATGTCTTAATCACAGTTGTTATTTAAGACTTAGAAAAACGTACATACAAAAACCACACGCACTGTGCACAATTCTCATGCGCGCTTCCGTTCAGTGACGGCACTTCGGCGGACTGGACTGCCGAAGCGAAAGGGTTAAAAACCGCGCCGTGACCGCGACCGCTCGGCACCGTTAGTTGTAAGAACCGCGCTGTGACCGCGACCGCTCGCTACTGTTAGTCTTAAGAACCGTTAGCTTTAAGATCGCTAGTTTTAAGGACCGTTAGATTGATAGGACACCCAGGGCCGTACTTTTAAGCTAGTTGTAATCTTAGCAATAAATACATGTTCTTTTCACCTATATCCAACCAGCTTTGCTTCATTCGTTCACCTGAACCCCGGACTTACCGGCTGAGCTGGCAACACCCCGGTGGTAACCCGTCACAACTTCAATGTTAGAAAATAATGTAATTCAATCATCTGCCTCTCCTTATAATTCACCGGTTTGGGTGGTTCCAAAAAAACCTGGTCCTTCAGGTAAACCACGTTGGCGTATGGTCATAGATTATCGTAAGTTAAATGAAAAAACAATTAGTGACGCTTATCCGCTTCCCAACACCACTGATATATTAGATCAACTTGGAGCAGCTAAGTATTTCAGTATTCTTGATCTGGCATCTAGCTTTCATCAGATCCCCATGGATCCCAAATCTAAGCAAAAAACCGCTTTTAAACTCCTTATGGGCATTATGAATTTAATAAAATGCCTTTTGGTCTTAAAAATGCCTCAACTTCAAAATTCGATTATAATTGGACAGGACCGTTTAAAATAATAAGAATTTATGATGATCACAATGCAGAATTAGCAATTGGAGCAAATAAATTTAAAATAGTTCACACAAGCGTTGCTAACAATAATTTATTTAACGATCAGTAGCTATATATATAGGAAATCCTTCCAGAAACTTTGTCCTTTGTTCATTCATTCATTCATTATAAAGGAGTAACATAAATCAGTTATAGGTGAACATCAAGGTGCTCGTAAACTCTTTAAAAGACTTAAGTCAGATTATTTTTGGCCAGGAATGCTTGGGGATGTTAGTGAATTCACACGTATTTGCTCCAGTGAAATTTGATCCCTGATCCGTATGAATTGCACGAAAGCAACCAAACCTACTTATGAATTGTTCTGCAAGGGCTATAACAACTGTAATTGAATCTATGTTAGGTAATGGAATAGCATCCGCATATTTTGGTAAGTTATCTTGAAGGGTGAGTAAATAACGATTCTGTTTATAAGAGAACGTTTGCTAAGATTGTAAGCAAACTTCTCAAATAAGGGGGGAGGTGTTGCGTATACCTGGTATCCTCGCCCGGCAATGCTCGCCGGATACATAAATTCGTCCCTTTCCTGTCGATCCCTTGATTCCTATGACATCCTTCCCGAACAGGATACATAACTTTGAAGAGATTCCCTTTTCCTAAAAAGCATCTGAGATTTCCCAAAAACATATTAATCCCTTCTGAACTAAAACACGTCCTTTCCATTTAGAAAACTTTCCCTTTGTCTATTCCTAACACATGATGCACAACCCTGCCCCACCAAAAGCGCTTTTCAGCCCCTTAAATATAGGCTCCAAGCGAGGAGCCAGCACATTCAAAAAGCGAACTATGTAAAGTGCGGGACGGATCGACGTAGCTATTTTAAATAAAGTAAAAATAAACACTTGGTGTAGTCTTTCGACAGCCGTCAGTCGTGTGATGAGATAAGAGCGAGGTGAGGACGAAACAGTTCCTCCAACTATTGGTTCGCTGTTAGTCATTAGTCTTTCGAAAATCATTGCAAACGACAGTCAAACCTCGGTAAAGAATAAAGTCTACGATATAGTGCTAGTTTATTTCTGTGTTTTTTTTGTTAATAGTTGTGTGTTAATTTGCAATTAATAATAAGGTACATGAATATATAATCATGGGAATAAATCCAGTTAATATGATAAATATTTTAATAATAGAAAAAAACTCTAGTAAATGCTCAGGAGATTGAATTAATTGATAGATATAAACTTATCAATCATGCAGAAATAGAAACCGTACAAGAACTGTTATTTGATGACCAAACGGACGAACCAATATTTGCATCGATAGACGATGAAGATGAAGGGGAAATTAGTTTACGTACAAGTACAGATGAAGAAGAATCTGGGAGTTCACGAGATAATGAAGACAATGAACTTATTACCCAATATAAAGTAAACGTCATTAATTTTTGAAAAAGTGGGAAGAGGAAGCGGCTATCACTTGCAACAGTAAAAAAAGGTATGAAAGGGTGAAGAGTTTAAAGCAGTTATACAGGTGGGATAAACAAATGATTGAAAGTGGTTCTCGTAGAGATAAATTAAAACAAATTGCAAAGGGAACGTTGGAAGCAAGAAACAGGAAAATATTAACACATGACAATGATATTCGAAGGTGGGCACTGCAGGAAAACCAAAAATTAAATTTGGAAGTGTTTCGGGCATCGTCTCATTGGCTCTGGAACTTCAAAAATAAACACAGAATTGTTTCAAGAAAAACAAGAAAATTTATAATGCGTAATTACAGTGAAAATTTTTCAATGATAAAAGAATCAGCAGATAACTTTGTTTCACATGTCAAAACATTTTTTGAATCTTATAAACAGCAAAATATTTTTAATACGGATTATATTCTTAGAATAGTAACTCGTAGTGTGTAAATAACAAATTATAAAAAAAGAAATGTTAATATTAACGTAAGTATTAAGGTGAATTGCATAAAAACTGATCTTTAGGTGTTTCAAAAATATACCAACCTTATACATTTTCTTTATGTTGGGACCAACTGAATTTGAAAAGTAAAGAAATTCATGTTGTTATCTTCATTTGTTTGTCACTTGTTTTCTAAAATTCGGTGAACTTGTAGAAAAGCTACTCCCCTCCGATTTCGTTCATTTTGAAATATGTTGTAAAAGTCGACATTTTAAGCAACTTTTTTCCTCTAAGCTATATGTCGGAATCAATTAGTTTGCGAGATATTCGCGAAAAACTATTAGTACTATTGCATTGAATTTCGCCTGCACGTATACTTCCACGGCACACAGTGGTCCCGTTTGAAAATTTTTGCATTTCAACTTTCTTTTTTTATTATTCAGCAATAATGGAAACTCTTCGCAAAAATAAAGATTTATTCTTCGCTCTTAAAAATGCATCGAAAGACATGAGTGACTATTTATTTTTGCATGATTTAATATGTAAAAATATTGATATTTCGCCCGATATATCTGATTTACTAAAATCGAGTTTAAAAAGGTTTGTTTTTAAACTAAAACAGAGATGGGTACAATCTCGGTACATTGAATCGAAATTTTTGAAACGTAACGAGGACTGGTTGCAGCGACATTTTACTTATCCGTCTGTAATATTAGCAGTTATGCCATCTACCAGCACATTAAATGCTGAAAGAAATAGGTCTTCAACTGTAAAAGTATATAGAGGCAACAAACATATTTCTGAGTGCAACAGTAAAGAAAAAATACGAAGAGCCAAATCTCTAGTTGATAATTATACGTTACAAGAGCTTTAAATGTAACAAAAATGAGCTTTCGTAAGCATGGCATGCATTATAAATCGCGTCTGCTTCAAAATCTGCAAGATGATTCAAAATGTTTATTCAACCAGTGAATGCTTTCGATAGAGAAAGCGCTAAATATTTTTATTACCGCAGATCTGTCTAAATTTCAATACGTACAGTCTGTAACACAAGAGCGTGGACGCGATATCTCCGAATGTTGATGCGTAGTAAAGTGGCGACCGAGAAACAGAGACGTTTTTAATATGAATGCAGCGTATGCAAAACGGTTTGAAGCGGTCTTCCTCTGTTTGCATCCGAAAGGACCAAAAATGAGTGTACAAAGTACAGCTAAATACCTGCATAAATCACGGGAGTTCGTTAACAAGTGGGTACAACGATATAAAGATACTAAATGTGTGGACGACCAATGGCCTGGCTATCCGGGTGCCAGTGAGCTCACCACATGGTGAGCTTAAAATTACATTTAACTAATATCAATAATTTTGACATTGGACTTGTGTGGCCGGCCGCCTAAAGGTGGCCGGAATATTAATGTGACCTAACCTAACCTAATCTGGACATGTAAATAACAGAAATCATTATATTTCATCCATGCACATATACCCACACATACCGTGTGATTCACGAGAAACAGAACACCTAATTATCTCCGTTCGGTTTAAAAATAGAAGAAACTGTTAGAGAAAAAAGTTGTACTGTTTAAGGAGGCAAATATGGGGAAATAAAAAAAATTTCCGATTGTTATCGTTTTCAAGGTCTTTTGAAGGTTATCGATAATTTTTAGACTGCACCATATATTTTTAACATCATAGAGTTGTAGCTGATGTCAAGACGAGTACAACGATGTGGTACACTATGACCTTCAAATGACCTTGAAATAAGAAATTTATGATAAAGCAATGATAACTTCAAACTTTGCAATTAATTTATTTAAATTAAATTAAATGTTCAAAATGATGACCTTTGAGCAATGATGCAAGCATTTAAACGTCCTGCAAGGCAATTAATTGCCCCTTCAATCGTTTCTGTTGAAATTGATCTACAAGATCTAATTATTCTTTCTTGCATGTTCTCTGGTGTACTTGACTGATCACGATACACATCATCTTTCAATGTTCCCCATTAAAAAAAATCAAGGCGAATTAAATCGGGTGAACGAGCTGGCCATAGTATGTGTCCATTATGTCCTATCCAGTGACTTGGAATCGTTGATCAGGCGGAATAGAACCTATTCTTGAGTTCAGGGTCATTTGAAGGTCGTAGTGTACCATATCGTTGTACTCGTCTTGACATCAGCTACAACCCTATGATGTTAAAAATATATGATGCAATCTAATCGATGACCTTCAAAAGACCTTGAAAACAATAACAATCGGAAATTCTGTTTATATCCCCATATTTGTCTCCTTAAACAGTACAACTTTTTTCTCCAACATTTTCTTCTATCTTTAAACCGAACGGAGATAATTAGGTGTTCTGTTTCTCGTGAATCACCCGGTATACACAACTACATGTACACATACACTTGATCCATCCAACAACCTCCTCGTGGTGCACATTGGTTAAAACTAATGTTGGCGGTATTTTATTTTTCAGTTACTCATACGTCTAGATTAGGTTAGGTGAGACCACATCAATATTCCACGCGAGCAAATGTTATAATTTGATTTCTCAACTCACCCGTTGTATGAATAGCAACCGGACCACACGTTGTTGCCTATAGCAACGGTAGGCAAGAGAGCCGGCGCACACATGGCGACGGCATACGTATAGGCAGAATTCGTTGTAGTAGTAACAATATTCTTTCGCGAATATCTCGTAAACTAATTGAGTCCGACATATAGCTTAGAGGAAAAAAGTTGCTTAAAATATCGACTTTTACAACATATTTCAAAATGAACGAAATCGGAGGGGGAGTAGCTTGTCTACAAGTTCGCCCAAAATTCATTTACAAAGGTTAAAAAGTGAAATGCCTCGTGGAAAAGAGTTGTCAAAAACAGAAAAGGCCAAGATCGATGCTTCTCGCATTGAAGGCAGAGATTACGGCTATATTGCAAAAAAAATATCACGATCAAAAAGTGCTGTTGCAGTTTATGTAACTAAAAGATGTAATCGTGGAGAAAAGAAGCGTCCGGGTCGCCCTTCAAAACTATCTCCTCGAGATAAACGTACAATTTTTCGGAAAGCTTCTAATTCCGCAAAGTCTTTAGTTCAAATTCGAGATGAAATTACAGTAATGCTTCGAAATAAGCAAGTGGCTCGGGACCGAACAGTTGCTTATTTCGAAGCAGGTACCTATTCGGCTTGACTTTGTTCTTGAAACGGGACGATAGAAAACGCGAGAAACGAGTGAGAGATCCGAGGTAGCGGCAAATCATAAAGTGATCGGCCGAGCAGCGATGTTATTTTTTGGACAAGGATAGAATATAACATGCCCTCTCATTCTCGCACTATGCTTTATTTCGAAGCAAATATACCAGACTGAGAAAGCATTATATATATTCCATCCTTCTTCTACTAACCGATGTCACTGCTCAGTCGAGCGTGAAATTTATTACCCTAAACATCGGCTTCGCGCTTTGATGGACCTCTCACTCGTTTCTCGTACCTCTCACTTTGCGGGCGACTTCAAACAAAGAAGAGGGGATAGCGACTTGCTTATTTCGAAGCAGAGACCACTTGCTTATTTCGAAGCATTACTGTAATTTGAATGTTTCAAAAACTACTATTTATAGAACCATTGTATCATCTCCACACATTGTACGGTCGAAAATGATGTCGGCACCAAGATTAGAGAATGCGGATAAATCAGCCAAACTTTCATTCGCCAAAGCAAACATGAGCATGAATTGGGAAAATGTTAGTAAAAGTGTTTCGTTTATTTCTTTTTTTTTCTACAAATGGAATATTTTATAAAGACAATTTATTCTTTTAGGTTGTATTTAGTGATGAAAAGAAATTCAATCTAGATGGACCTGATGGCTTTAATTCGTATTGGCATCATGTACGGAAAGATGTTAAATATTTTTCGAAACGTACGCGGTGAAAGCTCAATAGCTTTTACTTCTCACAAAATGAATAGCAGTAATTACACAGATATGTTACAAAATTATTTAATACCCCTTTGGACAGAATACCATAACGAGAATTTAATTTTCATGCAAGATAATGCATCAATTACCGTTATTTAGATTGGCCGGCACGTTCCCCCAATCTAAATCCTATAGAAAATTTATTAAATTTTCAGAAAATCATACATGCTCAAATGTAGAAGAATTAAAAAATGCAATTGTTACAACGTGGAATAATATTGAAGAAATTATACTAAAAAATCTTATCAGTAGCATGCCGAATCGAATTTTTGATGTAATTCGTAAAGGTGGAAACACGATAAATTATTAAGTTTTATAGTTTTATACATAACAATGCAATAAAACAGTTTTTGTGAAAAGGTTGGTATATTTATGAAACGCCAGAAAATTAGTTTTTATGCAATTCAGCTTAATATTTACGTTAATATTAAAATTTTTTAATACGAACTGTTATCTCAAGAATATAGGCCACAACTTGCTCCAGAAAAACCATATCATTAAAAACGGGGGGGGTTGGTATATTTATGCAACGCACTGTATAAGTAGTAGCCGGCATTTCGGTATGATTTTCGAGAAGAACCAGCTGTCCTACAGAATAGGTTTTCGCGAGTACAAAGCCGTCGTTGAGGGGTTAATGAAAGAGGAACACATACAGGGTGATCCTCTCGCTACGCTACCCAAAGACATCCAATTTCTGTCATCGCTGTACATGACCGTCGAGGCCCCTGCGGCGAGGACGGTTGTGTGCGTGGAAATGTGTGTTCTGAGCAGAAGAGACCCATTTAAACGTTGCGGAAAACAGAATATTTTCTTAATGGTTACGCTGTACGAGTAAATTGAAATGATGTACGAATTTGTTACTTCCTCGCACATCTGGATAAAAATAGAAGCTCCGTGTAGGCGCTCGAGGGTAACTTTTTACCTGCAAGGGAGCGGTTGAACGGTGGTGGTTATTTGTCTAATGAATTCATACTTTCTCTTTTATTGCCTAAGTGCATTTCGTTGGTCAAATTTTTGTCCCAAGAATCATTCGTGTTGAAGCGTTCGTAGTGCGATTTTGAAGTGAGCCAAAGCGATTCGTTTTAAAAACATGTATACAATTGAACAGCGCGGATTTATAATTCGTACATATTACAGTATGCAATCGATAACGGTGTGTCAAGAACAATTTGAAAACACTTATGGTGGAACAGTGCTATCGAAAACATGTATATTAAGATTAGTTGATAAGTTTGAAACCACTGGAAGTATCCATAATCAGCATGGAGGTGGGCGCAAAATGACAACAGAAACTGTGGAAACGGTGAAAACGCAATTATTGCAGGCTCCATCCACCTCATTTCAGACGATTATCTAAAGAATTGAACGTGCCGTATACAAGTTGTATACCCCTATCGGATCTCTGCGGTTCAAGAATTACAGCCGCACGATTATCAAAAACGTGTGGAATTCTGCACCTAGTTTGGAAATTTTATTAAAGAACGACAAGATATCCTAGATATTACTTGGTTTACGGACGAAGCATGGTTTCATCTAAGCGGGTATATGAATTCGCAAAACTCACGAAGGTGGGCAACTGAAAATCCGCACGAAACATTTGAAGCACCTCTACATTCTGAAAAGATAGGAGTGTGGTGTTGTATTTCGAGACGACGAATATTTTTTAATTCAACCGTCAATTCACATGTATATATAAATTCCATTTTTGAAGAGTTTGTGAAAGAATTAACGGACGACGAATTGGCAGAAGGATACTTCCAACAAGATGGAGCAACATGCCACACCTCTGACGCTTCAATGAGGGAAATCGAAAGTTATTTCGATAACAGAATTATATCTAAAAATCTGTGACCTCCCAGATCACCAGATTTAACCCCACCAGACTTTTTCTTGTGGGGTTTCCTTAAAGGACGCGTCTACCACAATAAACCAGAGACAATAGAACAATTAAAATGGAATATAAAATGGGAGATACAAAATATTAGCGAAGATACGCTGATTTTAGTGTTCAATAATTTGGAAAAACGAATTCAAAAATGTTTGGACGCTGGAGGGGACCACTTCCAGCATTTGATGTAAAAATAAAAAGGTAAATATATACAAATTTACTGTTTTCCACAACGTTTAAATGGGTCTCTTCTGCTCAGAACACACATTTCCACGCACACAACCGTCCTCGCCGCAGGGGCCTCGACGGTCATGTAAGCGATGACAGAAATAGGATGTAGACTACCAGATTCTATTCAGGTGGCACTTGCTTTGGGTAGCGTAGCGAGAGGATCACCCTGTATGTTTCCATCCTATTATCAAATTTCCAAAGGCAAGACAGAATGCTATCCTAACAAGGCTAGTATGGAAATAACTGAGAGAGAAGCAAAGATTTCCCTTCAAGCACTCTTATAACCCCCTCTGTAAAGGAGCACGTACCGAATGGGAAAAACCTAACGCTTATCTCTAGATGGGACTAGATGGATCATCCAGTCAGAATGTGTATAAGCAAACTTTTTCTTTGCATTGCGACCAAAACATGGACGATTCATCGTTGTATTTGACAACCCTGGTTCCAATCAAGTTGATCGACCAAAACGATTCATCGGTTGTTTGGAAAAATGATCCTAGACCTTCATCGATTCATGTTTGCAGGCCTCTAAGGTTCATGTTCTGCCAAGGAACTCCGGAGGTAATTAAAAAAGAATGCGAACGCGTGGAATCGGAAATCGCTTTGCTAGGTCCAACACACATTGATGCGTCCATTATAAGTCATCAACTTCATATGACTATGATCGATGGGAAAACCATTAATGTTGTGACGGAAACTAATTCTTCCATGCGCTGCTATATTTGTGACGCTACACACCTACCCAAATGAATGACTTGGAGAGAGTAACAATCAGAATTCCTAACGAAGATTGTTATAAATTCGGGATATCTTCATTACACGCAAAAATTCGATTTTTCGAATGTCTGTTGCATTTGAGCTACAATTTGGATTTCAAAAAATGGTCCGCATCAACTAAAAGCTATAAAGATCAACCGCAAGAGAAGAAAGAAATTCAAAAAAAATTTTATATCGAGTTGTGTTGGGAATCTTAATTACCGACGTATCGGTAACACTTACTTCGATACATTAATGTCACTAACGAGGCGCTCGCTCTCGTCGCTCTCCCCACTCTACCAAACTTTTCGAGTTCACCTTTGCGACTAACGGATTTTCATTAGAATCATTAGAAATTCAGACGAAAAAGAGAACGGTTAAGTGAAAGAACGACAAGAGCGAGCTAAATTCCAACTGGTTTATTGTAAAACTACCCGGTTTAACACTTTATAAATCTTACAAATCTTCAAGTATTAACTAAACTGAAAACCAAAAACTAAAACTAAAACTATAATTAATCCATTAAAAATCTAAAGCTATAACTAATTAAAACTAGACTTTATTCTATCTAAACCCTCACTCACCATCCGATTATTCATTTTTTACTTTCGCACTTTAAACAAGTTGGGCCTTCCTGTTGACGGTGTTAAGCAAGGGGTTGGTAGTTTTAATGACGGTAACATGGCGAGGAAGTTTTTCAAAGATCCGGAAACAACTGCAAAAATCACTGGACTCGAAGAAGAAGTTATTAGGAGGTTCGCGGTAATTTTACAAACAATCTCGTCGGGTCAGGAAATATGTCCTAAGAAATTTGGATTGTATGCCAAAGAAACTGCCGAAATATTCGTCAAGCATTATGAGTGGTACTACATGCCAGCCTCAGTGCATAAAGTACTTATTCACGGAGAAAGAATATTAGAAAATTTTATAATTCTTTTAGGGAAATTCTCAGAAGAAGCCCAAGAGGCCCTAAATAAAATCTTTCGACATACAAGGGAGTTTAGATCCAGAAAAATGAACAGAATTTCAACTAACGAAGATATTTTTCATAATCTCCTGATTAGTTCTGACCCACTAATTTCTAGTTTGAGACCTCGAAATTCCCAAAGCTCAACACAAGAGTCTTTGTTATCAAAAACTCGGAGACTGCTCAAAGTTCCTCGTATTTTTGAATATCAAGAAGATGAGTTTTCGCCAGACTTCAATTTTGATTAAAAATCTAAAAGTTGTTATGTTTTATTTTCCCCCTTTTTCTCTTCCACCTACTGTCAGACTTTCAACTAAAATTAGAAAAAGAAATCCAATTTTTTTATTTAAAGAAAAGCAAAAATTCTCGATAAAATAGGGCGTTTTTACAAGTTTTACTTTAAAAAAAGAAAATTATATGTAGAAATATAGGTAAATACGAGCAGGTTATACAATGTAGAAATATAGGTACTGTTAAAATTATGCGTTCCTAGGAGTTACAAGACATCCTTATTATGTTCGAAATTAATTTTGTTGTCAAATTTCAAAAATACTAGATTTAGGCGAAAGATTTTTCATTTTCTCTATTTTTTCGTGAAACTTTCCCCATTCTGACTTCATATTTGTGTTTCTCGCCCTTGAAAACATAAGGTTACCAAATATCAAGTTATTCTGACGTCTTTTACATGCTCTATGTCCAGGTCCACGAAAACACGCCTTTCGTCCCACTGCACAGTGGTCCAGGCACCCGCTTTTCGTGGCCATAATTAAAAACGTCTCTAAATCGACTTTTGACCAAATATAATAAATATAAATATACTAAATATAATTAATAGACCTAAAATACAACTAAACAAATGCAAAAATATAATTTAAAAAAAATTTTTTTATTGTAATTCGGTATTATCTAAATATCTAAATATACATAAAATTGATTCGTCCTGTTCTTGATCTGAATCCTCTTCACTAGTTATATCTTGTGATAAATTAGATCAAATACTTATAACAAATTAAAATTATGTTCTAACCAGTTTAATTGCATAGAATCTTAAGAATAATTATATTAAGTGGAAACTACACGCTACACTATATTAAACTTTGATATATAAACAAAAAATTAAAAAATACGTTTAATATGCATAACTATAATAAAATTATACTAAATCTACACTTTTTATTATTGATGTTTCGCCTAGCACGTTGACTAAAATACGACTACGGCGATAAACTGAAATACGTCTCCAAATGATTATTATCTCGTGTTTATAAGAATTAATACTAACAAGAGATAAGAGTCTCGCAAAGAAAACGTTTCGTATTACTCTAGACAGAAGTCACTTCGGCCCGAGCGATACGTATGCTGCCGCGGTCGCCGCAACGTGTAACCGATCAATGATCCCATCAATACGATCATCGATTATTGATACGATCCAGGATTACGACATAGAGATTCGGCACTGTCCCGGAAAAGACAACGTAGCCGCGGACTGCCTTAGCCGTCTAGACTGGAGGGAGGGGGAAACGGATTTGCGGAAAGAAAATCTCATACCGATTCTAACGACCCTCGCGAGACAATTCTCCAAAGAAGTGTTGAATTTTCTACATAAAATCGCGGAGCACCAGGGCGCGGACCCCCGACTACTCACGATAATTCGGGAAGACCAGAACGGTGACCTAGGTCACCGATACCGTCGGGTGGGCGGGATCCTGTACCACAAGGGACGAGTAGGAGATTGGAAGTGCGTGGTCCCTCCCCTGTGAGAGACGCCCCTGATACGCGAGGTCCACGAGGCCTACGCGCACCCTGGTTCGAACAAATGCATTCGACTCATATCGGAAGCGTTCTACTTTCCGAAGCTCGCTCGTAAAGTTCGGAAATTCATTGCCACGTGTGATCTGTGCCAAAGGTAGAAGTTCAGCACCCATACACTGTATGCCGACATGCAACCGATACTTCCGGAAGGGCCACTGGGTTTAGTCTCGCTCGATTACTACGGCCCGCTGCCCGGTGCAAGGGCAGGAGTACGGTACCTGCTGGTTTTCGAGGACGGTTTCTCCAAGTATGTAAAAATTTACCCGTTGCACCGTGCGTTAACCGCCGCGACGATTAACCGCCTGGTTAACAGCTTCAATCGTCAAGTAGGGAAACCCGAGCGCATCGTGACCGACCACGGCACCCAATTCACGTCACGCGCTTCAGCAGATTGGAATAATCCATGTACATACACTGAGTCCCATCGAAGTTGTCGCGGTGAAGTTGGCTACACATTCACGCCGCGTCGGTGAGCGATTAGTCGAGGTGCCGACGACGCGGCGTGAATGTATTAGTGAATGTGTAGCCAACTTCACCGCGACAACTTCGATGGAACTCAGTGTACAGGGTGTAAAAAAATTAAATGTCACGACCTATATGGGGTGATTCTACACCTCTGGATCGGTGGAGATCTGTCAAAGAAAGCGACCGCAAAATTGACCTTGACCCCTAATTTCAAGGTCAAACTTTTTTATTGGCTCATCGTATAGTGCTCATCGAGGGGATAAAAAGTCTGAAAGGAACCATGTGCCGGAAATCAACCCTTCTCCTAGAAAAAAGCCGTCAAAGTTTCCATATACCATAATGCATTAAACGTTGAGTCGCCCGGTACCCCTCTCCAGTGATCTTGGCGCGGCAGTCTCGCGTATCGCTCGAGTTTCATGCTATAGGACAATTCTTGAATTTCAATCACAATGCCAGCATATAGGAAGGGTAAATTCTAAGAGAGCATACTTAAAAAGACAAAATAACTACTGTGTGTAAAAGAAAATAAGAATGAATTTAATTCACTGAAGTTTTGCACTTCGAATATAAACGCAAGATAAATGTTTAGTCTTATCATTTCACAGTTCGTTAACACATCGCAGTTACGCAGTTAATACATCAGTTAATTATTACGCAAAGGACTGCATCAAATATTCGAATCTCGTGAAATATATCATTATATTGATTATGGTTGCAATTTGCAAAAAACAATATAAATGAGTTTTATTCGCAGAAGTTTTGCATTTAAAATATAGATGCAAAGGTTGTTGATCGAGGAACAAAAAATCGTATTGCTCACTGCACCATTTGTCTTGTCTCGGAAATGAGGTTTTTAGTGAACCGGATATAACAAATCAGCTCGTTCTCTCCGAGAGTGATGATAAAATTCTATTAGTTCTGGAAATCATTTTATTTATAATGTGCGTATATTATGTAGTCAAATCCAAGGTTGAAAGCATCGGCTCCGCATAGTAACAGGTTCCCCACTAAGCATTTTATTTTCTCGTTCTTCCACTTTTTTTTGCTGCTGCTTGTTTCCTTTCTCTTTTCCTTCCGTTCTTGCTTTCTCTCTTTTCTACTTCCTTCTTTCTTAGTTCCGTCTTTCCTTCCTTCGTTCGTTCCTTCAGTCCATCCTTCTTCCTCTCTGCCGCTCTTTGTTTCTGTCCTTTTTTCTTTATGCCTCGAGGTCGAGCGTCATAAAAAGTATCGGATCAGCATTACACGTGAATTGGTGTAGGTTCTATCCGAACGGCCACTCGGTTGTTGAACTTATAGATGTGGTGTTCACCCCATCTCTATTTTTCTCCCTGGTTTCCTTATTTCCTTTCTTTCTTTCCTCTGTAGTTTTTATGATTTCAATAAGAAACCCCTCCATCTCGCACGGTTTCGAACTCCGTAAAGAGGCAGTTTATTCGGAACCACCAAACAGTAAAGATGCCGAAGTATAAAAATATTCGAGTTATGTTGCGTGCTATTGACGAAGCGGGACGAAATTATTCTTTAGCTCGTAAGATTTATCGTGATTTAATGCGGAACCATGGGAGACGATTACACCCCAACGAAATTCCTGATAGACGAAATTTTGCGCGACTGGATTATCAATTCGGGGAGCAGGAAATCGTGATGCAGCTTACTACAAGACGTAACGGAGCAGGTCGACCTCGAGTGCATTGGCAGAAAGAAGAAAAAGTTATAGCTCTCGCAAGAGCTTATCCACTGATGGGGTTACGGAGCATCGCGAGAAGAGTAGGAATCTCGCACATGACAGTGCGGCGTATAATACGCGAAGAAGGTCTGCGACCATATAAAATTCGACGTGTCCAAGCCCTACGCCCTAATGATTATGCCACACGGCGAGAATTTTGTAACTGGATGTTACGTAAACTGCGACACGATCCACGATTTTTGGAACGTGTCCTATTCACGGATGAGAGCAGCTTTTCGAGTAGCAACATCCTCAATCGGCAGAATGCAAGGATTTGGGCGTACCGCAACCCCCATGCGATGATAGAGCAATTTAATCAAGGAAGATTCACCGTTAATGTCTGGGCAGGCATCATTGGCAACCATATTATCGGCCCGATCTATTTGCCGACACGGTTAACCAGTGCAACATATCTTCAATTTCTAAGATCGAAACTCTTGAGTGAACTGCGGCACATCATTCCGCGAAATCAACGTAATTCAACCTACTTTATGCACGATGGTGCTCCACCGCACTCCAGCCGAATGGTGCAACAGTTTCTAAATCAAATGTTTGGATCGCGGTGGATAGGACGAAGACCTGCTCCCCGTGTGTGGCCTCCCCGTTCACCGGATTTGACACCACTGGATTTTTTCCTCTGAGGAGCCGTGAAAGACATCGTTTATCGCTCAGGTGGAGACGAAGGGAAGCGGCCGCACCCGTGGGAAATCGGGGATCGCGTTCTGGTACGAGGTCACCCCTTGTCGAGCGCCCTGGACAACGAGGTGGCAAAGTTCTTCCACCTCTACTGTAGGAGAGGAAGGGGCCAGCAACGTTCGTGCTGCGACATCCCCACTCGATGAAGATCAAAGGAATTTTCCATGCGTCGAGCCTACGGCCCTACAAGGAAACGGACCAGGGGAACAGGGGTCCTGCCGGGGATCCAGCCGTTAGAAAGGAGGCAAGCACTGCGAACAATGGTACGGAAGGCCACGACGAGGAAGGGAACGAGGCGACAATCCATCTATGCAGGATAGAAGAGGTCTCTTCCCCGGGAACGCTCCCTGGAACGGACCGCGAGACCAGCCATTCGCATCCAGACGATCTCGGGAGTTAGACGACATGCCCGACAAGAGCGTGCAAACGTATGCCTCCTGGTTGATGTATTCGGTCGCTACGCATACCGACGTGGATTTACCGAAGCCGAAGAGACAGATACACGTGCTCGATGTAAAATACGCACGCCCGCATGTGGCCCGAGTCCGGACCCCTGTCCGAACAGGCAGAGGAATAAGGCGACCCAGACCCCGGCGACGTTAATTCAAAGGGGAAACAGGAAACGACGACGAACTGGACAGATCGTCCGCTTTGCCTCGCGGAAACGCGAGGAGGACCAGGCGCCTAGCAGGGTAGGCCCCGCACCCGCGCCAAAGGCGACCCCGGCAGCAAGGGAGAGACCCGCACCAATGGAACCTCCGGCATTAGGGGAGAACATCCCGCAGGTGGAGACGCCGTACCAAGGGGTGCGCCGGCAAAGAAGTCGCTCGGGCAGCTGGGCAGGGGATGGCCGACCAGATCGCTGCTGACAGTGAGTTGTATCAGGGACGCAAAACGCCGGCCAGGACAGGAAGTGCCCATCCGAGCAACGACCATCGACACGGAGGGAAGACCAGAGCCATCGAGGATGCGCTGGGCCGACCCACCCGTTGAGATTCCCCGACTGGACACCCACGATCCCTTGGGGTTGCTGAAAGGAGCCCTCGAGGAGGAGATATATAAAAGACATATCTCCGTTTTTCAAAACGGAGGGGGAGGGGGAATTCAATTTTGCAAAAAGGATGATTTAAAAAACAAATTTACACGCAGCTTTATAGACCTCAAGAAACGGTATAACTTTTATTTCAACTATTTTTTTATATTTTTTGTTGTTTACGATTTATAAGCACGTATATAGAAAGGGCAGTTCGGATAAAAGTGTCGATATCTCCCTCAAAGTGAAAAACGGGCACCAACGAATTACAGTTATCTTCATAAACAGGTCTAATAAATATTTATGCAAAGTTTCATCAAAATCGGAGTGTATCAGTCCCCGATGTTCCCTTGTCAGTTAGAATCAGGCCTCCAAGCTCCACTCTTGTGATTTTGATGCAAATTTTAGGTTTACGCCTCACTACCAGGAGGTGCTGATGTCGCTTCTCCACATGCATACCTTGTATCAGTGATTGTAACATACACAACTAAAGATATCGTGACGTCATGTTTCCGCGAAATTTGTCGCGGCGATGTTCAATTGTTTCAAAAATTATAGAAACTGAAGAAATGTGGCGCACATGTCGATTAACGGTCATTGAAAGCGATAGCGTGGGCAGTAAGAGAAGACCAAGACGTATCTCAATTTTATTTTATTTTCAATATTATTATTATTACTATTTTTATTATTATTTTTATTACTTCTATTATTTTTATTATTTTTACTATTTTTATCTTTATTACTATTATTATTCAGATTATTTAACAACATATTTTGTAAGGTTTTTTTCAGGTTTTTCCGAGTTTTTTTTTCAGATTTTTGGATCATTTCTACTGAGATGCAACAACAGCAGGTGAAGATAGAAATGAAGTAAGTACCGAATTTTTTAGAATTGTTACTGAAAACAGTAACTGTTTACATTGGTGTTTCATTAATATATTTAATTTTAATTATTAGGTGTACAACTTTGCTTCCGCCGTTTTCCAATAGATGGTTGTAACGGTAAGCGATGGCCGAAATAAATGAATCGTAGACGTCATACAATAAGCTTAGGCACTTGTAAACATAACACCATCGAAATATTAGTCAATTTGTGTCTGCATTATAAAGTTATTCTCCATTCCAAATGGCAGTTTACGAGCCAAATTTTCGTCATTTACGGGAGGTTTTAATTTTTTGCTTCAATATGAAGATATCTGCGACTGAGGCTCATCGAATACTCTCAAATACTTATGGTGAGGCCGCTATTAGTGAAAGAACGTGCCGAGAGTGGTTTCAACGCTTCAAGAACGGTGATTTTAACGTCGAAGACCGGCATGGCGGTGGAAGAGAGAAGGTATTCGAAGATGCAGAATTGGAGGCATTGCTTGATCAAGACTCTTGTCAAACGCAAGAAGAATTGGCAAGATCATTGGGAGTGACTCAATAAGCCATTTCAAAACGCCTCAAAGTCATGGGAATGATTCAGAAGCAAGGAAATTGGGTGCCGTACGAGTTGAAGCCGAGAGATGTTGAACGGCGTTTGTTTGCTTGTGAACAACTGCTTGCGAGGGAAAGACGGAAGGGATTTCTGCATCGTATTGTGACTGGGGACGAAAAATGGGTTCATTACGATAACCCCAAGCGCAAAAAAAAAAAAAAAAACACATCGAATTGAGTATCCTCCTCCTTTTCGAAGTCGGATAAAAATCATGGGGACTTCCCGGCCATGCTTCCACGTCGACGGCCAAACCGAACATTCACGACTTCAAGGTCATGCTCTGTATTTGGTGGGACCAGCTTGGTGTAGTTTATTGAGCTACTAAAACCGGCTGAAACAATCACAGGCGATCGGTATCGAAAGCAATTGATGCGTTTGCGCAGAGCATTGAAAGATAAACGACCGCAATACAAGGATAGACACGATAAAGTGATTTTGCAGCATGACAACGATCGGCTACATGTTGCAAAACAGGTCAAAACATATTTAGAAACGCTCAAATGGGAAGTCCTACCCCATCCGCCGTATTCTCCAGACGTTGCTCCCTCTGACTATCACTTGTTTCGATCAATAGCACATGGCCTGGCTGACCACCACTTCCGGTCTTATGAAGAAATCAAAAATTGGATCGATTCATGGATCACCTCAAAGAATGACCAGTTTTTTCGACGCGGGATTCGTATGGCGCCCGAAAGATGGGAGAAAGTAGTGGACAGCAATGGACAATACTTTGAATCGTAAATGTATAACCCCATTTTCACAATAAAACCTCGAATTCTGAAAAAAAACGGTGGAAGCAAAGTTGTACACCTAATACTAAAATGTGTCTTTAAAGAAAACGGATGAAAGTATGCAGCGTTAAAGGCTGCACCCAGCAGTACATGAGGATGTTCACCTTCCCCCAGGAGAAGAAGGATAAGAAGAGGATGATGCAGTGGGTGGAAGTATGTGACAATCCAAATTTGTTAATCCTTCCACCTGAAAAACTGAAGTTCCGGGTGATACGTAGTAGCCAGTTTGAAGAGAAATACTTTATGAGAAAGAGGCTGACTACATCCGCAGTTCCAACACTGTACTTACCAGGTAATACTCTTACATAATTTGTATAGCGTATTGTTGGGTACGGGCCCTTGAGACATCGTGTACATGGTTGGGCCTCCGCCATGCGGGGAGGCGCGCAGGCGCGAGATACCGACTCGCAGAAGCGACACCCTGGTACGTAGGCGATGGACGAAGGCCCTCTCGTACCACCTTTTGTACGGCTTAAAGATAAATATATACATGTGCGTCTTGTGTAAGGAAGTTGTGTTTTCGTTTACTTAACCACCCCATCCCGGGCATAACACGTATGTACATAATTGTTAATAAAAATATTTATTACACAGTGTCAGAGGCTGCCTCTATTAAAATAGAGCAGCAAGAGACCCGGATGGAAATATCAGAAGAAGAAGAAGAATGTAAGTTTTCAGTTATATCTGTATACTGAAAGTACATAATAATACTTCTAACATGAAATGGATCTATAAAGTTATTTAGTTTTGTTGTGACAGGCAAACTTGACTGCACTGGGGGAATGGATACTAAGTGTGGCATCGTGGGACACGTGGACTTCCTGGACCATCCGGAGGTTAGTGTGTTACCATGAAAAAATATTACTTTTGGTTTTACTATCTTTCTTAGTTGTAGACTGGTATGTTTAACAAATATTCTTTGGCTGTTTGTAGAAATGCAATGCAACGACTTAGGCAGACTAAGTCTACAAGAAGACAAACCATTGCATAACGCAGGTATGAATTTATATATTACTGGATGTTAGTATTAAATATTATGCATGATGATTTAAAGAGAAGTTTTATTAAGTCTTTTTTACAATTACAGATTGTGCTGTCCTTGGAAGAGAGCATCAGCGATCAGAAGCCCAGAAAGGCCATAAAGGTACGAAATAAGTATGAATATATTAGGTTAAGTAATCATAAGTGCAGGACAACACTGCAAAAAATATTGAATAAATAAAAGAATAGTTGAAGTTTTTGATTAAAACCGGTGCAATTCAATTACTTCCATTAAACATTCCTTGTCGCATCCAGATCCTAAAATGAGAGAAATGTATACAATTTTTTTTCTTACTGAAAGGAAATTGTTAACATTTTACTCTTTTTTATCATTTGTACATGTTACTAGCCATGTACCATATGAAAAGCAGTCACTGTACAGAATGCCCAGGCAATATCAATCCAAAGTTGATATAATATTAAAATAATTCGGATATTCCATAGTTTGTTCAAAAATACCAGGCATTCTATACAATGCTTGCTTTTCATACAATGCTGCTAACATGTACAACTGAAATTTTTACTTTATGTATTTCTTACGTGCATTATTTGACGCCAAAGATTGATGTACTCCAAATCGGATACACTTTCTCATAACTGAAGGTACTAAACATCCTCCATGTATGGTCGAGCTCAGTGCGCCACCCTAGTTTGTACATACCTTCAGTGGATATTATTCGTTTGCATGTGTAAATTACACTGTGTATACGGTACACATGGCAGTAATACACATGCAAACTATATACTACTTTATATAACTTTATATATCCTTTACAGAGTAATTATATTGCATGTTTCCTTCTGCAGGTAATATACTGAAGATGCTGAAGGACAACACCGTGGAGAAGCCCCTGCAGCAACGAGTCTACAGCGCCGTGGCAGCGGTATTGAAGGCAGCGCGGCAGTACAAGCGGCGGCAGATGGCAACGAAGGACCGCATCAAGAAGGTGCATCAGGTAGGTGTATGCCAAGTTTTGGAAAACTTGCCTACATCCCTGCACGCGATGATTTCCGCCCAGATGCGCAACGAGGGAAAACCCATCTACGGAAGATGCTTCACGGAAGAGGAAAAGGTACTAGCTTTAAGTATTTATAAGCAAAGCCCAAAAGCGTTCCGATATTTGTCAAAATTATTTCTTTTGCCAAGTATCGAAACGCTTCGGAAATTATTGTCGCACATTCCACTAAGAGCTGGAATTTGCGACAACGTATTCCGTGAACTCGAAAAGCGGTCCGAGTCCTTTCCAAACGAGAAAAGCAGATACGCTATTCTGCTTTTCGACGAAATTAAGTTATCGCCGTCACTGGTCTAAAATCCTTCAATGAACATAGTTGAAGGATTTGTAGACTCCGGTTTTTCGCGTTCTTTAGATATCGCGGATCATGCCATGGTGTGGATGTTGAAAGGCATAGACGGAGTGCGACCTTGGAAGCAACCTGTCGCATATACTTTTTGTAGAGGTAGTTCTTCCGCGGAGATCATCGTTAGGATGTTTAAAGAATTAGTTCGCCGTGCATGTCAGGCCGGGATTGTAGTTGTAGCCTCAGTTTGTAACCAAGGCAGCACGAATTGTAAGGCAATACAATGCCTAATAGATTATTCGAAGAGTAATCTACCTTTCAGCAGTCGAATCCATTACGGCATGATGTAATTGTAATTGATGAAAATGAAATCGTGCCGCTCTTCGATCCTCCGCACCTATTAAAGTGCATGCGGAACAATCTTTTGATTAAAGATTTGCAATTCAATTTAGCGGATAATCTTCCACGTGTGGCTAAATGGTCACACGTGGAAGATTTATATTTTATTGATAACAGTAATGCTTCTTCTCAGGACCGAGTTCTGAAGAAGCTTACTGCAAAACATGTAGTAGTTGACAAAATTAGGAAAATGAAGGTGAAGTATTGCGCGCAGGTTTTTAGTCAATCGGTTGGGTTTGTAATGACACTTATGAGTCGCAATAAAGTTAAGAGTGTGTGTGAAATGCCTTTAGAAGGTGTTGACACTGCTCGATTCAGTCATTTTATGAATGATATTTTCGACAGTGTCAACAGTAGTCGTCCTCTTCCGGTAATAGATATGAACTGCGAAAGACCCAATATCTGGGATGTAGACATTAATGTTTTTCGAAGCATGAAATTTATTAAAAGAAAATTTGCGGATAAAGAGCATCCACTGATAGTATGCAATTGGATTAGAACGTTACAAAATTTTAAATTTTTGACAATACTTCTAGGCAATCTTGGATTTTCGCACTTTACTGGTCGCAATTTTAACCAAGATGCCTTAAAAAATTTTTTCGGTCAGATTAGACAGCATGGTACGCGAAATACTAATCCAACGTGTACTGCCTTTCACGGATATTATAGGACATTGCTCTTAAATTCATATTTGCAGTTGATAAGTGCGGATACTAACTACGAATCTGAAGAATCCGCAAACTTTTTAATTAGTCTAAAAACATATTTGTCACCTGCTCCAAGCTGCATCGATGATTGAAAATTCTAACATTTTTCTAAATTACAATGTTTCGACAGCTGCTGAATTCGCCTCCCTACAAACCCCCCTTACCACAAACCCTAGATACGGGCCATTAAAGAGGCCATCCGTCACTTACGACCCCGAAAATCCCCTACTCCAACCTCCACCCCAATCCCACAAACAACTCCTTCCATGGACCCTCGTTTAAAGAACCTGCGGGAAGCAGCAGCCCGCAGGAGGGCCCAAGAGGACAGCATCCAAACCCCCATCCCCAATCCCTAAAATTCCTCCACCGAACCCTGGCGCGATATCCTCCCCCAGAACTCTTATTTCCCCAATATCCCCCTTCCTCACGTCCCCAGACCCCCGAACTTCCACCCTTAATGTTCCTCCAAATCCCCCCACCCCCCTAATGTCCTTAAAAATAAGGAAACCCCGAAACCTCCCGTAAATCCCTTACCTTCCCTTCTTCCTTTTCTCCTCCTCTCTTCTCCTCCACATTTATTAATCACTAGATTTCACAAAATAGGGTACACTGATACAAGTATTACAGTGATTTTAACTATGCACAAAGTTGGTTTAAATCTAGTAATATCCTTTTTAAGACGCCATTTTTTTTCATACATCATTTTAGTATATTCTTTCTGTCCCTTTCCTCCCCACACTTTCCCCCAAACCCACCCCACCCAACAATTATCCCCCTTCGCAACTCCTCCAAAAGATGATGACAATTTTTTTTATTAGTTTCTTAAACGAATTAATGGCAATCGAACTCGTGGAAAGATTTCAGGATATGATTGATGAAATGGCTTTCGCGGATGAAGAAGAGTTGATAGAAGAAGATGATGTGATGATAATCGATGATTTCAAAGTTACATCGAGTGAGGAATCAACGTTACCAAGTAAATCAAGTGATGAGAGCCTTTTTGAACCGGATGAAAAGAAAAGAAAGTATTCAGTAGTACCACTTGATACCAAAGTAAAGGTTATTACTTTAGCAAAATTACACCCGACTTGGACATTAAGTACATTACAAAAAAGAGGTTTCCAATTATTTAAAAGGAAAGATCAATTAATTAATTGGGAAAGAGATATACAAAAGGGCAGAACCTTGTAAAACAAATGACTGATTTATTGAAGCTAGGGATAATTTACAGAATGTCAGTACCAGAATGTTGCAACAATGGGCAGTAACTGCAGGTATACAGTACAGTGTGGATCCTACGAAATTTATCGCGTCTCGCACATGGGCAAATGAATTTAAAAAGAAATATAAAATAAGATCTCGACATGTCACAAAGTACATTAGCAACATGGATAAAACATCATTAGAAGATATAGCCAATATAGCAAAAACATTTCAAGAGCAAACCTCTGCAGCAATAAAATTATTTCATCCAGATTATGTAATAAACTGCGATCAGACAGGATGCGAATTTCGAACACCAATTAAGCGAACACTATCACATAGAGGCGAGAAAAACACTGTTGTGGGAGTTAAAAATATCAACAAAGTCACCCACTCATATACAGCGCAGTATTCAGTTACATTGTCTGGAAAATTGCTTCCATAAGTGTTTATATGTTTACAAGAAAAACCGGGAACATTTGGACCAAGGATAAGAAAAGAGGTGGATAATCTATCAAACAAATTTAAAAATGTGTTTATCACATGCACGAAATCAGGAAAACTTTGCACGACGACATATGAATCATACCTAGACAACGTTTTAAAACCATATATAGATGAAAATAAATTTCTATTCATGTTAGATTCATGGGGGGTCAAACAAACCCTATGCTGTATGACAGTAGATTTTATAACAAAGAAACAAATTTGCCAAAATGCAGTTTAAAAGTAATTCCACCGAAATGTACGCCACTGTAAAGAAAAAAATTTATTTTATATTCTTCTTATCATCCTTTTTAAACAAAACCTATATATCTCTTTGTATGTTCTATAGACAGGTAAAAAACTTTATAGGAAAGCTACAAAATGCTGCAGATTTGATAAGATTGAAGAGAGAATTAACAAGTAGAGAAGATTGTATAAAAATCCACGCGATTATCCACAATCAATTATCAGCACCTATTTACGTTGATATGATTCAGTATGCATGGTATGCTTGTAACTTAACAGAAAATAAAAAAATTTTTTTTAAATGTTAACCAAGTACAATTTCCACCAGAAATTAAAACAAACTAATGTAAATGCGATCAAGCATGTTTTATTAAATGTGCATGGTGCCGCTAATTTTATTGTTTCATATGTTTTTATGATAATTGTCACATATTAGAATGCAAAAAATAAAATAAAAAATAAAAATTCGACTTGAACTGCAGACGTTCGATTACGAGTCAGTTACCAGCGCCGCTACTTTCTATTACGGTAACAAAGTTTAACGTACTTGTTCTTCAACGCGTCGATACCTTTTTTTATAAATATTTCGAAAACGATTGAGTGTTGGACCCAACATTGAAACATATGTTGGTGTACTACACCTACACTACGACATATGTAAGCCCCATCAAAATCCGTGTCCCATATGTCCCGACCTCCCCTTGTTAGTCGGCATTTGACGAAAAGTAAACACGGTCTCATTACAAACGTTTCTTCACCGAATTCCGTTGCGGATTAAGGCTCGATACACACTGGCGGTTCGGTCCCGGTCCGGTCTCGATTTCTCACGAAGAATATTTTCCTGGGACGGGACCGCGCTCCCTCGTTTGAAACGAGGGTCTGTACTGTACTTTTCACTGCACTTTATACTGTAGTTTTCGCGTTGCAAAGCGTACGTTTTCAAATGCAGGTACCGAAAACAATAGACTCACTTCTCCGCGCACGTGAAGAAAGTTTCCCTTGTCCTTTTTCCGTATCAACCATAAAATTATAATCAACTCCGCGACCTTTTTCAATACCATTGCCCACGTTTCTGACCAGTTTCCTATCTCGTTATGTTTCTATCGCCGTTCAGGACGCTCCCTATTTTTATTACTTCCACGGTCAAAACTCCTCAAGGGTGGCAAAATCCAAAGACAACCGTGAGTTGGAGGTAACCACCGACACTTCCCTTTCCATCAAATTCTAACCAATAGAAATAAGTGCGAAATTTGTCACCCCCCAAATCAGGGCTTGACAAACTATTTAAACCACCACCTTTTAGAAATAGACTCAGAATTTCATCAGACAGCAAATTGTAACAGTCTTGTGAAACATATTGTGAACGACAGAAAGAAGCAAGCAGTATTTTTGTGCGGTATGGATTCGTCATGGAGTTTTGAAAAAGGTAATTACATATGTACATAGTTATTATTGTGAGATTTGTTTTATTTTAACACATTGTTGACCGGTAATTAATTTCAAACATGAAGTAAACATGATTGAACACAACGAAGAAAGATTTGATAATATCCTATATTACTCGTGACCGGTCAACAATGTGTTAATATTATTTTATTCAGATATTAAAATATACGTTTAAATTATGGAATAAAATATAAATTTTTAATGGGTAATTTTCAGATGAAATGCTAATTGAACTGGTGAAAACTAAACCAGGTCTGTATGATTTGCAGTCACCTAGTTATAGTGACACTAATTATAAGAAACGAGTGTGGAACGAAATTGGAAAAGCGATAGGTCAATCTGGTAAGTAAAGTGAAAAATTCAATACAAATATATAATTATAAACATTTTGAAAAGACATTAGTAATTTATCAAATAAATTTCATTACATTATTTTGTCCTGTTGCCACGGCACTGAGCCTACAGGTGAATTAAAAAAGTTTTTAAAAATTTCCCTCGTTTCAAACGCTTCACTCTGTGCATTTCCACCTTGTCTCTATATGTTATTTACACGATTTGTTTCAATATATTCTAAATTTATATCACGACTATTTCTAATGATGTTATGGAGGATGCATGTTGTTAAAATAATTGTGGCGGCATTTTGAGGCTCAGCTATCAATCTTCAACAATAAATTCTGAATGTTTGTGACAACATCCCAAATGCACATTCGACTAATCGTCTTCCTCTGCATAGTCGATAGTTAAATACACTTTTTTCATTGTCCTTTATGCTTTTTGACCCTGGGTGTGGCCGCATTAAATATTTTTTTAATGGAAACGCCTCGTCGCCTAATACTACATAAGGTGCTACTGTGTTTGTTCCTGGCAGTGGGGAATCCTCAGGAACATTCAATTTGCCACTTTCTAAATTTTTTTTAAAAACAGAATCCGCAAAAATGCCACCATCACTGTTTTTCCTGAACAAGCCTACATCCACAGCAATAAATTTACAATTGGCATCTACCAATGCCAAAAGTATTATTGAAAACGATTTTTTGTAATTAAAATATAGTGATCCACTATTTGCAGGCACCTGAATTGTCACATGTTTGCCATCTAGGGCTCCTAACAGTTTGGAAAATTCCATATAGTCCACATTTCATTTGCTATTTCTAACCACTTCTCTTTACATGGAGTTGAAATATATTCAGCTAATAATATTTCATTAATTGCATTACAAACTTCAAGACAAATACTTTGTACGGTTGAATGACCAAGACGATAGCTAAAAGCAATCCTTTGATAGGAATCTCCAGTAGCTAAAAATCTGAAAATACAAAACGGTCAATAAAATTAATATTCAATTTGATTTGATTTTATTTAATAAATGTTTTATTTCCTTAATTACAGGTGCAAAGAATCGTTGGGAGTCGCTACGAGGCCAGTACTGGAAATATCTGGCCAAATTAAAAACTAGAAGCGGACAAGCCGCAGCCAAGATTACAAAATGGCGATTCTCTGACCAGATGGCATTCTTAAATACATTTGTCAATATTGAACGACCGCGTTTAACGTCAATAACAGAAGATGAAAGTATTGAAGAAGGTGTAGAAAGGGAGGTTGAAAAACCAGAATCGACTCCATTAATACAGAAACGAAAAAATAAAGCCAAGACACAGAAAGAAAATGCTTCCACAACACTAATGAAATATATTTTAGAACAAAAAGAAGACGGACGGAACAATGTGGATTTCATAGATACATTTTTCCAATTAATGGCGACTACAGTTAAGAATTTTGACGCAAAAGATCAACATCTTGTAAAAACAAGAGTGTTTAGTTTAGTTAGTCAAATAGAAGAAAAATATGTATTAAGTTCCCCTTCTCCATCGTTTTCACCCTCGGCAGCCACTCAACAACAAAACTATTTTTCACCCGAACCGCACACCTCGTATCACATAACATCCCCACCTCATTTCATTCCACCACTACAGTCAACCCACAATAGCAATAATATGATTGACCCACAATATGATCCACCCTATCCATCCACAACTCCCCCAGCTCGAAATAATTTTAATGACAATTAACGTCTGATAAGTGTACATAGTGCATATAGTTTATAAGTGTATATAGATTGTGTGTATAATATAATAAGAATATAATAAAGTGTATATAATATAATAAAAACAATTATTTACCTTAGACATACCATTAATTTTTGTCTCGGAGAAATAGCTTTACGAAACGTGGTATTTTTCTTGGAAATTTTCGTCGAAATTTCCTCAAGTACCATTTCAAACGTACGAGAATCTATTCTAAAATACTTAATAAATTTTTCTGCATCTTTCATTAGATGACGATAATAGATGACAGCGTATAATATTCGCCTTCACTTTGTCTCCTTTTTAAACTTGGATGCACCCACATTGTTCGATTTATTTTCTTTCCATTTCTTCTGTTTTTTTCATCTTCATCTAACAGAATAGCTATAATAGCTAATTCTTTATTTGAAAAATTAAATGGCATCTTTCTGATATTTTTTCTTTGGATTCGATCCGACTTGCAGCACGAACGATTCTAGACTGAACAGTGCTCGGGCAAGCGTCCAGGACGCTAGATCTGTATGGGGTAAGATTTTACCGAACGGAGACCGGACCGGGACCGAACCGAATAGTGTGGATCTAGTCGTACGGTAAGATTTTACCGGACCGAGACCGAACCGATAGTGTGTATCGGGCCTAAAACCGTCTACGAATTTCGCGTCCCCAAAAACGGCTTAAATAAAAGGAAACTCGTCTCAATTGCGCGAACTTTTCGAGGAAAATTCGGAATTTCAAATCAAAGAGAAAGGAATAGAAATAAAGTACGTCAAATCTAGATGTACGGGAGACCTAACACTAGCAGAAAATCTGTCACAATTAGACAGAGCAGAACAGTGCCCCAATCTTTTTACGACAGAATAGTACGGAAAATACAGAGGAATAAGGAAAGGAGAACCGAGCTTATTATCTGAAAGCAGAATATAAAGGCAGGGACCATTCAATAATTGCAAGGTTCAGATGTGGAAATGAAGAAAGAGGCAATAGTAAAAATTGGAAAAATAAAGAGGACAACGTCTGTAGAATGTGTGGACAAGGAGAGGAGACAATAGAACACTTGTTAGAAGAATGTAGAAAAGTGGGAAGAGATAATGAATTAACAAGGAGGAATAATTTTGCAGGGTCTCTTGTCCCCTGCTCTTGCAGGGGAGAATATGGATGAGGAAAATAATTCGAAGAAGGAAGGAGATAGACCAGAGACAGAAGACCTAAAGTTTACAGGCCATATTGTATCATCTTAATGTATATAATTTATAAAATATTGTAGGCGCATTCACGTGCCAAACCCTCTTTAAAAGCCGAAAGGCAAGAAATAAAGTTATCTATCTAATAAAATTATCAACAGTATCACTCATAGAAAGTTCACAGGTTTTTAAATGAATAGCACTTTTAAAGGTTTAGCACTTTATTTTTATAATATGATCTTGACTGACTCCGCTTATGTTCGATAAGGTCTTTTATAATGTCGTTGGTGGTGGAGGAGGGGCCGATGATTGACAAGGTGGGATGTCCGTGAGAACGCGTCTTATCGAATACTTAAGTAGGTGGTCGTAATATGATGTTTAGGTGTCCGGTCGTGAGGAGTTCGATTGTTCGAATATCGATCGTTTAGGCGGGTGGCCGTAACACGATGTTTGTCCGATCGTGGGAAGAGATACACAGATGAACTATATTGACCAACCTAGCGAGCACAAGGACAACGAGACAACGAGGTAAAAGGTAAGCCAGCATAATTATCCTAAAAATTCCGAGGAAGAGACAGCACAAGGAGGAAAAGCCCCTATCGATATCAATAAGTCCTGGTCTACAATAGCTGATTTAAGCTTTTAGCTTTAAGGAACTGACCAACCACAATCGACTATTCTCTATATCTTTGTTTGTAATTGGTTAATTTCTTAAGGCTTAAAGCTTAAATCATTTATTGTAGACCGGGATTAATTGTCGAAAGTTTATAAAAAAACTTTGAAGAATACCGAAAGTTCTGAAGTTCTGAACAGTCTACGTTAAATGAGAAAAGTCCAAACATTGTGCTGCAAGATCCTCCTGCGAATTTGCAAATACGTGCCAAAGTTTGTTATTTGTTACTTATATTGTTAACAAGTGGGGTTAGCAAGTGAGGTTATATTAATGTTAAATTATATTATATTAAAATTAACTAAAATCATTAAGTGATATTGTATATTTATTGCTCTATTCTGTTATTTATCTATACTTATGGAATCAATAGTTGACGATCCCCAACCCCAACTTGCAAAAAGGAAGAAACAACCAACTTTACAAAGCTTTCTTGTATCAAAACCAACAAGTTCTATTCAGTCATCTTCTGCTCAGTCTGTATGTCAAACTTCGAAGTAATTAATAATTTATTTTATATTTTTAAAAAATGCTAACACATTTTTAGATTCTTATAATTTATCTGATATAAATTTATTCTTTACCCTTCAGGGTTGGGTTGCCAGGTTGCCCCTTCTGGGTTGCCTCCTGGGTTTGCCCCCACCCCACGGGTCCCGTAGCTGGATATACTACCCACTAAAACCCCTCCCCTACGTGGGCCGCCAGTAATGTGTATAAAGTTAACTCCCCATTTTTTAATTTTAAATGTTTTTTTAGTTGTTCCAGGTTGTTCTATGTTTGTTCTATATTGTTCCAGAGTTATAAGACCAAAAACCAAAAAACAAGACAATAAACGCAAAAAAAAAACAGTTTTTTTTAGCGTCCCTCCATTTTTTGAAAAATCCAATTTTTGTTGTTGTTTTGGATTGTTCTAATTGTTCGAAACATTGTTCCAAAATATCAATTCCCTAAAATATGTTTTTACCACAGCCGACTCTAGTACTAGCCGTGCTGAAGTAAAAATGGCAACAACGCTGGAGTCTGGTCTGAATATATCAACACCTAGCCTACTCTATCTGCCTCCTGGACTCCCGGACTCTCAGCCAATCAACGTCGTCAAACTCTCGACTACTCTCTGGACTTCACATAACCTCTTTGGTTTCGTTCCAATAATTTCGCTTGTTTCAAGGTTTTTATTAACTTGTATACACGTTCATCAATTCTTAAATGTTTCAATTTGACCCAAAGATGGGTTTTCATTTTGCTTCATACCTAAATTTTCTTGAAACCACTGTAAATATTTCAAATATCATGCTTCACAACACCAAACTACTTCGAGAGTACACAAAATATATATCACATTTATAACAATTTTATACTACCACATCACTTCTATTTGCCATAGTTGCAACGTTTATATATTGTTTATACATAATTAACACCAAATAGTGTATATTACTACAGCTTATAATTAAAAAAGACGTTAATTACAATTCCGAGCACAGGACTCTGTTTTTGAAAATAGGACTCCCGATTGTCACGTGAGCGGTGTTGCCACGTTGTTCAGCATGGCTAGTACTAGAGTCGGCTGTGTTTTTACAAAGATACAGTAAAAAATATTAAAAAGTGCTGAAATCATTTTTTTATCTTTGTAGCTATCATTTATTGTTATCTGACCAGTAAATTACATATTTGAGCTGCAAATGACAAGAACAACTTGGAACAACTCTCAGGTTTGCCAAAACAAACATATAAAAAGCTCTTTACTCTTATAGGTAGAGATATATTTCATCTTTTTATTGCGGATCTAATGGTATTTTCGAATTCCTGAAAATCAGTTACTTTCGTTAAGAGAGAGTATTCCATGATTAACATATATAATGTTTTTAGTCGTGGATGTACGTTTTTAAATTTATTTCATGTAAGCGTAAAAACCGCGACCCGGAATCTTCTCGAAGATTCCGGGGATATCCCCCACCACCGACATAGAGAATAGGCACTAGACGTGATTACCGAAGGTGCAGACCGAGACGAACGATTCGAACGAACGGCGTGGTTCCGCGTGGTATTATAACGGACATATATTATAACATTAAAAGCGCTCAAGAAATTATAAACGATAAAGAAGAGAGGAATTAATTTATTCAACAAAACCCTCCCTACCCTCTCTTACATTCACTAGGAAATTAAGTGCGAAATGTTTAAAACGAATGAGACACGACGGTAAACTAAATTCAGTTAGATAACAAAGGCAATATCGCATACAAAATGCTGAAAAATGTTATTTTTCTCAAATAGGTATAATTTTCCAAATGATTCCAAGATCTGATCACACGTGATAAATGCTAAAAAAGTTAATGAAAACAGATTCACTCTTACTAATGTAGCGGAATTGCGAAGCTATGTGCGCGGCAAGATTAAAAATAATTTAGTACTAAATAAAGCACAGTACGAGTTGGCAGGAGCAATAAATTATGGAGGAGGTACAACAATGACATCCGTAGGACACTACACTGCATTCGTAAAAAACAATGATGAGTAGATGCAATTTGATGATTTATGTAAAAAATCGGTACATGTTATGGATGATACAGAAATAAACGCGAAAATGTGCATATATGTAAAAACTTAAAACATAAAAAATGTGTATAAAAAACAAAAAATGTTTTAAGTACTTAGAATTTTCTTTTAAGGGCACAGACTCCTTCGAGGCCTCCTCCGAATCGATGTAAGCGCCATTGGAAAGAATCGGGCAATCGTGAAAACACATAATTGAGAAATTCGACATTTGACGGTGTGACATCTAACGTCATTATGCAGAATAAGAAACGAAAGTGAGGCGGCATAGTTGCCAAGTCACATCATTTGAGAGTTCTATCGCGGTGTTGCCGCATCTGTGACCATCTAGCAAAATGAATTTGCTCGAGCCGAGCGAGATTTTGATTCCTGGCGGACATAGAAAAGGACAGCGCGAGAGAAAGAGAAGGAGTATCATGAATGAAACAACGTAGGGCCGATCGGCGTAAATATAGTCACACGCTACGACAGATTCGATGAGACTCTGTAATACACATAACGTACGCGACTATAAGACTTATAGGAATAAAAACTATATGGCATTAATAATTTCAGGAAAGGAATGAAAAATAAAGACATGTAAATTGATCTATAATATACAATATTTATCGATTGAAATATAATCAATAAATATAAACAATGCCTCTTCTTTCTCCGCGCCGTCTACATCGTCGATTCCCATGACAGCCACTCCAGCCACGTGTTATTGAAATCTTTTTCATTTGAAATATAATAATGAATTTTAATATAATTGTACCTGCATATACAGGGTGTCCCAGTCTAAGTGTGACAGAATTATATTAAAATTCATTATTCATTTCTTTATTTCTTATTCCCTTCTTGAAATTATTATGTCAGGTAGTTTTCATTCCTATAAGTCTTATGGCCGCGTACTTACGTTATGTGTATTATTTCATTCATTCTACCCCTACCAGCACCACGAATCCGCCGTTCTTTGATGTTTCCGAACATAGAAAAGGATAGCGCAAGAAGGATAAACAAAGAGAGAAAGACTCACAAGCACAACATTTAACCCAATATTATGCTATTAAATGTTGACCGATTTATATTGTGTTTAGCTTCATTTTAATCAGAAAAATCTTCTCCACATGATAGTAAAATTTTTATTAACAAAAAGTACAAAATAAAAAACTTTATTCTGTGCATTAGTATGGTCACATTGACACGGGGCATTTAAATGAAGGCAATAAATCCCGGTTTTAGTCCCTCTTTCGTCTTCAGCTACTGACTCTTTCTAATCAGTGTTTACTGACTAGGCAATCAAATTTGAAAAATGATTCTCCTATTCCATAACAGTTGCGGAGTGGACCGGCAATAATTATGTACATTTATCGAGTTTTCACTGTATATGGTGCAAGTTTTATAATTCATTTTTCTGGCATACCATTTCAAGTATTCTATCTGTAATTTAATTGATGAAAAAAACATGATTATAAATATGAACAAAAAAGTTTGATGGTTGCACACATTAGTACATGTATTGTTTCATTCTCGAACCTCTTTCTCTCTCGAGCGCCCTATTCTTTTCTATGTCTGGCAGGAATCAAAATCGGCTCGAGCCTGTTGCAATTGTAACAGATGTGGCAACAGCGTGACAGAAGTCTTAATACGTTACGGCAACTATGCCATACTTGTGGCTATATTCGCGTAGCCATTTGTGGTGTCAAATTAGAATTTACATTTATCGATTGATCTGTGTTTTTATCGACCCTGATGATAACGTGGTCAAATATACCATCAATGCCTCTGACGGAGAATCACTGAACTATTCTTATGTCTATTTGACGTCTGATGCGTGCAAATCGTAGATTCCATTTTACGTCTTCCAGAAGTGATAAATTGTGAAAAATCGAATTTCAGTGATATTGTGCTAGTTCAAGGGAAGTTGGTCTGCTCTGTTATCAGTGAAAAAACGATTAAATCGTCCAATATTCGCTAAAATGTAGCCGAACGCAGCATTCGGCAGCCATGTTGTTTGCTTACAACAGCGTCTGTCTCAATCGTACAGTTTCCAAAATTCCATTTTTCTCAACGTATGATGTTTATTAGCGTTCAAGCGGACCAGACCGACCTGTAGCGAAGTCTACCCGTGTGTGCTGTACCCGCGAAAATTTCATTTATGCAATTATCGAGACGAAAAATGGAATCTACGAAATCGAGTGTCTCTCTCGCGCATGGCGTATACGTGCATGCTTTCCGTTGATTGTGTGAGTGCACGCATACAGGTCATGGCACAAGGAGTCTGTGCCCTTAACTGTAACGTGGTGACACGAGTGCCCCCCCCCCCGTCCCCCCCGTCACAATAGCCAAGTCCCTTGGCTCGCACGCGCCCGCGTCCCTCCCGCGCAATACCCCTATCCCCGACCCCAACCCTTCCTCCCACCCGCCGGTAACGGATAGGTAGAGGCGACAGAAGGAAGCGAAGAGGACCCGCCAATATATATGTGTTTTTATGTATGTACATATATAAAATATTTATATATACAAATCTTTTTGAGTATATTGCGAGAAACAAATGGATACATTAATCAAGCACCCCAAAAGAGATTAAAACACCGCTATATCTTACGTCACTGACTTTAAGATACAAATAAAAAAAAATATAAAATTAAAAAACAAATATTACGATTTGAAGTAAAATATCTTAGAAACTATGGGTGACAAAGTTCCCATGGATTGACAAAGATGTCAAAAAGGAAAAAAGTGTTTTATATGTTTACCTTTAAGCATAAAGAACTTTTTATGTTTGTTTTAGCAAACCTGAGAGTTATTCCAAGTTGTTCTTGTCATTTGCAGCTCAAATATGTAATTTAATGATCAGATAACAATAAATGATAGCTACAAAGATAAAAAAATGATTTTAGCACTTTTTGATATTTTTTACTGTATCTTTGTAAAAACATATTTTAGGGAATTGATATTTTGGAACAATGTTTAGAACAATTAGAACAATCCAGAACAACAATAGAAATTGGATTTTTCAAAAAATGGGGGGACGCTAAAAAAACTATTTTTTTGTGTTTCTTGTCTTGTTTTCTGATTTCTAGTTTTATAACTCCGGAACAATATAGAACAAACATAGAACAACCTGGAACAACTAAAAAAACATTTAAAATTAAAAAATGGGGAGCTAACTTTATACACATCCGCCAGTATCCTTTCATCCCCCCCCGGCCATCCCACCCATGTCACCCCATGATACCACATCCATACAGTTACCCACACTCACACCCACCCACATACCCGCCCTCATATCCGCCCCCGTTTCCATATCCACCGTACCCCTACTGAGTATATGTTAGTTGTATATAGTGTAAAAACAAGGATAAAAAAATCAAAAGTATGGGAGCTTCTTAAAAAGGATCCTAACGATAAGAAATTATCTGTATGCATGATATATCATACTGAAATCTATAACAGTGGTAATACAAGCAATTATTGGAATCATCTACATCGTTATCATGCCTCTAAATTAAAAAAATCTATTGAACGTGAAGAGGAATGGAGCCCTTCATAGTCTACCCCCAATGAGAGTGAACCTGAAGGTATTAGAACAGAAACTGAGAATCAATGGTACAAATATAAATTTATTTTCTTTTAGTGTTTGTATAGATTCATGTTTGTTATTAATTTTTATTGTTTCAGTGTTAATACTCAGAAAAATTTGTGTCGAAAACATTTTAAATATCAGCCTTCATTAAAGAAGTTTATAAAAAAACAAAGACTGTGTTATGGTGCTAATAGCAAACAAAAAGTTATATTGGATAAAGCACTAATGAAATTTATTACTAGAGATCTTCAGCCTTTAAGCATAGTAAATGATATTGGATTTCAAGAATTTGTGAATGAATTGAATCCACGTTATAGTTTGCCAAGTCGACCTACAGTCACTAATGTTTTAATTCCAAAAATGTATGAAGAGACGAAAAAGAAAATTACAATTATCTTAAATACTGTCAATTGAGTTTTTTCAAAATATTTTAGTTTTTTATATCTTTCTTCTACATTTTTAATTAATTTTTTACTATTTTATAGATATTTAGCAATAACTTTTGATGGTTGGGCTAGTGTTGCCAGAGAATCTTATCTGACGGTTACAGGTCATTTTATTTTTGATTCTAAACTAGAAGCAGCGTTATTGAATTTTATTCACGTCAGTGATGAATCATCAACAGCTGAAAATCTCAAACCTTTTAATTCAAAAAAAAGTATTAGAGATATATCCAAATATGCAATTAGTATGTGCTGTGACTGACAATGCTGCAAATATGATAGCAACTTGTGAGAAATTAAAGGTAAATTTAATAAATTTTTACTTAAATTATATTTAAAACCTATACTTATCACACGTATAATATATTACAATTTTAATAGGTCAAGCATGTTCCATGCGGAGCCCATTCTATACAGTTAGTTGTAAATCATGCCATATTGAAAACTAAGCCATCATCGTTAACTACAAGTAGAGATACTGATGTGATAACGTAAGTATTTAAATCTATCTAAATATGTATTATTCTATGTATTATTCTTGATCTTATTGAGTTTTAATTAAATATTTCAGATTATTTGAGAGTGATGAGTCTGAAAATTTATCTTCTCACAATGAAGTTTCAGTTTACATTATTCTTAAGAAATGTAAGCGTATAACTACTTTCTTTCATTCAAGTCCTAAGAAATCTGCTGAATTAAAGAAAGAACTTAATCTACGTCAAATGGAAGTTACAACTTTAGTACAATCAGTTTATACTCGTTGTTTATGTTACGACGTATACATAAAACTTTAGATTGTATTAATATTATTTTATTAAGATCAAAAAACAATATTCCTCTATTGAACCAAGAAGAAACAAATTGTATCCCAGATATTTTAGCTTGTTTGAAAATATTTGCTGTTATGACTGAAAAATTAAGTTTACAGTTTCTCTTTTAATTCCATGTACAAAACAAATACTCATTGAATTAAAAAATTTGGAATCAACTATAAAAATAAGCACTGGGAAAATGTTTGTTCGGGTTTCGCATTTCTTTTCTTTAATTGGTCCGAGCTGTAGGATTCAAATTTGACGCCACGAGAAGGGGGGCATGAGTGTCAGCGCCACGCTGCAATACGCAGGCGCGAGCAGTGTGGGGGTGGAAAGGACCGTTCGGGACTGGGCCCGACATTCAGACGAGAATCCGTGACCTCTGCACTCGTATTTTTGGCCTTCGTGCGTTTGAGATACTTTTGTGTTCCTTTTGTGTTTTTATTTTGTATTGGGGGCGATCGGCTGACGTGCGCGAGTTTAATCGGGCGTGCGTCCTCTGCGTGTGAAGCACTGAGTGCATTTGGGGCCGTGTGATCACGGTCATTTTTTGTCCCCACTTGGCGGGACGCTTCCTGTGACCAGGAAATGCACTGGGTGCAATCTTAAGCTCGTGTGATCACGACTGTTTGGTTCTCAATTGGGGAACGCCTCCTGTGATCAGGATTTATTTGTGCGAGGACCGCGACGATTGGCTGCGACGTCGGCGAGGTACCCTAGGAGTACGGATGGTAAAGAGCTCTTGCGTGCGATAGTCATAAGCTTGAATGATCATTCAAATAGTATTTTAATCTCTAGGTTATAGTTTTACTTTCTTATATATATATTATCGTTTTGTTATTGTATTATTCTTTTATTTGTTGTAGTTTATTTTGCTTATGGAACCAGGCTTTTTCCCCACTTGAGTCTGGGGTTTTTTACAGCCGGTATCCTTTAAAGTCATTTTTTCTATATAATAAAATCATTTGTTTTTCTTTCTTATTCGTTAAAATCTAATATTGCTTGTGTTTCATTTATCCTCGGTGACCACGATCATACCTTGTTTCCTCTTCCCTTAATATTGAAATCTGATATTCGGAACAATGTTTCAACAACTCCTCATTGATTTGAGTGAAGATAGATTGCTAAAATATGAAACACGAACTGTTCCTAGGTATATAAATTCACAATCTTAATGTTTTTATAATTTAATTAATTATTAAAATTTGCTTTTTTTATTATAATTTTGGTAATGCTGCAACTTTTATTAAAAATGAACTAAAGATTATTTTGAATTCTACGAATTCACTTATTGCTCAATCTTCAGATTCATCTAATGTTGATTCAATTCAGAAAAAGGGTAAAACATTTACAAGTATTTCAGTAAATCATGTATCATGTATTTAATTAAGTTTCTTTTTTAAATTATTACTTTCTTTGAAGCGGTTTGCATTTTCCCGCTACGACGACGATAGCACGCAACACGCGCTTTACTTTCATGTTTTTATATCGCTTACGTTTTTCTATCGTTTCATTATAACTAATGTATCTTCTCTCATACCATGTAATTAATATATATATATATATCGTTTCCTAAAGTGATCATGGTTTGTGAGAAAAGAAGTGGAGAAATGTGATATTTACTGACGAGAAGAAATTTAATTTGGACGGTCCTGATGGCTGGAATTACTATTTCCACGATCTAAGGAAAGAAGAACAATATTTAAGCCGTCGACAAATGGGTGGTGGTGGTGGAAGTGTCATGGTATGGGTCGATATTGAATATCGGGGAAGAACCGACATACATTTTTTATCAGGCCGTGTAAACAGCAAAAACTATATTGAATTAATAGACGATCAGTTAAATAAGCACGCGACTCGTATTGCAGGCAGTACGCATATTTTTCAACAGGATAATGCTGCAATACATACCGCAAGATGTGTTAAAGCTTATTTCAGTTCTAAGAATGTGACATGCCTTCAGTGGCCAGCCCGTTCACCCGACCTTAATATTATTGAAAATATATGGGCAGAACTTTCAAGAAACGTTTATGAGAATGGAAAACAATACAAAGATGTAACGGAATTAAAACAAAGTATTGTTACAAATTGGAATCATTTAAAACAAAAACGTGTTAAAAAATTGTTTAAATCAATTCCTAATCGCTTAATAGATGTTATACAGCGAAAAGGTGGTTTTACTAAATATTAATTTGGAATTTAACAAAATATTTCTGTTTAAACAATTGTATTTTTTAATAATGTTCTATCATTTTGTCCAACTAAAATCAATACATGTCTACATTATTTTCTCTAGTTTCTTTCGTGTACAAGATACAAACTTGCAATTCTATATGGATACTTTGTAGAACATATCCAATATATAAGGTGAGTAATATGTACATATATCCTATTGTGTTATTATATATGAAATATACAAATACATCAAACATCCTATCATTTTGTCCGACAGTGTAGAAGCCGAGAAGGGGGAGGACCTTGACTCCCTACAAGGAAGAAAGTGAAGGGTGTAAGAAATAGGAAGAAAATGGAAAAGAGTGGTAAAAGCACTAACACAACGAGAAACGCAGGCGGATCAAAACTGAAGAATATTTAGAAGGAGAAAATTTATTTGCAATAGAACATAACAACTTCAAAATACATTACAATTGACCATTAATGATGTTCTTAAAGAGAGTGCAGTAGACAGTATTTTGCAAAAAATTCGTCTCTTAGTAAAAAAGTTTCGAATATCTTCAATGTTGATCGCTTTAAGAACAATGAAATTAAACAAACCAGTTTTAGATTGTGTTACAAGGTGGAATTCAACTTTTAATATGTTGGAACAATTTTTGGAATTAAAAGAATTATTCAACGAAATTAATGAAATCGGTTTAGAAGATAAAGAATGGACCAACGTACAAGAATTAGTATGTACTTTAAAACCCGCAAAAATTGCTACAAAGAGATTACATTTACGCATTATGGATCAAATTAAAATTGAACATAAAAAAAATTAAAAATGATTATGCAACAATGCTAATAAATCCAATTAATTCGAGAGAAAATACTTCTCGAGAATGATTCTTTATTAGCATCAGTTTTTCTTGATCCAAGATATAAAAATTAACTGTCAAAAGCATAGAAAGAAATTGTCACAATACATTTAGTAAACAAATGGGAATATTATAAAACAACATATCAGTTAAAAACATTAGACACTTCTACTTCAAGGTTTGGTGTCAGTATTTCTGTTGAAAATGAAGATATTGATGACATGGACAAACTGCTCTTTGAGGCAGAAGAAGAATTAAAAGAGGATGTAATTCATTCAGTTCTTATTACGCATTCTCTAAATACTTTTTCGAAAATCCCAAGAATAGAAAGAAGCACAAATCTCTAGCAATACTGGGAACATGAAAAATATACCTATCCTGATTTATTTATTCTTTTGCAAATTGTACACGCTGTGCCAGCTACTTAAGTGTCAGTACAACGCTTGTTTTCAGAACTGAAATTTATATTAAATGACCAACGATCTCGCTTAAATCATGATATTATAGATGATATCATGATTATACGAAGAAATGAACTTTAGTTTTGGAAGATTATAATATTTATGGTATCTTAATATAATATTTATGTTTAGTATTTAATAATCTAATAATTTTGTTGTATATGTATATGTAATAATATATTTCATAATTCTATTAAGAACGTTTTCTTCAATGTTACGTTACTTGATTATACTTATTATGTTAAGTGCAATTATCAGTATATTTCTAGCAAACGGACCGTTCACCGATTTTGACATGTTATATATCGTTGGATTCATCTTGTTGAGTACATTATGAATATACATATACATCATTACTTGTGGAAATTTGTTTTTCGTGTGAAATTTATTATAAACTTTCAATAAAAAGTGAAGTTAGGTTAGGTTATAGTAATGGCCAGCCAGCTGGCAGTGATATTTCATTTAAAATTATTAGTACTTTGATGATAGCAATATTAGTATCTCTACTTTCAACAAGTACAAGAGATTCTGTGTTCATTTTTCATTTTTGTAGCACTGCTATGTATATTGTGGACAATTCATTTCTTACTTTATTAATATCTTATTCTGCAGGAATTTGAAAAGTGAAATTCAAATAATTAACAAATGAAAAATTTGTCTTTCTTTTGTTTCAAAACTGTAAGTTCAGATTTTCTTCTATTTTTAATAGTTCACAGATTTTAGTGCATTTTGTAATTAAAATGAGTATATGTATAATTCCAAAAACATGGAATTTTATCAATATTCATAAATTTTGCAACAATCAAGATTCGTGATTAAAATTCCTCCAGGATAAAGAGCTAATTAAAAAAGAAATGTACTGTCCACAATGTGGAAATTTAATGAAATTAGTAGATAAATATTCGCGCTGCAGACCGACTATCCCAGCCACTGCTAATCCCATTAAAAGAAAAAATGTTTGTAATGTTAAAATATCAATAAAAAAAGGAACGTGGTTTTCAAAAACAAAAATGAATTAAGTAATGGTACTAAAATTAACGTATATGCTTGTGCACAATTATGAACAACATTATATTATTAGAGAATTACAGTAGAAAAATACAGTATCACAATGGTCATATTTTGTACGTCAAGTGATGACAGAGTGGCTATATCACTCCCGCAAAAGAAAAAATTGTTAAAATCAACAAGTCCAAATTTGGCAGAATAAAGTATCAAAAAGGACATTTTGTTGAAGGGCAATGGGTGTTTGGGGGAATAGATAGAGAGAATGGTAAAGTATGTAAACATCTAAAAGTCAATCACAGTGTAAATTTTAAAGATCCTATAATAGCTGCTCATACCAATACTGTAGAAGGTACTTGGCGGCACGCCAAACATTTCTTACTTCAATACTGTTGGTTAATATTTATAACTTAACTCATTTTTTCCTTTTACTCGTTATCCTTTTTATAAGATATAATACTATTGGTATTTTTTATTTCTAGCAAGAAGGATAACTTCATTGGATATTTGAGTCATTATATATTCACCAAAAATGTAAAAAAAGTACATTTAGATTTACTCAATGAAATTTTGTCAGAAAATTTCATTTGATTCAAAAGAAAATGAAAATATGCCCAATTTGGAACACTCAGAATAAATACTTTTAATGTAATAAAATAATATTTCTACTCATAGATGTGTCGAAGTGTACTTAACCTCACTTTTTTATTGAAACTTTAAGGTCAATTTTACATGAAAAAAATGCATTTCCGCAAGTAATGATGTACATATTCGTAATGTACTCAACAAAACGAATTTAATGACATATATCTCGTCAAAATCAGTGAACACATATGTAACCTACTTACTTTAACTGCGTTAACCGTCTCACAATCATGTTAAGTACTTACAGCTTACAGTATCAAATTTCTCGCCGGTCCCTTTTCAGTTTGTATCTAGTAATTTGTAACCCGTTCTCTTGTAGTGACCACGGGTTACAGTAAACGTAACTTATTAACCTGGGTTACGGTGCCGGTTATGCACTGGTTAGAATCTCTGCGTATGTGGACTGAATGTACCGACAGTCATTTGTTTCTGTTCATAAATGTATAAAAATCACAAAAACACGAATTTCCGCAGAAAAAGACAAACACCCCAATAATGTACTCAAAAAGACGAATTTAACAATGTATAACACATCAAAATCGGTGAACGGTCCATTTTCTAGAAATGTTCCAAATTTTAATATTTCGAAATAATCCTTACCTGAATTGATGCAACGATTCCGCCATTTCTGCATCAACGATCAGCGAACAGGTTTTATTTTAATTCTGTTGACATTTTCGAAAGTTGAACTAATGCATTGTTTTTCAAATTTGTCGTTTAAAATCACAGCACAGTACAAACACAATTTCACTAAGCTTATCACAGTTAGTTTTTACAGTTTACACCGTTCACAATTCGATGGCACTTGATTGACTACTGTATGGAGCCAGTGATACAAGAACCGTGGGACGTGGGAAATAAATTTTTACCCTCTGCACGACGTCCCGCCGGTTCCCCAACTTCAGTTGAAATTTAATATGATTAAGAATGTGGCTCTGTGCACTGTCCCTTTGTAAGAAAGTGGTTAGACGGTCGTCTGCCTAAACCCTTGGAACCGTCCACGTTGCGAATGAGATACATACATACACGTATTGTAAAAATAAACTTCTTTTTATTATCTGAGGTTCGAACGTATCAACCGACGCTTTCGGTAGTCTGAACAACAATGGCGTTTCTTCTTCACTTCTTTTCCCACACCTCGGTAAGGCAAGGCTGCCACCTTTATTTTTGTTTCTAAGGAGAAAATGGGCGCGACTAGCGCAACTAGCGCTACTCCCTACACCTCCGTCTGTTTCCACGACTCGACGTTGAAGCTCATGGCAGCAGCATCGATGAGTCTGTAGTGAAACGGTTCAAAGAGAGCCGCGAGAAATGGGGTTTGGTAATTAAATGTCTGTAAATTACTTTTTGCACAGAACTATAGCACTTTATTTTTTCCTTCTGTGTTCTTTGGCGTCACAATGCTTTCTAACGTATGTATGTATGTATGTACCCTTACAAAAATCGGGGGTGCGCATCTTAAAACTAGGCTTACCAACTACTTAAACTACAAGATACTAAACTAAACCAAACGACTAGGAAATTAAAACTAATCTTAACCTATAGATGGCGCGTCAATGCCCTGCAACGTTAGGCGCTACAAGTCGACGAAATAATACACATATGTATGTATATATGTTACTTATAATCTCATCTATTTGGAACATTCAGAAGTCAGGAGATTCATCTCGAATCCTGATTCCACGATTTCAATTTTTAGTTTTAATTGTTTTGTAATTTTAATTTATAACTTCTCAATAAAATAGAACGTTGAAACACCTCAATTTGCAAAGCAATTAAAAAAAACAGAGATGAAGTGTTTTCTTTCTTAATATTTAAATTTTATATGCATGCATATGTAAATACTATACTTATACACAGATCATAAGTTACCGAGCACCAACAAACTTAACAGCATAGGGGCAAAGAGACTGGGCCGTTCGCTCTATCTAATCCCTTCCAAGATCCCTCATCTTGAGGTGTCAGCAATCACTCTGTACCTACATATAGACGTATGTACAATTTCCATATTCGCGGAGGATACATTTGACTATATAAACATGCAATTTTTTCTAAACGTCAATGGATTTTTTATATGTATATACATATATTCCATCCTTCTTCTACTAACCGATGTCACTGCTCAGTCGAGCGTGAAATTTATTACCCTAAACATCGGCTTCGCGCTTTCATGGACCTCTCACTCATTTCTCGTACTTCTCACTTTGCGGGCGACTTCAAACAAAGAAGAGGAGATAGCGAGTTGCTTATTTCGAAGCAGAGACCACTTGCTTATTTCGAGGCAATACTGTAGCAAGAAACCTATTTCTCGGTGTTACTCTGCAAGGAATGAACCAATCGCGATGAAACCTTTTGTTACGAGCAATGTGTTTAACGTGAGCATTTTGTAAAATGACCGGACATTGTATAGAATGCCCGTTCGAAAAGACATTGTGCAAAATGTCCGTAACAAGTTTCGGTCAATCTATAAAATGTCCGGTCATTATACAGTATACCTAGAGGGTGGTGGTCAATGGTGACTTCAAAATGCGCTAAAAAGTATGAAATAATTTCTATTTCATTTATACCAATATTCTACAGCTATTAATAAAATCTATTTAAACGTTAAATACTATACTAAATACATTTCAAAGTTTTCGGAGGCGGCGCAAAGTTAAAAATACCCGAATATACGATGCTGCCAATAACGATTTGATTGCGGTATGGCAAACTTGGTAATTAATAAGTCGCAAGAAAAAATGAGGAAAAGTTATAGGTACGGCTGAAAACATTTTTAATTGTAACGATTGTAAGTTAATCCGCAATGGATATGTTGATTCCCGTTGAATATTGTTAACTTGAAATTATCAAATGGGTCATTCGGTAATCGGCGTGGCATCGGTTGCCAATCCCTGAACTAGGATCTTCCGAGTAGAAGGAAAATTTTTAATTTTGCGCCTCCTCCGAAAAGGTTGAAATGTATTTAGTATCCTATTTAACGATTAAGTAGATTTTATTAATAGCTGTGGAATATTGGTATAAATGATATAGAAATTATTTTACACTTTTTAGTGCATTTCGAAGTCGGATTTTTTTTTGTTAAAAATTATTTTATCATAATAATGTAAACCTACGTCAAATCTACGTCTACGTCAATGCACTCCAATCGTCGCTCGCTATCGCTTCATCTCGCTCTGTTTCAACACGCAATAGATTTGCGGATATGAGGACCTTGGCCAATAAATATAATACGTGTGACTGGAGGCAGAACAACGAATTTGATTCAACGGCAACTTACGATCTCTGTATATTAGAGAGAGCTGGTATGTAGGACGTCGTGAAAGGGGTAAAAATTTGTCCCACGTCGCGCGTCCCGCAGTTCTGGTATCGTTAGCTAAAGTAGCGATCCCTGAAGGTATTTCATCTTATCTAAAACCTAAACATCGACGCTGGGCAAGCCGGTGCGGCGCGGCGTCCGGTTTCTTTTCGTTACTGCCACGAGATTCATAAACATATACAGGATGTGTTTGTTCACTACACACAGTGGAATATTTTGAACAGAAAGGCTACCACTGCCTTCATAAGCGGTTTTGGGCGCTCGTTTAAATTTGATGATTTTTGAAGTACTTATAGTACTTGATATGAAAACCCTATACATATGTCATTTCTTAAACCTCTACAACAACTTCTGTAGGAGACAAAAGGTAAAATGCCATTTTCGATATTTACTCATAACTTTTGTTCATGTTAGTATTTTCCTTTCAACTTTCGCGTTATTACTAATGCCTAAAGCCTTTATAAAACGAGGTATAGAAACATTCCCCGCACCTTTCGTTTTTCAGTAATGGCAGTTTATATTTTTTAAGGCCGAATTTTTTTCTCTACCAAATTTTTTGTCACATATAATACCTTATAATGTAAGACGTAAATCTAGCACCGCGTTCGTTTCACACCGCCGCGGTGGTGGCCGAGAGCCGTTGCATAAATAAATACAGGCCGGCGGCGGCGAACGATTTCCGGGAACGAGCGATAAAGGCGAGATCAAGGAAGAGCCGAAAATCAATCGCAGGATGAAGGCATTCCTCGTCCAGTCGCCTTGCCGCGAGAACGCAGAAACGTTATATACACGCTACATTTAATATCATCATTCCATATTATTATAATATAAACGAGTGAGATACTGAAATATCAAACTACCCCTTCTATTACACCCTACAATAATTGCCTTTACAGAATGAAACGGGTTTGAATCAAATCGGAGTTGCACATGCGTACTTTTCAAATTAAAATTAAAATACAGAGTTTTTCAAAAACAGTGCATAAGAAAATTCCTTGTACGAAATCAAATGAAAAATCCATTTACCTTTTTGAAGATGAGTATTCCCTGTGCGTGCGTGCATGTCACACACGCGCTTTCCTGGCCGTAAACAACGTGCTGTCACTTGTTTGCAAACTCATGTACCCTGAGTTGCATTGACCTTGTCGCAGTGAAGTTGGCTACAAATTCACTAACACATTCACGCCGCGTCGGTGAGTCTATCTCGCCCATCGTCTCACCGACGCGGCGTGAATGTGTTAGTGAATTTGTAGCCAACTTCACTGCGACAAGTTCAATGCAACTCAGTAGTCAGTAGGTACTATGCAGACTTATTTATTTTTACGTATAGGGAGAGTTCCCCTAGTACCGGATCAAATAAGTAAAACAAATATTGATATATTTTTACTTTATTTTGCATTAAGTACAAGTTAACATTAATAGATATTAAAATATAGTAACAAAACAAGTAACATTAATTTAGGTTATTGATTTGAATGAAGTGGAGAGTGGCACCTAATATCGGATATATCAAATATGTTTAAATTATTGTACGATAATACTAAAATAATTTACGACGATCACATGTATAATCATCAGAACATTCTGGTATATCGGCACAAGCTTCGTGAGCCCATTCTTGACACTTTAAGCATTGTATCCAGTCCTCGTCATTCGTCTCCAAACAAACCACACGAAGAGTTTTTTCGTTTATATCTTCCGGTTTCACTGCTTTGGTTTTCTTTATTTTCTTTTTTACTGTTAAGTCATATGCCAGCTTTAAAAATTCTCTTTTCGTCAGTGGCAAACACCGATTACCTACGTCTTTTATATGATTTACCAATTGATTTTCATATTCTACTGGAAAAATTGTGGTAAATGCACCTAGCTTAGGTTTTAATATTATTTCTTTCCCAGACTTTAAAGCCGTTATCTTATCAGATAATGTGCTTTTTGGGATACTGTATTTTAAAGATGCTTCTCTCAAGCTCATTTTTCTTGCAATAACTTTGTTAATTGCAGTTTTCAAATCCTCTTCATTCCAAAAACTCCGATGCTAGGGGACAATGAACCCATTGAAAACCAGTCTACCGTATACAAAAAACAAAAAGTAAATGAAACAGTACTTACAAAAATTTACAATAACACTACTCACGACTTTCTCTCACAAAATTGTGGTAAATACAACACTCTTTATTTCAAACAATGCACTGCTTTGAATTTGAATGTCAACGATTAACTGATTTTACTGCCTATGGAGACGCGATAGAAGCGAGTAAATGTTGCACGTTGTTTGTTTTATCCTCTCCTTTGTTTTGACGGTTGAAACAATTTTGTCACATTTCAGTTCTTTTAGATATAGCTAATGTCCGACTAGCAAGGAAGGGTTTTTAGGTGTCCGCCTCCGATTGTTTTGATTTTTGGATATGTTTTAAAGGACCGAAAAGTAAGGTATACGTATTTTTTTATTTTTGCCCGTTTTCATATTTAGAGGGTGAAACGACCCCCTGAAGTTTCGGCTACAATAGGCTATCTCGGATACTATTATAGATAGAAAAAAACTTTCGAAGGAAAAGTTTCATGGTTTTTCATGAACATATAACAGCAGGTCATAAATTTTGTAAAAAATAATTTGTTTATAACATTATTTTAAAAGTAATCATAACTTACATAATAACAAAAAAGAAACATAAATTTGTTTCTGAATCCATTGATGTATTATATGCTATGTTTGCCTTTTACATTTTTGCATATTTTAAAATAAAATATGCATCGCTCACATACACCGGGTCGCGGTCATACCAGATATGGATGTACGGTTAATATCCATTACGATATCTAACGTTTACCATGTATACTAGGCATTAATACAGTTATTTAAAGCTTACAATATTAATAAAAATTATATTAGTACATATCTATGTATTAATATGCGATATGTAAATTAATTTCCGGTACTAGTAACATGATTGGTGCAATTATATTTCACGTGTATGTTAGGTATGCATATGTGATATAAATTTATAATCTGAAGCTTTTATAAGATACATGCAGTTTACAAAATGGTTCACTTAATATTCATATTTGTCGCAGAAGTGATATTCATGAAAAAAATGTTTTAAACAAAATGCTTTTTTACACCAAGAGCATCTAATTACCGGTATTGTGCGTTCTGTTCAAAAGCAAAATCTACAGGATTCACAAAATCTCCTGATTCTTTTTCTGTGTATCCACTTTTGTACCAAGCATACTGGAATAGATTTTTATATCTTGGTGAAGACAGTTGATTGTGTACAAGTGATTGTAACTTAATTATATTATTTCTTAAATAAAAATTAACATCGTAATCATGTAACAGCACATCATCGAAGAAACATAATTCTTCCACACCCTAAATCCATAAACATTTAGAGGTTGGATTCGGCCAGTGGTACCTTTTGGTATCATCTTAATTATAATTTCTTTACCCGTTGGTTTCGCATTATGTATATCTTGTTCAAAGTGTCCACTTCAAGAGTATAATAACAACACAGACGTTGTTTTAGTATTAGGAAAAAAGACCTCTTTCAACCAGATTTTGAAATGAGCTACAATATTAAATTGAAATCTTTAATAATTATACACATGTGTATTGGTAGTTATCAATCAAAAATAATTTCAAGGTATTGGTTACCAGAAGTGAGTTTCCCAGATTTTGATGCAGTCACGTACACATTAGTCGGTTTGAATAATGTTTTTTAAACTATTGGTCCAAATTGTCCATTTGCTTCTTGCAAAACCACAAAAAGGGGCGACAATAATCTTCCATCAGCAGTTATTATTGGTTGTATTGTGTAACTATGCGTTGTTCAATGTACAGATTGTACAACACGCTCTACTTTCTATTGGCTTTTCACCGCTAAAGTTCGTCCAGAATGTATTTCTAATTGAATTGTACATATTTTCATCTCCGTATCTCGTAATCAAAGGGTTTACTTCATTGACAATGTCTGTAGCTTTAACTTTCAATACTTCATCGTCTTCTATTGCCTTTCGTGTTACAAATTTTGTTATTTTTCGAGAAACAATACGATGAGTTTTTTTTTAAATTATACAGCCATGTTTTGGAAGCTTAAAATGTCATATGATCGTTACCTTGTTCTTTATATGCTTGCACAGCCCATCGTCGAATATTTCTATCATGCAAAATATAACCGGATTCAATAGCTTTTTTCATATTTGTTATCACGAACTCGGAAATTTGAGCTAATCTTTCTTTTTTAGTTCCACTTGTTTCAATTTTATGAGCCCATCTTCGTAATTGCCGTTCAGAAGACACAAGTCTAAAATTATGTTGAACGGTAGCAAGTTTACGTCTTTTTTTCCCCTCTGTCCAAAACGCAACTGCTTTCCGTTTGTAATCAACATCAACATCTTCATCACGCTGTGAACAAACTCCAATATGTGTCTCCCCAGACCAATTTTCGTCTGCATCATCATGTTCTTCAACAGACTCAACCTCACATTCTTTAAATTGATCCAAAAAGTCCAATGACGATTCTTCAGAAACTTCAATTTCATTAAATGCAAATATGTTATCGAGCAACATTTTTTAAATGGCTTCTTTCAATTGTACTTCCTCTCTTGTTAAAGGAATATCCATTAGGTACATCGTTTGAAATGTTGCTAATAGCAAATTATGTAATCACGTTCATCGGATTGATAATCATTTTTAACCGAATTCGAAAAGGAGTAGGTTACTCAATTCGATCAGTATATATGTTTTTTTGTTTTGTTTTTTTTCTGTGTGTGTTCACCGATTACTCCGAGATGAATGGACCAATCGGAACGAAATCTTTACATCTTGTAAGGTATGTCTTCCGATTACAAAAAAATTGTTCATTTTTTCATTGTTATTGTAAAATACAGGAAGTTTTTAATCTCAAGATTGGACGATTTCAATGACCTTTTAATATGCTGTCGGGGGCATGATTCTGAACAACTATTTCATTATGCATAATTAACGGAAAGTTTTAGTTTCCGAGATATTCGTGAAAAAGTATTGTTACTACTACATTGAATTCTACGTATGCCTACGTGTCTCTACCGGTGTATGAGTCAGCATGCAGTCGCCGATTCTCTACTGTTTCATGTAAGTATACATATGTAACTGTGAAACACCGAAATTTGTGAATGACAACATTTTCCAGCGAATGTCGATACATACCAAATACGTCGACGAAAGACCGAATATTTCTCAATATTATTATACATTCGGACCTTCGCCGGCAGGTGTCGACAAATATAGTTGAGCTCTGGTGAATGTCGGACGACACGTCTGAACAGGATTATCCCGTCGCACAGTGGTCCAGGAACCCACTTTTCGTGGCCAAAATTAAAAACGTCTCTAAATCGACGTTTGACCAAATATAATAAATTGTATAATTAATAGAACTAAAATCCAACTAAGCAAGTGCAAAAATATAATTGTTTTTAATTTTTTTTATTCTAATTCAGTATTATCTAAATATCTGAATATACGTAAAGTTGATTCGTCCTGTTCTTGATCTGAATCCTCTTCGCTAGTTATATCTTGTGATAAATTAGATCAAATGCTTATAACAAATTAAAATTATGTTCTAACAAATTTAATTACATAGAATATTAAGAATAATTATAATAAATGGAAACTACATGCTACACTATATTACACTTTGATATATAAACAAAAAAGTAAAAATAAAAAATACGTTTAATATGCATAACTATAATAAAATTATACTAAATTTACATTTTTTATTACTGATGTTTTCCCTAGCACGTTGACTAAAAGACGACTACGGCGATGAAGCTGAAATACGTCTCCAAATGATTATTATCTCGTGTTTATAAAAATTAATACTAACAAGAGATAAGAGTCTGGCAAAGAAAACGTTTCGTATTACTATAGACAGAAGTCACTTCAGCCCGAGCGATACGTATGCTGCCGCGGTGGCCGCAACGTTAAGCCGGGTATCCACCGGTATCAAACGCCCGTATCGTATCACCGTTCCGAACCCTTTTGAATAGGCAGGCGTTGCCTCGTTGCATGCAACGGCGTGCTGCGGCTCGGACAACATTTCTTCGTTTCTTGATATGTAGAAACGGTTAGGCAATAGGACTGGGCCACTACAGGCGAGAAGTTCCAAAGGAACGGAGGCAACGGACCCATCCGAAAAATTTGTCGATTCTTTGCCGTTCCATCGAAGGAAAAGTTCATGCGTTTGCACTTGACATAGCGTTTCGTGCCATCACTTGGGTTTCAATTTATTTGAAATCTTGTAGTATTATTGGATTCATTTCAAAATCGATGAAATTATTTATGAACTTAATCTAATTTGTCCGGGCCGTAGCACGTCGCGGCATGCAACGAGGCAACGCCTGCCTATTCAAAAGGGTTCGGAACGGTGATACGATACGGGCGTTTGATACCGGTGGATACCCGGCTTTAGAATATCTAGAGCGTTCATTTATTAAAATTCGTATAAATTTAAAAGTTGAGGAATGTTGAACCTAAAATTTATATACATTTAAAGAAAGGTTTAAGCTTTCTTTTAAAACAAATCTGGTAGCTAGCACTTTTAAGCATTTTTTTAAAACCATCCGCAAAGTTTCAATTGTTGTAAACATTGCATTATTAATACATAAGTTAAAGAACACTTCCGACGCAATTGAATAATCAAAATAGAACTACTAATATACATAAAGTTGTTCTCAAAAACTATTATTTGATGATGTATAATGAATACTTACAAAAATTAGTTTCACTTCGAATTTCGGAATTTTGACTTCAGCATGTTGTACACAATCGTCCAAAATAAACATTATTTTGGATTTCATAGTTTTAAAGTGTTCTTACTTTGTAGGTAAAAAATTTTTGCAAAACATTAAACTTGAAAAATTGAATTTTGGCCACGAAAAACCGGTTCCTGGACTACTGCGTCGTCTAGCGCAACACGAGGTGTGTTATGTTGTTGATGTTCGTCAGTTTCATTAACCTACCCTAACCTTCTCTTATTATTATTTTTTATAATAAATCATGATATACAAATTTTTATTTTGTTTGAATTAAAATCGACATTCGCATACTGATTGTCGACATTCATCGGTGTAAGTGAGAAATAATGATATTTGGCAAATATTTCGGACATACATAAATCGACTTGGTGAATGTTGATATTTACTGGAGGACGGTAACATATACCCTGCAAGGTATGTATCGATTGCGATGAAACCTTTTACATCTAATAGGAGATATTTCTGCGATATCTCACTTGCAAAAATTTATGCAATTTGTTATTGTTAATAACTATTGTTATAACAAAAACCCTATTCTTTGGCGTTACTTTGCACGGAATGTACCGATCGCGATGAAACCTTTCGCATCTAATAAGAGATACATATTTCCGCGATGATCCCACTTGCAAAAATGTATGGAACTTACTATCGTTAAAAACTATCGTTATTGCAATTAACCAATAAGAACGGTAAACCACCTTACGGCATCCTACAAATACTGCTCGTTCCACTAAAAAGTGTAAAATAAAATAATTTTTAACAAAAAATACAACCGACTTCGAAATGCACTAAAAAGTATGAAATAATTTCTATTTCATTTATACAAATACCCAACAGCTATTAATAAAACCTATTTACTCGTTAAATAGTATACTAAATACATTTCAACCTTTTCGGAGGCGGCGCAAAATTAAAAATACCCGAATATACGATACTCCCAATAACGATTTGATAGGTTGCCGACGCCTGAACTAGGATCTTCTTAGTAGAAGAAAAGTTTTTAATTTGACTAAAGAACTAACCAACTGTCGGGGTATAAGTAGCAAAGCTTCGCAAAATATAACGCATGACTTGATAAACTGCTATTGTTAAGCGTACAAAAATATCAAGTGACTCGAGAACGTGAGTGGCAAAACTTCTGAAGAAAGTGCAAAGTGCATGAATGATGGTTTGAAGAACTACGCTCCGCAAAACAATTAAGGGATCACCTCTACGAACCCGAAAAATAGGACGAGATTCAGATGATTATAATTTTGAGAAAAATGGTCGAATCGATACCACGGAATGATCATTTGAAGCTGTGAAATCTCTATTTTCAGATCCTCCTTTAAGATTTTAACTATGTTGAATTTTATAAAAGTTATAGTGATGTAAGTGGCACTTCGAAACTTTTTAAAATTTTTGTTCAACTTTGTAACGTTGCATGGCACTAACAAAATGTTTTAGCAAGTTGCATTTGTACCAGTCGAAAGCGACTACCTTCCTGTGTAAAATCAGTATTTGTTGGTTGTTGTACGATTTTTTTTGGCTAAGTTGTTTAATTTTGAAGTAAAAGTCGTCCTTTTGACTTTAACCGCTCCTAGAAAGCGATCAAATCATCGTAGATCATTCGGTAAAGAAGCAGTAGAAAGAGCACATTTTTCTCTTTAAGATGAGTCTCTTGCTTTTTCATTTTGATGAACATTTTGATGTACCAGGTCTTTTTAGCGACATGCTTCAAAATCGCACAATTACCATTTTATCTTTAACTCGCTGAATCTCGGCAAAGATAGTCGTAGTATCATGGTCTTCAGATCATTTTAAAGCAGAGAATTTGCCGATTCGATTGAGCCCCAAGCGAATGCAGTGTGATAATCTTTTACCTTGTTATTTATTTTTAAAATAACGTTATAAGCAAATTATTTTTTATAAAATTTATGACCAGCTGTTATATGTTCATAAAAAACCATCAAACTTTTCCTTCGAAAGTTTTCTTCTATCTATGATAGTTTTCGAGATAGCCTATTGTAACCGAAACTTTAAGGGGTCGTTTCACCCCCTAAATATGGAAACGGGTAAAAATAAAAAAATACGTGTACCTTATTTTTCGGGCCTTTAAAACATATCCAAAAATCAAAACAATCGGAGGCGGACACCTAAAAACCCTTCCATTGTGTATTCTTATGTAATTAATAATTTAAAAAAAAGATGATTTTATGAAAAAAAAAATTGGATGAGAAAAAAGTTTCCAGCGGTTCCGTACCGAGAACGTTAAAAAAGTGTCTAATACTTTGAAAGATAAGATGTGTAATTTTCAATTATTTACAATAACTTTGCTCTCTCCATTCAGATCTTGCTCCATCCAGTGCAAAAGGTTAGAAATCACATAATATTTTAAGTGTTTAAAGGAAATGTAAAAATTGAAAGTATTTCCCATGTTATCGCACGAAATATGTCGAAAATATCGGTTTTTGATTTTTTTAAACACGACGTATCAGACTGAAAAATCTGAAAAAAATTGAGGACATCATGCTAATATCTAACTACTGTAAAAGTAAAAATCTAGTGTTCTATCCGAAATCTTGATTTCTCGATTTTTCACGTCTAGCATTAGTAACCAAAAAATCTGAAAAAATTCACACTTGGACGCGTACAATGGCTAATATGGCAAAAACCAATTTTTCTACCCTCTTACCCTCTCGCCCTTTACCCTTTACACTGTAACTACCCTCTCGGTTGAGATACAGGGTTGAAACTTGATGGTTCTACACCTCTGGATCGGTGCAAATCTGTAAAAGAAAGTGACCGCAAAATTAACCTTGATCTCTAATTTCAAGGTCAAATTTTTTTATCAACTTATCGTATAGTGCTCGTCGAGGAGATAAAAAATCTGGAAGGAACCATGTGCCGGAAATCAACCGTTCCCCTAGAACAGGCCTCTCCAAGTAGGGGAAATTACTCCTGGAACACATGTTTTTGGTCCCCTTCCAACGCTGGCTCCTTTAAGTAAGGTGGGACGGTTCCGACTACCGTCTCTCCGTCTTTCCTACCGTCTTTGGTAGTCGGATCCGTCCCATCTTACTTGAAGGAGCTCCAAAAAATCTGAAAAAAATTGAGGATGATAGTATCAATAATATACACTTATAAAAAAAATATGATCGTAGGACCTCATCTCCTTCAATACAAAATCGCCATTTTTCAGGATTTTTTGACGTTTTTGATTTTTCACGGCTTCAGTTTTCAATTTAAAAATCTGAAAAAATTCTGTAATATGTAGCTCGCAAACAGAAATGTCTCTGATTTTTTTCAGAATTTTCGAATGTCATTAAATAGGAGAAATTGGCCAAAAACCTCGCAATTACATTTTTACCCGTAACTACCCTCCCAGATGAGACACAGGGTTGAAACTTGGCACAGACTGGTTTTTCTTGATCACCTATCGAATGGTTCATAGCAAGTCGAATTTGGTTTGGGGGCACTTTTGACCATCTTATCCGGCTATACCCTTTCAATCACAATGCCAGCATATAGGAAAGGTAAATTCTAAGGGATCATATTTAAAAACACAAAATAGCTACTGCGCTCAAAAGAAAATAAAAATGAATTTAATTCAAACATTCGTAACATGATATAAGTATGATAACAAATGATATAAGTAATATAATATGTATATAAGTAACATTAGTAATGCTGATCCGTTAAATCTTTTATGTCGCTCGACCTCCAAACATAAAGAAAGAAGGAAAGAAATAAGTAAGAAAGAAGGAAATAGGAAAGAAAGAAAGTAAGAACGAGGAGAAGATTAACGGAAAGAAAGGAAAAAGGAAACAAGCAGACAGCAAGAAAAAGTGGAAGAACGAGAAAATAAAATGCTTAGTGGGGAAGCTGGGGTGACCTGTTACTAAATAGAGCCGATGTTTCAACCTTTTATTCGACTACAAAATATACGCACGTTATAAATAGCGAGTAATTCGATTTTTCGTTCCTCGATTAACAATCTTTGGATCTATATTCTAAATACAAAACTTCTGCGAACAAAATTCATTTATGTTGTCTTTTGCAAATTGCAACCATAATCAATATAATGTAAGCGTATAACTGCGACATTACTGGGTTCGGGAATATTCTCGAAGTTCCCTTGTCTCCCCACCACTAAGCATATATGTATATACATATCTATACATATATGCGACGCGTCTGAAGCAGATAAGAGAGAGATTCCGAGACAACGACATATTGTAACGGCACGATCCGGTTCTGGGTGTTCGATACATAATTAAACTTTTGCATCCTGACAAAGAGACGAGTTTATTTAAGACGCCCAATTCCTATTACGACCGGAGAATATTATCCTTTTTCTTCTACAATAACGATATATTTCACGAGATTCGAATGTTGGATGCAGTCCTTATTAACTGCGCAACTGCGGTGTGAAATGATAAAACTAAATGTTTATTTTGCGTTTATATTCGAAATGCAAAACTTCAGTAAATTAAATTCATTTTTATTTTCTTTTGAACGCAGTAGCTATTTTGTGTTTTTAAATATGCTCTCTTAGAATTTACCTTTCCTGTATGCTGGCATTGTGATTGAAATTTAAGAATGGTCTTATAACATCAAATTCGAGCGATATGCGAGACAGACGCGCCGAGGTCACTGGAAAGAGGTACCGCTTGACTCAACGTTTAATCATTAACGTATGGGGAAACTTTGATGACTTTTTTCTAGAGGAACGGTTGATTTCTGGCACATGGTTGCTTTCAGACTTTTTATCCGCTCGACGAGCACCATACGATAAGCCAATAAAAAAATTTGACCTTGAAATTAGGCGTCAAGATTTCTTTGCAGATTTCCACCGATCCAGAGGTGTAGAATCACCCTACGTGGTCCGTGACATTTCGTTTTTTAGTACGCTATAAAATGATGCATAGCTCAATAAAATCGGCTCAAGGACCCTTTTAACCATCTTATCCTACTGTACCCTTTACTACCACCAATGTTTCTTATATAGTAATCATTTCTATGACTAAACCGATGTTTAACAATTAATTTTTATAATGAAAAGAAATTAAAAAGATTGAAAACTTTCGATCCTTCATTCTGCAGAGAAGGTATATGTATGTATATATAATAATTAAGGATCCAATGTTTGTTTGCATGCATATAAATATACATACTTTATTGCACTTGATCTTGGGATATTTTGAAATAATTGAAATATTTCAGTAATAACTTCTCTATTATCTACTTTATTGTAATACAATTATGTAACAGTAAATTACATATTTCTTGCAATAACTTCCATATTAAAAATTAGTTAATACTTTTAAAATACGCGCTAATAAGTAATACTCGTTTTCTGAATTTATTAAAAGAAAGCTGACCATATGTTTACGTTAGGATCTATTATTTTTAAAAATCGATAATTATAGTTATAACATTAATAGTAAAAATATCCAATAAATTTGTTCTGATTTCATTTTTACAAGTTTCTCACCTTTTAATGACTGTGTATCGCGGTTAAACTCTTAAGAAATACTTAATGTATATTGGAACACAAATTGGTTATTGGGTAGTATAATTAATAATGATATTACTTAAATAACTACATTACCGAAACCTGCTTTATACATTACATTATAAAAAAGGGGGTAATTCCAAATGATTTGTGGTGAGATTAAATAACAGAGAAACAATTACATCATCAGAATTAATTGACATAATTATATGTATTTGTCAACATGAGCAAATCAAACATTTAATTGGAATCAGTACAAAATACATAATTGAAAATAATAATCGACATTTTTTATTAAAGGAAAGTTATAATGTTTTTCACTGGGTAAAAAGGAAAAGCAAATATGTATTACTTTTTTATATGATAGGAACTCTGAATTCTCAATCTCATTCTTATGAATTTCTAACTTTGTTCTGTTAATTACTCACTGTTCATATTATTAGCTTACTTATAAAATTATAAATTTATTACTTAGAATCTTAATTTATTTGTAAAATATGGTATAAATTTAATTAAAATAATGCAATAAATACACTTTTATTTATCACTTTTAAAATTCATAAAATATTTTTCCCTTGGATGTAACTACCTCAAAATATGTTTGAAGCTTGATATTCAATGAACTGTAAAAACAAATTATATGACTTAAACATTAATTTTATAAAACACATTATTAAAATATACACTTTTAAATTTCATGTTAATCTATGCTTTAAAATAAAAATTCTCCTAATTTAGCAAAATCAAGATTAAACAAATCAGAATTAGTAAAAAGTATTATTAATTTGTGATTTTTATTTAAAAATAAAAAATGGTAATACATTTAAGAATTTATATGACATACCATACATAATTAAATAATGAGTTCCAATGCAAAATAGATGTGCTGAATAGAAGATAATAGACGTATTCAGGATCAGATACAAATAAACCCTTCAAAAAAAATATAGTAAATAATTTGTTAACATGGGCTTAGAATAGATATATTATTACTTCATTTGGGTTATTATATAATTTTGCATGCATACATATGAATGAACTATGTATAATACGTATGCTCTTAAATATTATTTGCAATACATTATATTATAATTAGTTTTTAGCATTTTTAAAAGTGACAAAAATACATTTACTTTTATATGCAAGCTTTAGGTAATACATATTGTAATGGTAATTCATATCTTCCAGGTTAAAACACATTGAAATTATACTGTTTCCTTAACTCAATCAAATTCTCGCATGTTCATCAGTTTGTAATTAATAGTGCATTATTGGTTTTAATAAATTATTTATAAAAAGGAAGAAAATCTTCAAAATAAACTATTAATCGTATGATATATCCTTAACTAACCAGACTTTTGTATAAATTAAACTTTAATACTTTCTCTATAACTGAAAATAATATAATAAATTGAAACAAAATATTTTTTACAGCATTGATATTTCTAGATAATTTGGAAAATATATATCTATCAAATCATACCTATCTTTCGAATGGTATATTGTAAAATTTTAGTATTATATTGTATAACAATTATGTAACTTTTACTATATTTCTATTTGTGGAAAGTACTATGCAGTATGTTTTTAGTACATACAAGATGTCTGTTAAAAGTTATACACCATGACCACTGTAGACTTTCCGTGTTAAAATAAACTAAAGTTTTCTACTATGATTTAAAGAAGATACACCAGAAATATAGAGCAGCAGATTGCAAAAATGGTAAAGAACCATGCAATTTATTTTGATATGAAAAATCTACAATTTTCACAGTGTACAAACTTTCTAAAACACTTTCTATACTGGTATGTACCACTCCACCAGCTTTTCCTTTGAATATTATCGACTGCGACATGTACACTAATTATTTAAATTACCTTTATAACTAATAAGTAGTACATATGTCAAACTTTCCTTTTACGTAATTTCGCTTTTGCTTCTTTTAGTAATAGATCGAATGTGTTGTCTTCATTACTTTGAAGTTCACTGCCAAATGAATCGCTGGGCATGCCATCTGTAAAAAATAATGTCATGTCTATTTAAAAAATCAGTATAATTCTTCTCGAAATACATTAACTTGTGTTTAAAATATTTTTCAAAAACATTTAAGAACATTAGAATTATTTCTATTGCTGCTGAAAGTAATAAAAACATAACTGCCCCCCCCCCCGATTATTTTAAATGTCATTTCAATATTATCCACTGTTACAGGAATTTCACAATAAATGATTTTCAAAACTTTCCTGATTTGTTATACTTAATAAAACTGTATAATGAAATTGTTAAACTTTATTATTTAAATAAACATTTCTCACCCCAACACTCCTAACACTTTGATCTAATTATTAGGGCCACTAATATTCAATAGGCGTTGTTTTATGTATTAAATACGAATTTTCAAAAATTGGAAATACTGAGGAGGAACGGTTTTCGGATTCGTTTGTAGTACGCGAAAATTTATGAAAAATGGCAACTGGATATGAGTGGCCTAATAAAATGTTAAAATTTGTTGAATAGTGTTATATAAAATTATTTGACTTTATTATATTTGTTACGTAATAAGGTTATAAATATATCCTTACCTAGATCTGCGTATTTTACTTTACAAAATGCTCTGCGACCACCGAAACATAAATCGTATCTTGGTAAAGTGGGATTATCGTTACCATGTTCTACAGCTTCATATGCATCATTTTTGTAAGCAAATGTTACAAAACCATAATTATCACTGAAAGATGAAATGAAAGGTTCAGATATTTTACTTTTTATAGTTAAATTTACATTTAACATTTTAACAGGTATTTGAGATTGTAAAATAGAATATCAGATAATTTACCCATGTTCACGAAAATGCACACTGATATCTACTACAGGACCGAAAACTTCGAATCTTCTACGCAGATCAGCTTTAGTGATTCCTTCCTCTAAACGTCCAACATAAATTACTCTTCTCTCTTCAACTTGTCTTTGTTTTTCTCGATCATACCAATGATCGTATGGTCGTCGATAGGAACTCGACGACGATCTACTGAAATAAAAACCACGAAACATCAATCTACAGTTGATAAATACAATAATACTCAATTATAAGGATCGATTAACCACGTTAGATCAGCTTCCGAAAGTTATCTCAATTAGTTGTAATTTTTCTCTTATGTAAAAATATCATAAATGTGTTGTAGTCACCTTCTCCAATCTCCATAATCGCGATAGCTGTTTGTTGAATGTTGGCTATCCCTATCGTAGCTTCTATGATACTTTTTACCTTGCCTTCTTTTCCTTCTTGACCATCTATTTCTCCCAAAGTTCGAGTGAGATGAAGACCTGTAAATGCGTTATATGCGTAAATATGTATCTAAATACTTGGGTTTATAATATACAATACCTATTTAATAAATATATACCTAGAACAACTAGAATATCGGGAAGATGATCGAGATCTTGATCTAGACAATCTAGAACGTGACCGAGAGTAGCTCGACTCTGAGCTGAGAGAAGATCTTGTGTTTGAGCGTGAACGTGAACGTGATCGTGAACGTGAACGTGAACGTGATGACCAACTACTGCTTGAACTAACTGAGCTACGGCGATGACTTATTCTTCGATGACGTGTATTATTACGTTTATATGATCTACTTCGATTACTGCTACTTCTGCTCCTACTTCTACTTTTGCTTTTACTATTACTTCTCGATCTAGATCGGCTTGAGCTAGAACTAATTCTCTGCTTCTTACAAGGTTGTTGACTTTTCTCTCGTATCGACCTTTCCCTGAAAATCATGAAACGTTAATATATTTTCTTAACATAATTAAATAAATTTTTATTGCTATACAACAAACGCAACGTATCCAATTTATTTGAGGAAAATAGTTTAATATTTCGGAAAATATAAAAAATATTTTAGATTAAAGCTGTAGGGTATCAATCAGAACAAATCGTACTGCCATTTGTTTGACGTAACGATAATTTTAAAAAAGCCTTCTGAAAATAGTATTTATTTACATTTTTAAACTGAAGCCACCCTTTCTTCATTAGACATTCTTACACGGTTTTCGAGATAAGACTTTAAATATCTTTGAAACCATTTTTAAATGCACTCATATTTGTCCCTTTGCGATCAATTAAACGTAATATAAAAATAATATTAATATTTTTAGTTGTTAACAAAGTAAACAACTAATAAATCCGACAAAAAATATTCAAATTAAAGTTAAAAAAGGAAAATGTGTGATAAATACATCATAATAACAGTATTTTATAACAAAAATACTGTTTAATTTTTAATTAAGTATTTCTTTTCATCAATAATCCATACACGATGGGTATACGGATGCTCTTTTAGTCCTTAAGAGATATCAAACGTTGAATACAACTTTATATACAATTAACTGATCTTTGTCAGGAGGTCAAATTAATTTTGTATAATTCAAATGTACATTATATAGTGATAAAGTATTTCCAAATAAATACACTGTTGTCCTATTAATTGACCGAGGCTCTGGATTATACCTCCCCAATTATCAAGAAATACTAATACTGATGTTTGTTTACTTTATGTATGGAAAATTTACCTACTCGTACCAGCAGTATGTGTATAAAATTTCAACTTGATCTTTATACCTTCTGTTCTGAATTTGAACATTAATAATGTTGATTATAACAAGAGACACGTATAGATCTAGTCTTTCTGTAATTATATAGCTTTCTGCTTACTTTATGTCTGATGCAAAGTGATCCAGAACCTACTACACGAAGATGACTACACTTCAGGTTCCTTTCAAATCCTACCCAACCACATAAAACTGATTTGAAGATCAGCAGCTGTCTGATATTCCAATTTTGAAGAAGAAATTAAGATGTGGAAATTAAGAATTGGAGTTTTGTAAGTAACCATGCCTTGGGTGTAGAACATATAATTAAGCAAGTAATGAAAGCATCAATTGCAAAATATAACTGAGAATCGTGATACACAATGATCAACGTTACAATCAGAGAAAACTTTCTAGTATTTAGAAACAAAATCTAAATACTAGAACCCAATTAAAAAGGACAATGCTTCAGATTCATCCTACAATGTGTTCTATATAGTTGGGTAATTAATTTGAAGAATACAACAATGCTCCTAAACAATGGAATATGGTCAAAAACGCAACAGAAACGAAATTGTAAGTATTTTTACCATAACTAACATTTTGATGTGCTGGATTCAGATATAAGAAATTTACATTCAAGTTCAGAACAGAAGATATTATCCGATTGTGGATAACTGTTGTCACAAATCAATAAACAAATTGGTTTTTTACTCCAGCCTAAAACACGCTCTGTAAGATCAGTTTGAGGAACTGATATCAAAAGTATTATTCATTTTTTAGGACTACGATATAACAGTTTCATATATCATCCTGTATATTGGATAGTCTATGGAAATGTTAATATCTGAGTACTTAGCTTCCTAAATATACAGTTATAAAGGTATGTTTTGACAAGTAACGCATTACATATTTGATGAGCAAAATGTATTGACAGAAAATTCCTTTTTTAATCATTTTTGAATATCAAAGTCATTGACGTTTTCTTTAATGAGTAAACGTATTTATGCTATCATAATGTTATTAAAAAAAAAATTAATTCCGCAATGTAAACATGTTAACCTTGAAGGAAACTTTGATCCAAATAATCATGTTTCCAGAGGGAAAATAGAAGCCTTAGTCTTACTAGACGTTGTAATTAAAATACGGTCAGCCTCCAATATCCGCTGACGCAGAGATATTCAGTATCTCTGAACTTCTGTGATATTCTCTTAGGGTTGTACAACAGCAGAGAAAGAGGAACAAAATATAAATGTACAACATTAAAGTTGAATTTATCAACTAAACTTGAATGTCATTATGCACCTTAGCGTTCAGGGTTACCTACGGTTATAACGTAACTGTAGTAAGTTTTAAAACGTAATCCCACGGATACGGGGACCAACTATAATGCATTTTTAAATCTCTTAATCATGAAAACAGTTAGCTTTCCATTAAATTACAACAGATGTTTAAAATGATCGCTTTCAATATTAGTACACTGTTTAACTGTAAGCTAGAATGAATTCTTTCGTTCTAGTAAGTTTTCCTTTTTTAATAATTTAATAGAAAATGAATCATTTATTAAAATAATGTTTTACAAATTCATTATTTCTATTATTTTTATTAAATCAAATAATAAGGCTGTTATTTTTCTTGTATAATTTTTAAGTTAAAAGTTTTCTGAAAATAAAAAAAATAAATAAAAATGAATTTTCTGTACACTGAAACATACTTTCATAGCTTTGTATGTAAGAAGATAAATATTTAGGTGTTCGAATTTTGTGAACAAATATCTCGTTAATTTCATGAAAATAAATCTAAAGTTTTCAAAATCAGCATTGTTTTGTTAAACGGCACTGTAGTTCTCTTGATACGATGTTATAACTAGCATCAAAGCAAATTCAATTAAAAGTAACCTTTCAATAATCCTATAGCATTTATGTTCAAATTAATTCGACGTTTCCTTTAATGTGGTAGTAGATTCAATCATTGAAATTGTTTTTCTTTTTAATCATAAATACACATACTTCTGATTGTAATGTTCACAATTTAAATATTGATAGCTCCTTGATTCATTTTGATAAGAATAACGGATTAGTTTTATTTACCGGTTTTGAAAAATTAGTATAGAAAGAGATAGTATAGATAGTATAAAACACTTTCAATGATTTAGTTAATATTTAGAAATAATTTTTTTTTAAACTTTCAAATTACAGTAGTTTCTAACAAAGCGAAATGAAATATCCCTTAAATAGTGTTATGTGCTTTGTCATGTTCACTATTTTCATTCATTATTTACAATGAACTACCAATAAATGAATCAATGAGCCATTAAAGTAAGAAAATCTAAAGCGTTAAAAAATTAATTCGCTATAATTATTGATATTCTTACTACGAAAATGATTACAAAGCTAACTGTATTCAAATAACTTTAATTTATGTCTGTAAATGTAACTATTTTAGTCAAATTTGTTCTGAGAGAATACTATAATTTGATTACAAATTCAATTAGTTGTAAATCGTTATTTATAAATTTATTTAATGTCAACTACAACATCATACCAAGAAAAATATTAATGATTTTGTAAGCTTAAAAGACGTCTTGAAATAGTTTTTAAGATATTTTTTTGTATCTTTAGAAACGACAATAGAAAAATGTACAGGACTTCTTAACATAAACCAGATTTTGCATAAAATAATTATGCAATGATTAACCCCTACTTAAAACAAAGAGTGGTAAGAACAATTTAATAAATACTAGTTAATCTATTTTATAAATTAACTATAAAATATTATTGCTTTAAATACACCCTGTGTTTTGTGTGACAAAAGATTTAAGCCCTTCTAGAAGGTGTATTTCTTTATACTTTTACCTCTATTTCTCTCACCTTTCATCAATACCAATTAAGGCGTTCTGAGGAAATTCAAATACTGTTTCGTAAGTTTGAATTCCTACATCACAAGTGGATGGTTTTGGAAGCACTTTTTTCTCATCTATTTCCGCCTTTGGTTTTAAAAGTGATACGATTTCTCTTTCTGACCAAATAGGATTTTGAGGATCATCTTTAATAGGTTCCGTTGTGGTAGACGCATGATGAATATATACTAATGTCATAGGCGACACTGGTGAATTTGTTCTACTATTATCACTACGATTCTGTTCTCTTCTACTTCTGTATTCTGCCAAATTTAATTTTTTACGGGGAGGTTTTTTGTTATTCTGCTGTACAAATGTCTTTTCCTCAGTTTGAACAATAATATTTTGTACTTGATCATTTAAACTATTAGTGGTAGTCACTACACTTTCATTAGAAGTAGTTATTAAAACTGGCGACTGTTGGACATTAGGTGGTTTCTTCAATACAGAAACCATTTGTTTCATTCTTTGATTACCTGTTGTTACAGATTCTGTTTTACTTAAAACACCTTGATTTAACTGCAAAATACTTGTTGCCAAAGCTGATTGAATTTTCATTTCATGTTTTGGAACATTTGCAGATTTACTCTGAACTTTATTAACAACAAAGTTTGATATATTAGTTGAAGTATCACTGTGTTGATAATTTCCTTGTTTCGATGATGTTTCCTTCTGACACTCTTTTATTCTATTTTGTATCTGTTTTACAGACTCGTTCGTTTGAACACCATTAACTATTGTAATTACTGATTGTTCTTCACTATTGTCACTTACTTCACCTGATTCCAAACCACTATCTTTCTTCAAACTGTTTTCAGTTAAACACTCTTTACTTTTTCTAACATTTTTATTTAAATGCGAAGAAAATGATTGTTTCTCGTACTCTGTGTAACAATAAAATAACTGCTGACTATCACCTTTTATCGAAACCACGTTTTCACTATCACTACATTGACTTTCATACTCACTGTTACTATCTGAACTACTAATGGAGGAATTTGTACTGCAATAATCATGATCCAGTTGGATTAGTCCACCATTAATAGATTTATTTTTATTATCATTTGTCACCTAGAAAAATATAATTATTGTATAATTTATATACCTCAAGACCCAGTTCTCTTACTTTAAATAGTTTAAAGTTGTTTATTTGAGTACTAAATTAAAAAAAAAAATGTAAATATTATTCTAATTCATATACTCAACTACTTTTAAAAGTTTGTTTCGAAAAAGTGTCACAGCAGCATCTTGCATACGTGTTCCGTTGCTGCGACCATTACTTTGTGCATTAGGTATTGTTGATATTATTGAAATTCCTTTCTTATGTGCAGATGTCTAATATCACACAATATTATCAATTTCACTTTAATTATATTCTTGATAGTGATATTTTGTTAAATTTAATATTGAAATAATTACCTTTATTTTTTCAACCATTTCTTTAGGTAGAGCACTTCTAATATTTTTATGCAAATTCGAAATTCGCGATAATGATTTCTTTGGAGTAAAAGTATGCGATTGTTTCATGTGCTGTTGAGTTTCCTTAGATTTCACACATACCTCTTGATCACGTTCTGTATTTATGTTAGACGATGAATAAAATGACATTGTATTTTCAGAAGCTTCAAATTGTTCGAGTAAACTTTTAACATCGCCAGCTTGTAAAACTGAAGTGAAAAAGAAGTAAGAATGATCATTTCATAGATGTTTATGTTTTATCAAACAAAAGTTTTATAATTACGCTAAATATACCTGGTAATTGATTTACAGAAGACTTATCACTGTTGTCATCACTATTGTGTGTATCTTTATTATACCGCAACTGTTTCTCTTTTCTTTTCTTCTTTTGTGTTGCATTAATGTCAATTCTTATATTTTTATATTTAGATACATTCTTCTTCATTTTACTCTGACCTTTTGCACATTTCGGTTCCTTTAATAGCGATGCACTTTCTACCTCTTTTTGCTTATTATCATTTTCTGCAAAAACATCTACTTTATTGTATATGTCTTTTTTTTTGTTACAGACTTTATAAAACAATAAAATATTATTTGCTTTGATACAAATAACTGTTAAGTAAATATTAAGATTAGATTAAATTAAATAAACCTGTTTTATTATCACTGATTTCTAAATCCAATATATTGTGAGAAATTTTATGTGATTCCTTTTCTAAATCCTCTTTGTTTGCCACAAGAAAATCAGATTCTACAGTATGTATTAACTCATCTTGAAGTACATTTTCTGAAGTACAGAAATTTTTTTTATCTATAGTGTTGATATTGAATCCTATAATATCCATGTATTCATCCATATCTGAAGACTAAGAAAGAAATATTAATAACTAAATAATAGAAATAATAAATAGATGAGATAAAGATTAATAAAAACCTGTAAGTAACCAATATGTTCCTGCCAATCGGTAAGAACTTTGGCAAAATCTTCTTTAATGCTATCAAGTTTAGAGTTTTCCAAAATGGATGTCTCACCCACACCATCGTCACATCTAAAATCGTATAACATATGAGATTTCGATCTCAAATTATAGGAAAACGTTGATACTTACTCGTGTTGATTATTCCATAAGCCATCAGAATTTGTAATATCGAGATGTGTTTCCATATAATCGAAATCATTTTCAACCATGTGCATTAACAAATCCTGAGGTTTTTCTACTACACTCTATTGAAAAGCAATATATTAAAATCTACTAAATATACAAGACAGTTGAGAAACAAATATTATATTTTTATACTATTTACTTTGTCAATTTACTTCTCACTTATTACAATTTATTTTGAAGATAAAACATACACAAACATATTTTAAAATATATCTTTTAAGAATTATTATTGTTATTCTTATTATTACTTATTATCGTCTTTGAATAAATTATAAAATTATAAAAGATTAACTATTTCACTCCTTTTAAAGAACCAAGAATAACAAAAATTTGAATTCTACATGCCTCTTTTGAAGCCAGCATACATACATTCAATAAGATTTAATTTGTTACAATCAAATTTATCAATATGACAACGATAATATTAGAAAGTAAAATAAAATTATTAAAATCAACTGGATATGACATAAACAACCAGAAATGTATAATTTAATAAAATTATTATAAAGAAGTATTTGTAACATACTTATACAGATGTAGATGCTACTGAAATAACAATTTTATGAAAATAATTGGATAGGTTACGATAGCACATATTGCTACTAAATATTGCCCTTAATTTTGTAAAAATACAACAGAGACAAATATTTTATCTTCAAAATAACATTAACAATAAAACATAAAATTGAATAACTATAATAAAAAATGAAAGGTTTGTTACCTGTTCCAAAGATAATGAAAAATCTGAAAAGTGTCCTTCATCATGAAAATTTAAGAATTCTGTTTCCATGACACAATTTTAAATACTATGTTTAAACTTTTTCTATAGCACCAGCCTGTAATTAAAACATTAAAAAATAGCATAAACAAAATGCTCAACACATTTGGTCCAAACAACCACGCGTTCATTTGAGGTTATGTTTTACACATGAATTTTTGTGCATGTATATTGGTCAATACACAACCTAAAATTTGATTTTGTGTCAAAACATTACATGTTTATACACTTATACATTATATAAAATATAAAATCAATGTCCATTACCCTTTACAAACATAAGAATGTTAACAAGTCGACAAGCACGGAGAGCGGTCGGCACACTTCAATAATGTAATAATACCAATGAAATATAAGTTTAATAAAATTTTATAAACCACTTTTGATATTAGATTATGATTTAACTTTAATTGTATGTTATAAGCTTAGGTTTCAGGTTACGATTCACGTTTGTTCACGCGTAGAATTATAACACCGTTCAGAAGTGCACGTGTATTAGGTGCGCGTATAAAGTATCCCATTCACATAGTGCATGAAGGGAATACCACGCCTCTAAAAATGCCAATAATTATTATTGCAAAACAATTTGAAATTCTGTACAATATCAAAAAACAGTTAAAAATGCTTCGATTACTTTAAACGGTGTTCTAAATCATCAAGCATTTATTCTAAGAATTTTATCGGTTCACACAGAAGAACCATATGACCATATGCCAGTTATAATATTAATCAATTAATAATTATCCATATATATTAATGAAAATAACATAAATTTATGTAATTGTACATAAGATACTATAAAATACAGTTATAATGCAAATATTATATATGTACTTACATAAAAGGGAAAATTGTTATATTGTGTACACGTTGCACGTGTTCAATATTACACGTACATAACATACATATGTACATATGTAAGTACATACATACTTACATTTCCTAGACTATGCGAAATGGGAATACGATTGTACATACGTATCTTTTATGAATATTTTTAATATTTTTATCCAACATTCGTTTCAAACGATTATATTTTCATATTTGTTAGACAAATTCAAAATTTATATACAAATTATTTAATTCACGGGGACAAATGTAACGGAAAAATAAATTCGTTTTGATTATTGTTTTCTGAGATTTCAAGATTATTTCTAATTTCTTTGAATGCTACATGTGCTTTTTTATGTAGTCTTTACATAATTACATTTTTCATTAGACAAATTTAATAAATTAATTAATCAATTTATATATTTCATTTAGCTATTTACAAAGGACATCACTGAATTGATACATGCTCATTTTTATGCAATTTTGATATGATTTGAAATCCGGTGATATATTTCACACATACATTTTTTATCGGTAACTGCTCGTGGTAAACGGGTAAAAACAACTCTCTAAATTAGGGTTGAAAAATACAGTTTATTGAATGTCTCAATAATTTAACTAAACTTTACCGTGCAAGTAGACTTTCAAAACTTTCATTTGTTAAAAACATACATAAAAGATTAGCATATTTTTGCAAATCTTTTTAATAAAACGTTAAACCTTTTTCATTAAAATTTGTACGTACAATGCAATCCATTTATTATAATCACTTTGAAACTTGCAACTTTTGATAACATTAAATAAAGGAAAAAGAAATTGTTATTATTGAGCTCAATTTATTCACAAATGATGGATACGTTTCAGGGAAAGATCTATTTACATATTTTAAAAAAAGTTTGATCGTGCACTCGTGTAAAGATAAAATTCGGTTAAAAGTAAGCTAAAAAATATCGTTTATCCACAAGTGTAATTATTATCACAATTGATAACAATAGGCGAATTATTTTTAACTAATTTTGTGCACAATGTTTTAGGACCAATGGATTATGATAATAATAGCTGATTGATAACATTGTCCGCGGTTATGATAACCAGATCCCAGTGTATATACACTACAGTAGATAAAAAGTATGGTTAAATTGAAATTTACAGCTTCACAATCACAGTAGATATCGCTCGCTACAAAAAGATGTAGAGTTTACAAACTTAACACGCAATTTTATCATTTTTACGTAATTTTATCTACTTTTGAGCTGTTGTCAATTTTCTTATACAGGGTGTCCCAGTTTTAACCGATCAAACTGAATCAGTATGTTCTATGAGTAAAAATAGGAAAAAAATGTTATATAAACATAAGTATGAAAACGCTTTATAAAAAAGTTATAGCCTAAGCTTAATTAGCCTATAAATCATCATAACAGTACAGATATTTACACAATTCGATCTCTGCATTATCACGTTCAACTATTTCCAATAGTAAACATAAATAAAAGTAATCATAACAGATTTCACTTACTGTTACATTCCGATATACCAACAATTCTCGCTATTAAGCTTAGGCTATAACTTTTTTATAAAGCGTTTTTAGAAGCGTTTTTACTTATAGAACATACTGGTTCAGTTTGATCGGTTAAAACTGAGACACCCTGTATATGTAGTACAATCTATGACTAGAGAATAGTATTATTTAAGCATATAAGAAAATTATTGAAAATTAATTTGGTAAGGAATGGGTTGTTAAATTTTTGGTTGACTGCCATGTTGTGACCAACGCACATTTTCCCTTTTTTAGTCCGTATACATCATCATTTCAGTTATGTTTTCGTTACTGTGTAATCGGAATTGTAAAGTTTTATTTTCTTGAATTTCATTTAGCATTACAAAAAATTAGTTTGGCGAATTTTGCCGGTGGCAATTTCTATCCATATTTATACTTTGATCCAGAGCTACATAACTGTTTGTTCGTGAGCATTTTGTTTAGTTGGGTGACAGCAGGAGACAGGAAGAGAAAAAGGGAGAAAGAGAAAGACTGTATCGGATATTAATGAGCTCCATACTGACGGGTTAACACACAATCAAAAGGACAGTATTGCTCATGAGCAAGCAGTTAAAAATCTCTGCTCTAATCTACGATTTTATTTCGGTTTCTAATTTTGTGTTAAGTAGTGACTTAACGTTAGTTCAGTAGTACAACTGAGGGGGGGGGGGGGGTGGGGGGGGGAGGGCAGAAGGTAAAAGTAAATAAATACCAAATATTTTCAAAAATCTCACATAACGTTGTTGGAAATAAACAAAAAAATATAACACACATTTTTTAAACTGCAAATTCAAGTTTTTGAGAAATTTGATTTTGAAAAAAATGTAAATCTTCAACTTTGAAGATGTTTCATTCTTCTTAATATAAATTCATTCTATGACCTCTCAAATAAAACGGTATATTTGAGTAATAATCAAAATGAAAATGACACTTGAAATGTTTTTTAATTTGTTTTAAACAAATAAAACCGGGTTCTCACTTTTATTGTCCTTTAAATACATTAAAATTTGTTTAATACCATTTTATTCAGGAAAGTTTACACAATTATTAACTGTAGTTTCGAAAGGTACCGGTTGCGAAACGACACAAAATTTGATGATGGTGTAGGGGGAAAGGAGAGGTTCTTACATACAGAAATTCAACTTTCAGTGTTTATTAGTTTCCGGTAAGGAATGCTTCCGAATTCGGAAATTATGAAACTTCGTGAATATGTAGGGGATGTCCTCCTGAATAAAATGCCCGTTTACAGTCAAAGGGGGTGAAGATCGCCCTTAAAATCTCCACCGTTTTACGTTTCTTTTTCTTTTTCTTCGTAACCGTTAGAGATATCAAAAAAGTTCATAAGCAAAAGTTGTTCGTCTTAATGTACAGTATTTTTTAGCTTGGGTTGGTTGTCACACATGTAAATAACCAAATTTATTAAAAAAAAATCAATTCAATTGAAAAAGTAAGAATTTTGTTGATTAGTTGTCATACGTGACAAATAACCCCAAATGTGCTGTGACAACTTGACCCACATCGTTAAATAATTTAAACTATCCACTCATTTATTACGAAGTTAGAAAAACACAAAAAGATCATCAGAATAAGTTATTATAGATAAAACTAAACCTTCGGATTTTAAAGACGTTGTAGTTGATACTAAGCAAATAATATACTTACCTAATAGAAAAGATATTGCAACAATTTTCTCAAGTGTATGAAAATTAATAATGACCGTCGTGATATTAATCTACAGCGAACCGTGCGACCGCGGGGGAGAGGCGACAATATTGTTTAGTTTCTTTGTTATAACAATTGTGACGAACATTCTACAAATTGAGATAAAACGACACGGAGACACAGAATAGGAGATAGGTATTAAATATTACAAATAATAAAATCCTTCTTCCTCTCACTATGGTTTCACTATTTATTTCATTTTTACTTAATACATTTTCTTTTCTGGCGTGGGTGGGTTAACGCTTTTTCTTTTATACAAAAAGATAAAATAAAATACACATTAATTTCAATTAAATAAAATAAAAGACAAGTGGGCAGACCAACTAGCTCTCCTCGCCATTGGTGAAATGAGTTTTGAGGTAAAACAAATCGGTATTGTTCTATTTTTATGCTTTATGCTAATAATAAGCGATTTTACTTCTTTTTTAATTGTAGTTATATTTAATGAGCTTCTTACATCTTCATTGTTGACGATCCATGGAGCCATTCCTATTGGTCTCAGAATTTTTTATTGTTCTGTTTCAATCTTATTTATCTTTGTTTTACCGGCCATCCCTCCTGCCATGATTTCGCTAAAGCGATTCCCGGCGACGCCGACGTACTGAACCTAACAAATAAATAACTAGTTAAAAACAAATAAATGAACTTAACAATCAAAAAGTAATTATTGAATGGCTACTTACGTTCGGATTCAAGAAAGTTCAATAAAGCCAACAATTCATTGACGGGTTGTATGAACTGGTCCATCGTAAACATTGAAAACCCATCGGTAATGAGTTTATAAAGCACGGAGAAAACATCTCCTCCAGCTTTAATATACCCAACAGTCAACTTCCAGGGTCTCGCTGTACGTTCTGAGATTAATCCACGGGACAGCACCGGATGACAGCCACGAAATTAGATTTGCTTATCTCTCTGGTATCTCTCTCTTCGAAGAACTCGAAACCCTACAAGCTTATAAGCGCTTAGTGTTACACCGTAAGGTCAAAGAATGTGCAAAATCAGGGACACGTGCCTACCGAGGCTACTGCGAGCGTTATGATGCTTCATGCTGCGAACTTAAGATTAAATACGGTCATCCCCACTAATTGGGCTACCGTATATAAAGTGATTAAAAAGTATCGTTTGTTCAATAAACTGTAGGCGTATTTCAACACAAAATATACTTTATTCAAACACTCGTACACGTCGACGGTCAGAACAAGAATACTCTGCCGTCCCAAAAATCCTCGGTTGTGAGAACGCCTTCGACAGTATGTCCTTTTGTTTATGGCACCCCCAAGTTGGAGGAGAACGCATGTGACCTACCTCAACCGTTCGTCTATTTCGAATTTTCTAACATATAGGGCGAATTTATAAAAGATGTGAAAACTGTCCTAGAAGCAGAAGGAAAAAGAGACACATAGTAAAATCAAACTTATACTTTTTACACTTGACGACCGGTGAGTTCCAATTCTTTAAACGTTTCAGAACTCAAGTTATCTTACATACACTGCCGCTCAAAAGTATATGGACACCCTCTAAAACAGATTACTTTTTTAAAATTGTAAGAGTGGTGCGAGGGCCACTATATTAATATGACTGTCCCTGCAATTCCAGAACTTTCTATGGCAACGAATGTCATTAACAAAAGACGTAAAAACAGATCATTCTCGATTTAGCCGTTGGCGAATAAACTCTACAAAATTGGTCCAAATGATTTGCGACTTTTTTTGGCCCGCGGACCGGTGCCGGTCCACCATATCGGCGGTTGAGAATAACTGCATTACAGGAATTTCTCTTCAGTGCCGTGTTGATTATAAATTACGTACATTTGAAATTAGTTAAAATATTTTTGTTTCGTAATTTTATAAACTAAAATTTTATTATTTTTGTTTTGAATAAGAAAATTTTTTAACGCGGACAGGTAAAAATTCTCCGCGGACCAGTGCGGTGGTTGAGAATAGCTGTACTAGATGATGTGTTTTTGCTGTTTTAATAAAGTTACAATTTGCCGCAGTCGCAACAAAAATACTGAAAGGCACTTTTTATAATTGTTTCTTTATAATTGTAATGAAAATCAAAAACATACATTTTGTGGGAACATCGGGGACTGAAACACTCCGATTTTGATGAAACTTTGCATAAATATTTATTAAACCTTTTTATGAAAATAGCTGTAATTCGTTGGTGCCCGTTTTTCACTTTAAGGGAGATATCAACCCTTTTATCCGAACCGCCCTTTCTATATACGTGCTTATAAATCGTAAACAACAAAAGATATCAAAAAATAGTTGAAATAAAAGTTATACCGTTTCTTGAGATCTATAAAGCTGTGTGTAAATTTCTTTTTTAAATCATCCGTTTTGCAAAATTGAATTCCTCCTCCCCCTCCTTTTTTGAAAAACTTTACTTTTTTTTCAATCAATAAAAGCGCCTATTTATTATGAATTCAACGATGTATTATAGTATATAGTTGTTTTAATTATTCCGATAGAATTTTCGATTTCAATTTTTGATCTGTCTGTATTGACTGCTAACTCGACTTATACTTGCGACGTTGATAGAACCATTTCTATGTAAGTTTTACAAGATATTTGCGTTTATGAGCCATTTCACGCAAAGTGATCACACTTTTTCCCGCATCGTCTTGGATTTTTGTTAAATTTTGTAGGCTTGTAGAACCCAATGTACGAACAAAAAATCGATGCTCCGTTCCTCGATATTGTTTAAACTTTCCGAGTTATAAGGACTGAAAATTTAGGGTCACTTTTGTTTTCAAAAAATCATAACTCGGAAAGTATTATAGATATCGATATGCATGAACCAGCATTTTATAGATAAAACTTCAAAGTTTAATAAAAAAATTACTACATGTGTCAACGCAATTTTCAAATTGTTGTAAATAATGTTTATAATTTTTAAACTTGAAAATAACCCCAAGGGGGAGCACGAATCGGTCTGAAATTTTTTCTGTAGAATCTTTAAAGAGTTTTCTAAATACCCTGAAAATTTCATGATGGAACACGCAGAATTGCCGGAGTTATAAAATTTTATTGCTGCGTATGACCATCGCGCGCCGTCCGGTCCCCATCCGCCGCTACTCTAAATTTTTTCAAATAGCCAGCCATCGGTTAACAACTACGTTTTTGGTACTTTTGTCTACAAACCCTTAAAAGGCAATAAAAGTATGGCAAAACGATTTCGATGGTTCACTTTTCCAGAACACCGTTCAGTTTTATTTGGGAAAGCAACGGGACAAGCGGTTTCACTTAAGCGTTCAGTGTTGTGCATAACTATGCTGTGTATTTTTCAGTTTCTTGTTTTTCTTAGTTTAAAACTGTAATTGTGTACTGGTGGAAAGCAAAAATGCCGCAAAGATATTGTTCCAATCCATTTAGTTTACCTCGACATTCAAATGTAACTAAAAATCTTCGTTCAGTTACAATCGCGTTTCGTGAAAAATATCAGAATATAATATTAGGAGAAAATTTGTGCTGCATGTGTAGAATGCGAGTAATTCGAACATCTAGATTAAATCGTCCAAATCTTCCTATCATAAACGTAAGTGAGCCGGGTTGTTCTCCAACAGTTCAAGAGCCAGTTGTTGGTCCAAGTAATGTAGAACAAGTAATAAGCAACAATTCGTCAAATTCGGGAACAAATGCAGATACAGGGTAATTCTCTCGCAACGCAACACAAAAGCCGGACCCAAAACTGCTTTGTGTGTGTTTATGGCTGAGACGAAGACAAGAAACGGAACAGCAGGGGTTCCATTGTGCGGCACGGCTTTTGTCTTGCGTTGCGAAAGAATCATCCTGTAGTTATGTAGAAGAAATAGATCGGGAATATTCGTTATCGTCGTTAAATAGTGCCCTTAAATCTCTTAGTGAATCTCCTACCACATCAAAATCTTTAAAATCACCTCTCCAGATTAAGAAAAAAGTATGTATTAGAAACAATTATTTACTCTAATTTGTATTTGTAAGCGGATAGACCGAAAAGTAACGCTGACAAGTGCAATGGCGCATGGGGACCGGACGGCGCGCGATGGTCATACGCAGCAATAAAATTTTATAACTCCGGCAATTCTGCGTGTTCCATCATGAAATTTTCAGGGTATTTAGAAAACTCTTTAAAGATTCTACAGAAAAAATTTCAGACCGATTCGTGCTCCCCCTTGGGGTTATTTTCAGGTTTGAAAATTATAAACATTATTTACAACAATTTGAAGATTGCGTGGACACATGTAGTAATTTTTTTATTAAACTTTGAAGTTTTACCTATAAAATGCTGGTTCATGCATGTCGATATCTATAATACTTTCCGAGTTATGATTTTTTGAAAAAAAAGTGACCCTAAATTTTCAGTCCTTATAATTCGGAAAATTTAAACAAGCTCTACAAGCCTACAAAATTTAACAACAATCCAAGACCATACGGGAAAAAGTGTGATCACTTTGCGTGGAATGGCCCACATATTACCGCGATTTTCAGCTTACTTCAATCTAAACTTTATTATTATTATTATATTATTTCTTGCTATACTACTAGTATATTTGTTATTTATGAACTATTTTACATATCTTTAAAATATTTGTCTGATATAGATAAACTTCATTTTGTGTAAACGAATTACAATTTATTAAAAAAAATTCATGTAACATCACATATACAGGGTGAGTCAGCAGAAGCGAGTCACTTCAATAACTCTTTTATTTTTTGAGATAGAGAACAATGTTTGAAACAAAAATTGTTTGGATCAGAGCGGGCTATTATGCGATGAAAACAATTTTTCATTCGGTAGACATGTTTACAAGTTTTAAAGGTCACCTGCATTTTTTAAAACGGAATAATGAAAATTCGTTGTGAATGTTTCTGGAAAAATATTTTTTCAGCTTTAGTGATGAAAGAAATCTTCCAAAGGGTATAGCAGGATAAGATGGTCAAAAGTGCCCTTGAGCCGATTTTATTTCGCAATGCACCATTCGATAGCTTATCCCAAAAAACCGTGGTACACCAAGTTTCAACCCTGTAGCTCAATCGGGAGGGTAGTTACAGGGTAAGAAAGAGAAAGTAGTTTTTGCCATATTTCTTCTATTTAACAATACGCAAGAAATCTGCAAAAATTCTAAAATATTCTAGACATGTTTCTTTATGATTGTGAATTTTTTCAGATTTTTCGGTTGCAAATCCCAGGCGTGAAAAATCAAAAACGCAAAAAAAAGTCGAAAAATTGAGATTTCGGGTAGAAGCTTTTGAGCGACTAGATTTTTACTTTCACAGTAGTTAGATATTAGCATGACTATTATCTCCAATTTTTTTCAGATTTTTAGGTGTGGTGCGTCGTACTTACAAAAATCAAAAACCGTCATTTTCGGCATATTTTGTGCGATAACTTGAGAAATACCTTCAATTTTTACATTTCCTTTATTCAGTTAGTGGATTGTGTGATTTTTTATATTTTTGCGTTGGATGGAGCAAGATCTGAATGGAGAAAGTAAAATTATTGTAGATAATTGAAAATTACGCACCGTATTTTCTGAAATATTAGAAAGTTTTTCAACGATCATGGTGGGTGAGTGGGTAAAGTCTTCGACTGTGGAACCGCTGGAGACTTTTTTGTCGCAGGTTCGCGCCCCCATGAAGGTCCAATATTTTTTTTCATAAAATCAGTTTTTTTTTTAAATTATTAATTACTTAAGAATACACAATAATCATTTAGTAATGTATGAAAAATGGTTTTAAAATATTTTTATCATTAAGTATACATCGAATGGTGCATTGCGAAGTAAAATCGGCTCAAGGGCACTTTTGACCATCTTATCCTGCTATACCCTTTCTCATAGTATAAACAGTAATGAATACCTAATAAATAAACATCACAACAAATGTTCAAAATGCTGACCAGCCACGGAAATACAATCTCTGAATCATTTACCCACTGATTGTGTTACGCATTCAAGCATTTCTTGCGTTACTGCAGCACAAGCACTCTGTATGCGTTCCTGCATGTTTTCTTTGGAAGTAGGTACTTCACGATAGATTTCTTCTTTTATTGTTCCCCATAAAAAAAAATCTAACGGTGTACGGTCCGGTGATTTTGGTGGCCATTTGTGTTGACCCGATCATCCAATCCACCGATTCCGAAATTTTTAACCGACTTCGAAAAGGAGGAGGTTACTCGATTCGATCGGTATGTTTATTTTTTTATTTTTTTTATTTTGTGTGTTCACCGATTACTTCGAGATGGATGGACCAATCGGAACGAAACCTTTTGCATCTTGTAGGGTATGTCTTCCGATTGGTCCCATTGAAAAAAACTTTTTCATTTTTTCATTGTTTATTAACTATCTAAATTCGGTCAAGAAATATTTTTACATTTATAGTTATTAGCTGAGCAATAAAAACGCAAAATCACCTTATGGTATCCTACAAATACTGTACGTTCCACTAAAAAATGTGAAATAAAATAATTTTTAACAAAATATACAACCGACTTCGAAATGCACTAAAAAGTATGAAATAATTTCTACTTCATTTATACAAGTACCCAACAGCTATTAATAAAACCTATTTACTCGTTAAATAGTATACTAAATACATTTCAACCTTTTCGGAGGCGGCGCAAAATTAAAAATATCCGAACATACGATGCTGCCAATAATGATTTGATAGGTTGCCGACGTCTGAACTAGAATCTTCCTAGTAGAAGAAAAGTTTCTAGTGCCAACTTCTGATACAATCATTACAATTACAAATATTTTCCGCCATATCTATAAACTTCCGTATTTTTTCTTACGTATTAATTACCAAGTTCGCCATACTGCAATCAAATTGTTATTGGCAGCATCGTTTATACGGGTACTTTTAATTTTGCGCCGTCTCCGAAAAGGTTGAAATGTATTTAATATACTATTTAACGATTAAATAGGTTTTATTAATAGCTGTGGAGCATTGGTATAATTGAATAATTGAAGAAATTATTTTATACTTTTTAGCGCATTTTGAAGTCGATAGTATTATTTGTTAAAAATTATTTTATTTCACATTGTTTAGTGGAACGTACAGTATTTGTAGGATACCATAGCGTTTTTATTGCTCAGCTAATAACCGTAAATCGAACAAAATTTCTTGACCGAATTTAGATAGTTAATAAACAACAAATTCCATAAATTTTTGCACATGGGATCATCGCGAATATATCTCATACTAAATATGCGAACGGTACATTCCTTGCAGAGTAACACCAAGGAACAGGTGTTTTGCTATAGCAATAGTTATTAACAATATCAAATTCCATAAATTTTCGCAGGTGGGATCATCGCGGATACTCCTCCTACTACATAAATGTGAAAGGTTTCATCGCGGTCGGTACATTCCTTGCAGTGTAAACGCCGAGAAATATAAATGAAGCAGTACGTTTTTTGCAATAAAAGTGGTTAGGAATGAAAAAATGCAAAATGTTTTTTTAATAGGACCAATCGGGAAACATACTCTATAAGATGCAAAATTTTTCGTTCCGATTTGTCCATCCGTCTCGGAGTAATCTGTGTACATTGTCACGTCCTGTGACGAATTCTTCAAACTCCTATTTCGCCATCCAAATTCATCGTTCCGTAAATTCTGAGTGAGCAGTTCATTCGAGTCGACGTATCGCGAGAATGCTGACGATCCGAACGAGGTGGTTCACCCGAATTGACAAATCAAACGATGACCTCGCATATCAATATAAAATAACGCGACCGAACCCGCCCGCGCATAGTACAGATTCTGAAATAGTCGCGACCAGATCAGATCGGTTCAAGCAATTCGTAACGTGCAGTAATAATAATTTGTCCAAGTCGTTCAATTCGGCCAGTCCGTCTAGTTCGTCAGCTCGTAAATAACAGTCCGAGTAATAATCCGCGCCATGCGCAATTCGGGATTCAATTCCAATACCCGTACAGAAACCCGCGAAGATAATCCGCGAAGTACCGCTCAGAGTTCGATACTCGAGAATCTACACGACTCTGCTACGAAGCTCAATGCTTCGACAGAGCAAGATTCCGGTAACTTGATAAAGGGTCTAGCCGTATAAGCATAGTGAATTGGCCCCAGTAACAATTTCGATTGATATTTATACCACATAATGCTTTTTGCCTAAACAACAATTGTGTGCAATTTCAACCCCCTACCCCCTCTGATAAGGGAAATATGAGGGTAAAACCCCAAAATTTTACTATTTTTTTTCTCGAAAACTATTTAAGATACTTGAACACATTACGGTGCAAATAGTAGGTATTTATTAGATGTATTTCATATTTCTTTTTCAAAATTTTTATCCGATGATTAAGGGTTGAAAATTAATAATAAATTTTTGAAAGTGATTTTTATAAACAATCCCTCGAGTGACACTCACTGAAAAAATTAAGAATAATCCTTTACTATTTAACTATTATCTGTAAAAGTTTCAAGAGTGTCGGATTGGTACATCATAGTTAAAACGGGCAACGCCTCTTCATAAGGCAAAGCCAGGCTGAACGTTAGAGGCGCTCAACCTAACCGACCTACAGGGGAATACGTTGCGCCGACCCGCCGAAACAGCTCTCAGAAATGTATGAGCTCTTCTTTCCCTAAACTGTGTGTTAGTTAACAGTTATTTATTTAAATAATACATTAACGATTTAAATTTTTTAATTAAATTTTCTGATCTTAACTTTTAGCGTCCGTGTTTTCACGGCGTTCCTCGTTTTAAATATGTGAGAGCCCTAAATCATAGATTTATATCATGTCTTGAACAATGGCACTATGTTAGATGCCATTAGTTGTCCTTTTAATAGTCGAAGAAGGTATCACAGGTATAACTGCAATATCATTCCATTCAACGTTGTAAAGAACATAGGTTTCTACATATATCTATTTCCGTCTTTACCTTTTCACGTACGTATTACTTTTAATTAAATTATACCTGTGAATAGTTGTAACTAAGGTCTTCCTCCTTTTAAGTATATGGGCGCCTTGAAAAGGGTTAATTATGTTATAAGTTTTAACTCACTTATTTGATAAAACTAACATTATTCCAGTTATTGATGAAAATAGCGACGAAGATCAAAACTTATTTACAAACGTGTTTTTTTAAAAAAAGTTTTCAAGTACTCTTTTTCAAATCATCTACTTCAACCTGGCGATACATAACACAATCAGCTCTTTTTAGGGCTTAAAAATGAGAAACACCTTAGTTGCATATATATAAGGGGGCCATTTGTAACGTACAACACAATCAGCTATTTTTAGGGCTCCCACATACTTAAAACGAGGAACACCGTGAAAACTTAATTAAAAAATTTAAATTATTAATATATTATTTAAATAAATGACTGTTAACTAACACACAGTTTAGGGAAAGAAGAGTTCATACTTTTCTGAGAGCTGTTTCTGGTGTGAGAAACGTGGCGGGTCGGCGCAACGTATTCCCCTATAGGTCGGTTAGGTTGAGCGCCTCTAACGTTCAGCCTGGCTTTGCCTTATGAAAGGGCGTTGCATTGGTTTTATTTTTTTGTAACAATGATGTACCAATCCGACACTCTTGAAACTTTTACAGATAATAGTTAAATAGTAAAGGATTATTCTTAATTTTTTCGGTGGGTGTCACTCAAGGGATTGTTTATAAAAATCACTTCCAAAAATTTATTTATTAATTTTCAACCTTTAATCATCGGATCAAAATTTTGAAAAAAAAAAATGAAATTCAGCTAATGAATACCTACTATTTGTACTTTAATGCGTTCAAATATCTTAAATAGTTTCCGAGAAAAAAAATAGTAAAGTTTTAGGGATTTACCCTCATATCTCCTTTATCAAAGGGAGTAGGGGGTTGAAATTGCACACAATTGTTGTTTAGGCAAAAAGCATTATGTGGTATAAATATCAACCGAAATTGTTACTGGGGCCGATTCACTATGCTTATACGGCTAGACCCTTTACGATAGTTACGGATCACAAAACATTACTCTGGCTAAAAACAGCTGACAATAATACTAGAGTGCAAAAATGGAGACTAAAGTTATCAGATTATGAATACGATATAGTCTATAAATCGGGTAAGCAAAATGTAAATGCCGATGCATTATCAAGGAATCCAGTGGACAATGTACAGGTTTCCGTTACAACAAGAGCACAGGGAAAGAAAGAAATCAGCAAAAACTCGACACCTGAAAAAATTCCAAGTCAAGATAAAGTAGAAGCTTCAAACGACAACCATATCAAAGTCAAAGGAAAAAGGGGTAGACCAAGGAAAAAGATCCAAGAACCGTTAGAGCAAGAAACAATTTCAAATAATAACAATAAGGGAAGAATGACTAAGCGCAAGGAAGAGGAAGAAAAATTCAAAAAAGACAATATAGGAAAACAAGAAGAAAGAAACATAATTTACACGAAAAACTCAATTCAATTTAGAAACGATAACATTGTATAAATAATTACCCAACAAGGCATACCTTTAGACAAAACACCAACGCGTTAATGGAAACTAAAAATATAAAAATATAAATATAAAAATCTAACGAGAAATGAAAACATCGAATTGAATGAAATAAAAATAGAACGACCAAACAGCTTAAAATGGAGAACATTACCACCCGTTCCACTACGACCACCCGCAATTAAACCACCTGTACCACAACCAATAACGCAGAAACAGACACAAGTCTTCACGCTAGAAGAATTAAACTAAAGATACGGAATTCAGGAAGGAACGCAAGGCAATACGCATAAATAAGCTACACACGATTCAAAATAAAAGGAAAATTTATTCAAAAAAAAGGGGAGGATTCACTAAATAACAATGTACGATAAAAGGAATTTATTCAGAAAAAAAATCGTGGGCTCAAATAAGGGCGCGATGTCGAGAACGCTGTCCTCGTCCCACTGCAAGAGCTCCTCCAGATATCGTCGGAAGTCGCTCCGAAATTGCCGTACAGCTTTCCGTCACCATTCCCGGGCAGTATAAGAAGCGGCCATCAGTACGCTGAGAAAAGAAACAAAGAAAATAACATAAAAAGAAAAAAAAAAAGACACGACTACTCACCTAGGTAAGGAACAACTCCTTTCTCGGCTTGGACAACTCCATCACAGTTGTATCATTACGCAGATACGCATCATACATGTCGGTATGTTAAATATTCAAAGAGTTCGAACAAGAAGAAATTTTTCGTTCAAGTGACGATACCACCCGATCGACGGGAATATATATCAAATACCCCACCAGGTGCACAAAATTTCCAAGCAACCACAAGACATTAAACCGATGGAGCGCTCGGCAGTACTCGGAACCAGCGCATTCAAGACACTCGCTGTCTCAGCGCATACCCTCCACAATGGAAGATCCAAGAATTACCAATTTCATTCTAGAAACCTTGAATTTAAAATTTAATAAAAAAAGCCCAGAATTGTCAGCCTACAATATTATTTAATACACGCGCTATAACTTCGTTACACACCCCGACCGCACAATCTCAGCGGGGAGGGTCACCCAAAAACCATTTACTCTTTACAATCACACAAATTAACAAAATATTGTAATTACACTCGTCTCAAAATTGTAAAATTCACTTAACTCATAAAAACACAAACTATAAATTTGCATAACACAATTGCCTCATAAAATCTTTACAAAATTATTTGTTGATATCGTAGCGATATGCAACAATCTACGCGGCCAGGTGTCACGTCCTGTGACGAATTCTTTAAACTCCTATTTCGCCATCGAAATTCATCGTTCCGCAAATTCTGAGTGAGCAGTTCATTCGAGTCGACGTACGGTGAGAATGCTGACGATCCGAACGAGGTGGTTCACCCGAATTGACAAATCACACGATGACCTCGCACATCAATATAAAATAACGCGATCGAACCCGCCCGCGCATAGTACAGATTCTGAAACAGTCGCGACCAGATTAGATCGGTTCAAGCAATTCGTAACGTGCAGTAATAATAATTTGTCCAGGTTGTTCAATTCGGCCAGTCCGTCTAGTTCGCCAGCTCGTAAATAACACGCGCAATTCGGGATTCAATTCCAATACCTGTACAAAAACCCGCGAAGATGATCCGCGAAGTACCGCTCAGAGTTTGATACTCAAGATTCTACACGACTCTGCTACGAAGCTCAGTGCTTCGACAGAGCAAGGTTCTGTAAAACTTCAATTGTAAAACGCTCGCGAATCGAAAGACTGTAACCCGTAACGAATAAACATACTTGTGATCGGAAGTGCGTGACCTTCATTCAACCATCTATCCTACCGTTCCAATACCTGGACGACTCACCATCACAGGGTCTATTCACAGATAGGTTCTACTCGCCAAGAAAGGTAAGTGAGAAATACTATCTAACTAACAATTCACATTAAAATACATAAAGCACGCTGAGGACTCAGTGAGAGAGAGAACTCGCGACTTTACAACATACATAAAAAAAAAGGAAAATATATACTGATCGAAATGAGTAACCTCCTCCTCTTCGAAGTCGGCTAAATAATTATGCGGTTAATAGAAATTTTTTCCAATACGATTTTTGATGATCTGATTCATTGTAGGTAATGAACACTTTGATAATTTCGGCGTTAAACAATAATATAGTTAACGCGTTCGGACCCAGGATAATAATTACAACTCGGTCAAGATAAGAACTCATAAATTAAATCATCAGGATATAACGTTCAGGTTCACACACTGTAATCTGTTTTCATTCTAGGAAACGTTTGCTTATGCAGCTCTGATCTGGCGTTGCAAGTCCACATCTCCTCTCCGAGGATCAAATATCGTCTTCTCTTTGATAAGAGTAGATTTATTCAAGCCAAACGAACCGTGTTAACCCTTTGACTGCTATGGACATGCATGCGTTAATTGAAAGGTATCGGTGCCGATTATGGACGCAGATATGCATCCATAGTCTGTTTCTTGTGCATCCTAATCATAATCAAATAAAAATTATCAACGTATATTCCTAATTACATACCATACGTTATCAGATTATAATGATGTGATAAAACACTGAAAAAGATGTCGCAATATGTAAATTGGGATATAGTTCCGAATTGCCCCGGCTGAGGGGGGAGACCCAAATATAAAACCGTATCCACATCAGACCAGTAGTTTCGGAGATATTAATTAAAAACTTTCGCAGAATATATAGAATTCTGCCTATACAGACATGTCTAACACAACCATCCCCGCTGTAGAAATCGTGGTCGTCGAGTGTCGAGTAGCCGATGACACAGTAGGGAGTCTCGACCTGAGTATCTATTCAGTTGTGATTATTGTACCATTGTATTTAAAGTAATTATTCTTGTGTTTTAGGCTTTGCCACGGAGAATATAACCTAACCTAACCTACTACGGTTTGATATTCGTAGACGAACAAAGTGTTACCTTCTGCTCGTATATGTATAACTGGCAAATTCGCCTTACATTATTGGGTAAAATTCTGTGTAAAGTTGTTTGCGAATATTTCGACAGCTTGTTATTTCCATTAAAAACAAAAATCATATTCGTATTCAGCATATCAAAACGAGTAAAACGACGAGATTAACGTAAACGTGAACTACAGTTTACAAAATAATGCGCTTTATACGTATAGGACACCCTGTAGATACCCAGGTCGAGACCCCCTACTGTGTCATCGGCTGCTTGACGCTTCACGACCACGGTTTCTACAGCGGGGATGGTTGTGTTAGTCGCGTCTGTATAAGCGAAAGTTTTTAATTATATCTCCGGAACTACTGGTCTGATGTGGATACCGTTTTATATTTGGGGTTTTCTCCCTCCCCCTCTCCCCCCTCCAAAGCCTATGTCGATCGGCCACCACAGCCGTAATTCGGAACTACAGCCGTAAATTGTGCTCAGGGTGGTAAAAGAAAAAGCTAACAAGCTTTTGTATTAAACAACCACGTCTTTATTAACACAATTCTCCGTCTTTGCTTTCGTATTCTCGGACCACACACTTCTAAGTACATATACACCTCCGTCTCGCTCACACTATTACCTCTTTTCTTTCGCACATCGTTCAATCAATCATTCATACTCTACACCTGTCGTTCGATCTCATTCACTCTCACTCATTTGGCGCGTATCTCATTCCCATTGAAACATCCTTTCTCTCACTACAAAGAAAAGAAAAAAGAAAAAAATAAACCAAGAAATGAAATAAAATGCAGAGAAAAGTGATAAGTGTTAGGTATTGACTTGATTCTTATTTCGTACTTATTTCGTAGTCAGGTTATCAGTCATGGAGGGATAAAATTTATTTTAATGCCATCATATTTATGTACGGGCCATTCCACGCCATATCGCTCACTTTTGACGGCATGCTTTCCAATATTCAATAGTATTATTTTATAATTATAGCTAGGATGAAATTTGAAAGACAATCACATAATCGATCGCATCGCTTACAACAATCAGGCGTATACAGATCAAATCATTCTAGGCTATTCACAACGCAAAATTGAATTAAAGTAGATTCTTATTTGATATTAAGTAATTTAATGTGTTTCTTTTGAAAGGGAAGCAAAATCCAAATATTTTCCTCTACGGTAGGGCAAATGCTATTTTTCTTCTTCTAGAGCAGGGGGGGGCAAGCGTCTCTCCCTGTCACCCCCTGGTTACTCCCATGGCCTAGAGTACTCAACAGTCAAAGGGTTAAATAGATACCATCTCTTGAATACAAATATCATTAGTTATTGAATATCTATTAATTATAGTATTTATTATTTCTTTGTATTATAATTTTGCTGTTACCTTTATACATATACTGGTTATTCGAATTTTCAAAAAATTTTAAATGATGTATGTCTGGTGAGTCAGATAAAGCGTTACAAACTATTATCTCGGAAACTATAGCAGATATTGATCCAACTTTTTTTTTTTTAATTAAATGGTAAGAATGATTATGCGGTATACAAAAAATTTGTCTAAAGTGGCTATTATAAAGTGGCTATGTATATAGTAAAGGAAATTCTTAAGAAGCGAATACACACAAGTGTCAAAGAGGAATTAAGGCAGACGTATTTTGTCTTAAAATTCATTTTATTAAATGTTCAAAATGACGAACATTTACTCGTAAACACGTATGTGAGAATCTGAGTAGACAGACTTTAATGTATCGTTGTTGGTTTTGGGAAGCAGGGTGATAATGAAAACAAAATAATTTTTATATGTATACAGTGAGTGTTAAAAGTGTTTGGACACCGTTTAAAACAGAATACCTCATTTAAAATTGGACCAAATGACTTGAGGTTTTTTGAGAAGATATACAAATTAATTTACTAAGATATGTGCTTCTATCATTTTAAAAAATTACAATTTGTTGAAATCGTAAAAGAAAATACTGAAGTGTAATTTTTCATCTTTTTTGTATGAGCCTATAATGAAAATTTAAAATATGTCGTTCGTAGATTCAAATAAATTATGTGTATGCTGAAAATTTCATCAAGATCGGTCAAGAACATAACTAGTTACGTTCTTAGATAAAAAGTCGTGATTTTCGGAAATTTTAATTACTTGTAACTTCTAAGTGCATTGACCGATCTCGATGAAATTTTCAGCATACACATAACATACTTAAATTTACAAATGTCATATTTTAAATTTTCATTACAGGCTCAGATAAACAAGTTAAAAAATTGCCTTTTACTATTTCTTTCCCGATTTCGACAAATTTTAATTTTTTAAAACGACAGAAGCACGTATCTTAGTAAATTAATTTGTATAGTTTCTCGAGAAACCTCACGTTATTTGGTCCAATTTTATATGAGGTACATATTCTGTTTTAAACGGTATCCAAACACTTTTTACACTCACTGTATGTTTAATTGAACATTTTCTCTTTCGAAGCATTGAATAAACTGACTGGCAAAGAGCAAAAATCCTCGAGCCCTTATCTATGTTTCAACACTTTATATTCATGTATTGAGTTACGAATACCTTTTCGGTCAAGGAGGATGATGGATACACTATTTGACCCTCGGTATCGTCTTTGATTGTGAACGTTGATATAGGATCATATTAATTTTTTCCTGTATATCAATAATCGTACAGAAAGTGTTTATTAAATCTCGGAAACTAGTACATGTTCGAAGTTAGAATTTTAGCTTTAGGGTTCATTTCGTGTCAATTGGAAGTGTATGCCTTTCGGAAATATATTAAATTAACGCTGTACGTTAGTAAATAATATGAAAAATCAATGAAATTAGTTAAGTTTGATTTTCAAGTTCACCCGTAATGCCTGTTAGTTCTCGACTACCGCGCTAAGTTCACAGAAAGAGGCGATAAGCGGTGATATGTAAGTACCTTACTGATATAGACGCTGCTACGAACACACACTTATAGGCAACATTTACTGCATTGCCAACAGTTTTTTATAAATATCTCAGAAATTAAGGATAGACGGCGGGGTTGTAAAAATCACGGTACAAGAAGGATACTTTTATGCAAACTATTTATTAGTTCAGACGGTGGTTACCGCGTTACCCAAAAATGGCAAAAATGACGCTTTTGGCCCAAGTTCTACGTGTATTTATACTTTAAGGAAAGGGCGGCGTGGAAGGGTCAAAGAAAGGAAAGGAGAAAGGTTATAGGTGACTAATTCTAGAAAGCAAAGCAGGATGAGTATATAGGGAGCAAACGGAATGACTGTTGGTATGATTTTGCCCTTTGCCGAAAACAATATGCATAGAGAAAAGTTGTTTAAAATGACGGCTTAGGTATTATACCACACCTTAAAACATTAAAAAAGTATCCGAGCTCGTAATTTTTGAAAGCACTTTCATTTTTTATTTCGAATACTATTTTATTCAGAACTGGTTTCGATAAATTAGAGGGCACTTTAGAGCGTGGCCTGAACTACGAGAGCGTTGGTTATTGATTACGTTCGAACCGTGGTCATGAACAAGCCCGGGGGCAGCACGTCGGCACAATTTGCGGCTTGGTTTTCGAGATATAAGTAATTACAAATTGGAATGTCAACTTCCGAAACGCGCGTTTTACTTCTGAACAGCTGAAAGCTGAGCACATGTTGAATCTGTGTTCGGAGAAAGTGCTGCGACTGCGCTTGTTCATGACAACGGTTCGAACATAATCAATAGCCAACACTCTCGCAGTTCAATTTGTTACTAATTGAAAGAGGGCCTTAACTAATATTTTGGTAAAGAAAAACGTTGTTTGAAATCACTTCTGCAATCACCCCTTCAAGGGTCCTACGGATGTTCTGGAACACCCTATTTATTGCTTGCTGGATACCGTGCGTTTATAAGAAACAGGAGATAAGTGACGGTCCGATGCTGCTGCACATACTGCCATGGACGTATGAAATAATAGCAATTTCCTTTTGCAAATATCTCGAAAACTAAAGTCCAACAGCGGTTATATGTCTAGGAAAAAGTTGCTTAGTATCATCATCCCGACAACATATTTTTCAAGGTTATTGAATACAGATGCCTCTCACGTTGTTCGGAAGGTGGGAAGCGAAAATGGACAATACGGGTAGAAAAGATACTATTTCTGTTACTGATACTGTTTCATTTTCTTATTGAAGTGAAAACTTCTTTAGGCGCGTCGAGCGATTTTCGGTAGGGGAAAATCTTATGGGTTCTACTGCTCTGGTACCAGACTGGCGCACGCGTTGTGCAACATTAGTGCTGTGTATATCTATACGAGTAAAGTTAAATTAACTACGTGGAAAGTATCAATATTTGTATTTAAAAATTTGATATTATTTATTTTTTAAATATTTAACCGGTAATTATTTAGATTACGGACAGTAACTTCGATGATTTTTAAAAATGTTGTAGAAATCAACATTTTGAACAACTTTTTCCTATACATATAACCGCCGCTCAGACTTACAAGTAAACCTACCCAAGTGTTACACTCCGATTTTGATGTGCTTTGAATATTTTGTAGTCTAGGTCAAAATAAGAAACACGTATTTTTTTATACGTGCCCATACGGCGATTAAAGGGGTGAAACACCATCTTAAAAAAAATCGGATTTTATATTTCTGAGCTAATACCGCCGAAATGGTACAGAATATTAAAATAATTTTCAAACAAAAGATTTATGATATTTAATGTACTTTATAACAGTGTACTCCGATTTTTTTTAAATATCATTTTTTTCAAAATTCTCACCCCCTCCCTCAATTTAAAAAATTTTTTTAATTTATCTTATAGCAAAGCGGATAGTATATTTAATGACAAATTCAAACATATATGATAGAGTTGTATTCCAAAAACAAATTTTTCTGAAATAAGCTAAATATACCTCTATATCACTATGCGTGCATTCTATTCGTGCGCTATATAGAGGTATATTTAGCTTATTTCAGAAAAATTTGTTTTTGGAATACAACTCTATCATATATGTTTGAATTTGTAATTAAATATACTATCCGCTTTGCTATAAGATAAATTAAAAAAATTTTTTAAATTGAGGGAGGGGGTGAGAATTTTGAAAAAAATGATATTTTTTAAAAATCGGAGTACACTGTTATAAAGTACATTAAACATAATAAATCTTTTGTTTGAAACTTTTTTTTATATTTTTTACCATTTCGGCGGTATTAGCTCAGAAATATAAAAACTGATTTTTTTCAAGAGGGTGTTTCACCCCTTTAATGGCCGTATGGGCACGTATAAAAAAATACGTGTTTCTTATTTTAACCTAGACTACAAAATATTCAAAGCTCATCAAAATCGGAGTGTAACACTTGGGTAGGTTTACTTGTTAGTTTTCGAGATATTTTCGAAAAACTGTCGAAACTAATACATTGAATTCTGCCTGTTCGTGTGCGTCCGTGTACTTCTCGTACGCGTCAGTGTGCGATCGCCGCTTTTCTATTGTTTTTGCAGACAGCAGCACGGTGACCGACACCAATATATACAGTGTGTCCCACGTAACTGGAATCACTCAATTATTTCTTAAACTATTAAAGATACAAGCAATTGCTTTGGTGGTCATTGCATGGTAAGAGGAGGCAACATTTTGACGTAGCCGATTTTTTTTTTGCATTGTTATTTTCAAAAATATAATGACAAAATTTGAATTTTTAAATGGAACTATATATTTTTCTTTCGATCATTTGATAGTGCTTTTGAAGTCGAATTCATTAAGCTTGCATGTATACACTTGATTTTCATTTGTTTTCGAGATATTGCGGTAACAAATTTGGAGATTTTTCACGGGAAAAATTCACTTCAGTGGGAAATATCAGCAGAGGTCCTGTTCGCGCGTGGGCTTAAAAATTAAATTTAACTTTTTACCATTTTACCAAATGTAGATTACCATACATTTCGTCAGTATGATTGACACGCATGTTCGCTTAAGTGAGACATACAGAAGAAAAGGTTCAAATGAGACTTTCCTTCTTGTTACACATATTTTCACGCACACGGCTGCAGTATGCACCCCCTTCGAGATACTGACGACAGGAAAGGGCTTGGGACCATTCATACTGGTGTGGCGATTTCATAGTTTTAAGTTTTCACTTCTGTCGACAGTCCCCATGACTGTTTTCCATTTTTTTTTTAGATTTTTCTGCATGCAAATTATTTTAACATATTGGTACAATTTTTCTGATTAAAATGAGACCAAACATGACATAATTTGGACTATATAGACGAAAAAAAATCGCATTGGGGATGTTCTTTTGTACATAAAATAAAAAAGTTTAAAAAAGTGTTTTTATACATAATACAAGAATAAATAGCAAATAAGTTAGCAAATAGTTTATTTATTTACTAAACTGCACTTATATACACATAAATATTTACATATACGTTTAAAATTAATTCTATATCGGATGAAACGGTAATATCATGAATTTTGTTTTCATGCGTTAGGAGTTCGAAATATTTAGTACCTATACATTTCTTGTGGTCTTGGGGAAATATAACGTAACAAGCTAAATATTTCGAGCTACTACCGTTTCATCCGAAGAACAAATTTTAAATGTATAATATGATTCAATATATTTGTAAATATTTATGTGTATATATAATATGGTAAATATTCGGAAGTGTAACTCCTGTCAGAATCGAGCTGATTCTTTTTTGTGTGGTTTCTTACAGTTAAAAAACATCATATTTAATATTATTGTGGCAGCGCATCAACAAAAACAATGTCAATAAATATTTTTTTAAAGATTTTTTTTTTATCTCCCACGAGTTGAACAGTAACATATTTAATTCGTTTTGCTGACCTGCGGGCCGTGCCCCCCAGACCCCCCCTAATAACTACATTAACTAATACTAATAAATATGTTACTTTGTAAATTGTGTTTATTATTTCCTTATATTAAAAATGGGTATTGGTATTAGTTAGTGTAGTATACAGGGTGTCCCAGAACTGGGGTAGGAACGGAAGAGGGATGATTGGTGAGGTCATTCTAAACAACTTTTTCCTTTGCCAAAATGTTGGTTAAGGCTTCGTTTTCGAGTTATTAACGAAAAACACTGGCCAATCAGAGCGTGCCGTTAGCGCGGGCCGAACCACGAGAGTGTTGGGTATGTTCCGCGCGGTCGTGATCAAGTGCCTCGGCACTACGTTGGTATGATGGGATTCGTTGAGTAAAAGTTGCATCGGATAATGAATAAAAAAAAGAAAAGAATAATTGTATCGAATTATTGATTACTCATGAACAACGAATCCTATTACACCGACGTGGTGCCTCGGCACTTGATCACGACCGCGCGGAACATACCCAACACTCTCGTGGGTCGGCCCGCGCTAACGGCGCGCTCTGATTGGCCAGTGTTTTTCGATAATAACTCGAAAACGAAGCCTTAACCAACATTTTGGCAAAGGAAAAAGTTGTTTAGAATGACCTCACCAATCATCCCTCTTCCGTTCCTACCCCAGTTCTGGGACACCCTGTATAGGCGGAGCCCCCCAATCAGCAAAACGAATTTAATATGTTACTGTTCAACTCGAGGGGGATGTTTTGTTTTTTGTTTACATCTGGAATTGTCGTGGTAATATCCTAAAATTCAGACGACGTGATTACCACATGGCTGGTTATATTGCCGCACAGTTAACGCGTACATGCCATTTTCGATGCTATTCAGCAATTTTATAATGAAGAATTGTCAAAATAGTTTGTATGTCTATTGTATTTTGAAAGAACAGAATACTTCTTTTAGAAACCTTCAAAAAAAGTTCGAAAGATCGACGAATAAAAATCTTTAAAAAACTATTTATTGACATTTTTTTTGTTGATGCGCTGCCATAATAACATTAAATATAATGTTTTTCAACTGTAAGAAACCGCACAAAAAAAAATCAGCTCGATTCTGACAGGAGTTACACTTCCAAATATTTACCTATAATATGACGTATAGTAAATAAATAAATTATTCGCTTTCTAGTTTATTCTTGTGCTAATTATTGTTGTACAATATCATGTATAAAAACATCATTTTAAAATATTTTTATTGTCACGAAACCGTTAAAATTCTACAAAATACCATATTCATAAAATTTAGTGGAAAAATATATAAATAATGGGATGTACTTCCGAAAGGCCCCCCCACCCTAGGGCAGCCAAACTTCGGATTTATAGTAATTGAGGGACGAGAAATCGAATGAGACTACTTTCAAGTCCGTCAAATAAACCGTTCTTGAGATATATGAAATACAGTGGTACCTCGGTATACGATCTTAATCCGTTCCTGATGTTTGGAGTTACATCGAATAGGACGTATACCAAATCAACCTTTCCCATAAAAAGTCATGTAAAAATGATTAATCCGTTCTCATGTAAAAAAAAACTCTTATTGACATTATATCATGGGGTTGTAAAATAATTTAAACACTGTTTATGTCATGAACAGCATTTGAACGATTTCCTAGAAGTTTATAAAAAATATTCACTAGTTTATTTAACATAATTAATTTGTAAAATATAAATATAATCTAATGATAGATTCTAAATTAACAAACCAAATGGAATAAGTTTTATTGCCTCCTATTTTGCGGTTATAGTTTGTTATATAATATCCTTCTTGTATTGTTTAAGATTTGCTCACTTTATTAATTATATTTCTTCCTACATTATTTTTGTTAAATTTACATTATATTACAACTAATTATTTTATTCTATTAACTGTACAATATTTGCTTGTATCTATTATTAATCATTTATAAAATAAATCATAGCCGACGACGGGCGAGCGAGATTCGCGGTTCCCCGCCACTCGCCCTTCCCCTCGCAGGTTCCACCGGGTGGATCGAGTAGCTCGGCACCTGAAGGGGGGCGAGGCGAGACGGCGAAAGATATAAATATATCGATTCCGGGAATCCTCGCTCTCTCTTGGTCGGCATTGTGACAAAGTAAACACGGGCTTATTACAAAACACTTCTCCATCGAATTCCGTTGCGGATTAAAACCGTCTACGAACCTTGTGTGCATCGTTTAAAGGGATTCCCCGAAAACGAGTTAAATACCGATCCGCGATCGCGTCAAACCTTTTTCACGCTCCAACGAGCAGCGTTACTCGGAAGCTCGTCTTAATTCCTCGAACGTTTCGACGGAAAATTCGGAGCTTCAAAACATGTATGATCAGTCAGTTAATAATACATCAACTCCGAATATAATTGATTATTAATTTAATTTCTCCTCTGAGATAATTATTTAAAAATGACGCAAAATTCACAAAAAATATTTATGTCGTATACCGAACAGAAGTCACGTCCAAACAGGATGTACATATTCCGAATTGGACGTATTCCAAAGCAGACGTATACCGAGGTACCACTGTATATAGACTCTCATGCATCTAGGGTGGAAGGGCCTTTCGGAAGTTTTCTTAAATAATGGTTATAATAAGCAATAAGAAAGTATTAACGCACGTCGTTATCGCCGCGGCGATATACAGTCGGTATGGAAAGTATTCGTAAGCGACAAGTTTGAAATAAAACTTTGTATATTCATGTTAGTTATGAATTTTATCGGGAAAAAATTATAGAATAGATTTTGTGTAAATAAAATTTTATTTCCTTTAACGGTGATCAGAATATCAACAAAAACAAATAAATTCGTACATCTTTTGTTTCTTGCCTTTGGTTGAAATGTAAACACTATGTGACTTTCAGAATATAACGAATAACAATAAAACTTGTCAGTTTGTATAGAGTCCTTGTAGAATTAAGACAGTATTGTTCAACATGGGTCGTAATGGCTCCGAAACAACAGAAGAAGAACGGAAAATTATTGTCTGGTTACATAATCAGTACAAATCGCTTAGTGAAATTGCTCGCATAGCGAGTAGACCAAGATCTCCTAATCAAAGTATTATTGACAGAGTCGGATCACGAAAAACGGTTTAAAACAGTAAAAGGTCTGGACGTCCGTGAAATTATTCGGAAAGTTAAACAAAATCCGCGTATAAGTGCCGAACAAATTGCTACGGAGCTTAGAAACTATAACGGTATGCATGTTTCTGCCAGTACTGTGCGTGATTACTTACGAAGTAGTAAATATCATGGCAGAGTGATTCTTCTCACAATTCATGAATACGAGCGAACAATGTTTTATAATACAATTTGTATTTTAAAATGTTTGTAAAATTATAAAGATTATATGAATAAATAATTTTTCAGTTTTATACTGTGTTTATTTTACTACGCTAATTACAAGAGAATGTCACGCAAACTGTTAGGTGAAAATTAAAGTGATAAGCCGCGGTAAGACATAAGTGTAATTTATTTAATAAGATACCAAAAAATTCCCCCAAAAAAGAAAAGAAAAAAACAGCTACTAGCAATCAGGCTGCAACACACAAAATAAAATTCACATTAATACACATTAGGCAAAATGTAGTAAATTAAAAAACACGAAACGTACAGGCAACTCACATCAATTTCCTCTGCAAACAAGTAGCGTAGATCAAAAATATCTGCATCAGTCGAGCCGTCATCCCATAGACGCACCAGTTCACGTCGCCGCTCCACCCGCTCTCGCCGCACGTTAGGTACATCCTGCTCCCGCATGAGGCCTAGCGAAGCTAGGACTGCGGCTTTTAACAAAACACAACTAGTTAGAAATAAATAAAATTAACACACCAAGATTAATTATTGAAGACTGCTCACGTTCTCTGTCAATAAAATCCTTAAGGGCCTTAAGGACTCGCGAATTTTTTATTTGTCTCGATAGATCCATTGTAAATAACAAAAGTATATCGGTAACGCGTTTATATAGCACCAAGAAAACATCCCCCTCCAGCCTTAATACACCCGACACTCGACTTTCAGCATCTCATAAAACTGCAGGATCTGCGAGAACTCGAAACCAGATCCACTGGGTGTATCACATGAAATTGCAAGGTTTACAAGAAGGCTTATAAAGATACTTGGAAGTTAGTACTATTTTACTCGTGGGACAAAGAATAAATTATATTTGTTAGAATGTTTTTTGATGTGCGTAGTGAGGGCCGGAAATGATGCCTAGAAAGGAACGGTTGGTTGGTAATGAAAGAGAGGAGGATGTGTGCCAATGATTAAGAACATGTAAAAGATGTGTGACCTCAGGTGTTTTTGTTTTTACTATTATATATCTAAGTTAAAGCATAAATAAATATTCTCATCTGGATTAAGGATCCTTACACCACTGTTCTGTCTATTTTGCATTTCTTGATGAAATCCCATCAATATTGAATAATTTTTTTATAAATAATTACTTCATAATGCCCCCAAGGCAATGTTTTTGTGGATTGTGGAATTATAAAACGTTTATCGTCGTAGGAAGTAAGCACCTTCTTCCCTTCGCATACCGAATATACATTGTGTAATTTTGAACGAATACATCTTTGTTCGCGATGCACTTCTAAACGATCATACAAGCAACGTATATAATCATCGAAGCAAATAGTTGTCCTAACTATATTATTTTTGACATCCTTCACTTCTTTCGTGTCCCGTTTACCCTTTACGCGTGAAGCATACATTTTAGATCGAAGTCCGACAAACTCAGTCATTACACATCCATTATTTTCATCCTTCATTAGTAGAGGTACTTTTTTATTTACCCGTGATATACTGTAAACGTTTGAGTTCGTATACAGGGTATCTCATAACTTGCGTAACATCCGGAAATGGGGGATTGTTGGTGTGATTCTGAACAACTTTTTCGTTTATCAAAATGTAGGTTGAAGCTTCGTTTTTGGATTATTAACGAAAAGCAATGGCCAATGAGAGGGCGCGTAGAGCGTTGGCTTTTAACCGCGCTCGATCGTGGTAGTGAACAAACGTATTGGCACAAACGTATTCGTTATTCATGAATAACGAATAATTCCACATTGTTCTTAATTTAAGACCATGTAACATTCGTTGTATGAGTGCGGTTGAGAGCCAACGCTTTCGTGATTGAGCGCGCGCTCTCATTGGTTAGTGTTTTTCGTTAATAATTCAAAAACGAAACTTCAACCAACATTTTTATCCGACTTCGAAAAAGAAGGAAGTTACTCAATTCGATCAGTATATGTTGGTAGCCCTAGTAATTTTCGTACAAGGTTGGGGAGATTAAAAAAAAAGAGAGAGAGCGCTGTATAGAGAAGCGTGGTAGAAGTAACGGATAAAAACGGATAAAGTAAAAATCATCAAGAAGACTGAATAGTTTAGTTTTATATATATATATCGTAATAATCTTTAAGTTACACACAGTTTATTATTTATTTCTTTGATTGTTTTCTAAATATATATATATCCATTAAAGAACCTTATAAGTGGTGTTAATTATTATCCATAATCGAACACGTGCAAACAACAGTATATAATATTTTTTTTTTTAATGTATGTTCGTCGATTACTCCGAGACGGATGGACCAACTGGAACGAAATCTTTTACATCTTGTAGAGTATGTTTCCCGATTGGTCCCCATAAAAAGCCTTTTTTCCCGTTAAAAAAAAGCAAAAGGTTAAAATGTATTTAGCATACTATTTTATGACTAAATAGGTTTTATAAATAGCTGTGGGGTATTGGTATAAATGAAATATTATACTTTTGAAATGAAATTTTATACTTTTTAGCGCATTTTGTTAATGCAGCAAGAGAGTTTATTAATAATTGTCACATAGTTGTATAAACGAAATATAAATTATTTTACACTTTTTAGCACATTTTGAAGTCGGTTGTATTTTTTGTTAAAAATTATTTTATGGTAAAGGAAAAAGTTGTTCAGAATCACCCCAGCAATCCCCCATTTCCGGAAGTTGCAGGAGTTATTTTCTCGTATCTGATGATAATCATTCAATACGATTCAGCACCGATACCGACGAGGTACTAACAGTCGATAAATAATGGCTCTATCTTAGCCATTAGCGAAATGGTTGATCCTTTAAAATTAGCTCTTCAAAATGACTAACTCAAATAGCATAAGAGCAATTAATCCAACGCTATCTTCTTCAAATTCTTATTCGAAGAATGATTCATTAGCTGAAAGGGTTGAAGAATTCAGTCGCATAGTTGAAGCTCTTTCATTTAATGTTCGCCGCAATAAATTTTCAGGTACGCCATATATTAAGTATCGCCGAGATCGATCAAATTCAAGGAAGCGTTTCTCTGCAAACAGAAATCAGAATTGTAATCAAATATGTTTCTTCCATAAGAGATTTGGTAAAGCGGATCGTAATTGTCAGTAAACATGTAATTTCATTCAACGATCGGGAAACTCCGACGATCATCGCTTGTAGAGACGGTAGACAATGGTCCGTAACACTGTCCAACAGTGAATTTGTGTTCCGATCCCAACTAGGTGATTCTTATAGTGACTATTGCTTCTATAGGTACAGTTTTTGAGAAATTTGATTTTGAAAAAAGAAACATATTTTTCAGATTTGAACAAATTTTCCGACGTAATTATAAAAGATATTGAAATTCTATTTATACTAAAAGATTCTGTAGACTTTCCTGAATACAACGATACCTATCTTTGATATATTATAAATGTTTAAGTATGTTTAATCGATCATTGAACGCGGAGGGACCCCGATTTGGCACCAATTTTTTTAGGATATTTTTCAATTTATCTAAAAAAATAGAGGTCCAGCGTAAAATCGAATTATACCATGCGATAGAGCAGATTTTTATCTTGAAAAATCACCCAGAGAAAGTTGCAACATCGAATTTTTTATCAAGCCAGAAAGCGAAATAGCTTTGCGGGAGACGAAGTACCGACAGTGGTGCTCCGCGTCCCGCCTATATTACTGCGATGCAGTTGCTTTAAGCTAAATTTATTATTATTATTATTATTATTTATTGCTATACTACTAGCACATTTGTTATTTATTCATAATTTTACAATATAAATGGATAATTATAAGTTAAAAAACATACCTAGAATTTTTTTCATCCCGACTGACGTTTATGTGGTGTATTTATATCCACGATTGATGCCCAACAATACGCTGCACGCATCGTGGCACTATCTTTTCCTAAATACCGATCCTCCATAACTGAAATTTCTGATGAAATCTTTCACCGTGTTCGTCACTCACATCATCAAGATTGCACGGAAAAAGGTCTAATTGTAAGTGGCAATGTAGAAAATGCATTTTGAGTGACATATTGTACCCTAGTTTTTAAAACGCATCTATTAGTTCTTCCACTATCTCGGTATATTTGGTGAAAATTCTGACATATATTTTCGAAAGCTACCCAGACTTTCTTTTCCGATGAAGTCATTATATTGAAAAATTCTTTATTTCCAATTAAAGTTCTAATTTGTGGTCCTACAAAGATTCCTTCCTTTATTTTGGCTTCTGATAGACCAGGAAATTTCGTTCTTAAGTATTCAAATGTTGGTTTATTTTGGCGCAGTAAAAGGTATCCTTTTCTTTCTATTTTTTAACCGGCTTCGGAAAGGAGGAGGTTACTCAATTCGATCAGTATATATGTTTTTTTTTACAAATGAAATACCAAATAACCAATGCCAGACGTCGTAAAGAAGCATTGCAGCAGAATTTTACAAAAATTAGGATTTTAAAAGTACGAGCTGCAAAAAGTAGAAAATCATGATGTTTATTTAGCAGAGAAATTTCTACAACGAAAGAGAAATACAGTTTTCATTGAGTGATTAGGATTTAATTCTCCTCACAATTTATGGATAAGAGCGAACAATGTTCTATAATATAATAATTTGTAAAATTATTGTTTAAAATGTTTGTAAAATTATAAAAATTATATGAATAAATAATTTTTCAGTTTTATATTGTGTCTATTTTACTACATCAATTACAAGAAAATGCCACGCACACTGTTAGGTGAAAATTAAAGTGATGAAACGCGAGAAGACATAAGATGTAATTTTTTTAATTAGATATAATTTCGTAAATGAAAGGAGTAGGGGGAAGGGTGGGGCAAAAAATAAATTACATCGATACCTTTTGTATATTTTTTTATTTGAAAACCAGAAAACCTCCAAAAGAAGAAAGGAAACAAACAACTACCAGCAATCACGCTGCAACACACAAAAAAATTCACATAAATACACATTAGGCAAAATGTAGTAAATTAAAAAATAAAAACGGACAGGCAACTCACATCAATTTCCTCTCCAAACAGGTAACGTAGGTCAAAAATATCTACACCAGTCGAACCGCCCCACAGTGGGGCAGAATCCCTAAAACGTGGTCAAAATATGAAGATTCTATACGATTTGTACAAGGTTCTATATATTAGGGTAATTTGGACCGCAGATTACGAATTTGAAGTCGGAATTGCAAAAATGATTTGTTTAAACATTTTTTTTTAAACAAATTGTTTCAAAATTACATTCTTTGCAATTTGTGACTACAGAATCGTATACTGCACGGAAAAGTAAGTTAGTAACAGGCAGCAACATTTTAAAAGTTTATTACAGAAGGATAAATGATTAATAATTACTTATTTTCCGAGTGAGGAATAGTTGGCTTCAAATTTACAGGAATTAGGGTTACTTATTGCTCAAAATGTTTATATATTATGAAGTTTGTGGCATTATTGATAACAAATAGTTTTATTTAAACAAATTATTACAAAATTGTACATTTTAAATCAATTATAACTTAATTATTTAATATTCATCATCGTCAGTTGAATTATCAGAGTTTTCGTCAGTAGACGATTGTGGAATATTAATATTTTCTATTGTATCGGAGGTTACATTCCTAACTTTAGGCGGAATTAACAATTCTATTGCTTCGGAAGATAATGATCTTAGTTTTTTTTTTGGCAGTTGTCGTTGGCTGGAAACGAATGGGTCTGAAGAGACCAACATTCGTAGAAGGACGTCTTCCATATTTTTCGTTCGCGAGCATTTGCGTGAAAAGTCTTCTCGGAATCGTTTAAAATATTTGTGGCAAGACTCCTGTGCATCTTCGGACATTTGTCCAATGGGTAAAATTGAGGAATCTATAATTTCTGTTCCATGCATTAATAATTTATGCACTGAAGTGGGCATATAGTACCATGGGTACAAGTGAACAAATTTACGGGCTGTGTTTAATGTGTATTGTTGAAATTTTGGAAGATTAATTTCATATCCGCATGAAATCGTCTGTAATATTGTATGAAATCGTTTTATTAAGTCTTCGTCTACTCCTGTTATTGGTGCAGAAACAGACGAATTTTCGAAAAAGCGGCGAGCAGTATTTCCATCATTCGTACTGCCATACCCAGGCTTCGGTTTATCGACGATCAGTCCCAATTTCACACGAAAACCTTCCTGAATGTTCCTTTTTCTCCTCTCCACTTGTAATTTGTCTTCCTCATTTCGAGATTGCCATTTTTGCAAGTCTAGTTTGTACGACAAATGCAGGCAACATTCAAAGAACCGTATCCACGCATGAAGTGTGGATAACCCAAATTGCAAATTGGTTACATTAACTGTCTTTTGCAAGACTGCATCAATATCGTTGAAGTCTTTTGACGTTGCTCCACATAAATAGCAACGTTGCGTTGATAACGTGCCAGTAATGGCATTGCATACTTTACCATCGATCATGGTTAATGCAAGTTGATATACAACTGAAATGCATTTCCCATCAAAAATTGTTTTAAAAGTGGTTAGTTCACTTTCTTGCCGTTTAATATCGTCTGTTTCTTTTACAGTACCTTCTGTTGTTTCGTGTAAAAATTTGATTTTAATTGGCCTGCAGAACCTAGGAGACGAAGGTCTCGGATTCTTCCAAATTACAATTTTATTATTTTCTTCATTCGTAGATAAAAGTTGGAGTGGTACAAGTGAAGTGAAAAAAACATTTGCATCTGATTGGCTTCCACTATCATCACTAAATTTCCGTTTGTATGTACTCTGACCTGAACTGCCATCACACCCCCACTTGCAAATCAAAATCATATTTTGCACCTGTTCAGGACTCAAGCTTTTGATTACATCGATTTGTGTTAATAAAATACGTTCAGCTGTATGATCTAATAAGGCCTGCAATTTTATTTCGCCGCAATTTTCGGTTATTGTCATTTCTGACTTAGGTGGGTAACAATTATGTTTTGCTTCTTGTACTTTTTTGTATGATGGAAATACCTTGCAATTATTTTGTAGACATGCACTTCGTTGTAGTTGGTATTGACTTCTTGAAAATTTCAATTCAATCAACAATGATAAAGCAGAATCACCTGTAAAAGTATTTTCGGAAATCGATTGTACACATTTCCTGTATTTCTGAGCTTTTGACGGGCTCACTGTCATATCCTGTAGAACCTTAGCAGCGTCCAATTGTCCTGCAGCTCGAAGATTCATTTGTGTCGCATAACACAGTTCTTCTACGTTTGTTTTTGAACGAATACCTTCAGTTCTTCTTCGCTTTGTTCTCTCACTGGAAGTTGAAAAATCTGAAGATGGACGACCTGAATCTTTTTTTGTGGATGTTTCCGCAATTTCCTCTTCCTTCGTGAAAACAACGAATACGTCCAACCATTCCCTATTTTTATTAAAAAATCTCTCTTCCATTCTATGAACTTGTTGCCATTTCACTTTTAAATCGTGCAATAATTTGCGTATGTCCTGCTTCATGGCTTGCGGTAACGTGTAGTTACAAGTTGAAACTTTTCCGACATAACGGATTCAATTTTTTCGTATGAAACCGTTATATTGTCGTTGAAATGGTCCTTTAACAGCAAAACGATTTCTTTCCTTGTCAAGCCAATTCTTCCAGCTTGAGCAGCAGAAGCTGAAACATATAGATTAATTAATTACCCATTGACAACACATGTTTACATACAGAGTGGTCCATTTAACGATCTGCACGGAACAGATTTTGTAAATCGTATATACATTTTTCAGTAGAGTTCGCACCAATTTAGAAATAAAACCATAAATTTTACGCAAAATTTTAATTTTTGAAGCTTAAGGACACTTCAAGGTCATGTTGTTATACCTATCTCAGCGAATTTTTCGATCAGCTACACGAGGAAATGGAAAAAAAATTATGAGCAAAAAATGGGCCACCCTGTATATTACAAAGGAAGGCTCGCAGCAAAAAAATGACGAGAATAAAATTTTCATTATATTTTTTATAGAATCGAGTGGCATAGTCAGATTTTGCACAAACTGATAATCAAAAGAAATTGTTTAAACAATTTTGTATAAACAAGTTAAAAAACAAAAAGGAGAGACATGTAGATCTTATTTTTATCTTATGCCATGAATCTAGTAATTGGTTTTCCGCCATCTCTACTGTACTAGCCATGAGCCTCAATAGATTAACGTGTACGTTTAATCGATAATAGTTTACAGCTTTATAAAAACCAAAGGTGCAGCTAGGTGCAGCTGTTCTTGATTTACTTCATTAGTCAATAGTATAAACTATAATGTGTAATAAGCACGCTGCAGAATTCTGTAGAATTATATTACTTTTACACCTTTTTCTAGAATCTTTTGTATACAGATGTGCATTTTTCTTTACTATAATTATTTGCCATTAACTTTTCTCGTTATCTACATAAAAACTTCGTGAAACATATTGAAATTATACTTACATTCCGCAGAAGATTCCATTTTACAGAATTAAAATATCTGTTCTCTAAAAACTTTGGCGTCCCTTTGAATTTGTCTATCGATTTTCGCTTCTGCACACTATAACTGCTGCTTGTACGAAGGCCACTTTGCGACTGGAATACCAGCGCAGGTATAAGGGGACGGACCTTTCTAACTGTACATTTTAGGCCCTTCAATATCAGTCTAGCCAACCTAGTATTTCATATACCTTAAACACAAACTTTATTTTTTGACTTTTGACCACGTTTTAGGGATTCTGCCCCACTGTGCGCCCTCCCCTAGACGCGCCAGTTCACGGCGCCGCTCCACCCGCTCCCGGCGCACGTTAGGTACATCCCGCTTCCGGACGAGGCCTAGCGAAGTTAGGACTGCGGCTTTTAACAAAACACAACTAGTTAAAAATAAATAAAATCAACACACTGAGATTAATTATTGACGATTGCTCACGTTCGTGGTCAATAAAAGCCTTAAGGGCAAGCACTTGCAAACTTTGAACTTGTCTAGATGGCATCATTGTAAATAATGAAAGCATATCGGAAACGTGTTTATAAAGCACCGAGAAAAAATCCCCCTCCAGCCCTAATACATCCGACACTCGACTTCTAGCATCTTATGAAACTGCAGGATCTGCAAGAACTCGGAACCAGATCCACCGGGTGTATCACATGAAATTGTAAGGTTTACAAAAACTCGAATCCTACAGGCTTATAAAGATACTTGGAAATTAGTAATATTTTACACGTGGGGCAAAAAATAAATTCTATTGAATCATCTTTTTACAAATAATTATTTTATATTGCCATCAGGTCAATGTTTTTGTGAATCGTGGAATTGTAAAACGTTTGTCGTCGTAGGAACTAAGCACGTTCTTCTCTTCGCATATAGAATATACATTGTGTAATTTTGAACGAATACATCTTTGGTCGCGATGCACTTCCAAACAATCGTGCAAGTAATGTATGTAGTTCTTTTCGTGTCCCGACATTTTCGATCAAAGTCCGACAGACTGAGTTATTATACATCCATTATTTTCATCCTTCATTAGCCCCGATACTTTTTTATTTACCCGCGATATACTGTAAACGTTGTATCATCTGATTTGAGTTTTTATACAGGGTGTCTCATAAGTTGTGTAACACCCGGAAATGGGGTTGTTGGTGTGATTCCAAACAACTTTTTCCTTTACCAAAATGTTGGTTGAAGCTTCTGTAGGAAATAAGCGTTAGCGTATTTCTAGTTAAAAGACTTTAATAAAAATACAGTAAAATTGATTAAACTTAACTTTAAAATTAGAGGTAAGGATTAAAAGTCTCGGCAACACTTAATCGCCGCTCACAATAGCACTCGCAATTCTCTTAAGGTCGGTCAACCTCTCGCTATGCCTCGCAAAAACTCTCTGCCGGAAAAACCATCGGCTAGAGCCACCCTCTCTCATGCACACCGCACACCGCACCTCGCCTCGCCTATCTCTGTACTGTTTATGGCTTTTCGGCGCGACACTCGAGCCTTAGCCTAAACAGTCACTCGTCTCACTCATGCGACCACCTAGCTCACACACGCATACACCACACTTCGTTTTTGGATTATTAACGAAAAACAATAGCGAATGAGAGCCACGAAGAGAGCGTTGGCTGTCAACTGCGCTCGATCGTGGCATTGGCACACACGTATTCGTTTTCCTTAGAAACGAATAATTTTACATACATTGTTCTTAATTTAAGACCATGTAGCATTCGTTGCATGATTCCCTCGATACTCACGCTGTGCCAATGGCTTTGTTCACGACCAAGGCCGAGCGTGGTTGAAATCTAACGCTCTCGTGGTTGAGCGCGCACTGTCATTGGCCAATATTTTTCGATAATAATTCAAAAATATTTTTAATCGACTTCGAAAAAGAAGTAAGTTACTCAATTCGATCAGTATACTTTTTATCCGACTTCGAAAAGGAGGAGGATACTCAATTCAATGTGTATTTTTTTTTTTTTTCTATGTATATTCACCGATTACTCCGAGACGGATGGACCAATCGGATCGAAACCTTTTGCATCTGGCGAGTATGTGTCCCGCTTGGTCCCGTTAAAAAAATATTTTGCATTTTTTCTTTCCTAACGACTTTATTTTCTAAATGTATGTTCGCCGATTACTCCGAGACGGATGAACCAATCGGAATGAAACGTTTTGCATCTTCTAGAGGATGTCTCCCGATTGTTCCTGTTAAAAAAATATTTTGCATTTTTTCATTCCGAACGCTTTTTATTGCAAAAAAACGAACTATTTCATGTACGTGCGGCGTACGTTCGCCGATTACTCCGAGACGGATGGACCAATCGGAATGAAACGTTTTGCATCTTCTAGAGGATGTCTCCCGATTGGTCCCCTTAAAAAAACACTTTTTCCCGTTAAGAACAACCAAAAGGTTAAAATGTATTTAGTATACTATTTTACGACTAAATAGGTTTTATAAATAGCTGTGGAGTACTGGTATAAATGAAATATTGTACTTTGGAAACGAAATTTTATACTTTTTAGCGCATTTTGTTAATGCAGCAAGAGGTATTATTAATAATTGTCACGTAGTTGTATCAACGAAATATAAATTATTTTACACTTTTTAGTGCATTGTGAAGTCGGTTGTATTTTTTGTTAAAAATTATTTTATGGTAAAGGAAAAAGTTGTTCAGAATCACCTGGGACTAACAGTCGATAAATGATGGCTCTATCTTAACCATTAGCGAAATGGTCGATCCTTTAAAATTAGCTCTTCAAGCAGATCAAATCTTCGAAATGACTAACTCAAATAGCATAACAGCAATTAATCCAACACCAGTTTTTTCAAATTCTTATTCGAATAATGATTCATTAGCTGAAAAAGTTGAAGAATTGAGTCGCATGGTTGAAGCCGTTTCATTTAATATTCGCCGCAATAAATTTTGAGATACGCCATTTATTAAGTATCGCCGAGATCGATCAAATTCAAGGAAGCGTTTCTCTGCAAAAAGAAATCAGAATTGTAATCAAATATGTTTCTTCCATAAGAGATTTGGTAAAGCGGACTTCGTAAATGTCAACAACCATGTAATTTCATTCAACGATTGGCAAACTCCGACGATCATTGCCTGTAGAGACGGTAGGCAATGGTCCGTAATCAAAAAGCCGTCTTTTCATCATAGATCGTACTTGTGGAACATGATATCTAGTGGACACAGGTGCTGATGTATCTTACCTAAAACAGAATGCAGAATTCTTCATCCAACATATCACAAACTGTATGCAGCTAACAATGCAGTTATCGATACTTACGGTGTAATTACTAAAATAGTTGACCTCAGACTTGGTAGATTTGGTAATTTTGGGATCCAGTTCCTTATAGCGGAAGTCGCAAAACTGCAAATCCATATATTATTTCGACGCAGTTTTGTATGCCATTTACGAATATCATAATCATTTTTGTCGAAAATGAACCATTCTCGAGGTACCGATTTTTTTCGAAGAATGGGCGTTTTTTCTAAAACACCAATATTAATCCACATTTCGAGGTTGTCAAGTTACGAGTGTGTTATTAACTGATATATTAAATGATAGGTTGGTTGTGTATCGACAGGATAGGTTACGCGGAACCTTGTTTTATGGTTTGGTTAGTCGTGGATACAATCGTGGATCAAAAATTGTTGGTTACAAAATATCAAATCTTATAGTTTTCGACTTGAAACATTCGAGAATGCAAGTTAAAAGTTTAGGAAAGCATTTGTTTGAAAAATACGATTATGTGAATAAAAGTGAATAAATTTGAAATCTGTTCATTTATTTTGTTAATTCTGTATTCATTTTTTTATTAAACTGTAATCTCTTTTTTCTGTTATTTCTTTATTTTCTGTGTTGTTTTTCATTTCTTTTTTCATTTTTTGTATATATTTTTGTGTTTCTTGTAATAAATGAATGTGGTGAAATATAATTTATGCAGGTACATATTTGGATTTTCTGTTATTTTGTTTAATATGATTTATGCACTTCAATTGGTGGGGACTTTCCAGTAATGATTAGCTACACCTTATTCTTGCTTAAGAATTTATTCATAATATGTAATCCTAATTAATAAATTACGTACATCGATCTCCGTAGATTCATTCTCTCACAACGCATATGAACATTCAAAACTTTTAATCGTTGCATACATCCTAGCAGTCCACTCATACACATTATTCCTAGCATTCACTCACGTCAGTCATACCATCCTAACAGTCATCAATAAAGCCAACGTCACACAATTTTCTGTATATTTTGTGTGTATTTATGAATTTTATTTAATATGATTTATGCAGCTTGCTCGCTTCGGAGGAATCGGCTGTTTCATAGGACAAGGACAAAGGATTATTAAGAACTACGAAAAATTGTAGTACACACCGAAGGCCCATGAAACTTCTTGCAGGCGGGGAACACGGATTTGGCCGTTTCCGATGTTCTGCTGGCCGCGGAAACTGCAAACAGTACGTGGCAACAGTCGATTCCTTCTTCCAGGACGTCCGTCTGCCATTGCATAAGGCAATAAAGTAAATTTTTATTTAAAATGATTTCATTATTAATTTCAATTAAATTTTGTATCGTTTTTTTACCATATGTTTTTTTTTAAGACTAATGTATTGCTTCACTCGTGACTTTTCCTACGAGGATACCGCAAATGAGGTATACGACGTGGGAAAAGACGAGGATATTTTGTCGACGAACAAACTGCTATTGTTCGCAGATGATAGTGGATCATCACGCTTGCAAAATGCAGGCGGGGTTAATGAAGCAGGATCTGCAATCGTTGTACAGGTAATTTTTATACCGTTTTTAATTAATTTTGTTATTATTCCTGTCCTTTACTACAGTACTTTAAATATTATTTCAGATCGATGTAGCCAAATTCGGCAAAAGAAAGTACAACCGTGGCCGAATCGTCGACGGCCACTGGGTGCTTGGTATGGTCGACACATCGACCAACGATTGCGGAATGGTTGTCGTTCAAGATGGGAGGCGGCAACATTGATCCCCCTAATAAAAGAAAATGTTGCAGCTCGCAGCAGGATCCATACCGTCTCATTTAAAAGTTACATGGTTCTCGCTGCTGAAGGATACATCCATAAGATAGTTAATCACAGCGTCTTTGTTGGTAAATATCTCGGTTTGGTCAACCCACCACGAAATTTCCGGCCGCCGCGCCGCAGGGCGGCCGGTCACGTTAATGTGATATTAAATAAATGTTTTGTACATCCTTTAATTGTTAGCTCACGATGGAACTCATACGCAGAAAATCGAAGCTAACTGGCGACTCGCAAAAGATTGGATGCGTGGAAGGAGCCGCTTCCACGACGAAGACTTTGCCGATCGTCTGTGTGAATTTCTATGGCGTAGGTTTTGTTAAACTAACCAAATACATCGAATCAGCGAATCAATCAATGCGTTAAACGCCACTAAACCATTGGTTTCCTGAACTTTTCATTTGCATTTTTGGATATTTTAGGTCGAAAACTACAAGATTTGATAATTTTTGGTCCCGTAAAACGAAGTTTGACCCTTAAATTAAACCAACCTTCGGTTAAAAGAAAGTTTGGTTGGTTAGATTAGGTTATGTATTTGACTATTTTAGAAAAAGTGCACATAGACTTTAGGCAAAAATTTGAGTTTGGCGTCTCCCATGGACTTCAATGTAAAAATTTTTCGAATAAGTCGATATCAGCAAAAATGATTATGATATTCGTAAATGGCATGAAAAAGTACGTTGAAATTGTAATGGTTGGCTATAGTGAATCCTTTGATCCTTTGACTCAACTTACTTCACCAGGTATTCCTATTCTTATTACAGCGAATTTATCTACAGTGGAGAAAGACAATTCATTCGGCAAACTCTTCTCATAATTGCCTGAAGCACATCAAGTCAGCCATCGTATTGTTACTAAAGGCCCTCCTACTGTGAAACGTCCACGTCGTCCGACACCTAAAAAATACCATGCTGCTAAAGCAGAATTCGATGATTGAACAGTAGAGAAATTCCGAGAAATAGACGAGAAAGTAAAGATCGATTGCGTTAATTAAGAAAAGGAAACTGGAAAGAGAGAGGAGCACGTTGTCGGAGACGCTTAAGAACGAGCTTTTAACGATAAACTTTGGTTTCTGCCTACTGTACAACAGAACGAACTGGAATGTATTATTATTTATTAAATACAACTACATGTTATACCGATACTGGAAATTGCATTCACCCCGTCAGCCTTTTCTCAAAAACTGAGCTTTAAAAACTGGCGCCTAGATACCTTGCGGAGACTATCGTCGACTCAATGCTATTACTATTCCTCCAAAAGGGTGATAACTACCTTTTGGCTCACATTCAAAATTTTTCGTCGAGACTTCATGGTCGGAAGATATTTACTACTATTGATTTAATTAAAGTTTATTATCAGATACCTGTTGCAGAAAAAGACATTCCGAAGGCTGCAGTAACAACTCCGTTCGGACATTTTGAATTCGTTGACGTGCCTTTTGGATTAAGAAACGCAGCTCAAACTTTTCAAAGACTTATGGATTTTGCTCTTCGAGGACTAGGTTTTGTTCATTGTTATTTAGATGATATCCTTATAGCCACTAGGAATTAGGAAGAACATAAGAGACATCTTCGCATCTTAATTCAACTGAAAGAATTCAGTGGCATAACCATTAATGTTGCAAAAAGTGTTTTCAGCAAGGAAGAAGTTATTTATTTTCGATACAAAGTGAACTCCACCTATACCTGGCAAAGTGAAGATTATTCAGAATTATCCAAAGCCAACTACAGTAGCGAAACTCCGTCGTTTTCTTGCAGTAATCAATTTCTATTGTCGTTTTCTTAAAGATGCAGCATACATTCAAGCTCCTCTGTATTCATTTCTTACAAAAAGTAAAAAAGGAGACAAGATTCTCATTCAATGGACTCTTGAAGCGTAACGTGCTTTTGAAGAATACAAAAGCAGTTTAGCTTCAGCAACCAGACATGTTAATTCCTTTTCTTGTGCTTCACTGCAGTTGAGAACTGACGCTTCGGACACAGGTATCGGAGCAGTCGTCGAACAGTTCGATAACAATCACTGGTACCCACTTGAAGAACTTCAGTTCAGCGTCTATGACAGAGAATTATTAGCAATTTACGATTCAGTCAGACATTTCCGACATTTGCTGCAAGGCCGTTAATTTGATTACAAGCCATTGATTTATGCTTTCAGCAAACGCGCAGAAAAGATTTCTTCTCGCTAGCAGCGTCAATTAAATTTCATTTCACAATTTTCTACAGACATTACTCATGTATCAGGTAATGGAAACATTGTGACGGATGCTTTTTCCTGTCTGGAAGAGATTAATACATCAATTACTACTAATTCTAAAGGGTTAGCAGAAAATCAGAATAAAATAATTTTTAACAAAAAATACAACCGACTTTGAAATGCACTAAAAAGTATGAAATAATTTCTACTTCATTTATACAAATACCCAACAGCTATTAATAAAATCTATTTACTCGTTTAATAGTATACTAAATACATTTCAACCTTTTCGGAGGCGACGCAAAATTAAAAATACCCGAATATGCTGCCAATAATGATTTGATAGGTTGCCGACGCCTGAACTAGAATCTTCCTAGTAGAAGAAAAATTTATAATTTATAATTTATAATTTTAGTGCATTTCGAAGTCGGTTGTATTTTTTGTTAAAAATTATTTTATTTCACATTTTTTCATGGAACAAGCAGTATTTGTAGGATGCCGTTCTTATTGGTTATTTGCAATAACAATAGTTTTTAACGATAACAAGTTCCATACAAGTTATAACAATAGTTATTAACAATAACAAATTGCATACATTTTTGCAAGTGAGATATCGCGGAAATATCTCTTATTAGATGTGAAAGGTTTCGTTGCAATCGGTACATGCCTTGCAGAGTACACATAAGATACATGCATGCTGACTCATACACCGGTAGAGACACGTAGGCATACGTAGAATTCAATGTAGTAGTAACAATAGTTTTTCACGAATATTTCGGAAACTAAAGCTTTCCGTTAATTATGCATAATGAAAAAGTTGTTCAGAATCATGTCCCCGAGAACATATTTAAAGGTCATTGAAATCGTCCAATTTTGACATTAAAAACTTCCTATATTTTGCAATAACAATGAAAAAATGAAAAATGTTTTGCTCTACAAGATGCAAAAGGTTTCGTTCCGATTGATCTATCCATCTCGGAGTAATCGGTGAACACACAAAAAAAAAATACATACTGATCGAATTGAATAACCTCCTCCTTTTTCGAAGTCGGTTAAAAAAAGATCAAGAATTGCAACATCCCTTTTAAACATCTTCTTCTCTTCAACCTAAACAGCTACAGTAGCGAGCATAGGATGATTGTAGTTGGATGATTCCCTGTGCTGACTTTTTCAGTTCTCCTATCACGTTGACAGTTGGTTCGGTGAACACCGCGGACTTCTTTGACACTGTCTGCAATAATTTTTACTATTTCGTCGTGTATCTTTATTCTTGCTGCCATGATATGTAGACATATGCCTAGTGCTATTTCTCATTGTCTGTGCTATTTTGGTGCCGAAGCTGTTGGTTCGCAATTTTAATGCGTCTAGATACCTTGACGGCTTGAGCAGCGGGTTTTTTTTTTCTTTTCTAAATCGTGAGTTTACTTGACATAGTGTCATCGTCGGTAGATGATTCTGAGTCAGCTGTTAAACTATAGCAATGAAAGAGACTTTCCGGAATATTTTGGATAGCTCTGAGGCCCATGGAGGATTGGAGGCACATACGTTGGAGAGAATATTTAAGTCTTGATTTAAGAAGTATTTTGCTGAATTAATGTACTTACCGACCAATACTCGCAGAAATCACAAGTTCTCATCTCTGATGTCCATAAAACATACCCGTTGTTTCACCACCTTCACATAAAGGTTTTCGTTATCAAATGCTCCATCCTTGTCCAATCTTTTAATTAGAACGTCTTTGGTCTGGTGTTCCGGGAGATCGGCTTGCGGTGCTGGAAGGGGATTCTGAGGAAATTCTAATAGGACGAAATTTGGCAGGAGAAAGAAGGAATTGTGGTATCGGTGATGGGGATCGGGTTATTCCTCTTTCCATCTCTTCAACTCAGCTAGTCCTGGGCCTAGGCTGGATTCCGAATATCGGACGAGGAAATTCTGGACCTTTTGACTCTGCTGAACTTGAGGGAGGGTAATTATTGTTTTCAGGAGAAGACGGTGGGAGATCGACCACACCGGCAATTCCTAACTCACCAGTAACTGCTGGAGTCAGCTTGGCTAATGGCTCTTGAGGGAACAGAATTAGTTCAATGGATGTAGTTTTCTTTCTTTGTGGGTTAAACATAACGAATAACTCCTGACGTTTACCTGCGCTTTTTTTAATTTCTTCACGTTGACATTCAGAGTACTGCTGGGTAGAAATCAAATTGCGTCATTACTGTCAGTTCACATGTGACGTATTGAAAATAGGTTATCAATAAAATATAAATTTTCCACGTACGATCATTTAGCCACAAGTGGAAGATTATCCGTTAAATTGAATTGCAAATCTTTAGTCAATAGGTTGTTCCGCATACACTTTAATAAGTGCGGAGGATCAAAGAGCGACACGATTTAATTATCATCTATTACAATAATATCACGTCGCAATACATCTGATTGTTGAAAGGCATTTCTCTTCGAATAATCTACTAGGCATTGGATTGCCTTACAATTTGTACTGCCTTACTGCCACAAACTGAAGCTACAACTATTAGGTGTATGCAAAAGTTGTAGTCTTTCCTTCAAGCGTTCATGTATAATCACTTGTGATCAATAAAATTTCCCTCTTTTCTGTGTATTTGTTGTGTTGGTATTGATCTATCTGAATTGCCAACTTCATAGTCGATCGTTAATTATAACCTCACAAAACAACAATGATCACGATGATAGACGAAAAGCTATATATTCGACACTGCATTCGATATGAGTTCCAACAAGGAAAAAACGCCGCTGAAGCATGCCGATCAAATTGTTCAGTACTTGAGGAAGGTACTACATCTCACAATACGTGTAAATATTAATTTCGCCGTTTTAAAGACGATAATTTTGATGTGAGTGACCGACCACGATCTGGCACGCCCCAAAAGTTGGAAACGTTATTGACAGAAGATCCGTCACAAACGCAAGAACAGCTTGCAGAACAGTTAGGAGTCGATCAAGCAACTGTTTCAAGGCGCCTCCATGAAATAGTAAAGATTCGCAAGCTTGGAAAGTGGCCAACATCAACACCGAGAAAAGCACAGAACCCGAGAATCCTAAAACCAAACACGAATATTTTCTGGGAGTACAAAGAAATAAAATCATTAGCATGAAGCGGAATTTATTCACAGGAAGTCCTCCAAGAAATCCAACAACATATCATGTTCCCTCTGGAAAAATCAGCCCTGCTGAACACAATAGCGAGGGGCATGCTAGGAGAAGAAAACGTACAAGGAGGACTAATAAACAATCTTTTTACGGAAAACACGCTATCCCACATCGCAGAAAATACAAGGAGTAAGTTTGTGGAAAAATTCATCAAATTTGGTTCAATTAGTTCAGCAGTAATAATGATCCTCATAATCATTCACATCTGCAAACTAATAATTGACATAATCATAAGAGGATACACATTACATGCATTATACGGATGGTCCCTACACCTACTGGGAGCCATCTTCAGCTCAATTACATATTTATTGATGACGTTAACGAACAACAAGAACATCAAAAAGCATCCTAGAAAAAGACGTCCAACTACAAACGAGGACATCGAACTGAGTGAAATCAAAATAGAGCAACCAAATAGCCTAAAATGGAGAATATCACCACCTATCCCACTACAACCACCTGCAATCAAACCACCCGAACCAGAACCAACAACGCAGGGACAAATATCAGTCTTCGCGCTAGAAGAATTAAACTAAATATACGCAATACAGGAAGGAGCGCAAGGGAATACACACAAATAAACACACACAAGTTCAAAATAAAAAGTAAAATTTATTCAAAAACAAAAAGGAAAATTCATTTAATAACAATACACAAATTCAAAATAGGAAGGAAATTTTATTAAATAACAACATACAGATTGAAAATAAAAATGAAAGAGGATTTATTCAAAAAAAATTTCTAATGAATGAAGAGCGGTGCAATATTTAAAATACGGTCTTTGTCTCACTCCCATAAGTCCTGGAGGTATTGGCGAAACTCCTTCCGCTACTGTTGCACGGCCAACCGATACAGTATGTTGATGTGACCGGGATTGTATACGTCCCGTTCGTGCGCTACAACAAAACACACCATAAGAAAAAAGAAATAAAAAAAAAAAAAAAAAAAACACTCGCCAGACAAGTATATATACCAAACACCCCACCAGGTGGCACTAAAGGTTCAAGTAACTACAAGCCACGGAGCACCTGACAATACTCGGAGTCAGCACACCCAAGGCTCCCACAGAGTACTCGCTGCCTCAGCGCATACCTCCCGCAATAAAGGATCTAACAAGACCAGTCTTCCACTCTAAAACCTTTGAATTAAAAATTTCCCTTTAATAAAAGAAGCCCAGAAGTGTCAGTCTACAAAGTTACTCAATACACGCACTATAACTCCGTCATGCACCACTACCGCTTCAATCTCAGCGGGGAGGGAAGTAAATGGTCACCCAAAAAACCATTTACTCTTTATAACACACCGATTAGTAAAAGTACAAAAAAAAAATACTCAGCCCAACAAATCACACAAACTAACAAAAAATGATTGTAATTACACTCATCTCAGAAATTGTAAAATTCATCTAACTCATAACAGCATAAACTATAAATTTGGATAACACAATTGCACTATAAAATCCTTACAAATTTATTCGTTGATATCGTACCGATATGCAACAATCTAGGCGGCTAAGTGTCACGTCTGGTGACGCAATCTTTAAATTCCTTTTTCATCATCCAAATTCATCGTTTCGCAATTCTGAGTGAGCAGTTCATTCGGGTCGGCGTACTGTGAAAATGCTGACAACCCGAATGAAGGTAGTTCACCCGAATTGACAAATCAAGCCCTTTTCATCATTATAAAATAACGCGACCGAATACGCTCGCGAGTTCGTAGTTAGCAATTCGCAGGAACAGTTCGCAGTAACAATAATATCCGTCTTCGAGTCAACGCGCAGTAATACTAATACACATCTTCAATACGACCCGCGAAGTACAATCCGCGAGTACAATATTTAAGTATCAATCTTCAAATTCGTACACGACTCTGCTACGACGGCTCCATGCCCCGACAGAGCAAGATACGCAATTAGATACTATTTACACTTCAGAGAACATAACAAATTTTAAGAAATTTCTACAGTTTACGCACTTTTGAATTAAATTTTGCCTCTTTAGCAATAATTTTATAAAAATCACCTGCAGCATCAAAAAGTAGAAGGTTTACGCTTTAAAATGGTAGTTGTTTCATTAATTTTGGATAAACACTGATGAAGTTATGGAACTTTAAAGATTGAGCTAATTTTAAAATAGTTATGTCCGGCTTTTCGGGCCAAATACCCCACTGTGCGATGGTGATTTTTCGAAGAAAATCATATGGCGCATTTTCAACTTAGTGGCTACGTAAATAAACAAAACCGTCGAATTAAGGGGACCGAAAATCCACAAGTGATTCAACAGCCACCAATGCATCCGTCACGAGTCACTGTTTGGTGCGGATTTTGGGTTGAAGTGATTGTGTTGTTTTAAATAGTTTTAGGTTTATAAATGTATTTTCTTTTTCACACTTTGAGCTTTGGTTACTCGTAGTCAGGAGATTAGGTAATATTGAGTAAAGGAGTAAAATGACTTGTAAAAAGTGGCTTCTAATAAATCAGTAAATGAATGTCGCAATCTTTTATTCGATTTCAAATATCGAATGTGTTTTGATTGGTCGAATTTAAGAAACTTTAAGAGGGAATATCTTTAAATCTATTAATCCTATTATGATTCTGAAAATCACAAGGTGTGATTTTAAAATCAAAGAGTGTAGGCTGATCCTGGCTCATCAGAAGACCGAGGCTATACTATTAACTGGCCGAAAACTCTCACCTGGTCTCAGTTTCAAGTTCGATGACTCCCTTGTAACCATCTCTAGGCCGGCCAAATACCTTTGAAACAAGTATGGTGTTTAAACTTTATATTACGCTGTGCTGCGAGAAAGCTTTAAAATATACGAACATACTTGCGCGTCTAATGCCAAACAGCTATGGGGACGGCCAACAAGCAAATAGCCTCTACTACAGCGTGGCGGAGTCAGTGATCTTATATGCTGCTCTTATCTGGGCTAGAGCACTAATGTATCAACATAACGTCAAGTTGCTGCAAAGCACACAGAAGACTGCCCTCCTAAGGGTTGCAAGGGCGTATAGTAGTGTGTCCTTCGACTCATTGTGTGTTCTGACTGGACACCTCCTAATTGACATGATCGCACAGGAAAGGGAAAAGATACTCCTAAAAGAAAACGAGGAAAGGAAAGAAGACTCAAACTACAGGGCGGTTAGGGCAGAGGCACGCAGGGAAACTCATGCTCAGTGGCAACAAGAATGGGAGAGGTCCATTTCTGGACGCTAGACGTATAAGCTCATCCCTGACATCGTAAGCTGGATCAGCTTGGGTCCTAACATTTTAGATTTTCACCTTACCCAGGTTCTGACGGGCCATGGATGTTTTTCCACTCTTCTTCACAGTATCCGGAAGCTGGACGACGACACATGCTGGTTCTGCCCGGTGTGGCCGACGACCCAGCGCTTTTTGTGTTCTATCGCAACCGCTGGGCTGCCGACAGAGAGTTCCTGAGCCATGCTACCGGGCTTCCCTTCACCATGAAGAATTTCACGGTTCTCCTTAAGAACCCTCGTCAACGTTTTCTGGTGAAGACCTTTTTCGCCAGATCCCTTAGAACCAAGGAGGAATTCGAGAGATCTCGACAGATACCCGAGGTCGGTCACAGTAGCGCAGCGACAGTAAGGCCGAACCTGAAGAAGAGGAAGAAGGAAGAAGAGGTAAATCGTGAGGTAAATGTGGTGCCCTACCTGGGTTACGATTCTGGGGACTCGATCCGCTACATGTTACAGGGAGTCGTCTCCCACTGTTCGCAGTTGGTTGAGTAGGCAGATCGACGCAGCATGGCCGCAACTACGTAGTTACAGCTGCAAGGCCACTATGAAGCGATAATCGACCACACCAGAATAATGGCCTCCGGAATAAAAACCCAAAAATTCAACTACACCTTCAAACCCCAGTTTCGGCCTCAATATAACAAACCTTATTCCAGATTTAACCCCACATCACATCCAAATCCTGACAAAACACCAAGAAAACCAGCCAAAGTTCACACCCATTAAAATGGACCCAACCAATCTACTAACCTTGCAAGAAATAGGCGACCAAGCGCAGGACATAGCGCAGCATTACCGCGCCCAAACCCACACCGCCTACATTACCTACGGTTCGCTATCAGCCATAACCATAGTCATTATGGCGATAATAGCAGCAGTAGGATATCGGTACTGCAGGAAACGAACCAGGAACGACGACCAGCCTCAACGCCGCAAATTCACGACAGAAGACATCGAGCTATAGATCCATCCGACCATCACTCCAACAACATGGCCCTCGGATCTACAGATACCAGAACTACCGAAGGCACAAACACAGCAACAAAACGGAACAACGAATCACGGCTTCCAACCCAAAGAAATCCTTTATTACTAAGAATTAAGATTAAAACAAATAAGGAAACACAATAAAAAGAAAATAGAGACGGATTCCAACAAATCAATCACATATATTTCTGCTCATTACACAAGTCATCGTAAAAGGGGAGCTATGTCCAGCATGTGGTTCTCGTCCCAGTCCCAGAGGTCGTCCAGGTACTGGCGATACTCCCTTCGCCATTGTCGGATTGCTTCCCGGTACCGGACGTTAATATGCCCAGGATCATAAGTCCTGTCCGTCCGCTATGACAAAACACACCATATATATTAGAATATCTAAAAGAAGACGAAAAAAAAACTATAAAACCACTTACCCAGGCAAGGAATAACTCGCGCATAGAAGGTAACAGATCGACACAATTGTACATCTTCAGCTGGTACTACTCCTTTATTTCAAAAATTATACTTTTCTTAAAGTGACAGCACCAGTCGGTCGAGCGGTATATATACCGCAAAATTCCCACCAAATTCCCAGGGGCATGGCAACGGATAGAACCGTATCGATAACTTTCAAATAGCTACGGTGGAATGTCTAATTCAGCGTATCCGTAGACACCGCGCTTCAAATCCAGTCTTTTTCATTTCATATAAAATCTTTTTCCTCGATATCCATTTCAAAATGTTTAACGTAGGAGGGGGGGGGGGGGGGGGGGGCTGTAGCAACTTCCCAAATAATTTTTTCCCTTATATGTTAAACTGTGACACAAAACTGTACACATCTTCAACACCTTATACATATATTTCTTTTCTTTATATTTGCAACAGCGGCGCATCATTGTATACTCTTCGGCACCTTTTTACCTTTATATTTTTAACAGCAACTTTTATTGTACAAATTTTTCACCATTATACAGGTGTTCGACAAATCGATGTAAGCGCCATTATAAAGAATCGGGCAATCGTGAAAACATATAATTGATAAATTTGATATCGGGGCTTTTTTCACATTTAAATTGAATGAATTACGTTTAAATTGTAATAACATATTTGAAATTGTTAATATAATGATATACACGTCCTTTGGGTTTAAAGGCTTTTGGAAGAATGAATGGCTGTATTTCCGAAAACCTGTCAAATCCGATGTGACTGAAATTTTGCAAATAGCTTCATTTTGCATAAAAACAATGTTTGCGAGAAGGATTTTCGGCGATTCGAAAAAAATTTTTTTTATCATTTTAATATTATTTTCTACATTGCTGACGTACCTCAAAATTAAAATAGGCCGAAAAAAAATGAAGCGGGTGTTTCGAACTTTCTTGAGGACGTTGAACGATCTTCTTCTGTTTAAATTGTTGATACGTCAAATGTATTGTTGTATTCGGCCTTTTCACGTTTTCTGTTTATCTATTTTTTCTATTTATATAAGTTATATAATGAATTATATTAACTTATTTTCACTTACTAAAAAGCTAAGTAATCATGAAGTGGCAATTGAGTGGCTTAAGGAAATTGAGTTAATTCCTACAGAGAAATGGTGTTTAAAACATAAAAAGAAAACGATTTATATTGATTCGAAAGAAGGTTTAGGGCAATTTCGATGTCGCAAACATGGAAAGTATGATCATAGTATTGCAGCAGCACATAATACGTGGTTATTATTATTTCTACTGTTTAATTTACGTTTTCCCATTGTGTTTATGTAGAAATTATGTTTATGTTATATTCTGTTATTTATTTTATGTGAAAATAGGTTTGAGCGTTGCCATCTAAGTATTGAAAGCTGCATGATAATAACGTATGCTTTTGCATGGAAATTCTCATTTGGACAAACGCAGCATGAATGCAGCATTATTGATGGACAAACGGTCTCTTCGGAAACAATTATAGATAGGTTTTCGTTTTGTAGAGAGGTCTGCACAATAGCCCTTGATAAAAAATATGAAACGGAAGGACTACTTGGTGGTCCTGGAATAATAGTGGAAATAGATGAATGTAAGATTGGACGGAGGAAATTTGAAAAGGGACGTTTTCGAGAAGGATTATGGATCCTTGGTACGCTAGATATATATTTAAAAATATTCCGAATACAGGTTAGGTTAGGACGTTAGGCGGCCGGCAACTTTTGTGACTGGCATCGACTCTATTTCGAATAATTACCTTCTTTATATTTTTGAAATTTATTTCATACATTTTAATTGCATTTCTGTTGAATTTTTATTGTTTAATAGGTATGATTGAGCGCGGCGGAAATAAGTATAGATTAGAAATATGCCCGAACAACAAACGCGATGAAACAACACTTTTGGCCTTAATTCAGAAGCATATAGCGATAGGGTCTGAAATTCATACAGACTGCTGGAAAGGGTATCAAAATTTAAATAGACATGGATACATTCACAAAACTGTGAACCACAGTGAAAATTTTGTGGATCCAGAAATAGGGGCGTACACACAAAATATTGAATCTTCATGGCGGAGCTTACGAGCCCGTTTGAGTAGAGGTGGCATTCATCAAGATGATTTAATTGACCATCTCTGTGAATATTTGTGGCGATACGAAGTGAAGAAAAACGGAGGAGATCCATTTCATCATTTATTAGAAGACATTAAATATGTTTATAATGGAAATTAATACAGAACGTATACAAAAAACTGTTGTAATTACAATTACAAAAGATCTCCCCCTATCTCAATTAGGCGCGCGAAGCACGCTTTTTGCGGCAAACTGTTGTAATCTTATTCTACGCGGTGTCGATAATGCAGGAAATTACATCAAAATGATAAAATGTTTTTCGCAAAATTTTGACTCTATACCTTTGAGTCGCCAAAAATCCTTCTCGCAAATATTGTTTTTATGCAAAATGAAGCTATTTGCAAAGTCTCAGCCAAATCGGGTTTGACAGGTTTACGGAAATTTCGCCGAATGAATATTCATAAAATTAATTCCAATTTGTTTTTAAATGTAACAAATGAATAATAAACATAGTTCAACAAAGGTGGCGGTGAGAATAATCTTGATTAATCTTCCTTATCGACATCGGCCGCCACATTGACATTTGAGTCATGTGGTATTGAATTTCTTTTATCTGAAATATAATAATGAATGTTTTATATGAAGAAAAAGCAATCATGGAAATTCAGTGGCTACTGTTGTAGACATAATTTCCATTTCACGGAAAATCTAATTCTGCCACATTTATTACATATAAGAATCATCGCTTTTACTTACTTGCGACGTCGCCGGCCTCGGATTCTCCTTTCTCTTCTTTTTTATCCGACTTCGTTCCTTAGACCTCTTTCTCCTGTTTCTTCTGTCTTCTTTTTTTTCATTTCCTCTTCTACCTCGTCCATCCGTGAAGAAAGTAATTTATGTACAGATAACGTAATATTAATTATGTAAGATTATACTTGCCGATTATACGAGATCAGACAGCATATTTGCAGTCCATTTGTCCTGGTAACGCTTTCTTGAATATACCTATATATAATTTTTTAATTTTTTCGAGAAGAGGAAAATGCTGTCTTTAATTTCTCAACGACAAAAATGTTCATGCAAAGATGAAGGAAGATGAATGAAGATAAATATTGAAAAAAGAAAAAGTTAATGGAAATAGATGATTAAATAAATTTCTTTTAACATTTTTTTATGATTGAAAATCATTTACAGATCGGTCAGTACGCGTAGTGTTTGGCAAAATGTCACAGTCACAGTCACAGTCACACTTGTTGAACGTTGCCAACCGTTGCCAACCAAACAGATCGGTCAGTACGCGTAGTGTTTGGCAAAATGTCACAGTTACAGTCACAGTCACACTTGTTGAATGTTGCCAACCGTTGCCAACCAAACTGAACATTCGCTTGGCGCGATATATACAGTAAAAGCTGGATATATGCAACAAAAGTTTGGCTGGATATATGCAACATCGCTATCCCCTCCACTTGGGGGGATCCCCCTAAGCCGAACCGAGCCGCTCGGCGAGGAAATCGTGTAATATGATCCGACCGTAATATCGGTGTGACTAATACTAATTGAACGATGAAACTTTTTTATTTTTAACTTTTTCTTAATGAAACTTTTACTAACGCATTTGTGAGATTTTTCTGATTAAAATGGTACCAAACACGATATGATTTGAATTATATTTATTTATTAAAATAATAATAAAACTGTACATATATATAAGGCAGGCCGTACACCAAAGATACATCAAACACGCAACATGCAACATGCAACACGTCGCATGTTGTGTACGAACGTAGAATAGGTATTGCGGCACGGTACAAACGATTTGTACGAACGTAGAATAGGTAACGCGGCACGGTACAAACGATTTGTACGGACACAGAATCGATACCAAGACTGGATATATGCAACGTTTAAATGCCCAGAATCGATACCTCGGCTGGATATATGCAACATTAAATGCCCAGAATCGACACCTCGACTGGATATATGCAACGTTTAAATGCCCAGAATCGACACCTCGGCTGGATATATGCAACGTTTGAAACCCGAGCCGACACCGCAACCGGTTTTCATTTCCAATCCTCCTTTGCTTTTCGCCAACTTTTAACATCAATTTTAGCAAGTAATTATAATTGAAACTATATCGTGTTTGGTACTACTTTAATCACAAAAATCTCACCAATGCGCTAGTACAAGTTTCATTAAAAAAAAGTCAAAAATAAAAAAGTTTTTTTATTCAATTAGTATTAGTCACACCGATACGTTTCGGCTCTTTCCTTTGATCATCGGACCTCTCTCTTTCTGCCACTGTCTGTCCTTTTCTACGTTCACGCTTGGCTGCTCGTCGCGTGTAACCCGAGATTCGACACCTCGACTGGATATATGCAACGCCTGGGTCCCAATGTTTGTTGCATATATCCAGCTTTTACTGTATATATATATATAAACAAGTTTGAACGTGGCTAACCAAACAGAACATTCGCTTGGCGCTGCTCTTCTCGAGCGATAATCGATACTACCGATCACATCGTCACACTAAAGCAAAATGTCAAAGTCAGGTTCTTGTGCCAGCTATAGCCTCGAACGCGGATCATGCTGTCAACAAGGAACGGTACAACGTGCTGCACAATCAACTGATCGAAATGACGTGCACGACGTTGGACGATGTCCTCGAAAAAAATTGGATCGAGAGCTACAACGAGTACATTGATATTATACGGAAGGGCATAACGAGAGTTACATTGTTTAACAAATTTAACATTATTTTTCCGTTTCCATGTTAATAAATAGAAAATAAAATGGTAATTGTTCAGATTACGGACGGTAACTCCGATTTCGATGATTTTTGAATATGTTGTAAAAATCAACATTTTGAACAACTTTTTCCTATACATATAACCACCGCTCGGCGTTAGTTTTCGAGATATTTTCGGAAAACTGTCGAAACTAATACATTGAATTCTGCCTGTTCGTGTGCGTCCGTGTACTTCTTACGCGTCAGTGTGCGATCGCCGCTTTTCTATTGTTTTTGCAGGCAGCAGCACGGTGACTGACACCAATATATATATTCATATATAACAGGTGGGCTTAAAAATTAAATTTAACTAATTTTCATGATTTTGAATCTCATTATGTGTGTCTAGTCGCCTAACGGCGACCAGAATATCGCTTTACCCTAACCTAACTTAATTCACTGATTAGGTAGAGTAGATTGGGTTAGGTTAGGCTATATTAAATTCCCAGCTGCCATCATAGCTACGATACATTGAAATCATGAATGCAGAAGTACACAAGGTATATATTGGTCATCGGTCGCCGTGTTGTTGCCTGCAGAAACAGTAGAAAAGAGGCAATCCCATACTAATGCGTACGTTGTCACGGACGCACATGGATGGCTAGAATTCAATGTGTTAGTTTCGACAGTTTTTCGAAAATATCTCGAAAACTAAGGCCGAGCGGCAGTTATATGTATTAGGAAAAAGTTGTTCAAAATGTTGATTTCTACAACATATTCAAAAATCATCGAAATCGGAGTTACCGTCCGTAATCTAAATAATTACCAATAAAATTTTTATTCGTAAAATGATTTTCAATCCCTTGATTCTTACGTTCATCGTGAAATCTGTAAATTTTTCGGATTTTGCTCAAATTTAGATATGTTGTAGTTTTTAGTGATATATAAACGTATCTCGAAGAAGTTGAAGGTACTTTGAAATATTTTTTATAATTATCGGAATGAAAACTATAGGACATTAATAATTTTAAGAGAATAAGAAAAAAATTGTTTCAGCTGAAAAAATAAATTTTGAGTTCTACACTCACTTCGCTCCAAAAAACCTCTTCTCGGGAATTCTTTCTTCGAAAAGCAAATGAGTAGCAAATGAATTTACGCGATTATTTTTTGTTTTTTATTAATGTCACAATTATAGTAAAATTCATTATTATATTTCAGATAAAAAAATTATTAAAAAAAATTATATATGGCGGTGGCCACCGTAGAGGAAAATGGGGCGGCCGCCGTGGAGGAAGAGGAGGGCGACAGAGGACGGGGCGGCGGCAGAGGAGGACGAAACGTAATTGTAAATTACTATTGAAAAATAATAAAAACAATTTATAATAAATAAAAAGAATATATGATAAATTAGTACATATCTCTTTATTTCTTATTCCCTTTGTTGCGAATCTCCGGCGAATAATCGCGACGGACCCGCGGGCGAGAATATTCGATGTCGTTCCGTGCGACAAAACACAGTTCGTCTCGCAAAGCCATCGGTATCGTCATCTTGCTCTCTCACTCGCACTCGTACGCATTACGTCGTCCGCGCGATCAGCTGTCACCGGCGAGCATCGCCCGCCGATTCTTTGTTTTCTATTTATAGCGCGTTTAGAATTAGTGTAAAACTGTTGCATCCTCACTCCCTCTCATTCACCTTCTTCAAATTATTAATGTCCTGTAGTTTTCATTTCTATAAGTTTTATGGTCGCGCACGTTATGTGTATTATTTCGTTCTTGCTACCTCTCTTTCGTTCGCGCTGTCCTTTTGTATGTCCGGCAGGAATCAAAATCTTGTCAGTAAATAATAGATACATAAATAGGAACACAAACAGCACATTTATATCGCCTTCGTTATCTTTTTGCATATAGAATATGCGAATATTGCGAAATGTACAAGTTTTATCATTCATTTCTCTAGCATATCTCCATAATTTAATTGATAAAAAAACATGATTATAAATATAAATAAAGAAGTTTTATGGTTTGCCACACATTATGTATTGTTTCATTCTCACAATCAGACCTCTTTATCGGCTCGAGCTGATTCATCATAGCTGTTTCTTCAGCATAGAATGTGATATTATGCTGGACTCTCCTGATTTTGCGTTACGCCAAAATATTCGATGAATAGGTAACGAAAATGTGACGTTGGAAGAACGACACAGACAAATAGCGAAAGAGAAAAAGGTCCCGAGAAAAAACATTTGAGTGAGACAATATTAATTCAACAATAACTTTTTTATTTCATTGTTTATGAATAATAACATAATATTTATTTTTCCAGTCATACAGAACAAAAAAGCAGCTCATTCGCCAATATAGAAGAAAGATGAATAAGCTGCGGCGCGAAACAGCGCCACCGTCCAGCCGCGGTCGCGGAAATGACAGTGGAGGTGGACGTGGTCGCGGCTGTAATGGCCGCAACATAGCTTTTTATTTTTAAATTTTTCTTCTTCTCATTATTATTATTATTATTATATTATTATTCTTATTATTATTATTCTTATGTTGATGATTAGAATTGTAACAGGTGTGAACAGCGTGACAGAAGTTTTAATACGTTGCGACAACTATGCCTTACTTGTGGCTATATTCCCGTAACCGTTTGTGGTGTCAAATTAGAATTTACATTTATCGACTGATTTGTGTTTTTATCGACCCTGATGATAACGTGGTCAAATATACCATCAATGCCTCTGACGGAGAATCAGTGAACTATTCTTACCTCTAGTTTACGTCTAATGCGTGTAAATCGTAAATTCCATTTTACGTCTTCCAGAAGTGATAAATTGTGAAAAATCGAATTTCAATGATATTGTGCTAGTTCAAGGAAAGTTGGTCTGCTCTGTTATCAGTGAAAAAACGATTAAATCGTCCAATATTTGCTAAAATGTAGCCGAACGCAGCATTCGGCAGCCATGTTGTTTGCTTACAGCAGCGTCTGTCTCAATCTTACAGTTTCGAAAATACTATTTTTCTTAACGTACGGTGTTTATTAGCGTTCAAGCGGACCAGACCGACCTGTAGCGAAGTCTACCCGTGTGTACTGTACCCAAGAAAATTTCATTTATGCAATTATCGAGACGAAAAATGGAATCTACGAAATCGACTGTCTCTCTCACGCATGGCGTATACGTGCATGCAAACCGTTGATTGTGTGAGTGCACGCATACAGTTCATGGCACACAGAGTCTGTGCCCTTAACAGCCGTAATTATGCCCCTTTTCGAATTGGTGCGAAGGGGGAAGACCGCGGTGCTGCCCATAAAGTGCCGGGGGCGGCAACATGGACGGAGGTCGATTTATTCGATGTAATTCACTGTAATAGTACTAATAGTTTTTCGCGAATATCTCGTAAACTAATTGAGTCTGACATATAGCTTAGAGGAAAAAAGTTGCTTAAAATATCGACTTTTACAACATATTTCAAAATGAACGAAATCGGAGGGGGAGTAGCTTTTCTACAAGTTCACCCAATAAAAATATACAAGGAGCTCGCACACATACGTGGTAAGTGATAACGCATCGTTCAAAGTGCAACGTTGGGCGTGCAAAGTGCACGTATCTGTGAAAATTATTTAAGTACCACTTTGTTCGACAAATGTAATGTACATATCTGCATTTATAATGAGGTTCTACGTATTTTTCGACATGACGGAGAATTCAAAATTTTTCAAAATAACAGTGGTGGGGGGAATTTTGTTATTTAAATAAAGAATTTTTATCAATTAAATTGCCTCGTTTTATGGAGCACTAAAAACCATTCAATGTTTACTATAACCATTTTTTTATACCTACGATAGTTTTATATCTACGAAAGATATACGGGGAAATATGGAAACACCTATCTACCTTCAGCGGTGTTTTCACCCTGAAGAACTGAAATTGGGCCAAAAACAGAAATTGCGCTATACTTCTCTTGAGATCTCCTACAAATCTGCAAAGTTTAAAAAAAATCGGAATTTTCGGAGTTACCGAACTTCCCTTATGAGTGCCAAACGCAGGACAGTTATATTGCTAGTGCATCTCAGGAGTCGACATCGACTTCAGACGAAAATTCTCTCCAGGAAGTGAAAATGCCCAATATTTTGAAGGGAAAATATTTCTCATTCATACCAAAGAAATCCACTGACGACTGCGCTTTTGCCTTGTACAAATTCTACCTACCGGGAGGAAAATAAATCAAGAGACATATATCATCAATCTCCAATTTTCGCTCACATTTAAAGCGAAAACATAGTGCACAGTTTGAGGAATACTGTTCAGAATCGGCAAAGAAAAAACGAATATCTAACAGTCGTGAAATTCTAAAGAACGGAAATCAAAATCAATTTGAAATAGATGTCGTGAGATATGTGATCAATTTAATGATACCATTGAAATCGGTAGAGGATCCGTACTTTCGCCGAATATTTGAGAATTTGAGAGTAGCAACAAAAATTTATACAATAAGTCAACGCAGACTGGGGAGAACAATTACCAAAATGTACCTACATGGACAATATGTATGATGTGAAAGAAGAGTCGAAGACCGTCGAATTTGTCTATACGACTGCAGACATTTGGTCATGAAGACGACGGAGCTTCTTTGGCGTTAATTTAGAGCCGATTGGATCACACCAAAGGGTATAGCCGGATAAAATAGTTAAAAGTGTCCCCAAATCAAATTCGACTTGCAATGGCTCATTCGATAGCTTATCAAGAAAAAGCAGTCGGTGCCAAGTTTCAGCCCTGTATCTCATCTGGGGGGTAGTAATGGGCAAAAATGTAAAATACACGTTTTGGTCAATTTCTCTTATATTTGTACATGAAAAATTCTGAAAAAAATCAGAGATATTTCTATTCATGAGGCACATATTATACTAGCTTTGCAGATTTTTAGATTGAAAACCCGACCTGAGTAAAACATCAAAAACCCCCAAAAATTCGGAAAATGGCGATTTTGTATGGAAGGAGTCGCGGATCAGGATTCATGTTTTTTTTATAAGTGTATATTATCGATACTATTTTTCTCAATTTTTTAGAGAATTTTTAGTAAAAAAAAATTAAAACCCGAGTTTTTCGCTTCATATTTTCAGGTTCATATTTTTTTTTTCTCTAAAGTACATGTTTTTCAGTTTCGTTCAGTGCAGATACATTAAAAATCACATAATACACTAACAAATAAAGGTTCTTTTAAAAATTGAAAGTGTTTCTCATATTACAGTAATTCCTCCGAGATTGCGACTGTGGTCGGAATCGAAATGTTGCAATGACCGTAGAGGAGACTCGAAATTCCATGACTGGGGGGCAAGACTGTCGCCGCGGTTCGCCTGTATAGTAAAAGAGGGTCGTAAAAGAGAAGGATAGCATGAGAGGCTCCTAGTAGGCGAGAAATTAACAACGGTTTAACTTTCTTATTTTTAAAATTTTCTGGATGCAAATTGATTTAACATATTGGTACAATTTTTCTGATTAAAATGAGACCAAATATGATATAATTTGAACTATATGGACAAAAAGAATTCGCATTGGGGATATTCCCTTGTACACTGACAAGGAGATGCTACGAAGTGCTAACTCGACTTTCGAATGAGCTCTAGTGCATTCGAAAGGGGAGGTCAATAGTACAAATCGTGTTAAGGGTTTTGGGTGTATGGGCCTTACTTTTTGAGAAAATTGCATAAATATTTATGCATTTTTTCAGCTGTACTATAAATACAATGAATAGTTGAATATCAGTATGAAGCAAATTAGCCGAGCAGGTTAAGTGCCCGTGCAGCTATTATTTTGTAATCCATGCAAGCTCGGTTCAAGACAGCATTCTGATAATTTTTTTTTTTTTTCTTTTAAGATTATTCTATTTATGAATTGATTTTTTTCATTCTTTGCAGCAATAAAAAACGATTTATTACTTGGTATTATATCTGTATGTAGTTATTATGTTATGTGTTATAAAATTCTGTCATAAAACTACATACAGATATAATACCAAGTAATAAATCGTTTTTTATTGTTGCAAAGAATGAAAAAAATCAATTCATAAATAGAATAATCTTAAAAGAAAAAAAAAAAAAATTATCAGAATGCTGTCTTGAACCGAGCTTGCATGGATTACAAAACAATAGCTGCACGGGCACTTAACCTGCTCGGCTAATTTGCTTCATACTGATATTCAACTATTCATTGTATTTATAGTACAGCTGAAAAAATGCATAAATATTTATGCAATTTTCTCAAAAAGTAAGGCCCATACACCCAAAACCCTTAACACGATTTGTACTATTGACCTCCCCTTTCGAATGCACTAGAGCTCATTCGAAAGTCGAGTTAGCACCTCGTAGCATCTCCTTGTGAGTTGCATTCAACTTGTCGCAGTGAAGTTGGCCACGCATTCACTCACCGACGCGGCGTGAATGCGTTAGTGAATTTGTAGCCAACTTCACTGCGACAAGTTCAATGCAACTCAGGGTACATAAAATAAAGCAAATATGCTCCAAATTATATCATGTTTGGTTTCATTTTAATCGGAAGAATCTCAAAAGTATGTTAAAAAAAGTTTCAGACAAAAAATCGTTGTAATTAGAAAATTATATTACAATATTACGAATTACTAAGGTGCCAACTCACATCAAAAGAACGGCGGCGGGCATAGGGTTACACTGCTTGACTGGCTCGGGCGAGAAAAGCATAAGCACAGGAATAACGCACGCATAGGCGCGGGACCAGACGCAGTCGCAATGTGGGAATGAGACCATAGTCGCAATCTTGGAAAAATTACTGTATCGCACGAAATATATCGAAAATATCAGTTTTTAATTTTTTTAAACACCAGACTGAAAAATCTGAGGAAAATTGAGGACACCAGTTATGCTAATATCTAACTACTGTAAAAGTAAAAATCTAGATTTTTCATATTTTTCGATTACAAATCCTAGGCGTGGAAAATCAAAAGCGCAAGAAAAAGTCGAAAAATGGAGATTTCGGGTAGAAGCTTTCGAGATACTAGATTTTTACTTTTAGAGTAGTTAGATATGCATGATTAGATAGCATGACTGGTGTCTTCAATTTTTTTCAGACTTTTCAGTCTGATACGCCGTGTTTAAAAAAATCAAAAGCCAATATTTTCAACATATTTCGTGCGATAACATGAGAAACACTTTCAATTTTTAAAAGAACCTTTATGTGATTTTTAATATTTCTGCACTGAACGAAATTGAAAAATATGTATTTTACAGAAAAAAAAATCAACCTAAGCGGACTCCAACCTACGAGAAGCCTCGCAGTGGTTTAGCAGTCAGGCGCTTTAACCGCTGGACCACCGACACCGTTGAAAAACCCTTCGATTTTTTGAGATATAACTCACGTAAAGTACTTTCAATAATTCTGAATTATTTAATTTTTTAAATTCTTATTCTGTTTCACTGTACGTAAAAACATTGAACATTGTATAACACAGCTACTTGATAAAGAACAGACGAAAATTCGCCGTACAAGTAACTCTGACATACAAAAAACAGCGAAAAACTCGGTTTCTAATTTTTTTAATTATGGCGCAGCTGACCAAAAATTCTCAAAAAAATTGAGAATAATAGTATCGATAATATACACTTAAAAAAAAAACATCAATCCTGATCCAAGACTGCTTCTATACAAAATCGCCATTCTTCCGAAGTTTTTGGGGATTTTGGGCTTTACGACTCGTAAAGAGTACTATTTTAACCAGCGTAATAATAATTATTCAGCGTAATTTATGTTAAAAAAAGCATACGATTTTTATGAACGATTAGATGCATTTTTCGCAATAATGTCTATTATGTATCCTTGCACAGAAAATATAAATGAATAAATGTTATAGTAATTATTATCGTTGGTAAATATTTAGATTAACGTACCCACCTCCAATCGCCTCGGGTTGAGTAGGAGATAAAATATTAAACTTATTTGTTCGAGTTCGAGATTGTCCGCGATTTTCAGTCGAGTATATCGGTTCGGTTTCAAGGAATGACGGTGAGACGAATTAATACTCGTTGAGTGAACAAACACAGTATATTTACAAGACACTGAAAATTATATACACTATTTACAATTCAAGTATGACAAAAGAGTTCGAGACGAGTCAAGGAGTCTCACACGCGTCGCGGTGGTCGAGATTGAGGTTGAGATGTATTGAAACCACGTTTTGAATCAACACTTGTGTTTACGCAATAGCATCGGCCGACAGCGCGAATTCCGCGTTTACAGCGTCGAATTTGCGATCGAGATTCAATAATACAAGGAAATTAAGCACTTCGTTATACACATGTTTTCGCTGCGTATCGTCGAACAGTAATGGCCGAGAAGTTCTCTTCTCGGCTGCACGAGCCGTTGGCGTTGCTTCGTGATGACGTCAAGCACGTTGATTGGTAGAGATGACCGGCTTCCAATGTGGCTGCCGGTCGCGCTGGAGAGTGCTGCCGCGGTCCGTGTGGCGACGGTTTTAATTAGCACATTTTTGAAAATTATTATTATTATTAAAATCATATATAGATGTGATAGGTTAGTTTAGGTTACATATTTAAATCCGGCCGCCTTAAATCTGAGCGCCCGTCCGACGGCCGTTCACATCATCTCCGTTACAAATTCGATCATCGAACGAAAAACAAAGTACGGTACCGAATTACGCTGTACCATTATAACAGAGATTACAGTTAACGCGCTAAAAGTGTGGTGCTAAAGGACACACTCAAAATCAGTGTTTCTGAAAAAATCAGTGTTTCCCAGTCAGGGAAAATCTCACCACCAGTGAACAGCATCAACGAGGAGGACGAGACGATCCAGAAGAACGAGAGCCCCGAGTATCAAGCATATTCGGAGAACTTCGACACATCTCTGCCCAACTGGTCGGAATGCAAAGAAGAGGAAAGCTCCTGCTAGACACCGGCGCACAGTGGGACAAACCGGTTTTCGACGATCGAAAGTCGATTTTCGTGAATTCGAAAATTGAAAAACTAATTACATACATCGATAGAGAATAAACTGTAGTTTAACGTAGTGTAATCCGTTTTTTCATATTTGTTTCCATTTTGCTGTGGTCCGCACTCAAAGCCAATAGAAATTCGCCAGAACTAAACGCTGATGATATTATCCGTAACTTCAATGTACCATTGTAAAGAACTGTACTGAAATGAAATGAATTATAAAGTTTACTAGATTAGTATAGATTCTATTCAGTGCATAAAGTAAGTTAAAATGTTAACAACTTTTTAAATAATAAGACCTGATTGAAACAAAGTACGTTTAACTAAAATCTTGACTTTGTGTAGGATTTTAAAAAGTTGCAACCATTTGCGACGAGTTTAATTATTATTGCAGGAAAGAGTGAACCTTCCTCTATCAGAATCAGAAAAAATTGGTTGTCCGTTTTTGCCCCTTTTCAAGAAAATGGCGATTGAATTAAATTACACCCATCTTGGTCGCTGCACATGATAATGTACTAGATACGCAGTACCAGATACGATTATTAACTAGTTAACTGCATTCGACGTGTATATTCGTCATTGAAACACATTTGAACGCCACTGTTGGTACTTTGTCTCTCGCAAAGCTATTTCGCTTTCTGGCTTAATAAAAAAATCGATGTTGCAATTTTCTTCAGGTGGTTTTTCAAGATAAAAATCGGCTCTATCGCGTGGTCTAAGTCGATTTTACGCTGGACCTCTAGTTTTTCAGATAAATTGAAAAATATCCTAAAAAGTTGGTGCCAAATCGGGGTCCCTCCGCGTTCAATGATCGTTTAAACATATTTAAACATTTACAATGTATTAAAGATAGGTATCGTTGTATTCAGGAAAGTCTACAGAATCTTTTACTATAAATAGAATTTCAATATCTTTTATAATTACGTCAGAAAATTTGTTAAAAATTATTTTATTTTATTAATCAAAAACATAATACTTGATTAAATATTGATAATTATATATATTTATTAACTTATTTAACATTTATATATAAAATAAACATGGGGACTCGCCCTGTGGAAACGGTTGTGAATAGACGTGTTAAGTGAGTGCTCAACAATACTAGGAACAGCTGTTATAAAGAAGGGTGGGAGGAGGTGAACCGCGCCAAAGGAAGCGGAAAAGTCCGGAAAAGGCAAGGAGGGATAAGCTAAGGGGCGGGAAGGGCGGAAGGAGGAAAGAGAAACGATAAAAGGAAAAGGAGCAGTTTGAGGTTAGGAGGGAAATAAAGAAAGAGAAACGGTGAGCAACAGAAGAGGAGGGAGAGAGCGACACCTAGGACACAGGAGAGGAAAGAGATAGAATAGGCAAACAGCCGGTAAGGAAGAAACAGCAGCGGAGACAAGGCACAAAAGAGGGAGATGGGAGACGAGAAAGAGGGAAAGAAGATAGGGGAAGGAAAGAACGAGCAGGGGAAACAAGAAAAAGGGGGAAGAAGAGGGAGGCCATCGATCTTGACAAGTGGAAACCTTGACAAGTGAAAGGTCCCAGAGCATAGGAAGCATGGCGAACCTGGCGGATATATGGAAAAGGAAGAGGGATACAGAAAATGAGGCAGAAACAGGAAAGGACGCCAGCGAGGGAGGTGATAGACAAACAGGTAACTGGATGTTCGGAGAGAGTAAGCTAACAGGGAGATCTCCGGAAAAGAAGAAAGAGGAGGGAGGGATAAGTCAATTAACCGAGCTAATCAAAGAAATGGATAAAAATTTAGGAGGAAAGATGGAAAAGATGGACGCAAATATGAAGCTACTAGGGAAGTACCTAAGAAAAGAGATAGAGCAGTTAAAAGAGGAAATGAGAAGAAGAGAGGAAGAATGGATAGACCAGAAAAGAGAGCTGCAGAGGAAGATGGAAACTATGACGAAGAAAATGGAAGAGTTAGAGAGAAGAGAAGTGAGGGACTTGAGATGGAAGGCAATAGAAGAGAAAATGCTCAGGGCGGTGCAAGAAGCCACAAGGAATAGGAGAGAGGGGAATGAAGGGGTAAAAATTGAAGAAAAACTGAAGGAGCTAGAAAGGAAATGGGAGAGAAAAGAAAAAAAAGAGAGAAAGAGAACATAATAATCAGGGGTGTAAAAGCGAAAAGAGAGGAGATGAAAGAAAGAGCGGAGAAGACCCTAAAGGTAACGGGGGTGGAGGACGCAATAGAGGAGGTGAAAGCGGTGGGAACAGCTGAAAAGGGAAAAGAAATACACATGATACAAGTAAAAATAAAGACGGTCGAGTTAAAGAGGAAAATAATGGAGAACAAAAGGGCGTTAAAGGGGAGGGAAGAGAGATTGGAGGACGACCTCACATGGGACGAAAGGAGGATTCAGGAGGATTAAGAAGAATCGCAAGAGGAGAAAAAGAGAAAGGAAAATATGTATGAGTAGATTTCAAGAAAATAAGAATAGAAGGGAAATGGTGGAAATAGGATGACGAAAAAGGGATGCTAACCAATGGGGAGGGGAGGGAATGGAAACTTGTGCAGGAAGAGGAACAGGGGAAAGGGGGAAGAGGGGCAAGGGACATAGGGCTCGATGAAACAGAGAAGGGCGTAAATACACAGAAGGAGGAAAGAAAAGGAAAGGAAAAAAGAAAGCCAGAAGGATCAGATAAGGAAGTGACCGAGGGGAACAACAGGGAGCAAGAAGGAAAGGACGCAGCAAGAGAAAGGAAAAGGGAGAAGAAGGAAGGGACAAGAAAAGAAGAAAAGAAGGACGATGGAAGCTGGACGGTAGGATTCTGGAACTGCGCAGGGGTAAAGAATAAAGACGTAGACTTCTGGGAGACAGTAAAGGAATGGGACGCGGTGGTGCTTATAGAAACATGGCTGGAAGAGAAAGGATGGGACAAGATGAAGGACAGATTGCCTAAAGGATACAGGTGGGAAGCGCAGCCAGCGAGAAGGAAAAACAGAAAAGGAAGAGCAATGGGAGGGATGATAATGGGATTAAAGGAAGAGATACTGGGAAGGGAAGGGGGGATATCAACAGAGGAGGGGAAAGAGGGTATAATAACGGCAGAATGCAAAGGGGGGGAGTTGGACTGGAGGATTGTGGGGGTGTATGTAAATGGAGACATAGACGCAAAGATAGAGGAACTTAGACCATGGTTAGAAGAAATAGGGGGAGGAAGAAGGTCGCTGATAGGAGGCGATTTCAATGCGAGAACTGAAGAGGAGGGGGGAATCAAACCAGAAGACGAGGAGGAGGAAGGAGAAGGGAAAAGAAAGTCCAAAGATAAGAAAATCAATGCGGAAGGAAATAGGTTACTAGAGATGCTGAGGGAGACAGGTTGGTCATTCTTGAACGGAAATATAGAGGGGGATGAGGAAGGGGAATTCACTTATACAGGGGCCAGAGGAGACACGGTGGTAGATTACGTTATTGCAGAGGAGGAAGGGAGGGAAGGGATAAAAAGGATGGAAATTGGGGACAAGACAGACTCAGACCACCACCCGCTGGTAGTGGAAATGAGAGGGGGAGAGGAGAAAACAACAGATATAGGAAGGAGGAGAAGAGCAGCACCGAGAGGGGATTGGTCAGAACAGGGGAGGAAGGAATTCACAGAAGGAATAACCTGGAGGAAAGAGAAGATTAAGGAACTGAACGAGGACATGGAAGCAACGTTAGAGGAGATCAAGAAAGGGCTAGAGAGAGGAAGAAAAAAAGGGCAAAAGAACAAGAAAAAGGGATGGTGGGACGAGGAATGTAAAAACAGAAAAAAAGAGGTTAGGAAAGTGCTAAGAGACTGGAGAAAAGGGAGAGAAGAGAGCTACAAAAGGCAAAGAAAGAATATAATAGGCTCTGCGAAGAGAAAAAGAAAGAAGAAAACGAAAGGTTTATAAAAGAGATAGAGGGAGTGAAAACGGACAAAGATGTATGGAGAATAGTCAACAGGGAAAGAAAAAAGGGAGGGCAGCCACAGACGAACATAAAAGAAGAAGAATGGAAAACACATTTTATGAATTTACTGGGAGGGACGGAAGAAAAAGTAGTGATGGGGGTGCGGCGTCGTCGCAAGTACAGCAAGCGCATGCGATTCTGGAATTTCTCCGTTGAAAGTTTACCCTGGTCGCACGTCAGCTGGATCAAAGATTGTAAGGTTCGCTGACGTCAACCAGGTACATTATTTGAATTAATTTAATTTAGAATTTCTTTTTCTTTTTCTTTTAAAAGGGGGGAATGGTGTGGCGTCGTCGCGTCGTCGCCTGTACGTTTCCGCTTCCGGCGCTCGATTTCAATTGTTTATTTAACTTTTATTCAGTTGTCCTGAATGGCAATTGTTCTTCATCCTCCGGCATTGAAACATATCGATTAAAATCGGAGCCGTGAAAATTTCAGAATCGCATTCCTTGCTGAATTTTCTCTCGTGAGATTTCCTTTTAAAGTGCGTTTTGAGTTCTTGTGAACTTTAGCGTAATATCTGTATAGTGTAAGTCTTTTATTGTGCAGTATTTATTGCGTATGCCGATAAACAGAACTTTTCCTGTGCGGAAACCTACAACGGCACCGACACCGGAAAGTGAATTATAATTCGTTCCATACGATCTTTTCATCCAGCTACCATCCGCTATGACAGTTATATATGGGATACCGTCGACGACTTCATTGTTTTCAAAAGCTAATCGTCTTTCTTCTTCACCGGCTGCCTGCATGGTATACATTGCGCTTTTCATAAACTGATCTACAAGTTTTTCACGGTACCTCCGGTACGTCGTTTCAGCCATGCAGGGCATGTTCAGGGCGGCGCATAATTCTTCTAATTGTGCATAGCCGATTCCGACTGTAACAGTCGCGGTTGTCGTGGCCTCATTTATATTCATTATATCTGAATTCATAGGTTCCGACCAAACAGTATCTTCGTAATTGCACATTTGGCACTTGAAGAAAAGCTGTGTCAGACACCCATGCTGGCGACTACCGATCATTTTCCAATCGCGAAAATGACATTCAATACCTCGCGCATGATTGTCGAACGTTCTATGTATTTCATTCCAAAAGAACTGAACGTCAACAATGCGGCGGCCATCTGGCACATTTTCCGAAATATGTCCCATATCTTCGTGTCCGACGTCTACGATAAGATTGTCGTCGCTATCGTCCAGGACGTTTTGTACTACTACAGTGGGTTTCACACTTGTAGAATCGCATTGTACAACGACAGTTTCGTCGTTTTCGCGAAGGACGTTTTGTGATATGCGCCCAAAATCTTTATTTGCGAACAGGACGTTTTTCGATTCTGGGATGCGCCCCGCATCATCTTTATTTTTTGCGAATAGGACGTTTTTCGATTCTGGGATGCGCCCCGCATCATCTTTATTTTCATTTGCGAATAGGACGTTTTTCGATTCTGAGATGCGCCCCGCATCTTTATTTTCGAAATATTTGTCTTCGAAAACTGCATCAGCTTGAATCGTCGTTGTCGACGATTCCCATTCTTTTCGTCGCCTGCAAAGTAAAACGAATGTAGGACAATTCACACAAGTTACTGAAATGTACATATAAATTGTTAGCACTTACAGTTTTCTATAAGCTTTTTTGAGGGAGAGTCTTCTCCTGGTATTTTTTTTATTTCCCATTTGTGGTTATTTTTTTCACAAATGCTTGGAAATTTTATCAATAATATATATGTATGTATGTCTTCTATGCGAAGATGTCTTATATATATGTATGGCTTCTATGCGAAGAGGCCTTATTGTTAGAAATAAAGAAATAACAACGACAGCCATGGCGACGCTCTAAAAAGAAACGAAACGCCAACGCGCTCTCGTTTTCCAATTTCACTGGCGTCGTTGAACTTGGACCGTGCACAAGGTTTCGGAGAAAGTGAACAGAAAATGGAAAAAGGCGACAGTAAGTGTGTCTTGTTTTCTTTACTTCGCGAGTGTCATTGACAATTATAATAAGGTGACCATTTGTACCAAAAATATTTTTTGCTTTGTTTCATATACAGTGGGTTTATGTGAGCCTATAATGAAAATTTAAAAAATGTCTTTCGTAGATTCAAATGAGTTATGTGCATGGTTTTAATATTTCATCGAGACCGGTAAATGCATTTAGAAGTTACAATTAAAATTTCCGAGAATCGCAATCTAAGAACATAACTAGTCACGTTCTTAGATGAAAAGCCACGATTTTCAGAAATTGTAACTTCTCAGTGCATTGACCGATCTCAATGAAATTTTCAGCATACACATAACATATTTTTTACACATGTCATATTTTACATTTTCATCACAGGCTAAAATAAAAAAGTTAAAAAATTGCCTTTTCTAGACTCGTGTCCACAAGATAAAAGCGGTGATCTCCAAGCGCAACCGCAACCACAACCGGCGCCGCTGTTGCAGCTGCAAGAGCAGGTGCAGCAGTTGCGGTTGCAACCAGAAGTTGTACCGCAACCACTGTTGCAGATACTGCAGATGCAGCAGCAGCAAATGCTGCAGATGCAACAATTGCTGCAAAAAATAGAACAGGCTCAGTATATCGTAAGTCGTTTTTGTACGTTCCTGTTTATACGTTATTTCTGCTATTCTTTGTTTACACATAATAACAGAATATTTATTTTTGCAGCCGCCCCCAGTACCACAGCAACAGCCGCAGAAACAACCGGCAGGACATACAGTAAGTCCTATTTTTCGCGTTCATGTTTATACGTTGTTTCTGCTATTTTTTGTTTATATATAATAATATGATATTGATTCTTTCCGTAGCCGTATCAACCGCACGTGTCACAGCTGAACGAGCTGTATGAGCCTGAGGTGCAAAACGTAAGTAGTTTTTTTACTTACCTGTTCGTACGATTTTTCTGGTATTCATTGTTTATGAATAATAACATAATATTTATTTTTTCAGTCATACAGAACAAAAAAGCAGCTCATTCGCCAATATAGAAGAAAGATGAATAAGCTGCGGTGCGAAACAGCGCCACCGTCCAGCCGCGGTCGCGGAAATGCCAGTGGAGGCGGACGTGGTCGCGGCTGTAATGGCCGCAACATAGCTTTTTATTTTTAAATTTTTTTTCTTCTTCTTCTTATTATTATTATATTATTATTATTATTATTATTATTATTGTTATTGTTATTGTTATTGTTATTCTTATTGTTATTGTTATTATTATTATTATTTTTTTTTTTTTTCAGGAGGAGGGGAAATGCATTCCCACACACCCGGGGGGCTACCAAATGGTACGACCACACCCGGGTAGTGTGGGGCTCCCCCGGAAGCAAGTAGTTGCTTCCGGGTATACCCACTAAAACCCCTCCTCCATACCCACAGTTAACCCCCGGAGCCGGAACCGCGTTAGCATTACTTTGGCTCCGGGGCTGTGCTATTTGCGCCCTAGCGGCGCGGCTCGGGTCATGAGGGGGGTGCCCCCAGGCACCCCTCTTCACGCTTGCGGCGCAGTATGTACTCAACATACTGCGCCACAGCGTCCCACAGCTCCTGGCTGTGGAGCATCACCCCGACGATGTTCTCCGGGGTGATGCTGTCGGCGATGACGCGCTCCACACCTCTTCGCTTGTCCGCAAAATAATCGCAGACGAAGAAGGTGTGGAGCGTATCGTCCTCCGCTTCGCCACAGAGCAAGCAGTGAGGTGACCCTACCTTCCGCATCCTGAACAGGTACTTACGGAAGTAGCCGTGTCCTGTCAGGAATTGCGTCAGGTAAAAGGTCACCTCGCCATGGCGACGCGACGACCACTGGCCCAGGTCCTGGATCAGGAGCCGGGTCCACCGTCCTTTGGGACTATCGTCCCAACGCTGTTGCCAGCGCCCGATGGTCCGCTCGCGGGCTTGCTCCGCGGCGTCCGCTCGCCCGATTTCAGAACTCTGGAGATATATCTCCTTTCGCTCTTGGGCGAGCAGATCTATCGGGATCGTGCTGGCAACAACTAGCGCCGCGTCCTCGGACACTGTGCGGTACGCACACGCGACGCGCAGTGCCCCGCGGCGCTGAACGGCGGCCATCCGAGTCCGGTACTTTTTCACCTTAAGAGCATCCGCCCAGATTTCTGCCCCGTAAAGCAGGGCTGCCTGGACGGACGTCAACAGGAGTCTTCTCTTGCACGGCTTCGGGCCTCCCACGTTCGCCATGAGACGACTTAGTGCCGCCGTACTCTGCACAGCCTTGTCGCAGACCCCACCAATGTGCTCCCAGAAGGTGAGCCGGTTGTCCAGCATCACCCCCAGGTACTTCGCGGAGCTGCAGGTCTGTACAGGCAGAGTCCCGACCATCATCGTGATGGAGGTGGGGATTCTTCTTTTCGTGAGAATCACGATCTCCGTCTTGGCAGCAGCCAACTGGAGACCGTGATCTTCCATCCACCCGTTGACCCTGCGCATAACTTGGTTAAGCGTAAGTTGGGCCAACTCGGGACTCCGTGCTGTTATGACGGCGGCAACGTCGTCGGCGAATGCGACGAGGAACGCGTTATCGGGCATGTCCAGGCGGAGCAGGCTGTCGTATATGACATTCCAGAGGTCAGGTCCCAGCACTGACCCCTGTGCCGCTCCGGCGGTGACCTGCTTCATCCTGATGCCCTGGGCTGTCATGTACGACAGCCTGCGGTCCCTCAGGTAATCTCTCATAATCGCTGCGAGATACGGAGGTACCCTGAAGGACCGCTCGAGCGCGTGGAGCATGTCGCTCCACCTAGCTGAATTAAACGCGTTCCTCACGTCGGTAGCTTGGGACATAGCCGGTAGACTCACATGCGGGGAGATGGGGGCTCAATGGGTCAATACTGCTGCGGAGGCCCACAATAAGGAGATGCATGCGCTCAACGGGAACATCGATAGTGTTAGCAGCGGTATGGCGTCGAGAGAGGGTCGGTTTCAGGTACTAAGGGATCTTTTTTGGGACCAGGCCTGCACGATGACATACGAGGACGGGCCGACCGAGGGTACTATGTATGATACACTGTTGGCTAACCCCGTGGTTTACTATGCACGCGGACCAGACCGTTCGAGCAAGGCGCTTACCAATGCGGGGACACTACACCAGTTCTTTTCCCCAGGGGTCAAGATAGTGGACGGGAGATATACCATGAGTTATGACCCAATGGTGTTAAGTGAAGAGGGGGACATAAAGCCACCCTTCACAGAGCAGGAAGAAAGGGCGCGGCCAGTATCGGCAAGTGGGTGTGAGAGGGAAGATGGAGGAGGGGAGTCATCCAGTGGTGCGACTGGTCTGTTGGGACCTGAGGGAGAGCGAGCCATGATGGATAAGACTATGAGGGAGGGGGTTGCTGTAGCAAGGAGCCCGCAGCGAGTGCCCAGTCCGACCGCTAAAGCAGGATGCAGCAAGGACAGCTACTATGATCCGCTAGACCATGGATCACCTCCAGCAAAGAGGCAAAGTAAGGCTGCTCCTCCGGGCAGCACTATCATAGGGGGAGAGGAAGCGTGGAGGAGGTTGAAATGGGGGAGGCGTCAACCCACGGCTGAGACACGGCCGTCTACAGCGAACAGAGGGGGCTGCGACGGTTATAGAGGCTGCTACTAACCCGGCGCCCTCATGTCCGGGAGTCATTAACCCGGCGAAGGGATTATACACTTATGGGTATATGAGCAATACCCCTCTGCTGGCCGCGGGGCTGGATAGTTATTATTATTATTATCATTATCATTATCATTATTATTATTATTATTATTATTTTATTTCATGTTTTTTAGTTTTTGTATATATTTTTAACTTTTTTATAATTATATAATATTTTCCGCTACTTATGGTGTAGATATTTATTCCCCTATTCCTTATCCTCTGTGCTGACGAAGTACATGGGTACATTCACGATTTTCTTTAGACGGATAAACTAACTGGCATTCGATTTGTAGGAATTCAGAGTACAATTCTCATATTCCTTATCCTGTGCACTGCCGTCAGTCAAATAAAATATTCTCTTTTTTATTATATATTTTGTTTACAGTTATTTTATACCCGTCCATTTCCTATATCCCTCCAAAAAGGAAAAGTGTGAATTATGTATATAAATATACATATACTGGATACATGACAAATGTTTATGTTATCTTTTATTTTTTTTATTTAATAAAGTAAATGCATTTGCAATTTAATTATCAACAATTTTTTTTTATAATTTATCAGTTTCTTTTTATTTCCTTCATAGTATTACAATTCATGTTATTCAAAAACAAATATCCTGCGTTTCTATCACATTTATATAGTTCTTACTCCTACACATTCGTACTTCGGAAAAACATTTGATACCACTTATATGTATATATCGGAGTACCATATCGGGACATATTATTTTAAAAAAAAAATAACCTTAGGCATTCGATTTGTAGGAATATTCTTCCCTTGGTTATGTTATATTACAAGAAATGTATATATAATATTTGGGTGAAGGTGTTATGTCATTCATACATTTCCTAGGTGATGTATGCAGTATCGTATTTTATACTTTGTCGGTGGCATACATAATATAGCTATCGCAGCATCCGTGTGTCATTTAGATGTATGCGAAAAGTGATGTAGAATAGCTTGCCGTTAGTTGGATGCAATAACTGTAGTGGCGCTGAAATCAGTTTCTGTTCGGTCTAATTTTCGATGCAACGTTGACTGTTTTACCGACGCGGAATTCGAAGTTCGGCCTCGACGCTCGCATCACCTTAAATGCGATTAAATAGAGATCAATCTTATACATGAAGTGAGGTGAAGGTAAGAAGAGCACGCTATTACCGACAGAGGATTTTTACTGAGCACTTGAACTACATTACCATCACCCCATAACTGGTGACCCCGACGTGATCGGTGAAGTAGACTTACCGACATTTCAACGTGTACTTCCACCTGTATGCCGCTTGCACGTTCGCCAACCAGGGTCTCGGACCGCACTGCTTCCGGTAGCGATCTTCCTGTCGCCGATCCGTCCAGGATGGAGAAGTCAGAATCAACTTCAGCAGCAGCAGGAGAAGTTAATGCAGTGGCTAGGGTGAAGCTGCCACCTTTTTGGAAGGAGAACTCGTTGCTGTGGTTCTCTCAAGTCGAAATAGCGTTTGCTCTGTCACGCATTGTTTCGGATGACACCAAGTTCAGGAACGTGGTACTTGTTCTAGATGCCAGCGTCTTGCGGGTCGTTGCAGATGTAATTCTCAGTCCTCCGGAAACTGGCAAATACGACAGCCTCCGGCGCCGAATTTTAGAGTCGTTCGACGAATCGAGCGAATCCAAATTGCGCAGGCTGTTAAGGGGCCACAGCATGGGCGATGAAAAGCCATCGTCATACCTGCAGCGTTTACGAAACCTTGCAGGCGGTCAATGCAGTGAATCCATTTTAAAAACTCTTTTTCTTGAACAAATGCCTGAAAACTTCCGTGTGATTTTAGCGATCAGCGAGGGCATGGACTTGGGGAAGTTGGTTCTTCAAGCCGATAAGCTTTTCGAAATCGTCAGTCCAGGTGTAGCTGCAGTAGCTGATGCACACCCATCCAACGTCGACATCGTTGCGGCAACCTCTAAGACATCCACGGACTTGAGTGAACAGCTCTCGGAGATCCTATCACGCCTGCGTCGATTGGAAGCTCGCGATGCAGGAAGAGATGATAGATTTCGCAGACGAGACCGGAAATCTAACAGACCTGAGGAACGTCGGGCTCGTTCCAAGTCCCATGATGGACTTTGTAGACTTCACGCCAAATACGGAGCGGATGCTCGCCATTGTTTTCCACCATGCAAATGGACCAACCAGGGTCGTCGGGAAAACTACTCGCCCCAATGTCTTCGACGACAGACATTTCAGGGGCTGAGCAGCGTCGCTTCATCGTCAGAGACAAGACATCAGGCATCAATTTTTTAGTGGACACCGGAGCCGACGTTTCGGTAATTCCTGCAACTATTCAAGACCGCTACAAGAGGCGAAACCTTGTACTCTATGCAGCCAATGGGTCGAAAATTCCGACGTATGGAGAGCGTCACATCGGTCTCGACATCGGTCTACGACGACGTTTGGATTGGTCGTTTATAATTTGTGATATCAATAGGGCTATCATTGGCACTGACCTGTTGTCGCACTATCATCTAATTGTGGACATTTCTCGACGCAGACTTATCGACGGTAAAACTCTTCTGGAATCGTCAGGTCAGATTTGTTCCAAAGGCGTTCTCAAAGTAAGTCGCCTCTCTCGCGATGAGCCTTTTGCCGATCTATTAACTAAATTTCCGGAGCTGTTTAGGGCAACGGTTATTCCCCCGGAAATTACATATAGTGTAGAACATTATATTGAGACGGTTGGACCTGCTATCACCGCAAAAGCGCGACGACTTGCGCTGGATAAGCTGAAGGATGCAAAGCAGGAATTCCAATTCATGGTTGAACAAAGGATTTGCAGGCCTTCGAAGAGCCCTTGGGCGAGCCCTTTACATCTCGTTAGGAAGAAAGGTGGAACATGGAGACCTTGCGGCGATTAAAGGCGTTTAAATCACATTACAGTTCCCGACAGTTATCCCCTTCGATTTCTGCAAGATTTTCCAAACTTCCTGCATGGCACCACAATCTTCTCAACGATTGATTTGATGAGGGCGTATCAGCAAGTACCAGTTCGTAAAAAGGATATACCCAAAACGGCGATCATTACGCCTTTTGGGCTGTATGAGTTTCCATACATGACGTTTGGGCTCAGGAACGCAGCTCAAACATTCCAGCGCTTCATGGATGAGGTGACGACTGGTTTACATTTTTGCTTTACTTACATTTATGACATTCTTGTAGCTTCGAAAAACCCAGAGGAACATCGACAGCATTTGAAAATTCTCTTCAATCGTTTGAAGGCCTACGGTTTAGCGAATAAACCTGAGAAGTGCAACTGGGGCAAGAATGAAGTGAATTTTCTTGGTCATCGCATCAACGTCAATGGGATCGCTCCTTTACCTAGTAAAGTCCAGGTAATCAAGGAGTATCCTGAACCGTCAGACGTCAAATCTCTAAGACGATTTTTGGGAATGATCAATTACTACAATCGTTCCCGGAAGGGAATTGCAACTATCCAGGCACCATTACAAGCTGCCATTTCCGGGTCGAAACGAAAAAACTCAGATCTCATTGTTTGAACCGACGAGATGAGACGAGCGTTCTACAAGCTCAAGGATGAGTTGGCCGAAGCTACCTTGTTGGTTTTTACGGATTCAGACGCTGAGCTTGCGTTGCAAACGGACGCCTCAAACACTGCTGTCGGCGCTACACTGCAGCAAAAGTCAAACGGTTTTTGGAAACCCTTCAGTTTCTTTTCAAGAAAACTAACTCGTATGGAACAGCGCTACAGTACGTACGATCGCGAGCTGTTGGCCGTGTTTAGGGCTATCAAACACTTTCAAGATATTCTTGAGGGACGCACCTTCCACGTGATCACGGATCACAAACCTCTGATTTTCGCTTTTAATAAGAAGATAGATCAATTATCTCCCAAGCAGACACGGCAGCTCGCTTATATTTTGGAATTCACTACTGATTTTCGCCATGTTGCAGGTGGAGAAAATTGTGTTGCAGACGCGCTATCTCGTATCAATGAAATTGTTACGCCTTTGTCATTGGACACGGAGGAAATAGCGCTTGAGCAAGCAGTAGATGAGGAGCTACAAACGCTGCTCCAATCCACCACAACGGCGCTGAATCTGCGAAGGTTCAATTTGACTGGTTCAGATCAACCTTTATTCTGCGATGTCTCCGACCAAGGAATTAGAACTTATATTCCCGTTTCGCTTCGTAAACGAGTTTTTGATCTAGCTCATCACATATCCCATCCAGGAGTTAAAGCCACGAGACGCTACATTTCGGAGAAATTCGTGTGGCCTGGATTGAACAAGGACATTGCAGACTTGGTTCGTTCCTGTTTAACTTGTCAGCGCGCGAAAATCCAAAGGCATAACAAGTTTGCAGCGGAAAAGGTCTCGGTGCCGGACAATCGTTTCGCACACATTCATGTAGACATTGTTGGACCTCTATCTCCTTCGCAAGGTCACAGGTACATTTTAACTGTGATCGATCGTTTTTCTCGCTGCACAGTGGTCCAATTTACCGATTTGGCTGGCCAAAATTATTTATGATGCTTAATAGGTTTAGGATGCTTCCCAATAATGCCTTATACAGTTTTCCTTCAAAAAAATTATTTTTTTATGTGTTAAACAGGAATTATGTTAATCAAATGAAACAAAAAAATAAATTGTTGAAATAACCAATAAAAACTAGTACAAAATTTTAATATTAAAACTATTTTTAATATTTAAATAGTACATTTTTTTCAATTATAAGGGTACTTGATCATGTTTATAAATCTCCGTCCGAAAGTTGTTCATCAGATGAAGAATCTTCTGCAGTACGTGGAGTTTCTGCTGGAAGGAACATTTCAATAGTCTCCTTCAGAAATTGCTTTGTCCTTTTTCTCGGCATCTTTCGTATACCAGTTAATAGTGGGTCTGATGTTAAAAGTAATCTGTTAATTACGTCTAGGTTACATGATTCTCTGGAAAATTTTCTTGAATAATTTTGCCTATATAGTCTAAAATGTTTGTTGCGAGCTTCAGCTGCTTCCTCCGATAACTGACCAATCGGCAGTAAAGCGTGTTCAATTATAATTGAACCGTGAAGAAGAATCTTATGCATGGTTGGTGTCATCGGATACCAAGAATACAAATTTATATATAATTTTGCAGTATCTAGAGTGTATGTATCGAATTTTTTGGTATTTATTTTATGACCACTTGAAATTAATTCTAAAATTACTGCAAAACGGTATATCAAATCACGGTCTAATCCCGTTATTTCAGCACACAAATCAGGATTGGCAAAGAATTTTCTGCTAGTATTGCCATTATTAGTATTTCCAAATCCTGGTTTTGGAATATCAACGAGTAAACCTAGTTTACTTTTAAATTCTTTCTGTATGTTCAATTTACGGTCTTCAATTATTTTTTTTTGTTGAACATCTGTCTTACGTATAATCCATTTTTTAACGGTAACTTTGTATGATAAATGTAGTAAGCTTTCAAATAATCGAATCCTAGCGTGCAAAATGGATAAACCGAATTCTAATGAATCTGGATTTATATCCTTCACTTGCAGTTTCGTCAAATCATTGAATTCGGTTGACGTTGCTCCGCAAATATAACACCTTCGTGTGGACAATGTTTGAGTGATGGCATTGCATATTTTACCATCAACCATGGTTAAAATCATTTTGTGTTGGATTGAAAAATCTCTTCCGAAAAGTGTCAATTTCGTGGGTTGTAGTGAATTTATTGCATTACGTATGTAATCAATTTCGCTTGTTATTACATCAAATGTCTCTTTTACGAATCTAATTCTGATAGGGCGACAATAGCGTGGAGACGAAGGCGTTGGATTTTGCCATACAAGTTTCTTACCACTTAAAGCACAATTCAATTGTAGAGGTACAAATGAAGATTGAAATATATTTTCATCAGATTCGAATTCATTGTCAAATGCCTGTTTGAAATGACTTTGTTGTGATCCATCACAACCCCACTTTGATATTAAAGACAATGATTTGCACTCGTCTTCATCTAGATTTATCAAAACATGTTCTAAATATGTTAACAACCGGGTGGCGGTATGATTGAGCAAGTCTTGAAGATTTACTTCAGCACATGTGGACGTCACTTGGTACGATTCTTTCTGTGGGTAGCAATTCAGTTTTTCCTTTAGTAATTTGTTATACGATGGATAGAATAAATGATTTGACTTTCTGATAATTAAATATTGGTGTTTTGATAGACCAGCTTCAACAAACATTGACAAGGCTTTTAATGACGACAATTGCAATGTTTCATTAGATCTGTGCTGGAATATTGAATAAGCAGTTTTATACTTTTTTGCTCGTTCAGGAGAATTAGTAATTTCTTTCAATATTGTCGAAGCACTTCTTTTTCCTGAAGATTGCAATTTCATTTGAGCAGAAAAAACTAATTCATCCGTATTTGTAGTGCTTCGAAGGACTGCCGTTTTCCTCCTCTTTGTTCTATCACTTGATTCCTCGAATGATTTTGATGGCCGACCAGATCGTACTGTAACCACTGGTAATTCAAATGTTCCATTTAACCAGTTGTTGTTCTTTTTGTAAAATCTATCTTTTGTGTTTTGAGCTTCCGACCATCTTCGTTTCAGTTCAGACTTAATATATGAAAATCTCTTCCTAATGTCCTGGACATTTTCACTGGAATAATTATCATAGGTTGTAATGTAACTTTCAATATACTCCAATTTGTCAGAAAATTGTAAATCTTCTCTGTCGAACATGAGGTCCACTAAGCGTCTCCGAGAGATTAGATTCACTACAATATATATCATTTAGAACAAAATCCGAAACATCGATAAACAAAGTGATCGATTTGGTGTGAAATTACCCAAAAGGTAACTAAAATAAAGGTTCAATTATTGTACTACGCTACATACCTGCTTCAGGAGATTCCATAACTGTAAGTTAATGTAATTATTTGCACGTTTCAGTTTACGAGATATCTCGTTTTAATGATTTTTCGACACGACAATGATCAATGAGACTCGACAAAAGAAATTAACAATACATTTCGTTTGTTACGTTACCAAGGCTGTCACGTAGACAGACCGTTTTTATCAAACGTGTCTCCTTTCAAATAAGCTTAAACATCTGGAAAGGAAAACTCTCGGGCAAACCGACCATTTACTCTCGTAATAAACAGAAGGCCCACCGATAGCAGAACCAAACACTTGGGAAAGCAATGGGTCCGCCGTAATCAAATAGCAGATGCAACCACTCTAAACTGTCGCAGAGGCAGGTGGACCCAGCCTGATCACTCGAATAGTAACCAGACCACCCTTCTTAATTAGTATATAAACCCGTTCGTACCAACGATCGGGGGCAGTACCAGAGCTCATCTCATGTCGAGCACGTCGTGTACGGTAGTGAGTTGGTTACTATTAGTGAGATCGGGTTGAAGTCCCCTTCGAGCAACATTCACCTTATAGAATCCGCGAGTCGTGTTTCTATTTGGCATTACAATCAACCACACACAACACCCCCGCATTGCCAGTGCGTGAACACCGAGCATAGTGGAAATAGGTAATATATCACATTATACACCTATATTCGCGACAACAACATCTGTAATAGACCAAGATTGTAGAATATATACATTGCTGTGTCAAACCCACATTAGCATTCTCCTTTAAACCCAGTGAAACCTTGTGACAGTTCCTACCACAATACAATCTTACCGCTCGGGTTGTATTGATAATAAAATAAGTTACGCGGCCGCCAATCAGAAAGCCTCTGATAGCCACGCGCGCTGCCAAGCCGTCGGCCACGTAACAAGGCAATGAAACCTTGCATATTCTTATGACAAATGATTAGCGAATTAAATGTATATCGAAATTCCGAAGTATTAGAAAACAGTCAGTCTGTATTCTGTATATCTATCGAAGAGAAAAGTTATTGAAAAGATTTTCACCTTTTTCATCAAATACGCATTAATAAGCGTGAATGCCAGCCAGAGTTGCAGACAGTCCCAAAAATCTACTGCACACGACATGTTTTACTGCTCCGACCGCTTTGTGTCGCGATAAAGAAAATGCTTTAAAAACTAAAGGGGTGCGTTTGGGCGCCCAATTCCTTTTTTATTGTAAATGTAAATCTTTGCCAAGTGTAATGATGCTCAAACAAATGCCGGGACTCACCCGGAAGTATAACAAAATCATCTGCGAAATGTTAAAATTATCGAAGACATCACTGATATCCTGGTCATTTTCAAATATCAATAAAAGCAAAACAACACATAGTAGAAGGCTGCAGATTATCCAAGAATATAAAACATACCTTCCTGAAAATTTTTTGTATCGCAACGAAGTTTGTACAACTTCTTTAAAGCATAAAATCATTGCTTATAAGTAAACGATGTTTCGGAGAATTTGAAAAGCGATACGTGTACTATAAAAACTCTTCACTTCCGACAAAGGTCAGCACTTCATGAGTGTACAAATGATAAAAATCATATTGGTGCATTGTTATTTACATATTCAACTATCTAAAATAACCAACATTTTATGATTTACGTAAAATTTTTGAAATTGACTTTTGGCCAGCCAAATCGGTGAATTAGGCCACTGTGCGCTGGCTCGAAGCCGTTCCGATCGCGAACGCGACAGCTGATGTGGTTGCCAAAGCGATTTTCACGCACTGGATATCAAGGTTTGGTGCACCTCGTTTAATAACCATTGATCGAGGTTCGCAGTTTGAAGCTGCACTTTTCGCTGCCCTGGTGAAGCTCATCGGCGGCCGGCGCTGTCGCACCACCGCCTACCACCCTCAAGCGAATGGTCTCGTGGAAAGATGGCATCGTTCCCTTAAGGTAGCCATTTCATGTCACTCGAGCAAGGGTTGGAGCGACGTTCTTCCAGTCGTTTTGCTGGGTCTGAGGACGGCTTATAAAGAAGACTTGAAGAGTTCTCCTGCCGAACTTGTGTACGGCACGACTTTGAGGGTTCCTGCAGAATTCTTTGATTCAGAAGAACTAGACAGTGACCCGCAGATTTTCGTGGAAGAGTTTCGTCGACTTATGCGAAAGTTACGGCCAACACCAGCCGCTCATCACGTGAAGCCAAGAATTTTTCAACACAAAGACTTATATAATTGTTCTCATGTATTTCTGCGTGTAGATGGATCGAGGCGCCCGCTCGAGCAACCTTATACAGGTCCACACCGAGTTCTAGAAAGAATTTCGGATCGAGTGTTTTCTGTTGACATTAACGGGAAAACTGAACAAATATCAGTAGAAAGACTGAAACCCGCGTACACCATGGTAGAGCTTGAAGATTCTAGTACCAATGCAAATACAGCAAGCGCATGCGATTCTGGAATTTCTCCGTTGAAAGTTTACCCTGGTCGCACGTCAGCTGGATCAAAGATTGTAAGGTTCGCTGACGTCAACCAGGTACATTATTTGAATTAATTTAATTTAGAATTTCTTTTTCTTTTTCTTTTAAAAGGGGGGAATGGTGTGGCGTCGTCGCGTCGTCGCCTGTACGTTTCCGCTTCTGGCGCTCGATTTCAAATTGTTTATTTAACTTTTATTCGGTTGTCCTGAATGGCAATTGTCCTTCATCCTCCGGCATTGAAACACGTCGATTAAAATCGGAGCCGTGAAAATTTCAGAATCGCATTCCTTGCTGAATTTTCTCTCGTGAGATTTCCTTTTAAAGTGCGTTTTGAGTTCTCGTGAACTTTAGCGTAATATCTGTATAGTGTAACATTTAAATTGTTTAATTCCAAGTTAACTGTGTTTCGCGTTTGAACGCCTTCGTCTTTACGATTGATTTATCTTTTGTGATTCTTGTTATTGTTTAATATTTGGTGTTATTAAAACTCTTAAAGTTTGATTTTAATTAGTTAATCTGTTCAGAGTTAAATGCGATTAAATAGAGATCAATCTTATACATGAAGTGAGGTGAAGGTAAGAAGAGCACGCTATTACCGACAGAGGATTGTTACTGAGCACTTGAACTACATTACCATCACCCCACAGGGGGAGAAAGAATAGCAGAAGAAGATGGAGAAGAAGAAACAAGTAAGGAGGAGATAAGAAAGGTAGTGGCAAAATTGAAGGATGGCGAAGCGGGGGGGGGGGATTCCAAACGAGGTCTGGAAGTACGGGGGTGAGGAAGTATCAGAATGGGCATGGGAGGTCTGCAATAGAGTCTGGAAAGGAGAAGGCTGGCCGGAGGGTTGGAAGGAGGGGATAATTGCTCCAATTAAGAAAAAGGGAAACGGAAGCCAGGCGGGAAATTACAGGTGACCCTGATGCCAACACTGTATAAGATATACACAGCGGTATTGACAGAAAGACTGAGGCAAGAAGCAGAAAGCAAGAGAATGATCCCGGACAACCAGACGGGGTTTAGGAAAGGAATGGGCACGATAGATAATATATACGTACTAAATTACCTGGTAAATAGGCAAATAAAGAAGGAGAAAGGAAAGGTGATGGCGTGCTTTATTGACCTGAAAGTCGCATTCAACTCGGTAGATAGAAGTGTGTTGATGGAAACATTAAGAGAGAAAGGCGTAAGAAAAGGACTCAGGGAAAGAATAAAGAAAGTGCTGAGAGAGTCCAAAAGCAGAGTAAGAACGAACGAAGGAGTAACAGATCCATTCTGGACAGCGAGAGGCTTAAGGCAGGGGTGTCCAATGAGTCCGATATTATACAATCTGCTAAGAGATGATGCGAAAGGGAGGGACGGGAGGGATTAGATTAGAGGAAAGGAAAATATACACGCTAGCATACGCAAACGATGTAGTACTCCTGGCAGAGAAAAAAGAGGACTTGGCGGCGATGATAAGAAAACTGGAAAGGTATTTAGATAAAAAGAAATTGGAGCTAAATAGAGAAAAATCAAAGGTAATGAGATTTAGGAAAGGGGGTGGAAGATGGAAGAAGAGGGACTGGGTATGGAAAGGAAAGGAAATAGAAGAGGTGAAGTGCTTCAAATACCTTGGATACATGTTCAGAAGAGATGGAGGCGAACTACACATCAAAGACAGGGTGAGCAGAGCGAGTGCGGCGATGAGACAAGTATGGGGGATTGGAAAAAGAAGATTCGGAAAAGACTGGAAGAGGAGGCTATGGTTATGGGACAGACTGATATGGCCAATAATGGCGTATGGGGCCGAAATTTCTTTGAACGATACGCTTATGGTCGGACCAACAATTCAAGAAGATATTTTCTCTCTAATCACCCGATTTCGTTCTTATACCTATGTTTTAACTGCTGACATAGAAAAAATGTATAGGCAAATCAAAGTACATTCCAATGACGCTACATTTCAAAAGATATTACGGCGTAAAAATCCTAAAGACGCGATAAAGACATACCAACTAAATACAGTGACCTACGGCACCGCGTGTGCTCCTTTCCTTGCCGTACGTTCCTTACAGCAATTAGCAATGGATAAAGCCGATACATTCCCGTTAGCAGCAAACGCAATAAAAAACGACTTCTATGTAGATGATCTATTAACCGGTGCTAATACATTAGAAGAAGTTACGACACTTAGGGACCAATTAATTGAGCTTTTAAACTCAGGAGGTTTCCATTTACGACAGTGGGCTACAAATGAACCTTCTTTAATAGTACCCCTAAGGGAACGGTCACTTGACGAATGCTTAGCTTTAGATTCAGAAAATATCAAACGGACCTTAGGTATATCTTGGCGGCTACTAGGAGACACAATTAACTACGAAACATCAATAGAGACCATTGAATATCGTGCAACCACACGAAACATATTATCCAAAATAGCTCAACTGTTCGACCCGCTAGGTTTACTCGGGCCGGTAGTCATAAAAGCAAAAATAATTATGCAGCAATTGTGGAAGTGTGGCTTAGGGTGGGATGATCTCGTTCCATCATCCATATACTCTTCTTGGGAAACCTATACCGAACAACTTCCACTGTTAAACAAATTTGCCATGCCACGCGAAATTGTGATAAAAAATGCCAGGGAAATTCAAGTACATGGTTTTTGTGACGCTAGCAAGATAGCTTATGGAGCATGCATCTATCTCAGATCGACGGACTCTCAAGGACTCACTATTGTTCGGCTCGTAGCCGCGAAATCCAGAGTAGCTCCGCTTAAAACAACCTCCTTACCTAGGCTAGAGCTATGTGCAGCAGAATTACTTAGTAAACTCTTCCGGGCCTACCACCGCAGCGTTAAGGTTATCATTCAACTCTTATCACTTCTGGTCAGATTCCACAATAGCTCTACACTGGATCAAATCACCCCCACACACATTAAAAACATTCGTAGAGAATCGTGTCGCGAAAATTCAAAAATTCACCAACAACCTAGATTGGAAGTATATAATATACTCCGACAATCCTGCAGATTTTATATCCCGGGGACAATTACCAGCAGAATTTCTTTAAAACCATTTATGGTTGTCAGGCCCTGCGTGGCTTTCCAAGGACTCTTCAAATTGGCCTAAACTTTCTATATCTGCTATCGAGGTACCTGAACTGCGCTCGGTCACCATACTAACTAGTTGCATTGACACTACAGGTATCTTCGAGAGGTTTTCATCGATAATCACCTTTCAACGGGTCATTGCCTATTGTATTCGTTTCTGTACAAATGCCTCACAACGTGTAAAAACTACGGGGCCTCTGTCAACAAATGAGCTTCAAAGAGGTCATAACCTAATTATCAGACGCGTTCAGGCATCCTATTTTTCCAAAGAGCTAGAGGATTTAAAAAGAAAAAATAGAGTGTCGGAGAAAAGCAAGTTTCTTACACTATCTCCGTTCATAGATACCGAAGGGATAATACGCGTAGGCGGTCGTCTACAACAATCAAGCATTCCATATTTTCAAAAACATCCTATACTTTTGCCGCGATCAAGTCATGTCACGTATCTGATAATTAAAAACGAACATAATAAGCAATTACACGCTGGGATATTAGGAACGTTGAACGCGGTAAGACAAAGGTATTGGCCTGTGGACGGTAAAAACATAGTCAGACACATTGTCCGAAAATGCATCCGATGTTTCAAAGTCAACCCAGTAAACGTACCAGAATATTCAATGGGTAATTTACCTAAGGATCGGGTAACGGCAAGCAGACCGTTTCAGGTAGTCGGAATTGATTATTGCGGACCCTTCTTTATTAAAGAAAAACGCTTTCGAAATACGAAGAAACTAAAGGTTTACGTGGCGGTATTCATTTGCTTTGTCACAAAGGCAGTCCACCTTGAATTGGTGAGCGACTTGACGACCGATGCATTTATGGCTAGCTTAAAAAGATTTTTTGCTAGACGCGGTTATCCACGAACAATCTATAGTGACAACGCAACAAATTTTATAGGCGCTAAAAACAATCTAAATGAACTCCAGATTCTGTTGAAATCGAAAAAACACCAACAGACAATTTCACAACAACTAGCAAATAAGAGCATTACCTGGCTCTTCTCTCCTCCGAGAGCTCCACATTTCGGAGGTTTAAGGGAAGCGGCAGTTAAATCCTTTAAGCATCACTTTGTTCGCACGATCGGCGATACACTATTTACCTATGAAGAGCTAAACACTTATGTTATAGAAATTGAGGTAATATTGAACTTCCGTCCATTAACACCATTATCTCCCGATCCAAACGATTTTACCGCCCTTACCCCCGCTCACTTCCTGATAGGTGAGTCATTAACATTAACAAGAGCATGATCTGTCCATTGTGCCAACTAATCGACTTTCAGCGTGGCAGCACATTCAAAGGGTTAAACAGCATTTTTGGTCCAGATGGTACAAGGAGTACCTAAATGAGCTCAACATTCGCACAAAGTGGCACACTAATTTAGTAGCTCAATTAAAGGTGGGAACCTTGGTGCTTCTTAAGGAGGACAACCTACCACCATTGCGATGGAATCTTGGCCGAATTTGTGACCTTCATTCTGGAAAAGATGACATCATCCGTGTGGTGACAGTTAAGACCAACCATGGAACATATAGACGGAGTGTAAAGAACATTTGCTCATTACCGATTAACACTACAGATTCACCCACCGAGATTGAAGCATGAGTAATTGCACTACCCTTTGATCAAACATACATTCGAACGAGAAAATGTAATATTACACAACACATCTAAGCTCAGACATCTAACATTAACCAATCAAACACAGACTATAACTCTACTTCTACGATATTGCATTATACATTATCATAACCATCTCACCTTGTACTATAACGTGGTGACACCCGTGCCCCCCCGTTACAATCGCTGCGCTTTCCCCCCACGTTACACTTCCACCTCAAAACCACCCGTAACCCTTCCCTCACCTAACCCTTTCGCCCTGTTCACCGGTGTCGGACCGATGGAGGCGACAGAAGACCGAAAAGGAACACCCGCAGAAGGAGCTACGAGGCCGGCGACAGACCCCTAACCCGTTCTCCAAGGAAACGGAGCAACGTGGGACTCCGAAGAAATAGACGAAGCTGCCCAGATCATGCGAAACGTCCACCCGGAGCCATCTGTCGCCGAGCCCGAAGACCTCAACCCACCCGTCATCGCGGGATATCCGCCAGCCCCATCGACTCCGAGCACCGGTGTATCGAAGATCGATAATCGATCTATCCCGTTGCCGGAAGAGGCCCCTTCCAAGTCCCATCCCCTCCCCAAACCATCCCGCGACGGTTTCGTCGTCGCAGCAGCAACGGCGAACCGTCATTGAGCCCTAGGCTAAGCGAGAGAGAGTACAGAGGATTTTGAGAGCAATTGTTGAGTAGAACGATTTGCGGAGTTGTGTGAAGGAGAGTGTGAAATTTGGGTGAGTCCCTCGAAGTATTAATATTGTAAAGCGCGAGATCGAGGCAACGGCCACCTTCGCCCGCGTACTTTCGCGTCCGCGTATTGTCGCGAGTTCATAAAGATTTCCACGTTTGCGAAACCCTTGCCTCACCCCTACTATTTCCCCCCTGTAGTGATCCTCCTACGCGTAACGTACGAGCTTCCTGGGAACCCGTCCTAACCCTGAGATCTCCTCTCCCCCCAGTAATCCTCCTTGCGTACTCCCCCGCGAAGTATTGTACGGACGTAAGTGCCCCGAGACCCATCCCCTGTACAACACCCACGATCACCCCTTTTCCCTTTCGATTTTGATCGCCACGAGACGTGGCTGGCGCCCAACGATTATAAACGATCCGGAAAGAGGAAACGTTGCATTGGAAAGCCGTATTATTTATTGTATTTAACACATTAATTATAAGCCATTTTTCTACTATACATCATTCATGACCATCTTGTATCACATCTGTATTACGACTATCATATCTGTTATATATAATCTATTATTGAACAAAATTGTTCAAGGCGGGCGGCATGTTATGTATTCGCTACCAAGCGCCTTTTCGACGTCCCTTAAACGCCATCGGTCGCATATACCTGCGTTACTGACTCGCTGGTCACCCTTTGTACAAACGACCAGCGGCCCTGATTGGCTGTTGTCGGCTTCAAGAAACAATATATAAGTCCGGTACCTGTACGACAAGTTCATTCCAAGAAACAGCATTATACGAGACAGAACTCTATCAAAATAAAGAACATTCTGTAACCTACTACTAGAACGCTCTCGCTTGATTTTAAAACCTCCCTACTTTGGGAATAATTCTCAAGCCGTGCTGCCTTCAAACGAAAATCGAAAAGCACGACAAAACACGTGTTTTTATTTTATTATTATTTTTATTCTCATTTTGATTTGGCTTTGGCCGAAGGGCAAGACTTGGCTAAGGAAAGAATTGGAAGACTCTGTGCCGACGAGAGGATTAGGGCGGCAAGAGCTGGATCAGTTAGGATATTGTTATATTACTACTATGTACAAAAGCGAGGGCAGAGAGTAAGGAGGACAATGTGCAGGTTGGGACCGCTTCCGCAAAGCGTCCAGCAAGCTCGTCAGGGTCGCGGATCCAATAAAATAATAATAATATAAAATAAACATATAAAATGATAAAAAAAAATTTTTTTTAATTTATACATTATTCTGTACATTAGACAAATATACAGAATTATACAGAAATACAAACAAATATACTGATATACAGAATTATACAGAAATACAAACAAATATACTGATATACAGAAATATACAGAAGACAAATACAGTGTGTCCCAGCTTAAGTGTTATAATTCCGTTATTCCGTAACTATTAATGATACAAAAAATTGTTGATATGGGAATTGCACGGTAAAAGGGGGCCGAAGTGAAAATTTTTTGCATTATTAGTTTAAGAGATATGATGGTCAAGTTTCGTTTTTCAAATGGAACTATATATTTTTTTTTAGTTCATGTGATAGTGCTTCTCAAGACGAATTTATTAAGCTTTAATGTATTCACCCGATTTTTATTAGTTTTCAAGATATAACGCTTACAAATTTACTGATTTTCAGTAGAGAAGGATTTCGTCCGACTAGGAAGCACCATAGGCGGTTCTGTTCATGCGGTAAGTGCCATGTGTTTGACACTCCGGCTTAAAACTGATACGAAGGGTCTACGCTAGGAACGGCAGACCCAAAGAATAAAAAACTTGGTAAGTATTGTCCAGCACTGGTGCTAAATTGGTAGTGCCAAGACTGGCGCTATTAATAGTTTGAAAGGTTGTAACATTTATGAAAGTTTTTTATGCAAAGGTAAGTACAAAAAGATAACTCAATTTTCGTTTTAAATGCATTGTACTACAATAACTTACTCCACATGCAAGAATGATGATATTTTTGAGGACATATCAGACTCAAGTGAAAATTTAAATCTGGCCAATAGTGAATCAACAAATGTAAAAGGAAGAGGTACAGTAAGATTAAAAATAAACACAGACACAGAACAAAGAAATGTTAAGCTGGAAAACACATTGTACGTACCAGATCTAAGGGCGAATCTCTTATCAGTGTCAAGGATCGTAGATAAAGGCAATCTAGTTATTTTTGATAAGAATGTTGCTGTTGTTAAGGATAAGCAAAGCAAAGAGATAAAATTGATTGCCGATAGGATAGGAAATCTATATTATTTAAGAAAAACACAAGAAGAAGAAGCTAAATACGTAAAAGAAGAGCAAAGCAACTCCTCGATATTGTGGCATAATAGAATGGCTCACCTAAATGAGAAAAGCCTCAGACAAGTAATGTTCAAAACCAGTAATATAAGGTTTAAAGATGGAGAGGGTACTCTAAAATGTGATATTTGTGCAATGGGGAAACAAACAGTGCAACTATTTAAACATAAAAGTGAATGATGTAAAAATTTACTAGACATAGTTCACTCAGATGTGTGTGGACCATTCAACATTCAGTGTGTTTGATGATGGTGTGTTTGATCATTCAATCAAACTCAGTGTGTTTGATGATGGCAAACTATATAAGGAATAGATGTCCAACTATGGGCTTGAATGGAGATATCCCATATAAAATATGGTATGAAAAAATGCCTTGCTTGAAACACATAAAAACATTTGAAGCCAAAGTATTCGTTTTAGATAAAGCGCAAAAAGGAAAACTAGCGGATCGAGCTCACGAGGGTAAACTTGTAGGCTACTCAGAAGAAGCTAAAGCTTATAGAACATGGGTACCTGCATTAAAAAGGGTGATTGTATCTAGAGATGTGAGATTCATTGAAGAAAACATGTATATGAACAAGAAAAGATTGTCAGTCGATGAACAAGCCCCCAATACAGTTGAGGACAATATTTTTAAGGAGATAGAAATCGATTTATCAAAATCCCTCGAGAATGAAGATACAAATGCAAACGAGGATCGCACTATAGATAATCAACAAAATGAAGAAAGGCGTTTACCTGAGAGACCAATGTTTCTAAGGACAGGTAAGCCAGGCAGACCAAGAAAAGTTTACAAATCAGTTGGTCAGTTAAGAAATTCAAGCGATACCGGGGGTGTGCAAGACGTAATACTGTCTAGAAGAAATCATTCAGAAAATTATTTAAATATAAACCATCCACAAGGTGCTGAAAGCACGCAAGATACAGAAGATTACCAAAACTAATCAGCTGACGATTCGAGGATGTAGAAGCTAATTTTGTAGACGTCGATTACAATGAAGCCTTGAATGGAGAAAATAACAATGAGTGGAAAGAAGCAATAAGTAAAGAGGTGAACACATTAATCTAGAATGATACATGGGACATCATTGAAGATCAGAGAGTTGAGAAAGCAAACGTAATAGTAGACTCTAAGTTAGTGTTAACAAACAAAACAGACGTAAACGGTAAGGTAATTTGCAGGAAGGCTAGGTTAGTAGCAAGAGGCTTCGCGTAAATATATGGCCTGGACTACTTTCAAACATTTGCGCCAGTAGTAAGGCTGGAGTCACTTCGAGTTTTAATCGCTCTTGCGGCTCAATTAAACCTAAAAATTGATCAAATAGATATAACGAGTGCGTTTTTACATGGCAGATTAGATGAAAAAGTCTTAATGAAAGTTCCAGATTTTTTAGAGAAGTTTTTAGCTTCAATGATAAAGGATAAAAGGTATGAAGATATCTCGGATAAAGCCAAAAATATGCTGAGTAAGATAAGGAAAGGAAATAGAATCTGTCTATTAAAGAGATCATTGTATGGGCTGAAACAGGCAGGTAGAGTATGGAACATAAAGATCGATAATATCCTTAAGAATTTAAATTTAAAAGTCTCAAAAACAGAACCGTGCTTATACTATGACATTAACGAAAATTCTATTATCATTCTTATCTTGCATATAGACGATATGCTTATCGCTTATAATGATGAAAAGAGAGTACATATTACATATTATAAAATACCATGATATTACTGCATCGAAAAATAATGACTTCATGCAAATCTATAATATAAAACATAACTTACCTTTCTTGCCGTTTTTTATTTTTAGATACACGCTTTGCAAATCTATATCTATACTAATATATAAAGTTGTAAGCATTTTGTTTGTGCAGGGTAATCTCCAAATCTACTGCTTCGATTTTGATCCGATTTTTTTAGACGCGTTCCTTATAACCTTGCGAAGGACATAAGCTCAGTTTTATTACGCTGTTGCATCGGAAAATGTATAAAATATTGTTTATTTCGTTTGTGTAAATCGTAGCGCAGAACAGTTCAGCAGAACTGCTAATCTCCACCGCTGCAGTGTTGACATACAGTCCGCGACACTTGATTAAACGCAACGATATTTTCGCTGTATTCTCATTTAATGATGTTCAAATATACATATTGTAATTTTCCAAGATAATAGGTCCAATTTAATGAAAGTTTACACATTTCGTTTGTGCAGTTATTTATTTAATATAAAAATATTCGCTATCTTAAGAAAAAGTACGGATACTCTTGCGACATTTGAATAAACGCGCTTCGTTCCTTCATTATATCTGTACTGTTTTTTGAGTTTCTTTTGTCTTAATCTGTTTCCTTAGTAACCGACATATTGTATTGTTAAAAGAAGTTAAAGATTTGTGGAAAAAGGTAACAATGGGTTGTGCGAAACAATTAAACTGTACAGAAATTGGAAAAGTTCAGGTGTTAAAAGAAGAAGGCTATTCCAACAGAGAGATTGCAAGAAGATTAAATAGAAGTGAATTTGTTATACGGTCATACTTGAAAAATAGTGAAAATTACGGTAAATTGTACAAGGGCAGAACAAAAGAAGCTTTATCGCCAAGAGACAAAAGGTTGGTTTTATGTATCGCATCAAATTCCACTTCTAGTGCAAGGCAGATTGCTGAAAAAGCTAATGTTTCAGCTAGTATACGAACTGTACAAAGATATTTGAAAAAGGTACCTACTATTCAAAGAAAATGTTTGAAGAAGAAACCATGTTTGAAGGATCACCATAAAAAGAATAGGCTCGAGTTTGCTAGGACACATATGAATTGGACGACACGATGGCAAAAAGTAATCTTTTCTGACGAAAAGAAATTTAACTTAGATGGTCCAGATGGGTACTCATATTATTATCACGACTTAAGGAAGGAAGAAAAGATTTTTTCACGTAGACAACACGGAGGAGGCTCAGTAATGATTTGGGGAGCCATAAGTTCCAAAGGCGTCGTAGATTTAAAAGTCATGAAAGGGCGACAAGATTCAAAACAATATTTAGAGATATTAAAAACAGCAAAAATTAGGATTTTTGACATTGTAAGAGACGACGAATGGATTTTTCAACAGGATAACGCCGCAATACATACTGCGAAGCTAATTAAAAGCTGGTTTGAAGAACAGGAAATAACCTGTTTACAATGGCCAGCACTATCACCCGATATAAATATAATCGAAAATGTTTGGGCATATTTATCAAGGAAGGTATATATGAATAATAGACAATTTTCTACCCAAGAAGAGCTCATAAACGCTATTGAAAAGGAATGGAACGACATACCGCTTAATTATATAGAAAATTTGTATAAATCACTACCGAATCGCATATTCCAGATTATAAATAACAATGGTGGATATACTAAGTATTAATAAAAATAATTGTTGCCAAAATATCGTATGTTTTTATGTTCTAATTACAGTGCGTTTATTCAAATGTCGCAAGAATATTCCTATCTTTTATTATAAGCGAGAATATTTTTATACTAAATAACTAACTTCTCAAAGTAAACGTGTAAATTTTCATTAAATTAGACCTATTATACTAGAAAAATAAAACATATTAGTTTGAACATCATTAAACAAAAATACAACGAAAATATCGTTGCGTTTAATCAAGTGTCGCGGACTGTAGTAGTGGGAATACCTTCATACCTCAGCGGTGGGGATGAATGGCGACGCTATCGGTGCTGCTTCCCGCATTCAGCATTCATCTTAAATAAAATTTCCACATCCACAGCAGTCATACGAATAAAATTAAAATATTGTTGTTCGTCTTCTATTTGAAGTTCTCTTAATAAATTATGGAAGCAACCGAATTCGGGTCGTCTTGAAATCCATTGTCGGACCCAAACAGATCTTTTTTTCTTTTTATTTAATAATAGCATTATTGCTGCTGCTACACGTTCACGTCTGCGCGGCATGGTGTTTGAAACTAAACTGGCGAGAAATCTCGGAACAGGTCAAACTACCCTGTCTATACAGTCCTGCAAGAAGTTGCGACAGTATTCTCTGACAGTCTCCCGCGCGACACATTTCTGTCGATACTTATTGCGGGAAGTTGCTTGCTAGTGTAAACGGCATTACAAGTATCTTCTGCAAGACTTCTTCGAGTTCTCTTCCTCTCATATTAAAGTTGCATCAACCTTATAAGAGTCATTAGTAACTTATTTCAGCTCCTTTATTACACAGTAACAGAAGGAAATGTAAAATTACTTGTGGACAAAACAGGAAAGTGTCACTGTGAGCGCGAGATATTAGGAACTAGTCCTATTGTGCGAGAAGTTTCGGCGAGCTGTTTGGACCTGCAAGTAATCGGCTGTCGCAACAAATTGCTGCGGGCGCATGGGAACTGTCGCGATCTCACTTGCAGTAACGTTTACATTGGCTAGTTACTGTCTGACAGTCTGTCAGGTATATGTCTATATATGTAGACTGATTTTTCGGTCGACGACTGCATGCTGACCCATACACCGCCAGAGACACGTAGGCATATATAGAATTCAATGTAGTATTAGGTCATCCCATAAATTCGTGCCGACTTTTGTATATATACATTTGACGCCTCGGTTTATTATCACAAGGCGATAAGAGACCAATGCACTTCAGTTTAGCTGTTCGAAGGCAGTCTAAAAGAGATTTTCGTGGGTATAGGATCGTGAAATAGTGAACGCATTGATTTTTAACAGTGAAAAATTATGAGTGAAATGCGTATTCATTTCCGACATCTAATGTTATATGAATTCAGTAACAATTGCGACAAACAATATATGTGCTGTTTACGGAGAAAGTGCTCTTTCATGTCGTACCTGTAGAAAATGGTTTAAACGTTTTAAAGATGGGAATTTTTGTTTAGAAGATGAGGAACGTTCTGGGCGTCCTTCTCAGACACAGGAAAACAAAATTCAAGACCTTGTAGAGCAATCGCGAAATTTATCAGTTCAGGAGATGTCAAACATTCTAGAAATACCTAAAACAACAATTCATAGACATTTAAAAAAGTTGGGAATGGTATCAAAACTGAACGTTTGGGTGCCCCATTAACTTACGGAACGAAACCGGCTTGATCGCATGACAACGTGCATATCATTATTTGCACGCAACAAAAATGAAGCATTTCTTAAACGCTTGGTAACTGGGGATGAGAAGTGGATATTATACGATAATCCTGACCGGAAACGAAGCTGGTCTCAGAGAAATCAAACACCTGAACGATGTGCAAAACCAGGCTTGCATCCCCGTAAAGTTCTGTTGTGTGTACGGTGGGATTATAAAGGAATTTTATATTTTGAGCTGTTACGAAGCGGTGATACTATAAATTCAGATAAATATTGTACTCAGTTACAAAAATTAAAGGAAGAACTTGCCAAAAAGGAAACGCCATATTTGTTTTTAAAAATTTTAACTAACTGCGATAATGGTTCGTCGTGCTGGCAAACGCCAACAGTTAAAACGCTTAAGAAAAGCCCTGTAGCAACTCAACGAGGTATAAATACATTTTTTTCTTTATTCTGTAATTTTAGTAATTATTCCGAATATTCTCCAAAGGCTCCAACACAACCCAAAGAAGAAGCTACACCATGGAGGTTAACCCCCATAGAGATTCCGGAGCCGGACTGGAAAATTTTTAAGAAACTGAACAAAACTGATCCAAGAAGGAAACATGCAAGGATCCTCAAATATTTTGGAAAATTGGCCGCATCCCCCAGAAATGACGAAGAAAAATGCCAGTACTATATCGGCCAAAAACGAAGATCTGCACAAAAGTCTCTTGAGGACAAGAGACCAACACAGGGGGAAGGCTGTAACATCCCACAAGAAGAGGAATAATAACAAAAAGGAGATTAATAAAAAAAAAATTAATTATTACTATTTATGAAAACATTTTTTTTTTTTCGTTTTTACATAATTAATTTTGTAACAATCTATCCATTTATTTTTGTACTCTTCTGATTTACGCTAACAATTATATTCACATTTAATAAGTTAAAAAGATTCTTGTATTTATTAATATTTATGATTAACAAAAAATTCTACTTACTAAAATAGATCGATAATTGTCGCGTCGATAAAAGATCGACATAGAGCGCGCATAAATAGAAAGAGATAGCAACAGCGCGTAGAAAGAGATAGCGATACACGCGGAGTCACGTACGCACAGTTCAAAGTCTAAACACTTCCAGTAGTAAAAGTACGTATAGAAAAAACTGCTACGTCAGCAGTTTCCAGGTATAAATACAGGCGTGCCGAGCAGAGCGAGCTCACTTCGATTTGGAGTTTGCTTTGAGCAGCGGTCGTGAACAGACGTGTTGCTGCTTCGCTCTGTGTTTACTTTCCGTCTTTTGCGTTCAATTGAATTCTAGTATATTGCTTAATATAGTGCTGTGTATATATTTTGTTTTCTCAGTTTCTTATATTTGTAGTTCTTTTCTTTTCTTTTTATTATTCTTAAGTGCGTTATTTAACAGTCTGGTTCCACCGGTTGGCCGCCCCAAGTCCAACCCTAGAAGGGTTGGCTTATTTCCGACCTGTTTAAGGTCTGGACCCGCACTTACTGCGGACAACATCCGTCGCCTTGCCGATGTAACGGTCAGTGATTTAGTTTCGGTTCGGTCCAAGACCATTGATAATCCGGACGATCCTCCGGAACTCTATCTGCAACTGAGGTCTGCTATCACCTCTGAGAAGATAAGCTCTAACGTTATCGACAAAATAAATTCATTGTCAAGGGTCATGTCTTCCAAGCAGCTTGACTTGAATCCGGCTCTGTCGGAACAACATGTGGAGTCCGATGATTTCAATTCTTCTGCTGCAGCAGTTGCCTCCACTTCTAAATCTAAGGGTAGAGCTGGTAGAAAATCATTGCGTGGCACGTTCAAGCGTAAGAGTGATATCTTGCCTCCTCCAGCTCCATCTAATAAAATTTATAATGTGGGGAGTCCTTCTGGAATTTCCGCATCACTTGTAAACGTGGAAAATTCAACCATTGACAACAATATGGAAGTTGATGTTGTTCCTTCTGTACGTGTGTCCAATAGATTTTCGGTGTTAGCGGCATTCCAATCTGCCGATCCTATATTAGTAAACAAAGCACCATCGACTTCACGTACAAATAGTACACTCGATCCATCTAAAGTTCGTGGGGCCTTGCCTCGTATCGTAAACACTGAAAATGTTAACTATAAAATTACGGCGCTTCAAGCTGAGTGCTGGCAAACGAAACACTGCGCTTTCTGTTGAAAATCATATTATTCCATGGTCACCTGAAGTCCGCTACTTGGGGGTTGTCCTTGACCAAAGACTAAATTGGTTGGCAGCGGTTAATAACCGCATCATTAAAACGATCAAAGTGGCTGGCTTCTTAACCCCTCATATCTGTCATAAATCCCCCCTCCAAGCGTCAATCAAGCTTAATATTTATAAGATTTGCATTAGGCCGGTTTTAACCTACGGTGCGCAGATTTGGTGGAACCTCATATCCAAGAGTACTCAGAAAAAATGCCAGACTGTTCAAAACAAAATCCTAAAGATGATTTTAAATAAACCGCGGCGCTTCTCCACCGTAGCCCTGCACGAAATGGCTTCCATGCCAACTCTTGGTGACTACGTTTCTAATATGATCACCAACTATAATGTTGATGATCATCCAAACCTCCTGGTTAGATCCACTCATTCTTTTCGCAGAGATGCCATACCCTTCAAAATTAAGGTTCCGTTCCCAATGATGAGAATGTAGCCTTGGCGTCTAATATCCATGTCTGTTTTAAATTCGTTTGAAACTTCTTACGGACTCTCGCACTTCGCCTTTAGTTCACATGTGTAGCTCCGCAGTACATGGTGCACTCGTCCATCCACCCTCCTGTAAATAGTGTTCTTAACCTCACCTTTATTTTTTATCCAATCATGTTCTGTTTAGTTCCTGTTTTGCGGTTTTTTTGAAAATTTTTCCGCACACTCCTCCTCGCCGTAAAATCATCTTATGCCGGTAACACCTTGTAACTTTGTGTTCTGTCGGTGAGAGGGCCTTCGCTGTCAGGGACAACAAATGAGAAAATGGTTTGAATCTGCGGGACGACGCTACCAACCATTTCTCTACTTATTGCCAAAAATGTAAAAAAAAAAAAAAATAGAGCGAACTCACTTCGATTCGATTCGTCTCGTGACGCTCGTCGGTGACGGGTGTGTTTATTTGCTCTCTGAGTTCCGAGTTTGTGCGTTTATTGTATTACTATCTTCTGTGCTTCTATTTTCTGTTTCTCTTCAGTAAATTACTCTTCTGTTAATATTTTCCTTATCAGTTCTTGTTTTCTTATCATTTAAGTTAAATAATCGTTAGTTTTTTATTAATTTTCATTTACTTTCTTCACCTTATTGAAACTGGCACCCCCGAAGAGGGGGAAACGTGCTAATATCAAGAGGATTGACCTTTATGGTCGGGCTAATCCCGTTAAGCGTTCTGGTCCAGCATTATCTGCGGCTAACATTCAAAGATTAGCTGAGACGCTAACCGTGGGTGAGTCTTCTGATGCTACCCGGAGTGGCGTGGTAAATTAGGGCCACCTAGGCGCTCATTCATTGTCGGTAAGTGTTGCTAATAGTATGGATAATAACTCGCGGGCTACGCCTGTCTCTGAGCTTGACTTAAGGGGGTATTCTAGTCTAGAATTTCGAAAAAATCGATTTTTTGTTGTTTTCATATTTCCAAAGTTTAGACCTTTAAGAATAAGCCTCTAAGAGGATTTACGGAAATTCGAATTATTTTCGGAGTTATAGTTAATTTTGTGACGCGCCAACTAAACCGGTCCGGCGGAAACGAATCAATAGTAGCGATAGGTATCCAGCTATCTGAATGTAAAGAAGGTAGTATAAATTCTTTTGTTTTCTATATATACCTGACAAACGAGCATCTCGAAGGATCTGTAAGCCTATTGTGACAGATATAATGAATAATAATGAATCGTTCAACTCGCTTATCTGGACTTTTGCACCTAAACATATACATGCTGGAAGTGACACCATCGAAATAGCAAACCACATTGCTGTCTGTATTTTTAATGAAGGTTTTTTACCGGTTTTAAAAATTCTGGATACAATGTCAATAAAAATTGGACCTGAAAGCCATGCATTCGCCAGCAAACGAGATCAACGGCGTATCAACCGCTCCGAGATACGAGCTTCCGAAGCTTCCAAAGAAGGCAGAACTGCTCGTATGGCTGAAAGATCTGCTAAAAATGTAGCTTTTGAGGTGGAGGAAGGAACATTGTATGAGGCAGGGATGGCTGATTGAAAAAATGTAAGTATAACATACCATTGAACCACTCAGACCGCCCGAAATGAGACTGCAAACTTTAAATGGGTTTTTCTCGAAACTACTTTTTTCGATACGGTTGACAAGATATCTCAAGTTCTAATGCACCGATTTACTTGAAATTTGATACAGACTTTCTTAATACTATCAAAATTATATCCACGTAGGGGTTTTTGGAATTTTTTTCTTTTACTATATTTAAAACATTCCCAAAATTGAAAAAAGGATGCAAACAAATGACTTTTTCTTTCAAAAAGACGCCATTTTGTGCAAAAAATTTTTTTTTCAAATCGGCTACGTCCAGATAATTCTACATCCTTGTTTAATAGAAATTAACCTTCATTTTATGTTTCAGATCACCAGGAGGGTTGGAATCTCGTCAACCAGAAGACACCTTTTTTTTTTGAGTCCCCACTTTGCCGGCCTCTACCGACTTCAATTTTGAATTTTTTTTTAACTATTATATATTTTTATACTTTTCAAGTATCAATAAAAAACTGATAAAAAAATTGATAATAGAAATATTTACTATTTTTTTTTTATTACGACCGTAAAATCACCTCAAAATCGAGCCTCTAGACTAGAATACCCCCTTAATCCGGAGCTGGGGCCCCGGTCACCATTGCATGCGGCCCGAGGAGTAGCCGGCGCCGGGTGTGGCCCCCGTCGTCGGCGGAGTTGGCCCGGGGGGGGGGGGGGGGGGGGGGGGGGGTTGTCAAAGGTTAGACCCTCCCCCTTGATGGGGTACTATGCGCCAAGGGTGGTTAGGTCCCGGTGTTGTTCGCTAGAGGTCCCAGGGCCCTTCCTTACGCCCAGTGCGGGTCACCGTGGCGGTTTTAGCCGGTAAAAATCCGGCACTACCATCCCCAGGGGGGCTGGGGGCGTCAGGAAGATTTCCCCCACGAAAAAAAAAAAAAAGGAAGCTCGCAGGTATACTGTAGACGAGTTGGTGCTGGTACAGATAACCAGTAACCCATCAACAGGAAGTAGTAGAAAGCTACTACCGAAATTCAAGGGGCCGGCCGTTCCATATTCGAGCGGTACTGCCAAACGACCGCTACGAGGTGGAAGACCTAAGAGAAGGGGTAAAACGACTATGAACAGTCGTTTCAAGGGGACGACCACGACGTGTGATGACCCGTAGAAACGTGTTGTATCCTTTTTTGATTAAAGTATCATTAAGTAGGAAAGGAAAAGCCCAAGGCGTAAGGCCTAGGTTTGCACGGCCTCGAACACGAGGGAACGAGGTGGAGAGGGGACAGTTTACCCGGCGACCAGGTAAAGTCCGACCACCACCGAATCGGAGCAACGGCTCTGACGTGAGGGTAAAGGCCCTCATTTTACAAGGATGCGGAATCAACGGGTTTTCTTCAACCCAAAAGGGAAAGGACGCAACGTGTGTCACGACACGACGTGTGTCTTCAGACCGAAGTACAGGTGCAACGGTACCTTTAATAAAGTTAACATCGAACCAGACGGGCACAACGTGTGTCCCAGGTAGGGTGATGTTGAGTAAAGGGTGCAAAGTACGCTCCGAGTCGATAAGGGATACGACGGTGTCCACAGTTGATCGTAAACAGTACAACGGTATTGTGTTACGTTGGCAATTAAAATTTAGCTTCAACGACGAATTAAATGTAAAGTCTGAGGACAGACTAGAGTCAGTATGGCCGAATGTTAGAAAATCACAGTAAGCGAGCGGCCGAGACGAGCCATTTGCGTTTTGTCAATGTGCTACCCCCTCAAGGGAAAGTTCCTTGCCTACAAGAGCAAGGCGGTCACTTCGAACACCTGTTATAGTCGAACACTTATAAATAGGTTGTAAACTAAAGTTCCAAATAAAATTTTTGAATAAGAATATTGAGTTTTCTGTCACACAAAAAACACATCTGAATTACCATCCGAGACTTAGCTCGAAAGGTTACTAGCAGGTAGCGAACAAACCCTTATACGGGTATAAGGGGAAGGGAATGTGTATAAGGCTGTTAATGACTGTGATGAGCATTCATACAAGCACTTAAGGGGGTAGACACGGCACGTGACCTCTCCGATTCGGGACGTCGGTATTACAGCAGTTTTTTCGTTGGATCTGGTGGAGCCACTTGCGTGGTCTGTTATGAACTTGAAAGGTTTAATTCTCAGCTGGCGTGCGCTCAACACGATCTAGGAACGCAACAGCGCCTCAAGTATTTTTACAAACACGTTCAAACGCTCATCTCGCCAGAGGCATCGCCACGATACGCCTGAAGAACGAAAGCGAAACATTGGCGCGTATTCAGAATGAGATGTACGCTGATCATCCTATCCTTCTTTCAACCCAAATGATAGAATTGTCCCGCTCCGATAAATTCTGACTGACCAAACGCGTGGATTTTATATAGCGCACCGAAGCACTTTTTATTTAAATGGAATTGCATTTTTTTTTTTACTTGTGTCAACTCCTTGAAACATTTTGCATAAAAAAGTACTATGGTACTATTAGAACTAATAAATGGAGGGACCTCGCGTCTACATATACAGTAAAAGCTGAATATATGCAACAGAGATTGGGAACCAGAAGTTGCATACATTCAGCCGAGATGTCGAATCTCGAATTAGATGCGACGACCAGCCAAGCATGAACGTAGAAAGGGACAGACAGTGGAGGAGAGAGAAAGAGAGGTCTAATGATCAAAGAGCCGAAACGTATCGGTGACTAATACTACTTCAATTATAAAACTTTTTTATTTTTGACTTTTTTTTACTGAAACTTTTACTAGCGCATTGGTGAAATTTTTCTGATTAAAATGATACCAAACACGATATAGTTTGAATGGGGCGAGGGTATGGGGCGCTGTGAAAAGTCCAGGCGGGCCGCAGTTAAAACTTAGCGAAAAGGGACAATCTCAACATTCAGAATGAGAGAAGGACAGCATGACTGTAGTGCGTCTCACTCAGCGTTCGGGCGATGTTGCCTTTTTCGCTTGCATTCGCAGCACAGTTCGAGTGACGTAATCAAGCTAACGCTTGATTCTGACTACGATTCCAACTCGGCAGCCTTTCTACTTAGATGCCACCTTATAATTACTAGCTGAACTAAATTTGTCACGTGACTTGCTCTGTAGTATCCAGATAATGGCGGAACTCGTCTTCGGGAATGCTTTTACGGGAATCGGTTATTCGTCCTTATATGAAAAGATCTTGAGCTGAATAAGGGCTCATTCGAAAGAGGAAGGTTCAATGCAAGGCGGTCAACTCACCGTTTGAGTCACAAAACTCTTTTAGTGACCTAAAAATGCTTCGATTTCTCAACTGCATTTTGTCGATTTTTTCTTCTACTTTCGACACTGATATTATTAAATATGGACATAATCTCGTTAAACCATGAGTTGACCGCCCTGCATTGTACCTTCCTCTTTCGAATGAGCCCTCATCCAGCCCTATGTGTTCTCATATAAGGACAAATAACCGATTCCCGTAAACCCATTAATAGGCCCATATTTGCCGGTAATGTCACCTCGCTGCATTACCCGTGTCTACCCCCTTAAAACAATGACTAGCTAAAATTTGCCCGAAAACCCGGTTTTTTGCAAATAACTTGAAAAACAATAGGAAAAAGTGTATCAACCAATACCTTTTATGAAACCTCATAAAAGGAGCAATCAAAACATGCATCAACATACAGGGGGTGCCATTTGAATTTTTCGAGAAAATGGAGGTTGAAAACTAAAAAATCGATTTTCGACCAAAAAAATAAACTTGATCGAAATAATTTTTCCATGGCATTATTGGTCACCATTGGCGTCACCGATTGCAAAAAGTTCATATAGAAAATTTCTATAGCTATCGGTGGCATTTATCTCGATGTGATTGGTTCGCGTCCAGCTTCTAGCCTCGCGCTTTGGCGGCGCGAGTTCTTCGAAATTCGGCGTCGTGCGTCGACGGGTGGGGCGCAAAGATGATGCTGCGAAAAATGGTTTTTGCAATTTCTGCAAAATGAGGGGCCAGCAGCGATGGACACGCTGTTTTTCAGCGACGAAGCGTGGTTCCATTTAAATGGATATATCAATTCCCAAAACAGTAGAACGTGGTCGACGACAAATCCGCACGAGTTTTTCGAACAACCATTGCACTCCAGCAAGGTAGGCGTATGGTGCGCCATATCCCGGAAACGGATCGTCGGACCATTCTTTTTCGAGAGGACGGTGACGTCCGAAGTCTATGAACAAATAATTATACAGTTCATTTCATCATTGGAGCCAAATGAAAGACATTGTTGGTTCCAACAAGACGGTGCCCCGGCCCATACGGCAGCATCAACCATGCAACTATTGCATGAGTTCTTCGGCGATCAGATCATCTCGCGTGGATTATGGCCACCACGGTCGCCCGATCTGACGCCCCCAGATTTCTTCCTCTGGGGTACGTTAAAGTGTCAAGTATACGCAAACAATCCCCGTACTTTGGAGGAGTTAAAAGAAAACATCCAAAAATCCATTTTGGAAATTACTGAAGACACTTTGAAAAAAGTATTTGAAAATATGAGAAGGAGGATAAGTATCTGCTTAGCGCAAAATGGAGGACACTTTCAACACCTCTTATAAATTTCAAGCAATCGGCCCTTATCAGGGCCACCAATCCTTAACGAGGACAACATGGTTCAATGAAAAAAATCAAATAGCGAATACGCTGGTTTCATATTAATAACAATCAGCCATAGTTTCTTAGTTCATCAAATTCGTAATGTTTGGCTCTCTGCCGATCGCGCCCGAGTTTTGCCGAGCCGAGCCGAGCCGAGCCGAGCCGAGCCGAGCCGACTCGAAGTTCCACTGCTCGTCGTGCATATGTACATTGAGTTGCATCGAGCTTGTCGCGGCGTGTGACTCTAACACATATTCATGACGGCAGTTGATTGGCTACAATCCCTCCTTCGCGTGTAGTGTCACACGCCGCGACGAGTTCGATGAAACTCGATGTACTCGTATCCCGAATCGAATCTCGGACCAGAGCTCAGTCGATTACTAACTTAACTGTAGGGATTTTTACATCTCTAGAATTTTTGCGCTGTTGCCATTTTCATCAATTTGCGCGCGCATGGGTTGCGAGATAAATCGTAGACCCTGTATAGAGTACATCCCCATAAAAGGATCACAAATGAAACTCGTACGAATGAAACATTTAGTGCAGGTAATTATCTCTATTCCAAAACTGAGTTGCATTCTACAATTAACTATTTGCATTTAATTTGAACAAATTCCAATTTTTTATCAATCTTTTTCAGAGGACAGATTGCTCGAATTCACAAGTAACGTGTATATTAACGTGAATATTAATTCAAAAAGATGAATATTATTTTGTGCAAAAACCACACACTCATCCTAACGAACCGCGCTGTATAGAAGTAATAAAATTAAAATCAGCCATGGTAGAGGAATGTAGTAAAAATCCTTTGTTCGCGCATGAATTTATACATTGTTAAATTACGCGCTACCACCTGATTAATTATGCGAAGCGCCGCGATCACCGCTAGCGCCGCGAAGCGAGACGCCGGGCACGTGCTGATTAAAGCACTTCGTCGTTCTTCATGGACCAGAACGTTTCTTCGTCTGTTACGGCACCGCAAGGTAATTGCTTTTAACTCCCCCTTTTGTTTTCGAGCTCGAATTCTGCCCACGGGGACTCTCGTTCGCTAAACGTCTGTTTGCGTTAATACATTTCGTAATCGCAATTCGGGAATACCAGTTTTCGAAGCATCTATTGCGATACGCGTTCGTTTGTCGCGTCGCCATTTCTCGCCGGTGGAATAGCGACCGTTACAACTGTGTCGGTTGCGTTATACGCGTTTGTTCGCGATTATACGCATTATTTCTATTTTTCCGGGAATTCATATATCCGGTTTTTCAATCCTATTATATTCCGATTTATATTTGGTTTACATTTATTATAATTTGCGGTTACGCGTTATATTACAATTTATATTCTGTTTTGTTACGATTCTGTTTTCTACTATGTTTATTTTATGAATATTCAATTTCATTTGATACTGTTAATTGTATGTTTTTCAATTGTTATTACTACACTTTGCATTTCTATTTTTTTTTCTCTTGCTTTATACAATAAAAGAGACAAGACCACTCTCTCTTTTCTCATAACCAAACAGTGTGATTTCTTTCGATCAGCCCATCCCACAGCACGTGTCGGACCTTTCCTTCGTAAGTGCTCCGGTACCAATTCGATATTAGTACAATTGAGAACGTACCATCATATCTTTCAGTAAATAATAAGGACATCTTTGACAATATTTGTCGTACAAATCTTGATGCAGCAACATATATTTCATACAATAGTATGAAATCGATAATGTCAAGAGAGAAGAGAAAATCTCAACCAGGTTTGCCAAAAACTGCGCAGAGTGCACACGAAATATTAAAAAATTATGATGTCGTGAAAGAAATTTACAAAGGATGTGCAATCTCAAATGATAACAAATACGCACTAATTTTCTCTAATACTACATTGCTAACTGCATTAGAAAATGCCAAAGAAATATATACGGATGGCACTTTTTCAGTAAGTATTTAAGAGAAACCATTTATATAATTAATACTTTTCAAGTGGAGAAAGTCTCTACATTTTGATCATTTTTTATCTTGTAACCGATCGATTAGGCCATCGATACGTCACATAGTGTAGGGGCCCGTAGGGCCAGCCCCACTATCATGTCATAGTACGAATCGCTCAAGCGTAAGACTCCCCTTCGCTGCCAGGGGCACCGAGCGAGGTGCCTGCCGATCCGCAGAACGAGCACTTGTCATCGAGGCTCCAATGCGAACAGACGCATATCAAGCTCAGATAGAATCAATCGAGAGATCAGCACTTGTCGCAAGCCAACCAACAGTTACGAGACATCGTACTCTGGCATCGCTTCCGAGATCACTCCCATGCTCCATGTGCAACCTGAGGCGATTTCCTTCGTCAACCGGGTTCATATGAACTCGCACGAATGAGGAAATCGCATAAGCGAGCCGTGTGACGTGAAGAGACTGTCGATGCCCGCGTATCATTAAAATAACTTAAAAAAGGAACTCGACTACAGGTACCCGTGTCAATGTCTGAAATCTCGAATATTCGGCAGCGTTGTCGCGTGCGAATGCTTCCGCGAGCGTACCGCCGTAAACCTATTTGTAAACTCGACGCGAGCGTCAAGAACATGGTATTCCGGGAAGTCGTAGTTGCTGTCTCCTCGCAAACAAGCGTAATAACCGCGGGTTTAAATTACTTGTGTATATCGAATGGACGAGAGCTACTCTCAAAACCATACAAAGAATAAACGTATTTTCTAATTATTCCTCGACTAACCCTCTGAGTGTCTCTTAGTTATTTCTCTCCTTCTATCAACCTGTCTGCAACCGCCTCTTGAAGGAAGAGTACGGTTACAATCTCTTATTAGGTTGTACCACAAATACCTCCTTTTCATCACCTCTATACTGTACATATACGTTACAATGACACGATATACCACTATTGATAATTTTTGTTACGCTTATCTCACATTATTAGATTAAAAAATGATATCAATTTACAGGGAATGGCTTCCATTTTTATTTTATGTGAATGTCGTACTAAGACAATGTACAAAGCAATATGGAGAATATTGGCGAAATTCCCCAAGTCTACGTAGAACAACGATGTTGGCAGCGAAAATACTTCGCTGGTGCGTCACTGCCGACAGCGGCAGCATCGCTCGAGCCCTCTTTGTTTACGCGGTCCCCTCTTTGTTTACGCGGTCCCCTCTCTACGCCGGAACCGGCACGATCGACGCCATGATCGATTTCCTTCTTCTTGTTCGTGTACTCAACGTGAAGGCACTTGTTTCTGCCCACGCGATTATTACGCATTAAAAAGGCTATTTTGTCTACGCGGTACGGAATTTCTCAGTCCGCGTCATTCATTAAATTTTTTACACTCCGTTCTAGTTATAAACAATTATATTTAGGTTTTTTCATTATTGTACAGTTTACGCGTTTATTGTGATATTTTTTGTGCCGTCTCAGAACTCTCGTGTGAACTTTTGTAAACAATTGCTTCTGTAACTATTCTTGTGTAATAAAGTGTTGTTCCGTTACATTAAGGTTCGCGTTTCTTTCCGCCCGCTCAGACCACGCAATTTCGAGAACAGAGAAAAATAGTTTGTTTTGTTCCACGATTGCAAGACAACTTAGAAACTGTCGTGTGTGATTACGAGAGAGCTGCTATGGAAAGTGTACGAGCACAATTCCTCAGGGATGCCATAGATGTGTGACGGGTACGCGAGTCCGACCCCCACCATACCACTAGCGAGGCGCAACACAGCGCCGCGATCGCGAGAGGGCCGCGAGCCGCGAGGCTCGCTCTCGCTAGGAAACTGAGCCGCCTGGCGAAATATAAGGCGGCCCACGAGGCCTAGAAGCAGTATTGCCAGAACGTCCCACAATGTCCCAGTGACTCCCCTACCGCAGTTGTTTCATCTAACACAAGCGCGTTGTCCCACGTGTCCGTGTGAGCTCTGCGGGTTTGGCAGAGTTCGGCTGCTCTCGTCATTTCTACATTATCGGCTCGATGCTGAAGTCGCTAAAGCACGTGGCAGCAGCATCGACGAATCGATAAAATAATATAATTTCGTCCATGGCAATATGGCTGAATTTAGAAACCAGGAGAATCAGTTCGAATCCCGATTTTACGGTTTCAGTTCTGATTCTTAATACATTAACGTTTTTCTAATACATAAAAATACATTTTTAATACATTAATACTATGAAATACATTAACTTGGAAAGCAGTTAAAAAAAGGAGTTGAACTGCATCTTTCTTTGATATTTTTTTTAATATTTAAGTTTTATATACGTACATATGATAAAAGTACGTGATACAGAAGTAATTTCTTCAATTAGATATTACTGTTATTCTAACTATTACAATACGTAAATTCGAAGACATACGAGGAAAATTGGTTAGGTTAAATTGTAAGGATATAAAGAAATTTCAATCTTCAACTGTTTGTCAGTTTTATTTCTTATTCCTTACAACTATTATAATTTTATTCTCTGAATGGTCATTACAATGAAAGATGGTTTAGTACAATTTGATTCCTCATTTGATTTGTTATATACATATCAGGTTTCTTGTAACTATTGCACCTGGTCCACGCTTATACGATATTGCATATTTTACTTTCCTATAATACAACAAGGAAACAAAACTATAATATAGTGATTACCATCATACAATAGAAAATGTTAAGCTTGGTATAAACCTTATGTTTTTTTTGTGTACTTAATCTGTACTTACACTTCGTTGCTTTATAATGACTGATTTTTCTTTTGAATGAAACTTCCACTAGCGTATTGATGAAATTTTTCGATTAAAACAAGATCAAACACGACATAATTTGAATTATAGTTACTTTATATATTTGCATTAGGTTTTAAATAAATAAGTAAATATAATGCAAATTATGTCGTGTTTGGTCTTATTTTAATCAGAAGAACCTTACAATTACATTGGTAAAAGTTTCATTTAGCAAAAATGAAAAATAAAAAAGTTATGGTTAAATTAATATTGTCTCACTCAAATGTTTTTTCTCGGGCCCTTTAATTCTCGGACCTCTTTCTCTTTCGCTATTTGTCTTTTTCTACGTTCGTCAGCATTCAAGAACTCGCTCGAGCTGTGTCGTTCTGCCAGCCTCGCACACTTTTAGGGGAATCGGGAAAATCCAGCATAATAACACATTCTATTCTTTCACTGTAATGACCATTCAGAGAATAAAATTATAATAGTTGTAAGGAATAAGAAATAAAACTAACAAACCGTTAAAGATTGAAATTTCTTTGTATCCTTACAATTTAACCTAACCAATTTTCCTCGTATGTCTTCGGATTTACGTATTGTAATAGTTAGAATAACAGTAATATCTAATTGAAGAAATTACTTCTGTATCATGTACTTTTATCATATGTACGTACATACATATGTATATATATAAAACTTAAATATTAAAAAAAATATCAAAGAAAGATGCAGTTCAACTCCTTTTTTTAACTGCTTTCCAAGTTAATGTATTTCATAGCATTAATGTATTAAAAATGTATTTTTATGTATTAGAAAAACGTTAATGTATTAAGAATCAGAACTGAAACCGTAAAATCGGGATTCGAACTGATTCTCCTGGTTTCTAAATTCAGCCATATTGCCATGGACGAAATTATATTATTTTATCGATTCGTCGATGCTGCTGCCACGTGCTTTAGCGACTTGTGCATCGAGCCGATAACGTAGAAATGACGAGAGCAGCCGAACTCTGCCAAACCCGCAGAGCTCACACGGACACGTGGGACAACGCGCTTGGGTTAGATGAAACAACTGCGGTAGGGGAGTCACTGGGACGTCGTGGAAAGGGTAAAGATTTGTCCCACGTCCCACGGTTCTGGCATCACTGCCTAGAAGTCGAGTCGGCTCCGTACCGAGATAGCGAACCGTAGCGAACACACCGTCGCAACCGCCGATACGAACGAGCCAAGCACGACTTTTTTTTGTATTCCTACTTCCTCCATGGCTCCGGGATGGTTTGGTGAAATCCGGCCGTCCCGCCGAAAGGTCGATAATCTACGCACGCGGAAGGCCCGTCTGACCTTCTAGAATCTTTGATAACCCCTAACCTCTGTTCTGCCCAGGCGGAAGCCACAAGCAGACGGGACAAAGGTCTTCTGGCCAAGCCCGCGGGACGGCGTTTTGCCAACTGACCGAGGGAATCACTACTACAATCACTACCGCTCCTACGACCCCTGATCCCGTCTTCGCCCACTGCGAACTGTACAAACCGCGCTCCGTAGCCTTAAGACCGCGCCGCGAACCGCTAGTAGTAAGGACTGTAGCTATAAGATCGCGTAGAAATAAGTACCGACCCGCGAGCCGAATAAAACCCGCGTACCGTAGTTGTAAGATCCGCGTTCCGTAGCTTTAAGCCTGCGCTGCGATTCGCGACCATCTACAGTCTGTAAGATTTTAAGATTTCCGCACCGCATCACCTGTAATCGTTAGTAAATAAGGTAATTTAAGAATAAACACGTTTCCATTCAGCGAAGAAGCTTGAACACCCAACTGAGCCGCCGTTCCACCCCGGTCCACCGCAGGACCGTCACACATGGATGCTGGTTTTATTTTCTCAGGTAGAATATAACTGTTGGCATTATTCATGTATTTTTTGCATAACTTAACTCATTAACGTGTTCAACAGAGAATTGAATAATCCTTTTCTTATTATTCAGGCTCTATTAAGGAAGTGGAAGAAGTTGGGGTTGCAAGGTGCACCAAGAGCAATTCTGTCAATGGCTATGGCAATGCCTTTAGCTCCATCCGATATGTTTCCAGAAGCATTACATCAAATTCAATTAATCGCTGACCGTTTATGCGGTACATTTCTAAATGTACATGTATGTATTATACTTCTGTTTATGGCACATCTGCGCAATGTGTGGCTTCTTATTTCTTCCAAGGTCAGCGTATACGGTTCTGCAGTGAGGACTAACAACATTGTTGAGTCGTTTAATAATACTCTTGCACATCGTTTTCAAACAACGCGGCCTAATTTATGGATTTTTTAAGGCAAGTTTTCACGCGTTTTTAATATGTGTAATTCTTTTTATTTCTTTGCACTAACATTTTTTTTAAATTGATTTACAGATAACTTGTTAAAACTAATGAAAAATGAAACGACTGATTACGAATGTTTATTAAAAAAGTTAAAAGTCACACGGATTCGTACTTGCGCCAATAGATAAAAGAACGCCAAAATTAAATTATTCTAAGATAATTTAATTTTCGGGATACTGTCAATTGATCAATTTTTGAACATATTTAATAAAGATTATGGTAAAACTGCAGCCAATGTTCTCCGTGCACACTGATGCAACTTCAATCGCAAAAATTTATGGTTTTAAGGCGATGCGAGCGTCGAAAACTTTACCGACAGTCCCTAGAAAATTCCCTAGAACGTAGAACCCACCATTTTTTGTTCCTGCTGAACAGATTGCAAAGAAATTTGAGGGACGTGTTCAGGAGGCCCTAAAGAATGGCGCTCTGGTCCTTATTTTACCTAAATCGTCAAAAAGTTGTAAAATATTGAAATTACTGTCTGTCCACGGTCAAGAAAATGGCGGATCGGACTCGCCTGCATTAACTTATTCGTAATATAAACATTTTTGCGAATCGAATGTCCAAATAGAGACCAGAGCGCCATTCTTTGGATCGGATAGAGCAAAACGAGCACTCGGGTAATGGTGTACAAGCTTTCGTTTAGAAAAATAGTGGGTTCTACGATTTCGTTGATTTTTCACTCACGAAAGACGTGAAAAAGGTAAAACAGGCCACAAATTTAGTTCCTTGTTTTTTCTGTAGGGCGCAGTTTGTTCGTTTTCTGTGCTCGACCGCGCGCTCATTCGCAGCTCGTATATGTGAACATGTGTGCGTCAATCGAATTTATTCAATTTGCAAAAATATAGTTGTTGATCTGTGACAGCATACATTGCGTCAAATTGCTTGCCACTTTTCTGTTTACAAACGAGGGTCGAACGAGAGTGAAGGTTTCGTTCAGAACTGCATATACCAGACTCCAAGAAATGTCTATTCAAACCCAATTACAAGTGAATGTTATTGATGTAATCAGTTAGGTTATAGTATATATGTACATCCGGCTGCCTGCGGTCGGAAACGCTTTCGTGAAATAATAACAAATTATTTATAATACGCATTTGTGCATTTCTTGCAATTTTTTTTTACTTCTTATTATTATTGCAGAAAAACGTTGCCGGCCACTTTACGGCTGCAACGTAACCCATCACATCAATAATATTCACCTGTAATTGAATTTGAATACACATTTCTTGAAATCTCGGATATGCAGTTATGAATGGAACTTTTACGGTCCCTGACCTTCTTTCTAAACAGAAGACAAATGGCCAGCGGATGGCAACCAACACTTATGCATGTGCTGACGCAGACGCACATCTATAGGCAGCGGTTTACATATTTCATTGAGTAGTGAAATGCTAATTACTTAGCATCCCGAAAATAAATATGTTGCCAGATGTATTAAATTTTTTGTAGACAGATAAGTAGTACATTTTTTCAGCATATAATCTGATATTATGCTGGACTCTCCTGATTTTGCGTTACGCCCAAATATTCGATGAATAGGAAACGAAAATGTGACGCTGGAAGAACAACACGGTTGGAGTGAGTTCTTCAATCCTGGTGAACGTAGGAAAGGACAAATAGCGAAAGAGAAAGAGGTCCGAAAATTAAACGGCCCGAGAAAAAACATTTGAGAGAGACAACATTAATTCAACAATAACTTTTTTATTTTTCGTTTTTGCTAAATGAAACTTTCACCAATGTCATTGTACGGTTCTACTGATTAAAATAAGACCAAACACCATATAACTTGCATTATTTTTACTTATTTAGATATAAATAAATAAATAAATAATTATAATTCAAATTATGTCATGTTTGATCTTGTTTTAATCAAAAAAATCTAACAAATACATTATTACATTTTCATTATAAAAATTACAAAATTTTGATTGCATTAGTATTGTCTCACACGTATCCGGGTATTTTGCTTTTTTCCTGTACACCTCGATTCTCGGCTGTCACCACATCAAACGCGAGCCGAACTCACTCCAGAAACGTGTTCTGTACACGATTCGAGTTCGCATTCGGTTCCGATTGAAATGCACGAATCGAGATTTTACTGTATTTACACATTTTTATGCTGCTGGTGGCCGTGAATAAAAAGAGGATTTTACAGGAAATAAGATACATGAATACAAAGTGTTGAAGCATAGATAAGGGTTATGTCACTTAATTTTGAAGAGGCAAAGAAAAAATGTACAGTGGCGTCAACTCTGCGTTTACATGCGGCGCGAACCAAGCGTGAACGTACAAAGGGACAGACAGTGGAGAAGAGAGAGGTCCAAGAATTCTAAGCTAGGAGCCGAAACATATCGCTGTGACTGATGCTTTTTTATTTCTGACATTTTCTGAATGAAACTTTTACTAACGCATTGTCGGACTAATTACCTTCACGACCTCGCTAATAAGCCTATGCTCCAACAGTGCATAATATATTACTATTCTCTTATTCTGTCGGGAAGGGCGACAGTCTATTATTTTCAATAATATTTACGAAGTGACATCTCAGCCGCTGTATGTCATGGGAATAGTTTTCTGAGCAAGGGTTTCCACCCAAAATTATGGTAGTGATGTATGCCGCCGCGTATACACCACAACTGTAACAATCTGGTTGCGCCTGAACTCTTTCAAAAAGTATATCATTTTTGCGAATATGAGGAAATCGTAATGCAATATATTTTTTTTCTTCCTCTACGAGCTTGTCGTATGCACTGCCAGGTAAACTGTCGTATACATGGAGTTTGCGACCGTCGAAATAGATACTTCGCCAGTGATCAGAACAGTTGCCTCCAATTATTTGCACGCTTTTGTCACTACAGCAGGGCTTGATAAATTTTGTAAACTGTAAGTATAGGACACTTTGCGTTTCAAAAGGAGCAGTTTCTCTGACGACACGCAAAAATCGATCTAACAATTCATCGTTTAATTTACTTTGCACAGGTAGTACATTTTTCTGTACGTCAGTTACGGAAGAAACAGCAGTCTCCAATATATAGTATCCTACATCATCATCTATGAATTTTTCTTCTTGGTCGGAATGACTGACAATGACACACTCGCTATTTACTGCTTCAACGGTCATATTTGATGCTTCAACACTGTTCTGTATCATGTTTTCATATGTACGCTTTTTTGTGATTTTTCTACTAGATTTTTGAATTGATGCGTCTTCTTTTGCCCGTAGTATGTATTCTGGATTTCTAATAGGCATGTGTCTATTGTGGCGGCTGTCCAATATTTCCGGAAGCATGCATTCTTCGTAGAAACGCGTTAGGAAAGGTTCCATATGATTCGTCCAAAACGCGTCGTCCCTATTTACGTGGATCATATGTATGCTTTGAGGTGTCCAGATAGCGAAAATACAGTACTTCCGCTGTGTTATATGCAACTGACCTTGTACTTGGTAGAAATACTGGTGCTTCCTATTCATTTCTTGTATATCTCTCTTATCGAAGATGTTTCGTAAGTGACGTATTGTTTCTATTGCGTCTGTCGCTGTCAAATTCTCGGCAGATTGCGGGCATTTCAGTTCCAGTAAACCGTCATCGTCGATAAGTCCATCAGGAGATGCACCCAAGTATGGAATGTCGCGATCAATGAACAATCCACAAGTTCGAATTCTTGTTTTCATTGCGTTCGCCACGTCTTTTCTTGCTATGTGTTCTTTATCGCGGCCGTATTTCATAGCAGCGGTATCGACAAATGGAGGATATAAAATGTTTTTTACCATTGCTGCGCAGGACGTTGTTTGTCTCATGCGACACACTGCTCCAAAATTCGAAGCAGTTAGCATTTCCTCCTTCAAAGTTCTCCATAAATCTGAATCGTTTTGCTCTCTTGTGTTCGTTTCTATTATTGTACGATTTTTTGCATTGTCTGCAAGCTTTTGAAAATGTTCCTTGCGAAGTTGAAGCAGCATATCACTCGGAAGATCTGGTCTTTGCGAGTTTGGACCATAATATTTATCCGTTCCTTGCACTGGCTTTAATTTCCTTGTCTTACCATAGGTCATTCTAAATTGTTTCGTTTTTGCAACTTTTTTTTGTCGCCGTTCCTCCAATCTCTTTACTAGTGGCGGAACGGTTTTACACATGTTCTTATGCATTTCTGTAAGTACTTGTTGCGTATTGTATTGCGTAACAGCTCCTGCAACTCTAGCATTGTAGGAACCTCTTGCACCAAAATTAATACGTTTTCCACCAATCTCTTTGCAGATAATTGAATTAAAAGTTTCTGCGGGATTGTTTGTAACATTCATTAACAAGCTATCCGAATAGCAGCTGAGGAATCGTATGGCTTTCTCGACTTCGCTATACAGACCGAACAATTTCAAAGATGGAACGTAATTTTTCTCAGCTCTGTTTACGTCCGGCATACACGTATGGTTGCGGCTATTGCACTCCTTATGCTCACCAAATATATGGCTAGGAATACTTAAAATGTCCTTCTGAAGTTCTCTAGCTTTGATATGCTGAGGCCCTTTTTCTTGTTTTCGCGCATTGACTGCTAAAACAACAGCTCTACGAATATTTAAAATATTTTTTTTAATGATATTTCGGTATGCAACATAGCCACGAGCTCTCTGACCCTTCGTTTGCGTTTTCTCCGCAACGTATCTCAACTTCTTACATAAATTACGAAGTAAGTGATTGGTACACTCTACTTTTCTAACAGTTACTTTTTGTTCTCGGTAAGGTCTGTTATTCACAATAGTATGATAGACGTTGCTATCACCATCGGCAACAACCGTTCTATATATCAAGCCATGCATTTGAATGCTGCAATTGAAACCTTCAGCAATAGCATCACTTTCCATGCTACTAGAACTGGCATAACGATCATAATTTTTATAACATTTATGATGTTTTGGGGATTTAGCTTTTCGTTCCGCTATATCACATATTGTGCAGTATTTATTTCGTATGCCGATAAACAGAACTTTTCCTGTGCGGAAACCTAGAATGGCACCAACACCGGAAAGTGAATTATAATTCGTACCATACGATCTCTTCATCCAGCTACCATCCGCTATGACAGTTATGTACGGGATACCGTCGACGACTTCGTTGTTTTCATAAGCTAACCGTCTTTCTTCTTCGCCTGCTGCCTGCATGGTATGCATTGCGCTTTTCATAAACTCATCGACAAGTTTTTCACGGTACCTGCGGTACGTCGTTTCAGCCATGCAGGGCATGTTCAGGGCGGCGCATAATTCTTCTAATTGTGCAGAGCCGATTCCGACTGTAACAGTCGCGGTCGTCATGGCCTCATTTACATTCGTTATATCTGAATGCATAGGTTCCGACCAAACAGTATCTTCGTAATTGCACATTTGGCACTTGAAGAAAAACTGTGTCAGACATCCATGCTGGCGACTACCGATCATTTTCCAATCGCGGAAATGACATTCAATACCTCGCGCATGATTGTCGAACGTTCTATGTATTTCATTCCAGAAGAAGTGAACGTCAACAACGCGGCGGCCTTCTGGCACATTATCCGAAATACGTCCCACATCAAAGTGTCCGACGCCTACGACGAAATTGTCGTCGCTATTGTCCAGGACGTTTTGTACAGTGAGTCTCTCACTTGTACATTCGCATTGTACAACGACAGTTTCATCGTTTTTGCGAAGGGCGTTTTCTGATAAGATACGCCCCACATCGTTATTTTCGCAAAGGGCGTTTTCTGATAAGATGCGCCCCACATCTTTTACATTATTTGGGAGAAATGAAGGATTTTTATCAGACATATCTGTCTGACTATCGTCCTTTACAGTTTTCCCAAAAGATTTTAGTGGTACATTATATTTTTCTTCGAAAACTACAGCAGCGTCAATCTTCATTGTCGACAATTGCCGTTGTTTCTGTCGCCTGCAAGGTAGAACGCATAAAATTATAAATATTTATAGGATAATTCATACAAATTACTGAAATGTATAAATCTGAAACACGTACAGTTTTCTGTAACCACTTTTCAGGGAGAGTTTTCTCCCTACACGCAATCCTTTACGAATACTACCTTTTTGATTTCCCATTTGTGTTTATTTTTTTCACAAATGCTTGGAAATTTTTTGAATAATATGTCTTCTACGTTACCGTGAAGACGTCTTATTGTTAGAAAGAATTAGATGACAACGCGGGCCATGGCAACGCGCTTCGTAGATGTGAAACAAAAACGAAACGCCAACGCTGTCGCGTTTTCTAATTTCACTGGCATCGTCAGTTCAACGAATGCTACCAAGGAGAGAACAGGGTAATGGCATCGAAGATGGAGAAAACCGACAGTAAGTGTTTCTTTTTATCTTTACTTCGCGGGTGACATTGATGTCTTTCGTACATTAAAATGAGTTATGTGCATTCTTAAAATTTCATCGAGATCGGTCAATGCATTTAGAAGTTATAAGTAAATTTCAGATAATCGCCTAAGAACAGAAGTAGTTACGTTCTTGGATGAAAAGCCACGATTTTCAGAAATTAATTACTTGTAACTTCTCAGTGCATTGACCGATCTCGATGAAATGTTCAGTATACACATAACATATTTTTTACAAATATTATATCAGTAGAACAGCAAAAATACCTTGATAAAATTTTTTAAATTCAAATAAGAAACTGGAAAGCGATCATTTTGACCCCTTTGGTAGTTCTAATGTCAAATTTTCATCACAGGCTGAAATAAAAAATTTGAAAATTGCCTTTTTTAGACGCGTCTCCCCGAGACAATGAAACAGACCACTATCCCAACGGTTTCTGCAACAATTGTTGCAATAATTGTTGGAATAATCGTATATTATATTGTCTCGCGGATACGCGTATACACTTTTACTATTTTATTCCAGATTTAGAATAATTGTAATTTTATATCTTAGTAAAGTATAGCTCATCGTCAAAGCTCGAAAAAATGTGCAATTTTCAGCCGATTTTCAGTTGTCTCCGCCTACCGCTATTCCCCTTGTCGCGACGTTCAGCGCGCAGCCAACGAACCGTTAGAGGCTCAGGAGCGTATCACTCGTAAACATATGCTGACACCCCACCTACGAGGTACTATTATCGATGCGTTTTTTGCCAGCATACGTTTACGAGTGATACGCTCCCGAGCCTCAAACGGTTCGGCGGCTGCGTGATGAACGTCGCGGCAAAGGGAATAGCGGTAAGCGGAGACAGCTGAAAATCGGCTGAAGAGTGGAAATTTTGTCGAGCTCTATCGAGAAACCGAAACTCATTTGATTCAATTTCAGGTACATATTACCCATGTTTTCCAATTTGTTTTCAGATGTTGAAGATAAAAAAGCAGAAGACGCGGAGCCGCTGTTGCAGCTGCAACAGCTGTTACAGCAACAATCGTTGCAGATGCAACAAAACCAAACGGAGCTTGCTACCCTGCGGCAGCAAGTACAGGAATTGGGCGAACGGCAACATGCTGGGCTTATCGTAAGTCATTTCTTTGCGTTCATGTTCATACGTTATTTCTGCTATTGTTTATACATAATATCATAATATTTATTTTTGCAGCCGCAGCCACAGCACCAGCCAAAGCACCAGCCGCCGCACCAGTCGCCGCACCAGCCGCCGCACCAGCCGCCGCAGCCGCAACACCAGCCGACGCATCCAACGTATCACTCCCCATTAGCCGGGCTCTACGGGCCGGAACAGCCAACCGTAAGTCGTTTTTTTACGTTATTTCTCTTATTCATTGTTTATGAATAATAACATTATATTTATTTCTCCAGGCATACAGGTCAGAACAGCGGCTGTTCCGGCAACGCCGCAGAGAGGCGAGGCGGCTGTGGCGGCAATCAACGTGCCGTGACGGTTGCGGCCGCGGCCGCGGCCGCAGTTACTGCCCCTGCAGCGGCCCGTGCGGATGCACGCACAACTGCGGCGCGGGCCGCAGCAGCTGTAGTTGCTGCTGCGGGCGGCACACTTGAAGTGAGTACGACGATAATATCTGTATAAGTAATAATGACACAGATAATATAAAAATATGATTTGTTTGATTTCAGGAAAAAATTATAAAATAAAATTTTATTTTTATTATTATTAAATTAGTATATTTTGTTGTAATAAATCATGCGTTTGATTAAAATTTATTGCGAGATAGAAATCGAAGGTTTTTCGAGTTTTATTATTTTCCTTATATATTATACCTGTGACTGGTTATTTTTATTATTATTAAATTAGTATAAGTTTTTTTCGTATTTTTATAATAAATATTATTCGTATTTTTATAATAAATATTTTCATTATCTACTTACATTCTTGTCATTTATTCCCCTATTACTTATCCTGTGTATATACTAACGATGTACATACAGGCTTACCTTGGTTATGTTATATTACAATAAATGTATATATAATATTTGGCTGAAGGAGTTAGGTCATTCATACATTTCCTAGGTGATGTATGCAGTATCGTATTTTATACTTTGGCGGTGGCGTACATAATATAGCTATCGTAGCATCCGTGTGTCATTTAGATGTATGCGAAAAGTGATGTAGAATAGCATGCCGTTAGTTGGATGCAATAATTGAGGTGGCGCTTAAATCAGTTTCTGTTCGGCCTAATTTTCGATGAAACGTTGACTGTTTTACCAACGCGGAATTCGGAGTTCGGTCTCGACGCTCGCATCACCTTAACTAATGGAATGATGCGATGTAGCAGGTCGTTGAATTCGTCTCAACACCCACTACAATATTATAAATAGAAAAATATAGGGTGCCATTTAAAAAAATTGTTTTGCTTTCAAAATCTTCCCCATCACTTCACCGATCGAAACGTCATCTGCACCACATAACAAACAAGATTTGTAGAAACATTTTTTGGATAGCTTTAACTCTTTAGGAGATATTTGACCATTCGCACTTAAACGTAACACCCTGTATGTATTCAGTAATATTTTTTGCTCCCTTAAAATAGCAAATGATAATCAAACGTTACGTCGCTTTAAACAACAGACCATTTCCTATTTTCATGACGAGTTTTAGAACTTTTCAATAGTTTTTAAGCTTTTTTGTTTATAACTTTTTATAATTGTTTAAACAGCTTTGTTTCAACATAAACAAACACTATACATTAAGACGAACAATTTTCGTTTATGAAGTTTTTGGATATCTTTAATGGTTTCGGAGCAATAGGACATATTGCGAGTAACTGCAGCATCAACAAGGATAAGGGCGGTTTTTGCAGGAAATGTGGACTGGAGGGCCATTATATGAAAGACTGCACGAAGGAACCGAGGTGCAGGCTGTGTGTGGCCGATGGACTTCCAGAGGCGCATACAGGGCACGTAGCTGCGTCGGTTAAGTGTCCGTGATACAAAGAGGCGATGAAAGAAAAAAGGCGCGGGTGAGATGAGGATCCTACAAGTCAATGTGAACCATTGTAGGCTCGCGCACGATCTTTTGATGACAAGTGCGATGGAACAGGGAGCGGACCTGGTAGTAGTGGCGGAACCCTACAACATCCCTGACAATTGGTTCAGTGACACTACGGGTAGGGCGGCGATTTACGTTACCAGTTCTGGTTTGGCCAATAGTAAGAGCGTCACCATTGCGACGACAGCCGCGGATCGGCGTCTCGCATCGCGCGCCCCCACCGCGGCGGCATCCCCACTCCCGGGCGATTAGAGTATAAGTAGGACCGATCGATGCGCGGATCGATGAGTTGCCTCAGGGGTTCGGCCCCGAGGGGACCTCCCCGGAGGTCCGGACCGAAGCACCAGAGCCATGGCTGACCTGGCGAAGAGATCTCTGACCAATGGCCCGTAGCATTGCACTGCACTACGACCTGGCAGCTCCCATAGGTCCAGCGGCCGTAGGCGCCTAGCCTCGTCAGTCCCGTGGTTGACCCGGGATGACCAAGCTAGTGCGCGTTCATAATCTCTGCCGGTGCTTCCGCGGGGCTTCCGAACGCTAGCTTACTCGGCACCGCAATTTGCCTTTGGCAGCCGATTCCGTCCAGCTTTGTGGCGTTACCCAGGCTAGCCAGGATTGGTCGTCGACTCGTTCGCTGTTCGGTTCTACCTCGGCGTACGAGAAGACGAGCCGCGTGAGGCAAGCGGGCAGCAACTCCACCGCAGCGCGAAACACCGCAGCGCGATTGAATAAATACCGTCGGCCCAACCGGGCCAATCCCACCCCGACTCGACCTCTCTTGCGTTTGCGTACGTTTGCGTTTGTTTGCGTTCGCGCTCCGCTCAGCGCTCTCACTCCGCGCTCCGACATCGCGCCGTTAGTTGTAAGACCGCGTAGCGATGGCTACGACCTGCGCTAGAATTAAGGCCGCGTATTTTCTGTGACGGACCGGGTTCCGACCGTAGTTCATAAGTCCTGTATATTATGCTTAAGATTGGCTCCACGCGTCTAACCACCAGACGATATTTTGATTGTAGCTCCCGAGGCAGGAGAGCACCGCCCGACCAACCGGCGAGGGTAGCCGCCGTTAGGAATCCCACTTCACTTTACTTTGAATAAATACTTTATTTTTCTACTAACACCGACTCGTTATTTACCGACCTGTTCCCATGCGAACCCTGGCACGGGGAAAACCGCTGCAGTGCGCAACGCCGTGCGCACCGAACCGACCGACCCCGTTACAGGTTAAATTCCAAACAAGCGGGAGGCACAGGCATACTTATACGAAAAGACATTAAATTCAAAAACATACAGACAAACAACATCACTAACAGCACTTGCTTCGAAGCAACAGTTCTTGAAATCAAATTCCAAAATAACTGCAAATTATACCTCATATCAGGATACGCCACAAGAAGCTGCAAAAAAGAGCCCTTTTCGACTCCCTCGAACTACATAAAATAAACAATTACTACCTGCTCGCGGGCGACCGAAATGCTAAGCACCATACGTGGGGAAATACTATAAATAACGCGCGCGGAGTGTCCATCAACAAATGGCTCTCTGAAAATAACATCACCTATAGAACTACACTACTCAGTACCGCAACCCCCTCTTATCCAAAAAGCGGAGCTTTCATAGACCTCTGTTTGGCGGACAACAGAATCAAATTCCACGACACACCCGCAACTAACCTTTTGCAATCCTTCAAATACGATAGCGACCATAGAGCGACAAAACTAACAATATCCATTCCGACAACGGACTACTTCCTATTCGACGAAACAACAGCTAATATCAAATATAACTTCAACAAACCGGACTGGGACAAGTACAAAACGTTTCTCTCAGAAAAAGACAACATTGACATACCCAACGACAGAAACCTCACGACTACATATGCAGATTAAATACAAACATCTTAGAAGCGATAGACCTAGCTGTCCCGCGCATAGACAATAACTTCAACTCCACAGACAGATACATCACCCCAAAAATAAGAAACCTCCGTAAACATAAAAGCTTTCTAATCACCCAAATCAATAGACTCTCAAACCTACGAAATTACACAGAGACAAACGACCCAATCATAAAAACTCTTAAAAAAGAACTCAAAAACACCAGATACGAAATAAAAAAAGCCTTCCAAGAATCAATAAGCAGTTACTGGAAAAACCGAATCAGCAAAATTTCCTTACATAAACATAACGATCTATTCCCATCGATAAAGAGTACATATATTCCGGACGAAAAACAGCGAAGACATCGAAACCCTTAAAATCCCCACATCAAACACGGATCTCCTTGACAAAGCTAACCTAAATGCCAACCAACTAACCAAAGACGCAAACTCATTGCTAGTCACCGACATGCAAACTCGACACCTTAGGTGCACACTTTGAATCCGTCCACACACAAAACATGCACATGGGCAAACAGCAACACACAAACATAGTGCAGAAGAAAATAAACACACTAAGACACGAAATAGAGCAAAACAGGGATAATAATGCCACACTCTGCACTTTCTCCGAAAAGAACACCGTGAACAATCCTAACCAAGAATCCGTCCCTCCCAATTACTTCACATCGTTCCACAGGCTCATATATACATTCAAAAACCTAAACAACAAAAGATCCTCCGGCTTTGACGAAATACCCAATATCGCATTAACCCATTTGCATCCAAGCGCGGAATATTCCGCGAGCCGCAACTGTCATCTATCACCAAGCGCGGAATAATCCGCGAGCTGCAACTGTCATCTATCACCAAGCGCGGAATAATCCGCGAGCCGCGACTGTCTGCTATCATCAAGCGCGGAATAATCCGCGAGGCTACGACTACTTTCTTTACCAATTGCGAAATATTCTTTGGTTGCGACAGACTACGTTTAGAGCGTTTCTTCGTCTTTTTGTGAAAATCTTTCAAACTGCCACTATGAGTAAGTGCTGTCAATCTGTATTTAAATTCAAGAAATCCAAGTTTAGAAAACAGAGAAGGGAGATTTTTGAACTATTTTTTAACAAGGAGTTAATTATAAAGATAATTATGGAAACAAATAAATATGGCGCAAGCGACGCAGAGTTTATACCTCTTGAAGAAGACGAATTAAAAGTATTTATTGCTTTAAATATTTTAATGAGTCTAGTTTCTAAGCCCACGATTCAAAGCTATTGGACTACTGATAAAAGTATAGAAACTCCGTATTTTAAGAATATCATGAAACGACCATCGCACGGCCCAAAAGAAAGAGCAACGCCAACACACTACCTGCCCCAACAAAGGAGGACCTACAAAAGGCAACCACGTCATCCCAAGGAAGCCAACACAAGAAACCCAAATTTGGAAACGAGGTAAATGTACCCAAACAGATTAATTTAAATAACAAACCCCCACCAATAGTAGTATACAGAAATACATGTAAGAAAACAATAGAATTAATCAGTAAAATTACAAAGGACTTCTACACAAAACGAATTAACAACGACAAACACCTCTTGCATTTAGCATCATTCAAACTAGCCTGCAATACCTTAAAATCAAATAAAATAGAATTCTTCACATACACCCCAAAACAGGAGAAGGTGATGACGATTCTTCTTAAAAATCTCGAAGGAGAATTTGACCCAGAAACCGTCCTAGAACACTTAAAACAAAAACAGATAGACAATGTAGAGTTTAAAACAGTAAAAAAGTTCACAACGTAGAAATCCATTAAAGATGGTAGAAACCTCCCAATATACTTAGTACAAAGCCGATAACCTTTTAAAAATAAAAACAGTACTCCACTCCATAGTTTCATGGGAAAACTAATAAAAAAAGATAGAATCCAATGTAAGAGGTGTCAACGAATAGGACACGTGGCACTTAACTGCAACCTTAAATACAGGTGCGTAAAGTGCAACGAACCCCACAATCCGGGAGAATGCGCACGAAACAGCACATCAGAAGCGCAGCCTTATTGCGCAAATTGCAAACAATTCGGACATCCAGCCTCTTACAGAGGATGTCCGAAACTAGTCGAAATGAAACAGAAAATAGAGGACAGGAAAGAAAAACTAAAATTAGCTAGAGAAAATAAAGAAAAATTAGTCAATAAATTAATTAAACCAAACGTATCATTCAGTGCAATAGTTTCAAACAACAATCACACAAACACACATAACCAACCACAACAGGCGCACAACATCTGGTTTAACATCAGCCCAGGGACTATGGAGAAACTTCGAGCCTTCGAAAGGAAATGCATCCGCGCCTGCCTCAACAGATACCGGTCCCCGGAATCCAATTATACGAAACGGATCAGCAATTACAAATTATACGAGGAAGCCAAAATGATCAGGATAGACCTATTCGCGCTAAAATTAATAAGAAACCACTGGGCCAGCATTAATTCAATAGATTCAAATAGCCAAGTATTTTGTTCAACATACCCGAACCCATTGTACTTCGCGAAAACCATGAATACCGGATACACAGCACCAGAGTCATTTATCTATTTAGACAGCGAAGGATATATTCAAAATAGTAATAACGTTCCACTAATATACCACGTGTTTAGGAAAACCACCGATAAAACTATCACATACAATAGAAACATAGATTTCGAGGATCCGGCCATGCGTTTTAACTACAAACTATCCAGCGTAGACTTGAAGGACAACCATAGACGAAATGTAGAAAGATATTGGTGGCTGTAATTTAACAATTTAACAATTTAACAATTTAAAATGTAATAATTTAAAAACAAAAACCAACATTGACATTTGCGTAAAGTCCTCGGTAGTATAGTGGTCAGTATCCCCGCCTGTCACGCGGGAGACCGGGGTTCGATTCCCCGCCGGGGAGGATACGAATTATTTTACAATTTTATTTATTTTTCTTCTTTATATTTTAATTCATATAATCACTGTATGCAACCAACAGACTAAACTACTTCCTTCTTCTCTCCAACTTAACACCGATTGTATAGTTTTTGCCATTTTCTGTACATACAATAGAGTCACTGTATAAATAATTAAGTTTAGTTTAAGTTGTACATAATGTAGCATTAAGTGCTATGTATATATTACTCTTTGTCCAGACTGTGCGTGCTCCATGAGGGAGCCTTTAGTCTCATATTTGTCTTCTTCGCGCTATTCTTTGTACGTTTAGGTTTATTGCATCTTGTAAATATTATTTATTGGCAATAAACGTTCTGTTACAAAAAAAAAAGTGGTCAGTATCCCCGCCTGTCACGCGGGAGACCGGGGTTCGATTCCCCGCCGGGGAGAATTTAATGTTTTGTTAATATTTTGTTTAATACAAAAAATTATTTTTGTATCCCCGCTATCCAACCACTCCCCCACTCCCCTTCCCACATCATATCATCGCTTGCACAGTTTTACCTCGTGCCGTTCTGTACATATAGCATAATCATCGCCTAGCTTCGAGACTCATTTTTATCATAATCATCGTACCTGACCAAATACACCGTATTAGAACTACTGTATAGATTGCGCGTGCTTCATGCTGGAGCCTATAATCTCATTGTACATACTTTCATCTATATATACCCTTTGTTCGTTTTGGTTTATTGTACCCCCTGTACATACTATTTATTGGCACAATAAACGTTCTGTTACAAAAAAAGAAAAAAGCGGTAAAGCGTCTGACTGCTAACCCGCTGGAAACTTCTTTTTGTAGGTTCGAGTCCACTCAGACTCAATCTTTTTTTTTTTGGAAATACATTTTTTCAACCTTTAACCTACATGATAATCGTTAATATACTTGTTTACAAATGTTTCAATAATATTTTTTTAATATTTATATCTGTAATATACATAAATACCAATTTGAAGTACTTTCTATTCTACCGTTTCTCTTGTCATATATTTTCTCAGTTACAGTATTGTTTAATATTTTTCATTATCTTTAACAATTCTGGATAAGTAGTTTGAAAAAACTGGATAAGTTTGAAAAAATGTATTCCCAAAAAAAAAATGATTGATTCCGAGTGGACTCGAACCTACGAAAAGAAGCTTCCAGCGGTTTAACAGTCAGACGCTTTACCGCTGGACCACCGACACCGTTGAAAATACCTTTAATCTTTTGAAATATAACGGACGTAACGTACTTTTATCAATTAGGTTTATTTAGTTTAATTCCTATTCTATTCCACTGCATGTAAAAACATTGAACAGTGTATATACCATGCATTTGATAAATAACAGACGAAAATTCGTCGAATAAGTAACTCTAACACGCAAAAAACAGCGAAAAAATCGGTTTTTAATTTTTTTAACTATGGCGCACCTCTTCAAAAAATCTGAAAAAAATTGAGGATGATAGTATCAATAATATACACTTACGAAAAAAATATGATCGTAGGACTTCATCTCCTTCAATATAAAATCGCCATTTTTCAGCATTTTTTGACGTTTTTGATTTTTCACGGCTTCAGTTTTCAATCTACAAATCTGAAAAAATTCTGTAATATGTGCCTCACAAATAGAAATGTCACTGATTTTTTTCAGAACTTTCGAATGTCATTAAATGGGAGAAATTGGCCAAAAACCTCGCAATTACATTTTTACCCGTAACTACCCTCCCAGATGAGACACAGGGTTGAAACTTGGCACAGACTGGTTTATTTTGATCACCTATCGAATGGTTCATAGCAAGTCGAATTTGGTTTGGGGACACTTTTGACCATCTTATCCGGCTATACCCTTTATTACCCTAAACATCGGCTTCGCGCTTTCATGGACCTCTCACTCATTTCTCGTACCTCTCACTTTGCGGGCGATTTCAAACAAAGAAGAGGGGATAACGAGTTGCTTATTTCGAAGCAGAGACCACTTGCTTATTTCGAGGCAATACTGTACACGAATTTATCAATATAACGTCCAATTATGATTCCTTATGGAATTTTTTGTGTGGAAAAAAAGTTGTTCGTAGCAAATTAATATGTCCGAGGTGTCAGAATGATTTAGCACTAACTAATACTTCTAAAAATTATTTATTTCATTGCATGAAGACATATTATAAAGTTATAAAAAGCCGAAAGCGACGAAGAGTAACGTGCAATTTCAAAATTAGTGCATTCCATGAAATGTGGTTTGAAGGAACACACATGAATCTGACGAAGATATGTCGTTTTATTGCCTACTTTTTATTGCTGTAACCCCCACGACTTAGATGTTTGATGAACGAACTAGAATTAAATAATTAAGATGTAGTCGATTAGACACAATTTTGTCGAGAAGTAAGATATGGCATACAGTTATCGTTTCACGTTATTTAGTTATATTTGCTCTTAAGTAATATTGTACACTTGTTCGCTAAATTAATTTTAGTTACTTCAACAATGGCTAGTAAGTAAGCAAGAGTCAATTGGCGGACCGGAAAATTGTTGAAATAGATGAGGCTAAAGTAGGCAAGAGAAAATATAATAGGGGCCGTGTAATTCAAGGACAATGGTTTTCGGTGGTATTGAACGTAACAGTAAAAAAGTTTTTGTTTTGCCTTTTTCCTCGCTATGGCACTCGTGAATATCATTTCACGAATTACATCGCAGAATTATTATTTTAAAAAATTTACGATTTTGACAAACGCATTGAGGCTTTTTTTTAAATAATGCGTTCACTATATCCATTAGATCATTTAAATACTGATTCAATTTTCATTTCGTGTACTGATCATCTGTTTCTTATATTATAATATATAATATAATAGTAATCCTCTATTCATTATCGGCTTATTATATAATTTTTATATGTTAATAACTTTTTAATAAAAAACGAGATTTTTCGAGAGATACTCAGGAGTAAGTTTTACGTAAGTTTTACCACGATTATGAACAACAGCACTATATTAATAATGTATTGTCAAGAGGTACGCTTTCATACTTCAACAATGCTACGTTCGACTTATGCTTCAAGTAAAATTTTTTTAATTTGTTTTTAGACTGCGACGAAATTAATTAATGAAACTGGCACGAATTAAACATTTAGTACAAGTAATTATCTCTATCCCAAAACTGAGATGAATTCTGTTAACTATTTCCATTTAATTTGGACAGATTCCAATTTTTTATCAATTTTTTTCAGAGGACAGATTGCTCGAGTACACAGCTAACGGAAACCTTTGTACTCAATATGTACAAGTATAAAGTACAACAATCGATGATATAGATGGTACATGTTTCTAATTACTCCAGTCTTCGATTGTATTTATTATTTAACACATCAATTATTATCGTACATAATCTTTTATAGATGACATTCCATCAACATCGACGGATAACGTTAATATATGTATAGAAAGTCAAGGAAAAGATATTGAAATTCTATTTACACTAAAAGATTCTGTAGACTATCCTAAATACAACTATACCTATCTTTAATACATTATAAATGTTTAAGTATGTTTAAACAATCATTGAACGCGGAGGGACCCCGATTTGGCAGAAAAGGTCTATTTTATAAAACAGTGAACACGGTCCTGATCCCCACCACCATTCGAGTGGTTTCAGCATCAACGACAAAAGACAATCAAATTACAAGATGTCAGACCAAGAGGTGCGTATAATCAGCCAGTAAAATATTATATCATTAATATTACGTTATTTATATATAAATTACTTTCTTTACAGATGGAAGTGGTCAAAACAGATGAGGGGAAGAAAGAAAGCAAAGAAGAAAAGAAAGAAGAGGAGAAACAAGAAGAGAAAGAGAAGCCGTCGTCGTCGTCAAAAGTAAGTAAAAAAATTAATTTTTCTATGTAATAAATGTGACAGAATTAAATTTTCCTGAAAAGAAATCATTTCACGCAAATTAATTTACACGATTATTTATTGATTTTTAATAATGTCACAATTATAGTAAAATTCATGGCTGAACTTCGTCTTGGGGGACCAAAAATTTCTGGATGAAAAGTATCAAATCTTATAGTTTTTGACCTGAAACATTCGAAAATGCAAGTTAAATGTCCAGGAAACCAATAGTTTAAGAAATACAAGTGTTTAAAGATGTACGTATTTAGTGACGTTTGACAGGTTACAATGACGCCATCTTCTGATTGGTTCGCACAAAGGTTCGCGCGTAAATTTGAAATCTGTTCATTTATTTCAGGTATCATTTGTTAACTCTATCAATTTTTTTATGGAACTGTTATATTCTTCGTAGCATCATTGTCGGAACTGTCTTTTATTGTTGGTGTGTTTTTTGTATCATTTATTTATTTTTTGTGTGTTTTTTCTATCTTTTATTTATTTTTTGTGTGTTTTTTATATTTTTTGTGTTTTTTTGTATATTTGTATATAATGAGTACGATAAAATATAATTTATGCAGGTATTTGAATTTTATGTGTTACTTTCTTTAATATAATTTATACATTTTAATTTTCTGTATATTTTGTATGTAGTATCTGTGTTTTTATGAATTTTATTTAATATGATTTATGCAGCTTGCCCGCTTCGAAGGAATCGGCTGTTTCATGGGCCAGGGAGAAGGGACTTCTACGTACTACAAGAAATTGTAGTACCCATCGCCGGCCCATGAAGCTTTACGCAGGCGGGGAACACGGTCTTGGCCGTTTCCGATGCCCTGCTGGCCGCGGTAACTGCAAACAGTACGCGGCTACAGTCGATTCCTTCTTTCAGGATGTCCGTCTGCCGTTACATAAGGCAATAAAGTAAATTTTCATTTGAAATCATTTGATTATTAATTTCAATTAAATTTATAATCGTTTCTTATATATATATATATATATATTTTTTTTTTTTTAAGGCTTATGTATTGCTTTACTTTTGACTTCTCCTACGAGGTTACCGCAACGGAGGTATCCGACGTAGGGGAAGATCAGGAAGTATTGTCAACGGACACGATTGCAGCGTGGTTCCGCTATTGTCGGGAGATAATAGTGGACCACGTTTGCAAAATGCAAGCGGGCAAGCCGAAATTAGGCGGGATCGATGAAGGAGGTTCTGCAATCGTTGTACAGGTAATTTTTATACTATTTTTAATTAATTTTGTTATTATTCCTGTTTTCTACTACTACACTTTAAATATTATTTCAGATCGATGAGGCCAAATTTGGGAAAAGAAAGTATAACCGTGGCCGTATCATCGACGGCCACTGGGTACTTGGCATGGTCGACACATCGACCAACGATTGTAGAATGGTTGTCGTTCAAGACCGGGAAGCGGCAACCTTGATCCCCCTAATTAAAGAAAACGTTGCTGCAGGCAGTGAGATCCATACGGACTCATTTAGGAGTTACATGGGTCTCGCTGCTGAAGGATTCATCCATAAGATGGTGAATCATAGCGTCGAATTTGTTGGTAATTATTTCAGTTTGGTTAGGCTATATTAAAATTTCCGACCGCCGCGAGGCGGCCGGTCACATTGGTGTGATATTAAATAAATGTTTTGTGTATCTTTTAATTACAGCGCCTGATGGAACTCATACGCAACAAATTGAAGCGAACTGGCGACCGGCAAAGGATTGGATGCGCGGAAGAGGCCGCTTCCACGACGAAGACTTTGCCGATCGCCTGTGTGAGTATTTGTGGAGAAAATTCTGCAAAATTCACACAATTCATCTTATGGATTCCTTGATCGCAGCAATCAAGGAGCAGTACGTTTTCGAATAAGGTAACTTGAACTTAGTCACTTAAACGAACCAATCAGATGATGGGTAGAAACAATATGGCGTCACTCTAACCTCTGAAATGTCACTAAATACGTACATTTTTAAACACTTGTATTTCTTAAACTATTGGTTTCCTGGACATTTAACTTGTATTTTCTAAAATTTCAGGTTAAAAACAAAAACAAAAAAAGAAAGGACCCCTTAATTTTTGGTCCCCCAAGACGAAGTTTTACCAAATTCATTATTATATTTCAGATAAAAAAATTACTAAAAAAAATTGTACATGGCGGTGGCCACCGTAGAAGAAAATGGGGTGGCCGCCGCGGAGGAAGAGGAGGGCGCGGCGGCAGAGGAGGACGAAACGTAATTGTAAATTACTATTGAAAAATAATAAATAAAAAGAATATATGATAAATTAGTACATATGTCTTTATTTCTTATTCCCTTTGTTGCGAATCTCTGGCGAATAATCGCGACGGACCCGCGGGCTAGAATATTCGGGACGAGAAATTCGTACGAGTGCGAGTGAAAAAGCAAGATGACAAACCCGATGTTCCGTGCGACAAAACACAGTCCGTCTCGCAAAGCCATCGGTATCGTCATCTTGCTTTCTCACTCGCACTGGTAACGCCGCGCCGCACAGTGGGACAAAACGGCTTTCGGCGATCAAAATTTTGTAACTTTGGTTCTATTGGAATTATTTTAATGAAATTTTGGGAAGCTTTTGCCTACATTATGGTACATAAGTTGTATCAATATGAATCATATTGAACTACAAGGTGTCAAAATATTCACTTATAAAGTATAACGCGTTCAATATCTTTCACTTGTTAGACATATTTTATGTCATTTAACAAAAATTTGACTCAAAACTGTTAATAACTATAATAAAAACGGATTTAATAATTAGAAAATGACAAGACATGTGTTATTATAATATATTTATTTATATTTATTATAATCTATACCAAATCATTCGTGAAAATAGTTTCGACAATTATGAAAATTTATTATGGCATATTGCAAGGCCGAAATAAAGTTTTGGGTAACGAATATACACGTCGAATGCAGTTAACTGGATAATAATCGTATCTGGTACTGCTTTTCCATCATCGTGCGCTGCGGCCAAGATGGGTGTAATTTATTTCAATCGCCATTTTTTTGAGCAGTGGCAGGTTGGGGCAGCCGTTTTTTCCTGATCTTGATAGAGGAAGGTTCACTCTTTACTACAGTAATAATCAAACCCCGCACAAGTGCACACATTTTTTTAAAATCAAACGCAAAGTTGAGATTTTAGTTAAATGTACTTCGTTTCAATCATATCCTATTATTTAAAAAGTTGTTAACATTTTAACTTATTTTATGCGCTGAACAGAATCTATACTAATCTAGTAAACTTTGTAATTCATTTGAATTTTATCTTTCCGAGTAAAATTCAAGAGAATCGTACATTGAAGTTACGGATAATATCATCAGCGTTTCGTTTTGACAAATTTCTACTGACTTTGAGTGCGAACCACGGCAAAACGAAAGCAAATATGAAAAAACGGATTACACTACGTTAAACTACAATTTATTCTCTATCGATGTATGTAAATAGGACTTTTGATCGCCGAAAGCCGTTTTGTCCCACTGTGCGCCGTCCGCGCGATCAGCTGTCATCGGCAAGCATCGGCCGCCGATTCTTTGTTTTCTATTTATAGACGCGTTTAGAATTATTGTAAAACTGTTGCATCCTCACTCCCTCCCATTCGCCTTCTTCAAATTATTAATGTCCTATAGTTTTCATTCCTATAAGTTTTATGGTCGCGTACGTTATGTGTATTATTTCGTTCTTGCTACCTCTCTTTCGTTCGCGCTGTCCTTTTGTATGTCCGGCAGGAATCAAAATCTTGTCAGTAAATAATAAATACATAAATAGGAACACAAACAGCACATTTATATCGCCTTCTATATCTTTTTGCATATAGAATATGCGAATATTGCGAAATGTGCAAGTTTTATAATTCATTTCTCTGGCATATCTCTATAATTTCATTGATAAAAAAACATGATTATACATATAAATAAAAAAGTTTTATGGTTTGCCACACATTATGTATTGTTTCATTCTCACAATCAGACCTCTTTATCGGCTCGAGCTGATTCACCATACCTGTTTTTTCAGCATAGAATGTGATATTATGCTGGACTCTCCTGATTTTGCGTTACGCCAAAATATTCGATGAATAGGTAACGAAAATGTGACGTTGGAAGAACGACACGGACAAATAGCGAAAGAGAAAAAGGTCCGAGAATTCAAGGTCCCGAGAAAAAACATTTGAGTGAGACAATATTAATTCAACAATAACTTTTTTATTTTTCATTTTTCCTAAATGAAACTTTCAGCAATGTAATTGTAAGGTTCTACTGATTAAAATAAGACCAAACACCATATAATTTGCATTATTTTTACTTATTTAGATATAAATAAGTAAATAAATAATTATAATTCAAATTATGTCATGTTTGATCTTTTTCTAATCTGAAAAATCTCACAAATACGTTAGTAACATTTTCAAAATGAAAAGGTTTTATTTTGATTGCGTTAGTATTGTCTCACACGTATACGGGTAAAACTTGCTTTTACGCTGACACGCAAAAATCGATCTAACGATTCATCGTTTAATTTACTTTGCACAGGTAGTACATTTTTCTGTACGTCAATTACGGAAGAAACAGCAGTCTCCAATATATAGTATCCTACATCATCATCTATGAAGTTTTCTTCTTGGTCTGAATGACTGACAATGATACACTCGCTCGTTACTGCTTCAACGGTCATATTTGATGCTTCAACACTGTTCTGCATCATGTTTTCATATGTACGTTTTTTTGCCATTTTTCTACTAGATTTTTGAATTGATGCGTCTTCTTTTGCCCGTAGTATGTATTCTGGATTTCTAATAGGCATGTGTCTATTGTGGCGGCTGTCCAATATTTCCGGAAGCATGCACTCTTCGTAGAAATGCGTTAGGAAAGGTTCCATGTGATTTGTCCAAAACGCGTTGTCTCTATTTACGTGGATCATATGTATGCTTTTAGGTGTCCAGATAGCGAAAATACAGTACTTCCGCTGCGTTATATGCAACTGACCTTGTACTTGGTAGAAATACTGGTGCTTCCTATTCATTTCTTGTATATCTCTCTTATCGAAGATGTTTCGTAAGTGACGTATTGTTTCTATTGCGTCTGTCGCTGTCAAATTCTCAGCAGATTGTGGGCATTTCAGTTCCAGTAAACCGTCATCGTCGATAAGTCCATCAGGAGAGGCACCCAAGTATGGAATGTCGCGATCAATGAACAATCCACAAGTTGGAATTCTTGTTTTCATTGCGTTCGCTACACGTCTTTTCTTGCAATGTGTTCTTTATCGCGGCCGTATTTCATAGCAGCGGTATCGACAGGTGGAGGAAATAAAATGTTTTTCACCATTGCTGCGCAGGACGTTGTTTGTCTCATGCGACATACTGCTCCAAAATTCGAAGCAGTTAGCATTTCCTCTTTTAAAGCTCTCCATAAATCTGAATCGTTTTGCTCTCTTGTATTCGTTTCTATTATTGTACGATTTTTTGCATTATCAGCAAGCTTTTTAAAATGTTCCTTGCGAAGTTGAAGCAGCATATGACTCGGAAGATCTAGTCTTTGCGAGTTTGGACCATAATATTTATCTGTTCCTCGCACCGGCTTAAATTTCATTCTCTTGCCATGGGTCATTCGTAATTCTTTCGTTTTCGCAGCGCAGAAACAACCGGCAGTATATACAGTAAGTCCTTTTTTTGCGTTCCTGTTTATACGTTATTTCTGCTATTCTTTGTTTACACATAATAACAGAATATTTATTTTTGCAGCCGCCCCCAGTACCACAGCAACAGCCGCAGAAGCAACCGGCAGGACATACAGTAAATCCTATTTTTCGCGTTCATGTTTATACGTTTGTAACGTCCCGCTAAGAAGACCCAGCACTTTTTCGTTTCACTTTTTTATTATTATAATTTATTTTTTAGTTCAAATTTTGTACAAAATGGTTCATTTAATTTTTTTTATATTTAGTTAAGTTTATAAAAAAAGTATTTGGTTTAATTTGTATGATATTATATTTCTTATAATAAATAATTTTCATTAATCGATAATATAGTCTGATTGAATAAGTCGATAAGCGATTAGTCGGTAAGTCGGTCGGTAAGTAGATTATCGATAAATGATCGACAAACGAATGCATACGCGCCAGCGCAACCCCGATGATCTCCCGGTGGGGTGAGATTCTAGAGTAGGGTGATCGCGTAGACTAAGGAGCAGGGGTGCTCGGCCGTCACGTGATGGGGAATTCCAGAAATTCAGAGGAACCCTATAATAAAAAAAACGCTAAGTCAGCAGAATCTGACTATAAATAGAGGCGTTCCACGCAGAGTCAGATCTTCCCTGGCTTCGGTCAGATGCAGACAATACTCTGGAAGTAGAGGAAAAGCTTGCGCTGAATTGCTTAGGCAACTATAGAGCGCGAGATTAGCTCTATCCTTCTCTTTCAGTAGCGACGTACGAGAGTTCGGATCTGTGGACACCCTACTCATGGCACGCAACGTGTTGAACACGTGCTAATACTAAGCCACACGTTCAAGTGTAAAGAGCTAGCGAGGAGCGGAGCTCCTTGAGCAGGCCTGTATTAGCATAGCTCTGGCTAGACCAGAAACCGATTGCGACCTGTAGGTATAGTCCGCTCGTGTCCGAAGGTATCATACAAGCTACTAGAATATAGTTTTCCAGTACTTAGTGTAACTTGGCAAATTGTACAGAGTATTGGCTGTATTCGAAGATCAAGTCGCGTTATTACTTACTAACCACTAATCATATATTTTCCACTGTATTTCATTATCTAAGGCGTACCCATTATAATTTCTTATTGTATTTCATATTATAGCCGTACCTATTGTTATACTTAATATTATACTTAGAGCAATTATAGTTAATTTACTTACTTGAATAAAAGATAATTTTAGTTTGATACATTAATGTTGGATTTCACTCCTTAACCGCACACCACACGAACCTATAATCCCTATTCTCATTCATACGAGTCGCCTTCTTGGGGAACCGCTCTCCCTATACGTCGGTGCAGTGACGTACCTATCACTGGGTCGTTACAGACTGCAATATACCGGCAACATGACCACGAGGGATGAGGTCATCGCACGCATTTGCGACAATATCACGCGACACGTTGCGGAAAGTGCAACAAAATGTACGACGGCGCGCGGAGGCCTGCTTAGAGGTTGACGGGGGGTACATCGAACCCATCCTGGCCACCATAACATGACACCACCCGCTGCCGCTACTGACACCACGGCCACCACAACCGGCCCGGTGAGGGAGGGGTTTTAGTGGATATTGGGGTGCTGTAAGCACCATTGAGTCCCACACCGCGTACGTAAATGTATTTCCCCTCCGACAAAAAAAAAATAATACATTCATTCGTCACTCAGTGACCGATTTGGTTACACGTAGGAAAAATAAATCGTTTCAAAATAATCCGCAATATATACAGGGTGAGGCACTAACTATTGCCACCTAGAATAACTCCAAAAGTATGATAGTAGTAGAAAAGTTTTTCAAACAAAAGTTGCATCGGACAACAGGGGCCGTGGTATGACGTTAATGTTTGTTGCTAGGTGGAGTTGCTTCAGAGATATGAAGGTCACCTTTGTTTTTTTAAATGGAATGCTATGTTTTGGTACTTATTTTCTGATAGCGGCTATTGAGACGAATCCAACGAGGTGCAACATTAAGGTCTTCAAAGGTCAACAAAGGTCATTTATAACAAAAAAGGCGAAATAAACTTACATTTACAAAAGGTGTAAACTTACGTTTACAAAGGTGATTGCCATTGGTATCAATGCAATGCTGCAATCTTGTTATCACGGATTGAGTAGTATTTCTTATCACTTCGGCACTTATCGAATCACATGCTGTAACAATTTCTCTCTCGTACATCTTCAGATCTCAATTTATCGTGCAAATGTATTTAAGTGTATGGCGTATAAGATGAGAACGTTGAGGATATCTTTCAGCATATTTACCAAACCTGGCAATTGTAACGACCCGTTAAGAAGACCCAGCACCTTTTTCATTTCGTTGTTGTTGTTATGATTTATTTTTGGTTTAAATATTGTACAAAATAGTTAAGTTAATTTTTACGTTTAATTGAATTTATAAAAAAGTAATTAGTTTAATTTGTATTATACTTCTTATAATAAATAAATTTCATTTAATCGATAATATAGTCTGATTGAATAAGTCGATAAGCGATAAGTCGATAAGCAATTAGTCGGTAAGTCGGTCGGTAAATAGATTATCGATAAATGATCGACAAACGAATGCATACGCGCCAGCGCAACCCCGATGATCTCGCGGTGGGGTGAGATTCTAGAGTAGGGTGACCGCGTAGACTAAGGAGCAGGGGTGCTCGGCCGTCACGTGATGGGGAATTCCAGAAATTCAGAGGAACCCTATAATAAAAAAAAACGCTAAGTCAGCAGAATCTGACTATAAATAGAGGCGTTCCACGCAGAGTCAGATCTTCCCTGGCTTCGGTCAGATGCAGACAATACTCTGGAAGTAGAGGAAAAGCTTGCGCTGAATTGCCTAGGCAACTATAGAGCGCGAGATTAGCTCTATCCTTCTCTTTCAGTAGCGACGTACGAGAGTTCGGATCTGTGGACACCCTACTCATGGTACGCAACGTGTTGAACACGTGCTAATACTAAGCCACACGTTCAAGTGTAAAGAGCTAGCGAGGAGCGGAGCTCCTTGAGCAGGCCTGTATTAGCATAGCTCTGGCTAGACCAGAAACCGATTGCGACCTGTAGGTATAGTCCGCTCGTGTCCGAAGGTATCGTACAAGCTACTAGAATATAGTTTTCCAGTACTTAGTGTAACTTGGCAAATTGTACAGAGTATTGGCTGTATTCGAAGATCAAGTCGCGTTAATCATATATTTTGCACTGTATTTCATTATCTAGGGCGTACCTATTATAATTTCTTATTGTATTTCATTATCTAGGGCGTACCTATTGTTATACTTAATATTATACTTACCTAGAGCAATTATAGTTAATTTACTTACTTAAATAAAAGATAATTTTAGTTTGATACATTAATGTTGGATTTCACTCCTTAACCGCACACCACACGAACCTATAATCCCAATTCTCATTCATACGAGTCGCCTTCTTGGGGAACCGCTCTCCCTATACGTCGGTGCAGTGACGTACCTATCACTGGGTCGTTACACAATGATAAACAAGACACTTGCGATATCGGACAATATCACAAGACAACAATAATAAAATTAGTATCGTCGAATCAAGCGATTGTAAACGATGTATTTTTTCGAAGAACAAACCGATATGCTTCTCATTTACGGAGAATGTCAGCGAAATTCAGTTAGAGCTAAAGATTTATACGCTGAAAGATATCCTCAACGTTTTCACCCTGCACACCGTACATTTAAATATTTGTACGATAAATTGAGAACAACTGGATACTTTACCCATCAGAAAAAGAGCCGACAAAAGCAAGTAACTAACGAAGAAACGGAAATTGGTATTCTTGCCACTGTGGTTCGAGATCCTTGTGTTAGTTCACGTCAAATCGCAAGGGAAGCTGGCGTAAGCCAGGAAAGTGTTCTTCGTGTTCTGCATCGCCATAAATATCATCCTTAGCATATCAGTCTTCACCAGGAATTAAGTGGTATGGATTTCAAGAATCGCGTTGAATTCTGCCGATGGGCTTAACTCCAGATTCAGAAAAATAATCGAAATGAGGCGATATATTAATTTCGGTAATATTAATTTGCATAACATGCATTTTTGGTCAACTGAAAATCCACGTTGGCTGCAGCAAGTCGCACACCAAAGACCGTGGTCGGTGAATGTATGGTGTGGGATTATTGAGGATAGAATTATCGGCCCCTATTTCATCGAAGGACATCTTAATGATACGAAGTACATCACAATTCTTCAAGAAACATTAGGTTCGTTATTGGAAGAATTACCATTAGAAACAAGGAACAAAATGTGGTATCAACACGATGGGTGCCCGGCACATTTTTCGCTGATGGCTAGAAATGAGTTGCAACGAAGATTTCCAAATCGCTGGATTGGACGCGAAGGAGCTGCAACGACGCCGGCTCGCCGACGCGTGAAAAATTTAATAAATATCATTAACAATGAAGACCACTTACAAGAAGAATATTTAAATACTGGTATTAAGAAGATAGAATCAATCAGAATGTCAGTTAATCAAAACGAACATCATATTATTAAGGCTGATATGAAGGAAAAAGAAAATTATCCTCCAAAAAAAAAAAAAAATTTGGTACAAGTTAAGTTTATCCCCCACAAAAAATGGCGATTTTTATGAATGAAATCAGTAAAACTAGGTTCAAAATGAATTTTAATCAAAAAAGCAATCCGCGGAAACATGTACAACATTAGTTTTTAGGCAAAGTTTTGGAACAAGTTCCGAAGCCGTACCCATTTTTTTTTTTTTTTTTTTTTATAATTGGCGTGAAGTTGGCGTTCGCACGGGGAACGTATTCCGCCGCGGTCCCGCTTTTAGTACCGTGCCTGCAGACGAGGGCCTGCTTACCGGCAGTGAGTAGGATGGATTGGGTGGTGTTACCGGAGGAATGTAGTGTTTAGAAAGACAAGAATTTATGCGGAAAAATTTTCAAAAACAACCGCTACTTTTAACCTGTACAATAAGGAAAATATTCGTGAAGAAGGAAATAAAAGAAATAATGAGGTGATGCTTACGATAGCCACATCATCGGGAAAGGGACTTTGATCCTCCTGTATGGGATTTTGTGTGGAACGTAATTAGAGGTTCCCTCCACAAGCGGGTTAGGGTGTTCCTTGACGCTATAGTTTTGTGAGATATTGGTGATAAATTCATGTACGGTCGGGATTGAGGCCATGGTATGGAGTGATTTTGTTGAAAAACGTCGAGGTTTATTGAAGATGATTTTAAGGGTCTTGTTCTGGAAAACTTGGAATTTCTTTTTGGTAGTTGTCGGTATTAGAGACCACCATATGACAGCACCATATGCGAGCACTGGTCTGATGCACATTTTGTAAATGCTTAATTTAATTTTGACAGATAGAGCAGAGTCTTTAGAGAGGTGAGGATATAAGAAATGGAGTACCTTGCTTGCCTTTACAATGCGGTTTAACGCCTCCTCGTTCCACCTAAGGTGCTCGTCAAGCAAGGTACCTAGGTATCGGACGTTTTTGGACCACGGTGTCGGGGTGCCCTCAACGACAACGGAACATAAGCTTTTATGGTTGTTATGGTGCTTTTTGCGTGAGAAATAAATGGCTTCAGTCTTGTCAACATTGATGGTCAGCTTCCAGTCCTTAAAGAATTTTAGGATTTGGATTAAATATGCCTGTATTCTTGTGACAGCAGGCAGGAAACGAAAGGAGGTGGTGTAAATGGCTGTGTCGTCGGCGAATAATGCAATTTCGCATATCTTTGATATGGGGATATCGTTGATATAAATTAGGAATAGAATAGGACCTAGGATCGATCCCTGCGGGACACCAGCGGAGATGTTGTGGTAAGATGAACGTGCACCATTGAGTTGTACATAAAAAGACCTGCTGGTAAGATAGGAGTAGATAAGTTTTAAGAGTCCAGGGTCAAGATTGTGCCGATACAATTTAAATATTAAGCCGTGGTGCCAAACGGTGTCAAAGGCCTTGGCAAGGTCGAGAAGAATCATAACGGCACAGCGTTTCACATTCAGCTCGTGAGTAATTTGCTGTGATACTCGGGTGATTTGGTGTATGGTAGAATGACCCTGTCTAAACCCGAATTGTTGCGGTATTAAAATATTGTTGACGTTGAATTGACTGGAAAAAAAGGCGCGATAGATGCATTTTTCGAAAATTTTGCCTGGTATGGATAATAGGCTGATCGGTCTGTAGCTAGTCGGTTTCTCTCGAGGTTTATTCGGTTTTGGAATAGGGGCCATTCTGGCTATTTTCCAAGCATTAGGGAAATAAGACTTGGAGGCAGATGCCCTGTATATGTAATAAAGTTGTAGGATGATCCTACCAGAGGCCTTTTTGAGCATGGGGGCTGTGATGCCGTCTGGGCCCGGGGCCTTGCGGTTTTTGAGCATTCTTACATCAGTTTTGATATTGACTGGTGTTAGCCATAAACTGGTTGCACTGTGGTTTGGAAGAAGGTGTAAGGTGTCAATAATTTTATTGACCTCGCTTTCAAGTGGCGAGGAAAGTGCCGTTGCCGTTGTGTGCACAGTGCTGAAATTGCGGGCAAGGATCTCCGCCTTGTCTCTGTCAGTACAGGCCAAAACATTGTCGGAGTCCTCAAGTGGAGGGATTACCCTGGAGGTTTTGTGGGAGTTGGCTGCCTTAAACGTGGCCCAGAATGTAGGATCAGTTCTTTTAAAAGATTTTAACGTGTTTGTCCAGTCAGTGCGTCTAAGGTGAGATATACGTTTTTTAATCGAGGTAGAGAGATCTCTTATGTAGTTTTTGATGTTATCGAGTCTGTATATTTGATTATATTTACGAAATCTCCGACGGGCGTTGATCATTGTTTTTAGCGTATTATCGTTATGGAGGAAGGCATTGCGACCGATAGAAGTATCGCAGTATGTGGTGGCACGGTTACGACAGCCATGAAGGAAGGAGTTGAGCTCTTCGATGGTTGAGTCAATGTCTTGTGTAGTGTCAAACTTGGTTGTCAGTTTAAATTCAGCTGACTCCATAAAATAGCGATCCCAGTCGGTCACCGGTTCAAGACCAGGAGGTCGAGTGGAATTGAGGCACTTGAGAATCACTGGGTAGTGATCGGAGGAAAAACGTTCGGAAACAGTGCAGTCAAAGTCGTGTGAATGATTACATATGAAAAAGTCGAGCGTGGATGGTTTGTGTTGAGGTGAGAATCTGGTAAACGTTGGTGGATGCAGCAGTCTACAAGGAGAGCGCTGGACGTATTCATAGACAATTTTGCCGGCATGATTAGTGGTAAAATTATTCCACGATGGGTGTTTGGCGTTCCAGTCGCCACCGATGATGAAAGGAGAACCCAGGCGTTCAAGGATGTCAAGGTCTGTGTTAGTTAATAAATTGGAGTTACGGACATAAATAACGCCAACTGTTATTTTAGGATGTGAAATTTTTGCAAAGCACGCTTGGAATTTCGTGGCTAAGGGATTGTCAACAGTTACAGAGTCAAGAGATTTGTGAATGAGGAGAATCGTGCCTCCAGAACGATTTGTAGCAAGATTGTCTTGTCTTATCACAGTGAAGCCCGGTATGGTGAACGAGTCGGTGGGCTTGAGCCAAGTTTCTGTGATCATGACGATTTGAGCTTGAAGCTCAGAAATAAGTAAGATTAATTCATTGCGACGCAATAGAATTGATCGGATATTCCATAGTATAATACGCGGGAAGACGACTAATCAAGGGAATTAATGACAGACCAAAAGGTCTGAAATTTCTCCGCTTTTGTCCGACAGTTACGAAGTTTATCAATAAGTATTCTTGTAATCTGAAGCATCTCATTCAGATCGACCATGGTGTTCAAGGTTTTTAAAGACTCGATCAGCTCGCCCATTGTGTTAATGCCGTGTTCCGGGCCTCGGTTGTTGGATTCTAATGGTTCCGCAGATCGTGGACCCCTGCGGCCAGTGACGTCAGCGTACGTTGGAGTTTGCCGTGTATTAGTGTGCGAGGGGCGCTCGTCTATCGCGACGCGCGACCCACCGTTTTGTAAGGTAGCAGGAGAGGGGATGAGCACCTGTTTGTCAAGAAACGCAAGTCCGCGGGGCGCTTTTGCTGCACCAACTTTGGAATTTAGATACTTATCGAGTGCAGGACACTTGGAGTAATTTGCAGTGTGCCCTTCACCGCAATTGGAACACTTGGGGTTTTCGTTAAAGGATTTGGAGCATTCGGAGGAATGGTGTGAACCCGCGCATTTGACGCACCTAGGAGGTAGGTTGCAGTTCGTAGCGGAGTGACCGAAGGCCTGACAGCGAAAGCACTGTGTATAATTTTTATTAGACATGAATTTTTCCCAATAGATTCGTGCATTAAACAAGAATCCGACTTTATTAACGGTGTTAATAGTTGTGCCAGGAGGAAAATTAATGCGGTACGAGACATATCGACGTGTCGATTGTTCGTCCGTGCGGCGTATCGGTGCGCAACCGTTTGGATTAAGGCCTTGGGCCTTTAATTCGTCAATAATTTCCTCGCATGGAGTGTCTGGCAAGCCACGAAGGACTAGACTTAGTGCTTTGTCGGAATTCAATGTAAATGTAAAAAAGGGGACTTTGCCCTCCTTCAATACTGTCTGAAAATTTTTAAAATTTTCGACCGATTCGAACTGCAACCGAATACGTCCTCCAAGGTATTTGATTTTAAAGGAATTACCGTACATAGCGGTCAGTTCGCGATTGAATTTGGCGATATTATATGAAAAGTTAGATATGTACAGAGGTGGGGGTTTAATAATAACCCGCTTCTTAAATTGACTCTCATCGGATATTATGCGAGGAAGGGCGCGGAGAGGTTGTTGCAAACCGTCTCGTGTCGCTGTTTGCGTCGCGACGCGTGTCGGATTGTTTTTGTTTGGATGGCCGGCCTTGCCAGGCGAGGAGGGCATGTCTTTGTTATTGAAGGCAGCGAGCACGGCGAAACGATTGTGTGTCGTAACGGTAACTGTATTTTCAATTTCCATGTTGTTGGCCAAAGTATCAGAATTTTTTTTATCGTTAAGATATTTAGATGTATTACGCGGTGATTTGCGTAACCTGACCGTTTTAGGTGATAGGAATTTAGAGGAGCGGAAGGTAGGAGCGCTACTTTCTTTAACGTTATCACGACTTTTAAATTCACGAGCCGCGGTAATTGAAGCGCACGAGTCTGAGGAATCAACGGAAGGGTTAGAATGCTCAGAACGTGCAGGAGATAAGTTTTTGAGGGGTTTCAGGAAGTTTTCGGGAAGTGGTGTAACTATTGGAAGCTGTTTGGCAGACTCGAACGTACGCTTGCCACTCACCGCAGTTGACGGGTTATGCGTGGAAATAGAATCAATGTTGAGCGAGTTGTTCGATTGCGTGTCGGACTCGCAGCCATGATCGGTCATGGATGAAGAATGCCTCAGAACATTTTCCATGGATAACTTATGCCCGACTTTCGGCGTACCCGCCGGTCGACTATAAAGATCAACCCGCCGTGGGTTGCGACGCGTTCGCACCACGGACAGGCTGCCCTCTTAAAACAAAAACGAATTAGAAAAATAAAACACAATAACACCAATTGACGCGACGAACACTAAAAATAAAGAATAGAAAAAACTATAAATTAACTAAAACTAATAGCAAAGCGAACAAAGTATGAAAAGCAACTAGAATCGTCTTAAGCCAGAGCGCTCACTCCTACGACCTCGCTGCGCGACGGCTCGACGATAACTGAAGTTCCGAAGCCGTACCCAGTACCCACAGCATAGTGCAATGTTAACAGCGCGGACCATTAAGAGAGACAGTCTACGCTCTAGCCAATGAGTGTTGCGTATGTGTCTCATTGGTGCGCTTCAGACTGCGATTTCAAACTTTCGAACATTATACATAAACGCGCAGTATAATATTACGTATATTATTGTTGGAACCGTAATAGTAACAACAGCAAGTGTATTATCGGTATCATCTATATTTTCGCGAGTATATAGGGCCACGCTCCGGTCAGAAACTAACATAAAATAACATAAAACACATTTGATTGTGCGGAACAATGGCGTCTACATCACAGGAAATGCCAGAAAAATTAAATTTAATTACAATTTATAAATTATGCGAATCAAATGGACTCTTCAAACGCCTTCAATGTTGGGGTTTAATACCGAATATAAGTGTCCAAAGTGTGGCAGTGAATTAAAACTCATCGCAACTGGAAGACAGAACTAGTAATTATATTATATTATATTATGAGTAATTATGCAGATGATTGACGACCTCGCCGATTTTGATGACCTTGAAATATATTGTCAAGGTAATCGAAATCGGTGAAGTTGTCAATCATCCACATAATTGCTTATATTTCTTGGGGCGGGAGGCCCCCGCCTTAGAGTACGAAAATAATTATTTAAAAATAAATTGGTATTAGTTAGGGTAGCTGTCAGGGGGCGTCTGGGGGGCACAGCCCCCCAGTGAGCAAAACGAATTTAATGTTACTGTTCAAGTCGTGAATGATGGTAGTAAAATTATTTTTGCGAATATCGGGAAAATGAAGGCCGAGGGGCGGTAACATGTATAGGGAAAAGTTGTTCAGAATAGTGACCTTGACAACATATTTCAAGGTCATCAAAATCGGCGAGGTCGTCAATCATCTGTATAATTATCTAATTATATTATATTATATTATATTATATTATGTTATGTTATTTTTAGTTAGAGTAGGTTAGTTAGGCTAGATTATTTTTTGACAGCATCGATGGCTATATGTGGAAATGGTTGGAAAAGGTAGTGTACGCAAACAAAAGGCGAAACATTGTCGTAATTTAATTAGTATTCGGACCAAAATATTCTTCGCCAAATCACATTTGAAACTATGGCAAATTCTTAGGTTTGGTAATCTATGGGTAGATAACGTCCCATTGTTTGTCATAGGAAAGCAATGTGAGATAAGTGCCAACGGTAACAGATTGGGCATCATTTTGTCGAGAATTGGTATATGATGCAATGATTCTCAAGAAAGAGAAGATTGGAGGATCCGGTAAAACTGGTAAGTACATATTACTCGTGAAAATATCGTGTTTTTATGACCACTTTTTTTAGTTGAAATAGACGAGTCGAAATTCGGTAAACGAAAGTATTACCGAGGTCATCCTGTCGAAGGTCAGTGGGTGTTTGAGGGCATAGAGCGGAATCTGGCAAAGTTTTTATGGTTTTAGTGGAGGACAGGAAAAGCCATACATTGATACCGATAATAAATGAATGGATTGAAAAAGGAACGATCATAATATCTGATTTCTGGAAATCTTATGATTGTTTGATGGACGAGGGTTACATTCACCTCAAAGTTAATCATTCCATCAACTTCAAGGATCCAGAAACAGGTACTGTCAACCCTCTTACTTGTGAAAATATCGTATTTTTATTTATTTTTGTGTTTTTATGAACTTTAAGATTTTTGATGATTTAGGAACTCACACAAATGCTATTGAAAGTTCTTGGAGACACGCGAAGGGTACGATGGGGTCAGGAACTCGAAAAAAGGCCATGTTTCCACCACATCTAGCAAAGTATATGTTCATGAAAATGTGCCGCTATCAAAAGATGGACCCATGTGAAACATTTTATCGAATGGCGGGTGAACTCTATTCCCCACTAAAGTCTAAAGTGGAAATGAGCGATGAGGAGCAGTCCACTGAAATTGATGAAACGGATGAAAACTTTGCGTAAAAGGTAATATTGTATATGTTTCCGCGGATAAGTTTTTTGAATAAAATTCATTTTGAATCTAGTTTTGTTGATTTCATTCGTAAAAATCGCCATTTTTTTGTGGGGGATAAACTTAAGTTATTCCCACAATTTGCAATAAAGGCATGTCTTATAAATGTATTAACAAACTTTCGGTCGCAAAGGGTATAGCCGGATAAGATGGTCAAAAGTGCCCCCAAACCAAATTCGACTTGCTATGAACCATTCGATAGGTGATCAAGAAAAACTAGTCTGTGCCAAGTTTCAACCCTGTATCTCATCTGGGAGGGTAGTTACGGGTAAAAATGTAATTGCGAGGTTTTTGGCCAATTTCTCCTATTTAATGACATTCGAAAATTCTGAAAAAAATCAGAGACATTTCTGTTTGTGAGGCACATATTACAGAATTTTTTCAGATTTTTAAATTGAAAACTGAAGCCGTGAAAAATCAAAAACGTCAAAAAATCCTGAAAAATGGCGATTTTGTATTGAAGGAGATGAGGTCCTACAATCATATTTTTTTTATAAGTGTATATTATTGATACTATCATCCTCAATTTTTTTCAGATTTTTGGCAGAGGTGCGCCACAGTTAAAAAAATTAAAAACCGATATTTTTGCTGTTTTTTGCGTGTTAGAGTTACTTATTCGACGAATTTTCGTCTGTTATTTATCAAATACATGATATATACACTGTTCAATGTTTTTACATGCAGTGGAATAGAATAGGAATTAAACTAAATAAACCTAATTAATAAAAGTACGTTACGTCCGGTATATTTCAAAAGATTAAATGTATTTTCAACGGTGTCGGTGGTCCAGCGGTAAAGCGTCTGACTGCTAAACCGCTGGAAACTTCTTTTCGTAGGTTCGAGTCCACTCAGACTCAATCTTTTTTTTTTTGGAAATACATTTTTTCAAACTTCTACCTATATGATAATCATTAATATACTTGTTTACAAATGTTTCAATAATATTTTTTTAATATTTTGAAGTACTTTCTATTCTACCGTTTCTCTTGTCATGTATTTTGTCAGTTACAGTACTATTTAATATTTTTCATTATCTTTAACAATTCTGAATATGTAGTTTGAAAAAACTGGATAAGTTTGAAATAATGTATTTCCAAAAAAAAAAAAAAAAAATTGAGTTTGAGTGGACTCGAACCTACGAAAAGAAGTTTCCAGCGGTTTATCAGTCAGACGCTTTACCACTGGACCACCGATACCGTTGAAAATACCTTTAATCTTTTGAAATATAACGGACGTAACGTACTTTTATCAATTATGTTTATTTAGTTTAATTCCTATTCTATTCCACTGCATGTAAAAACATTGAACAGTGTATATACCATGTATGTGATAAATAACAGACGAAAATTCGTCGAATAAGTAACTCTAACACGCAAAAAACAGCGAAAAAATCGGTTTTTAATTTTTTTAACTATGGCGCACCTCTCCAAAAAATCTGAAAAAAATTGAGGATGATAGTATCAATAATATACACTTATAAAATAAATATGATCGTAGGACCTCAGGTCCTTCAATACAAAATCGCCATTTTTCAGCATTTTTTGAAGTTTTTGATTTTTCACGGCTTCAGTCTTCAATCTACAAATCTAAAAAAATTCTGTAATATGTGCCTCACAAATGGAAATGTCTCTGATTTTTTTCAGAATTTTCGAATGTCATTAAATAGGAGAAATTGGCCAAAAACCTCGCAATTACATTTTTACCCGTAACTACCCTCCCAGATAACATACAGGGTTGAAACTTGGCACAGACTGGTTTTTTTTAATCACCTATCGAATGGTTCATAGCAAGTCGAATTTGGTTTGGGGGCACTTTTGACCATCTTATCCGGCTATACCCTTTTGGAATCCAGTGCCAAAAATGTGTTACAGTGTACCTGTTCGCGTTTCGCAGTGTTTTTGCATCTCCAGCATGTTGCCTATCTAGCATGTCGAGCATGTGTGGCTTTTTTGCATGTTGAGCTCGAGCGGTTAGATTTAAATTTGGCGCTGCGCGGGGGTGCATGTGGGGTCGCTGTCACGCAGCAAGGCGCAAGCGCAAGCGGCGGGTCGGTGGTGGCGGTGTATGGCCCGGAGCTGGGCCCAGGCATTGAGACCGTGATTGGTACCCTGTGCAGGTTGAACGTCTTGGCTTGTTTCTTGAATTGCGATTTGTGCCACAGTTTTAATTTTAATCTGACTTTAAACGTGTGGCGAGTGCGATCGTGCGTGCGTCCTGTGTTCTGAAGCACTACGTGCTGTTGTTTTGTGTTCTACACGGCCCGGCGATCTTGTGGGAGAGTTCAGACGGCCAACTGAGTGCAGTGATTGGTACGGCACAGTGCGGCGATCGGCTGGATCTGCCCACCTGGCTAGCCGTGTAGAGAGTGACGCGTGTTTACGGTCACTCTGTCCCCGATTGCGGGACCCTTCCTGTGATCAGGAAGTTTATTGCAAGGACCAGGGCGATCTGCGGTGACAGCGGCGAGGCGCCATTCCATTAAGATTTAGGGTAAGAGAGATCTCTCTGCGTGCGTTATTTTAAGCATTGAATGATCATTCAACTTCGTTTATATGTATCTCTAGTTTTCATAAGTTTCTACATTTCATTATTTGTTGTTTTCCTTCAATTTCAGGCATTTAACTTGATCTAATTTTCTTTTGTTGGGACCAGGCTTTTTCCCCACTTTCGACTGGGGTCTTTTACAGCCTGTACCCGTAGAGTAGAGCCTTTAAAGGGGGGAAATACCTTTAGAACGTTGAAAAATCGCAATATTTTTTTTTTCTATAGGATGTTAGTATAACATCTTAAGAGTATGGTGCCAACGTTTTAAAGCGAAATTCGGAGCCGTTCTGATGCTATACCCCATAAACGGGACTCATAGGCGGTAGCCCACCGCGGGTATATATTCACGCGCTCTAAACGGAGGAGCCGCCGTTCATAATTCCCTCCTTTCAGTCATTGTAAACATGGTACTTTACATTGTTTGCGTTATACAGGAAAAATTATCATGCAGCCCGATTTCCTATAGCTCGAATTTATACAACTCGTGAAATATTAATTGTGTTATACAGGAGTCTATTGTACTTGTATCTGTTATATAGCGGATTCGTCGCTTTCATGCCGTTGCTAGGTTTGAAATTTTGTATTTTTAGAAAGTTTTATTGCAGGGTCATATGCGAGTCTGGTCAGTGTCAGGTCGCGCATCTGGCAACCACTTGTATATGTTAGGGTTTTCCCTCGTAGACTAAGGTATATAGTATTGTTCTAGCCAGTGACTCCAACTTTTACCGGAGTTTCTTCGCGCCTTTTTGTTAAAAATGGCTTGCTTCCTGTCCTTTTCTAGGACAGGGTATATAACCCTGGTAGAGTGGAGAAACAGAAGCATTTTCTCCAGAAACTTAAAAGTAAACAGTCAGTGTAGTTCCGAAATTTGGCCTGTGTGAAACACGGTTTTTGAAGTTCAAAATGAGTTCTTATCCGAAAGGAAATAGGGAAGTAACGTCTCGAAGATCGAATCCGCGTAAAAGACGTTTCCACGGGAATCAGTTTACAGAACAAGAAGGTGAAAGTACAGAACCGAGTACAAGTGCAGGTGTAAGTGCAAGTGCAAAAAAACTCTCCAGCAGCAGCAGTGATGATATTCATTGGAATCCCTTGCACGCATATAGGTTTATTGAATTTTACACTGTTTTTACTACACTGTCAACTCTTCTTATCTGCCGTGAGTGTAAACAAAGTGTAAAATTTGAGGAGAGTGGAAATCGGGGTCTTGGTTTCAAGCTTGTTGTTCTGTGCCGCTGTGGGCGTAAAGATATCAATTCAGGACCGCTTATTCATACTGGCTATGAAGTAAACCGTAGAATAGTATTCATTATGCGCCTTTTAGGCATTGGTAGGGAAGGGCTAAATTTATTTTGTAACCTTATGGACATATGCGACGGCTTGAGTGAAAGTGCATATAATAAAATTATTGAACATATTTACTCAGCTACCCAATCAATGTTTGAGTTTTGTTCTAAGAAAGCCGTGGACAAAGAAAAGCAAGAAAATGAGAAACACGGGAGACCAATTTTAAATTTCAAAGTATCTGGTGACGGCACTTGGAAGAAACGCGGCTTCAAATCGTTATATGGAGTAACGACGCTCATAGGTTATTATTCTGGCAAAGTTATTGATTTAATTGTCAAAAGTAGTTACTGTCAAGGGTGTACGTTCTGGAAAAATAAAACGGATACTCAAGAATATGTCGAGTGGTACGAGGAACACCAGGAAGAGTGTAGAAAAAATCACGAAGGCTCCGCGGGTTAAATGGAAGTTGATGCCATAATAGAAATGTTTTCGAGATCAGACGAAAAGTTTGGAGTAAAATATGGCAATTATATAGGAGATGGAGACTCGAAAACTTTCAAGGCAATTATGGATGTAAATCCGTATGGAGATAACTTCCAAGTTACTAAGAACGAATGCATTGGCCACGTCGAGAAAAGAATGGGCAGCAGGCTTCGAAATATTAAAAAAACAAAAAACCTCGGTGGAAAAGGCAAGCTGACTGATGCGCTTATCAGGAAGCTCACCGCATACTATGGCTTAGCCATACGAAGAAATATTGATAGCGTGGAAAATATGAAGAAAGCTATAATGGCCTCGTATTATCACTTATGCTCCACCAAAGAAAATCCAAGGCACGAATACTGCCCGGTAGGAAATGACAGCTGGTGCAAGTGGCAGAAAGCTCTACATAGCTACAGGAGCAAATTTGGACCTTATAGAACATCCTGCACCACTGCATCCAGACGTGCAGAAGCACATCCTACCAATTTACGCAGATTTATCTGAAGAGAATCTACTTGAGAGGTGCTTGGGCGGACACACTCAGAACAATAACGAGAGTTTCAACTCAACTGTTTGGCGCTTCGCTCCAAAGCACCTGCACTCAGGAATAAAAATTATTGAAATTGCAGCATATTTGGCAGCTGGCTTATTTAACGAAGGATATGCTTCAGTTTTAAGAACTATGAGTGCTTTGAATATTGTGATTGGAAAACAAGCAAAAACATACGCCGACAAAATCGACGAACAAAGAATAATTCGACAGGAGCGACGCACCTCATTAACTACAAAAGAGGCTCGAAAAACAAGAAGAGAGCAACGTATGGAGAAAAATCAGCTCTATGAGGAAACAGAAGGAATATTGTATGGCGCAGGAATCGCAGACTAGCTGGTAAGTCATTGAAATTATTGAGTTATCACTTATGGAAACTTTGAACGTGTTTATCTCAAAACTACATTTTCGAAATCGGTGGAATCAATAACTCAAAAACTACTCACTCGATCTTGCTGAAATTTTGTACACATATCTATAACAATATTGTCTTATATATGAACCTAGAGATATGAAATAAATTGCAAATAAAAGTACCTTTTTATTGCAAGATCTAGCGAAAATTTCATGTAAAATTCGAAGTTTCTGTTTAAAAGCGTGTCATTTTTCCAATTTTCAATATTTTTCACTTTCTGTAGGTTCATCTACAACCTGTAAATGTTAATTATCGAAATATGTCTTGCTGGTTTGTTTCAGATCAATGTAGCCAAAGCTAGAGCTTACACCATTCGATAAGACCCACCACAACCTTCTCGAAAAACAGGGACATAACTCCGCCATTTTTTAATATTTTGAAAAACAAAAAAAACGATATAATAAAGAAAGAATATAATAAATAATAACCAAAGTTTCAAAAATGTAAAACAATCCTTTCCTTTTCAAAAAAACGCATAAAGATAAGCTCGTTTTCATCCGTCTAAAGGTATTTCCCCCCTTAATTTTCAATTTTAATAAATTCATTTTTCTTTTGTTTTTCTATCATAAATCTTGTGTACAGTTTATTTATTACCGGTGACACCAATTCCACCTCATATCCCACCCTTTCGATATTCCAGTTATTCGGAACAGTACCACTATAATTGTTTAATGAAAAATAATTTATCTACAGAATATTTTAAATGTCAATTATGTGCCCTACTACATAAATAGATTGTATTTAGTTTTATCTTCTTCTTCCTTATCCATACTCAGAAAGTGCCAATAACTACGTATAAATGTATGCCAATGAATAAAACTACATGCCAATAACTGAAGTGTTGTGGTAATGCTTTATTCCCCATATTCTAAGTTTCCGGTTTTGCGTTTTTCCGTTATGATCTTAAAATGTTAGATATAAGTATGGTGGTTTCACATCCGCGTTCGTTACAAGTTAATTTCTTTTCATAAAATTATATTCAAGATGTTCATTCAGTATTATTATATGCACATATTATATTTATATTTCTGTTATTAAGATGGTCATTAGCAAATAATAAATATCGGTTTGAGTATGTTCAAAAGAATGTGTTATGCTTTTCCACGTGGCAAATAATATGAAGTAATGCTTGTGCCAATTACTAGGATCTGGTACCAATAACTAAGGATTTGTACAGTTCTATACTAAATTCTTTTTATAAACAAAGATTACGAAATGATCTGTAAAAGAAAATATTAGCAACAAAAAAGAAGTCTCAAATTTTTTAATACACGTAAAATCTTATAGAAACTGTAATGCATATTTTAAAATAGTGCGTTATAAAATATGAATTTGCTTAAAGTGCCAATAACTTTATCCTACATACACTAATACTGTAGGAAGCACTCGGCGCATACCAAACATTTTCTACCAGAATGTTATCAGTTATTATTTTTAATTTTACCCATATTTTTTTAATGTATTGTCTTTTTTATAAATTATAATGCTATTGATATTTTATATTTCCAGCAAGAAGGACAACTTTATGAGATATCTAAGCCATTATATTTTCACAAAAAATGTCAAAAGAGAAAATGCAAACTTGTTCGACGAAATCTTAACAGAAATTGCAAAGATTTCATTCGATTCCAAAGAAAATATAAATATGCATAATTTAGATAATTCGGAATAAATATATGTAATGTAATTAAGTACCATTTCTACCCATAGATCTGTCGAAGTGTACTTATCCTCATTTTTTTTATTGAAAATTTACTGTCACGAAAAATATGAATTTCCATAAATAATGATACTCAAATTAGGGAACATTCCTAGCAAACGGACGGATCACCAATTTGGACGTGTTATATATCGTTAAATTCTTCTTTTTTCATACATTATTAAGGTGTTAGTCTTTTTTTGCGGAAATTGTTGTGCTTTTTTGAAATGTGCTGTAAAGTCTCGAAAAAAAGTATGGTTATGATACGTTTATGAACAGAAACAAGTGACTGTCGGTACGTTCAATCTACATATGTACACTGACAATGAGTTGCATTGAACTTGTCGCAGTGAAGTTGGCTACAAATTCACTAACACATTCACGCTGCGTCGGTGAGCCGATGGGCGAGATCGACTCATATTATATTATTTGTAGTTGTAATTTATAATGTTATTTGTGGTTGTAATTTATACATTCATAATTATCATTTATATTGGTTGATACTATCTAAGTCTAGCATTTCAATATTATTCAACGTTCAAAAATAGCAGACAATATGGAAGTGACGTTAAAAATCGATTTATCGCATCTTTATCATTTTTCGCAACAATCTCATAAGAAGATCGCTATGTCACTTACCGACCAAAATGTCATACACCTGTGCACCTCTCCCATCGGCTCACCGACGCGGCGTGAATGTGTTAGTGAATCTGGAGCCAACTTCACTGCGATAAGTTCAATGCAACTCACAAGGGAACATCGGGGACTGATACACTCCGATTTTGATGAAACTTTGCATAAATATTTATTAGACCTGTTTATGAAGATAACTGTAATTCGTTGGTGCCCGTTTTTCACTTTGAGGGAGATATCAACCCTTTTATCCGAACCGCCTTTTCTATATACGTGCTTATAAATCGTAAACAACAAAAGATATAAAAAAATAGTTGAAATAAAAGTTATACCGCTTCTTAAGGTCTATAAAGCTGCGTGTAAGTTTTTTTTTTTAAATCATCCTTTTTGCAAAATTGAATTCCCCCTCCCCCTCCGTTTTGAAAAATTTTACTTTTTTTTCAATCAATAAAAGCGCCTATTTATTATGAATTCAACGATGTGTTATAGTGTATAGTTGTTTTAATTATTCCGATGGAATTTTTTGTTTAAGTTTTTTGATCTGTCTGTATTGACCGCTAACTCAACTTATACTCGCAACGTTGATAAGATTTTTGATAAGAACTATTTTTCCATTCGTTTTACATGTCATTTTCATAATTGCAAGATTAATTTCATCATCATATGATGAAGTACATTTATTTTGTAGACTTTCTACAATATACAGAGTACTTCCGATGTAGTAGTACAATTGAAAAGACGGTTAACCTACATATAAAAATAAGCTGAAAATGTAGAGTAAGGGTTTCTTATTCTTTGGGTCTGCCGTTCCTAGCGTAGACCCCCGCCGTGGCACTTACCGCGACAATAGGGCTGCTTTTACGACTTGCCACTCTTCATAAACAAATCTAATAAATATTTATGCAAAGTTTCATCAAAATCGGAGTGTATCAGTCCCCGATGTTCCCTTGTCAGTGTACTTACATAATATGAGCAGATTTAATCATCAAAGTTTGGTATACTCTGATTTTCTATTGAGTCAAAAGAAATTTGTGAAATTTCATTCAAAATTTCATCAAAAATATCTACATTTTCATCTTTCATTCTTTTGGTAAAAATGTAGTGGCTTAAGTAGCCCAGAAAATTTTCCTTTTTGCTAAAAATAGATGTGAATACTATTATTTTTTGTAAAAAGGAAATGTAGTCAAAGTATATGGGTAAAATATTATATACCAACCAACAATATTCTGGAAGAAAATGTTTCGCATGTCACCATGTACTTTCGACAAAATTAGTATGGGCCCCAGTATTTAGGTCAACAAACTTTACACTATGATTGACTTTTAAGTGTAGATACCCTTCCTTTTCTAATATGTCATGCGCCTTCCAGCTATCTGATATAATGGTAGTACCAAGTCTGATCCATTGTTTTATTATCGGTAAGAGCATTTTTGTATCTCTGTTTTCCATTGGTACTAAAAAAATTTTTCCACTTCCCCTTTCGATTCCTTCAAAAACCCATTGCCCCTCTATATAATGACCACGATTATATTTCCTTTTCCCAAACTTCGACTCATCAATTTCTATGGTTTTTCCAACACCTCCAATCATTTCACAAGAATTCAACATCCAGTTTATCATTACTTGTCTTACAAAGTAAGACCACTGTGACACAGTGTTTTTATTTAATTCTAACTCTTTGACTATATGATACTGTTCATAATTGTTTGCCAACATATACGTTAGCTTCAATACCATTTCATAATTCAATTTAGTTTTTGAAAACCAAGTACCGTGTTTAATTGATATTTTTGTATTGCACATTATTTTCTTTTTTGACTTATTTTGACATGCTGAAATTATTCTCCAACATCTCCAATTGCCATTTATCAATTTCATTACATTATCACATTGTGGACACTTTGTTTCTTTCTTAATTAACTTCTTTTCTTGTAGAAATTCGAACAGTCCTTCATTTTTACAAAATTCATGTACGTTAATCAAGATCCATGTTTTTGGTACTATATATTCACTCATTTTCTATAATATAATAAAATTGCACAGTGCTTTATTGAAATCTTTATTAAAAACTTTATTGAAACAGAAGACAATCAAAAGAAGCAGAAGAAAATCGAAAATCTTTATTCATTTGTTAATTATTTGAATTCATTTAAATGTTTAAAAAAACATCTGATTAGATGTTTCTAAAAAGAAATTAATTGTCCATAATGTGGCAATGCAATGGGAATGAAGAATGAAAAGTGGATACGTAGACTAACTATTACAGGATGCAGAATCCATTAAATATGGTACCTGGTTTTCAAAAACAAAGCTGAATTACGAAATGGTATGTAAGCTAACATATATGCTTACAAACAATTATGAACAGTACGATGTAATAAAAGAATTACAATTAAATAAGAACACTGTATCACAATGGTCATACTTTGTAAGGCAAGTGATGGAATATTGGTTATGCAATTCTTGTGAAAATTGTTGAAATTGAAGAATCTAAATTTGGTAGAAGAAAATATAACAGGGGTCATCGTGTAGAGAGGCAGTGGGTCTTTGGCGGTATAAAAATAGAAACTGACAAAATTTTTTAGTACCTGTAGAAGACACAGATACGAAGACACTGCTACCTATAATACAAAAATAGATAAGACCTGGCAGTACGATAATATCAGACAGTTAGAAAGCCTACGATGTATTAGAAAAAGAGGAATATGTACACCTAAAAATTAATCAGTGTTAACTTTGTTGACCCTATTACTGAAATATTGCCGGTCGGCTAACGCCGACCGGGATTAAATATAACGTAAACCTAACCTATTGTTTATTTTTCATTGTTGTATTTTACATTTAAGTACTGTAAAATCTGTAAAATTAAAATCAATGCATCTGTTCATATAAGTACATATGTACCACTGTAAACTTGATATACACTGTCATTTGTTTCTGTCAGTTTCTGTTCATAAATGTATCAAAAACATACTTAACCCTACTTTTTTCTTGAAAGTTTACAGCAAATTTTACACAAAAAAACGAATTTCCGCAATCAATGACATAGAAATTAGTAATGTACTCAACAAGACGAATTCAACGACGTATACTTCGTCGCAATCGCTAAACGATCCGTTTCCTAGAACTGTTCCTTCATTTTCCATTATAAATTGTATTGTAAATTTAAAACACAATTTTATATTTTTATATTGGTAATAAAAGCACAACGATTCACGTTTAAAGCAAACAATGATTCTGATTGAATTGCGATTTATGTACATTATATTTTCACTTACGGTTGCTGCTGAAGTCGAATTAGGTGGAGAACACGCGCTTGTGACAACAACGAGTATTTATTTGTATGTACATACAATAACGTATTTACGACTCTTCGCGTCGGCGCTTGTAACGGAAGTCTATTGCGTAATTGCGTCGTCTCTCAATCCTTCGCGTGCTTATCTCTAAGCCCTGTAGGTGGCACCACCGCTGTGCCGCCTGTGGGCGATCTTTTAAAGGGGAACACAAGTAAAAACGTATATTACTTCTGAATTAAACCTTATTCTCACTCTCTGCTTCTCGTGCGCTTTGTTCTCTCTAACTGCTTCTCAAAAGACTAACGACTAAATTTTGCCACAGTCGACTCTAGTACTAGCCGTGCTGAAGTAAAAATGGCAACACTGCGGGAGTCCGGTCTGAATATATCAACACCTACCCTACTCTATCTGCCTTCCGGACTCTGAGACTCTCAACCAATCAGCGTCGTCAGACTCCCGACTACTCTCTGGACTTCACATAACCTCTTTGGTTTCGTTCCAATAATTTCGCTTGTTTCAAGGTTTTTATTAACTTATATACACGTTTATCAATTCTTAAATGTTTCAATTTGATCCAAAGATAGTTTCATTTTGCTTCGTACCTAAATTTTCTTGAAACCACTGTAAATATTTTAAATATCATGCTTCACAACACCAAACTACTTCGAGAGTATACAAAATATATATCACATTTATAACAATTTTATACTACCACATCACTTCTATTTGCCATAGTTGCAACGTTTATATATTGTTTATACATAATTAACATAAAATAGTGTATATTACTACAGCTTTTAATTAAAAAAGACGTTAATTACAATTCCAAGCACAGGACTCTGTTTTTGAAAATAGGACTTCGGATTGTCACGTGAGCGGTGTTGCCGCGTTGTTCAGCATGGCTAGTACTAGAGTCGGCTGTGAACGAACGCGCTTATGGGGATGGGTTGGCAGCACTGCCAACTCCAAACCCCGCGCATTTTTTAATTTGCTTTGTCTTACATTTCCCGTACTTTTAATTCTATGAGTTTATCATTCCATACTTTTACTTTCTATACTCCATACTTTAGTCCTTCTGCGTGCGCGCGCGCGCGCGCGCGCGTGTGTGTGTGTGTAGGCGTGCGCTATATACGATTTATAAGCACGTATATAGAAAGGGCGGTTCGGATAAAAGGGTTGATATCTGCCTCAAAGTGAAAAACGGGCACCAACGAATTACAGTTTAAAAAATGCTGACGCCAGTGATTTAGAATCCGCATATAACAACTACTGATATAGACTATGGGACAGTGGCAATAAAAAGTAATAATCGCACGGGACGTAAAATTTAATGAAAACACAAATGATTCGGTTGAAGTTAACAGTTCTGCAGCTGGTAAAAAGGACCGGATAGAAATAAATACCGAAACAGAAGGAGAAGAAGATACAAGAGAATCTGAAGAACTAGATGATGAAGAGGTAGTCGAAGGAAATGAACAGGAATCCCAGGTTCAGGATGATCTAATCTGTGGAGAGACAATGGAAGATCCAGAACAAACTAAAAAGGAAAAACCGACAAGACCTCTACGCAACAGAAGACCTCTGAAAAAGTATAAAGATTTCGTAGCCTTGACATTTGCCGTTTCTGCCACGGATAAAGACAAATGGATGGAAGAAATAAAGGAAGAAAAGAATTCATTGCAAATGAATGATATCTGGACACTAATAGACGAGAAGATAACAAAAGAAGTAAAACCACTTACGAGTAGATGGGTATTCAAAATAAAAGATGACGGAAGATACAGAGCCCGATTAGTAATTAGAGGATGTGAACAACAATCTCAACTGAACTATGAAGAAACGTTCAGTCCTGTAGTGAGTACGAATGCTTTGCGTGTTCTTTTTGCTCTAATAGCCAAAGAAGCATACTTATATTATGCATTAGACATAAAAACGGCGTTCCTGTACGGTAAGATAGAAGAAGATATATACATGTATCCTCCTGAAGGGTATAGTTATAAGGGTAAAATATGTAAACTTAACAGAGCATTATATGGCTTGAAGCAAGCACCACTGAAGTGGAATCAAGAGGATTAGAAGAATTAAAAACTGAACAATGTATTTTTAAAAGAAAAGATAGCAATCTGGTTGTAGCTATCTACGTAGACGATGGACTGGTAATCGGTAACGATAAGAATGAAATTGAGTTTTTGATTGAAGACCTGAAAAAGGAATTCCAAATGGTGGTAAATAAGGAACCGACAACATTTATTGGGATGGAAGTAAAACAAACAGGAGAAGAACTAAAGGTCAAACAAACGGAATATGTTAATAAACTACTGAATAAATTCGGTATGATGGATTCAAAACCAGTGGCAACCCCAGCAGTAAAACAAGAAGAACAGGAAGAAAATGTCGAAGTTTCATATCCTTATCGAGAGACCGTGGGAAGTCTCTTGTACCTGAGCAACAAAACTCGACCTGATATTAGTTTCGCAGTAAACAATGCAAGTAGATGTGTTGATAAACCATCCAATAATTTAGTTGCAGGGATAAAGCGCGTGTTTACACCATCCCCGCTGTAGAAATCGTGGTCGTCGAGTGTCAAGTAGCCGATGACACAGTAAGGGGTCTCGACCTGGGTATCTATAGGGTGTCTCATTCAGTTGTGATCATTGTACCATTGTATTTAAAGTAATTATTTTTGTGTTTTAGGCTTTGCCCCTCCCCCGGCACCCCCACCACGGAGAATATAACCTAACCTAACCTACTACGGTTTGATATTCGTAGACGAACAAAGTGTCACCTTCTGTTCGTATATGTATAACTGGCAAATTCGCCTTACATATGCCTTACATTATTGGGTAAAATTCTGTATAAAGTTATTTGCGAATATTTCGACAGCTTGTTATTTCCATTAAAAACAAAAATCATATTCGTATTCAACATATCAAAACGAGTAAAACGATGAGATTAATGTAAACGTGAACCACAGTTTACAAAATAATGCGCTTTATACATATACGACACCCTGTAGATACCCAGGTCGAGACCCCCTACTGTGCCATCGGCTGCTTGACGCTTGACGACCACGGTTTCTACAGCGGGGATGGTTGTGTTAGTCACGTCTGTATAGGCAAAATTCTATGTATTCTGCGAAAGTTTTTAATTAATATCTCCGGAACTACTGGTCTGATGTGGATACCGTTTTATATTTGGAGTTTTCTCCCTCCCCCCTCTCCCCCCTCTAAAGCCCATGTCGATCGACCACCGGGGCTATTCGGAACTACAGCCGATATTTCTACGATTATCCCACTTGCAAACATTTATGGAATTCGTTATTGTTAATAACTATTGTTGTTGTAATTATCCAATAAGAACGGTAAATCACATTACGGCATCCTACAAATATTGCTCGTTCCACTAAAAAGTGTGAAATAAAATAATTTTTAACAAAAAAAAAATCCGACTTCGAAATGCACTAAAAAGTATAAAATAATTTCTATTTCATTTATACCAGTATTCAATAGCTATTAATAAAATCTACTTAATTGTTATATAGGATACTAAATACATTTCAAAATTTTCGGAGGCGGCGCAAAATTAAAAATACCTGAATATACGATCCTGCCAATAACGATTTGATTGCGGTATGGCAAACTTGGTAATTAATAAGTCGTAAGAAAACAAATTCGAAACGTTTTAGATACGGCAAAAAACATTCGTATTTGTAACGATTGTATCAGAAATTGGTAGCACTTCTGATGTATATGTACGATGAGTTGCATTGAACTTGTTGCAATGAAGTTGGCTACAAATTCACTGACGCATTCACGCCGCGTCGGTGAGTGAATGCGTGGCCAACTTCACTGCGACAAGTTCAATGCAACTTAGTGTACATGTATACTGCAATTCACGAGAGACCACACTTAACTCGCGCAGCTCACTAGGTCTAGGGACATTTTTAATAACATGTGTCATTCCTCTCTTCAGCTTGCTTTTTACTTTGCGATCATTTAAGGAGAGGTATCTTAAACATCCTTTGCCGCGCGGTTAAGCAGTGCGACGCACTTGGAAGTATCCCAGCTTAACTGCGCAGAAGAAGAAAATGCGATTTTTGTTTTATTTCATAGGGGAAATACCTCTCACACCTGTAGAACATGCGTCAGCCGGTCCTTCCACGGGAGAATGAGTGCAATAAAGCATGAAAGTGATTTGATCTGAATGATATGTAACGATCTGAATGAGAATGGAAAGCGAGGTTTGCGTGAAAACCACTGGGAATTTGAAAACGTCGACCAACGTTCAAGAACGTTCGAGACAACGGTCGACGGGGGTAATAAACACGTATTGTTGCGAGTAGGCAATAAAATCTGCCAAGCGTTTACAAGGAATATTCTAGAATAAATTCATAGAATGTTAACATTCAATATACGTGAATTTGCGTTAAAATACGATCGGAATGCTCCCATAATTAATTAAAGGTAAAACATAGATTGCCATATCCCTTATCACGCAAGCCGTAAAACGCGTATAACGAATAAAACGTCCATCATTGAATGGGTCGAACGAATTAACAAGAAAAGAATAGCGTTAATAAAATGTTTTATCGATACCAGAATATCGTTTACAAAAGTCTCGTTATTTATCGAGAAACACATAGAATCAAATAGAATCCATTTCGAACATTCTAGAAAGCATAGAAATTGCGACGCACAAAATTCATGTAGCGTTGACGGGGTAGAAAAAGATAGCCAACGTTAGACAGAGTCGACAAGAAAGGTCAAGAAGGGATGAGAACTCGGGAAACGCGCCTAGACAAACCAATGCGTGCGGGCCTTCCCCTTCGACACGTACCCTGATTTGCCAAATGATGTTCCCACTTTGGGGTACCGATCGCGGGTCGACTGAGGAAAATCACTCTTCGTCGAAAAATGGTGAAGTAAGTACGTAACGGGGAGCCCGTGTTCGCGTTAAGCAATAGTTTTCGCGTGTAAAATTGTAGTGATTAGCTGCCCGGTAAAGACCTTGTAAAAAGCAGAGTGCCGGGAGATTGCAGTTTCTCGTTTTTCGCGTCAAAGACTTTAGTGAATACGTTAAATTCTCTTCATACTTTTCAATCTCTATCCTTTCTCTTTCATTTGAAATCGATCGTTAATTATATTATCTTTTTCCGCGTCGCGTCGTTTCGAATATTGTGTTTTCGTAAATCGTCATTCGTAATCCGTACACCGTAATAAAGGCCGATCGCGAACGCGTAATGCGGCGTGTCCGAGTTTTCATCCTTTCTTCGCTTTTCCAGATTCCGGACATTCATCACAGCAATTTAGAGAAAGCTATATATACATATATATTAATACATATATTATTTATCATCGAATTGGTGAGTCGCTTATTCTATTTTTTTTAACACAACGAATCTAGTATCGAGTGAGGCAAAACGGGCGGTCTACGAGACTGTGTGTCTTGGAGGTATCCGTCTCTGTTTCCATCGCTTTATAATTATTGTAAATTACAACACCGAAGTTCGAATCATCATTTCAAATACTAACACCGCCTTTTCTGTTATTTTTCTGCTATAAAAGTTCATTGCATAAAATCTTTAAAATATTCGTTTTCCATTGTCTTATACATATATACATATTTCTAATTCTTTTTTTTTTATATATTTCATACAGCCCGGACATTTTGTTAACTAAACTATTTTCATTGTAATATTTATTTTTCCTCGAAATTATACACTTGTTACTTATATTCAGTTTCCAATTAATTTCTGTTCAAACACCTCTTTCTTTTCCTGTATTATCACGCCTACCATCAACGCACGAATTCACACGAGGGGCCCGTATGGGATCAGGGCATTGATGGACTCAATCAATCTACAGTCAATTTTACTGATTTTTTTTATTTGTTCTAATCGGAAGTGATCTAACATCGTCCCAACCGATTAGGACTGGTGGCAGCGCTTTTCTACCGCGTACTAAATATCTATAATAAACTTTTCTTTCTCTTTCTTTTTATATATATATTTGTACGTCGCGCGCCGTATCTCGCTCGCCACGTAACAGCAGCATCGTTTATTCGAGTATTTTTAATTTTGCGCCGCCTCCGAAAAGGTTGAAATGTATTTAGTATACTGTTGGGTATTTGTATAAATGTAGTAGAAATTATTTCATATTTTTTAGTGCATTTCGAAGTCGGTTGTATTTTTTGTTAAAAATTATTAAAACATCTATAGGTAAATTAGTCTACTGTCGCGATGTCTCCCCCCTCTCTTTTTCCTCTCTCAGGTGGGGTTAATAATTATAACCGCACCCCATCGGTCCGTTTTCCTGGAAAGAACTGTTTTACCTGACAAAAATAAAGTTAATTGCCTACACATCTTTTCCATAACGCTGAGATCCTTAGATTATAACATTAAATCGATTTTCAATTCTATTATAAAATGAAGTGATTATTCGTCCACATAATAATCTAAATTATAGCCAGAAGAAAAAGAATCAACAGTGAGTTGCCCTTCGCTAATCGCACGAGCGCGTGCAAAAACTCGCACACAATCGAAGACACGACTTGACGATGGCAACAAGTTCAACGAGCGAATCCCCCCCCTCAAGTCCGCTTGCGTCGCATCGTTAAAAATCGAGTTTCCACCACCACCGTTGCGTTGCTGAGCTGAACCCCCTCCACCATACACGGGCCCTTCGTCGTTCGTCGCCATTACAGAATCATTCCGAATACAACGGTTGAACGGTACGGACGTGTTATAATATATTCACTCGTGCGTTTCTTGGTTTAGAAAAATTAACCTATGTTAACTTGTGTATAAACGTGTGTTAGATCTAGCTAGTTATTCAGTGTTACTAACTAACTTTTTGTAATTATACTTTGAAATTGTATTAATTTCGGTTGTCGGTTTTTTTCTGTAGCTGTTTGTTCGGGTATCGAGACAAGTTCTGAAGTTGCGAATTCGGTGCCCGTTTTTCGCGAAGAAGGCTTGATCGAAGAATCATCGTTTTTGGTCAACTTTTCTTTATGTGGAAACGAAAACTGTAAGCAAATCGAACTTGGAGAACGTTACTACCCTCAACCTGCAGACCACGGGCATCTGCGAATTCTGGTAAGTGATACAGTTTCTATTTCCTTTGACATTGTATCTTTGCATGAAAATTTTCATTCTGCGTTTAATAATGATTGGCGTCGGTAGAAGCGAATTAAGTGAAGGGAGCATTCTCCGCGATACATAGAAAATAAGCCAATTTCAAGTTCCTTTTTCTCAGAATTTACTTTAGGCATCATCTTCAAATTACTAGAGCATCTAGTGTATCATACTAGATGCGTGCTTGAGCTGCAGGAAATATTGAAATACGGAATAGAAAAAATTATACAAGCTTATAAATGTGTGGATTTATTTGTACTCTAACCTTCAACATAAAAGATGCTGCTAATCTTATTGTAAGCCGAATTTCAAAAAAATCTTTTCCTAAAATATGTTATACCCTTAGTAGTAAAAGTCCATGGAATTGTAACTAAATCGGCCGAATGAATACTGAGAAAAACAAACACAAGTGCAGGAAAACGTGTGATTTTATAAAGGCAGCATTTTTCTAAAATTTTGCCTCTATCAGTAACTCACGCTCAATTTTGTGAACAATTCTCAAAAATGGTTTATTATTAAATAAAGAAATAAAAGAATTCGATTTTCGGACTTCCAAAATGCCCACTATTTTAAAGATTTCTGCTGCTCCGCGATTATCAAACTTTCGTAGACCCCCATAGTTGATAGTTCGAAAATTGCAATTAATTCAAAATACTGTACGGGATCGATAATTTCTCGCATTTAAGACTCTAGAAGAGTCTTGGAAACATCGAAAGGATTCGCATTTTAATAATTTAATGATTTGAAAAGTTCAAAAGGAGATGATTTATTTTGTTGACAATTGGATTCAAAATTTGCAAAATTATAGTTATAGATTATAGTTATATTTATAGATTTATAAATTTTAAATCATCATATAATGATATAAGAATTAAAAGGAGAGGATATATTTTTTAGCAATTGGATCAAAAATGTATAAAATTGCAGTAGATTTTAAAGTTTGAAATTTCGTAATGTATTATGTAATAATGGCGGTAAATAAGCATTAATTCTTTTCACACAAACTTCTTATTAGCGTTGGATTAAGGAGAAATCTAAGGAGGATTAAATAAACTAAATTATCATTTATAAATTTTCTTTCTGATTTATTATCTGCAAAAGTTTCAATTCGTGTTCCTAGTTAATGTTGGGGGTTGCTAAGTGGAAAAACTTGAAAAGCTCGGTTTTTAACCTACCATTTACTATGTTAATAAATATTGAACAATCTTTTCCTTACTGTTGCCCCTCCTTTATGTTATTTAATTTGATTTATCTTTATCTAAAATAAATCTCAATTCCTGTACCATGTTTATCAATCATCCGGGTCCAAGAAATCTAATTCAGTTCTCCTTCTTATTGAAAATATCAACATACGTTAATATATTTATTAACATTATATCTGACGAGATAATCCCGATTGGAATGTCCGTTACAACTTTGGATTATTCCCAACAGTTCTAAGTAGGTACGGCAAAAACGGCCTCAGTGTTTACATTCCTTTCCTCGAATTCGAGCCATTGCACAGTGGTCCAGGAACCCGCTTTTCGTGGCCAAAATTCGACTCTAAATCGACTTTTGACCAAATATAATAAATATAAATATACTAAATATAATTAACAGAACTAAAATACAACTAAACAAGTGCAAAAATATAATTGTTTTTAATTTTTTTATTCTAATTCGGTTTTATCTAAATATTTAAATATACGTAAAATTGATTCGTCTTTTTCTTGATCTGAATCCTCTTCGCTAGTTATTTCTTGTGATAAATTAGATTAAATACTTATAACAAATTAAAATTATGCTCTAACCAATTTAATTTCATAGAATATTAAGAATAATTATAATAAATGGAAATTACACGCTACACTATATTACACTTTGATATATAAACAAAAAACTAAAAAATATGTTTAATATGCATAACTATAATAAAATTATACTAAATTTACACTTTTTATTATTGATGTTTCGCCTAGCACGTTGACTAAAAGACTACGGCGATGAAGCTGAAATACGTCTCCAAATGATTATTATCTCGTGTTTATAAAAATTAATACTAACAAGAGATAAGAATCTCGCAAAGAAAACGTTTCGTATTACTCTAGACAGAAGTCACTTCGGCCCGAGCGATACGTATGCTGCCGCGGTGGCCGCAACGTTAGAATATCTAGAGCATTCATTTATTGAAATTCGTATAAATTTAAAAGTTGAGGAAGGTTGAACCTAAAATTTATATAATTCTTTAAAGAAATGTTTAAGCTTTCTTATAAAACAAATCTGGTAGCTAGCACTTTTAAGCATTTTTTTTAAAACCATCCGCAAAGTTTCAATTGTTGTAAACATTGCACTATTTATACATAAGTTAAAGAACACTTCCGACGCAATTGAATAATCAAAATAGAACTAGTAGTATGCATAAAGTTGTTCTTAAAAACTATTATTTGATGATCTATAATGAATACTTACAAAAATTAGTTTCACTTCGAATTTCGGAATTTTTACTTCAGCATGTTGTACACGGTTACACAATCGTCCAAAATGAAAATTATTTTGGATTTCATAGTTTTAAAGTGTTCTTACTTTGTAGGTAAAAGAATTTTTGCAAAAGATTAAACTTGAAAAATTGAATTTTGGCTACGAAAAACCGGTTCCTGGACCACTGTGCATTGGCTCGATGTCTAAACAATTTTTGCACACAGATTTTCTTATATTGTTCGTTGCTGGTAAGTTGCTGTCCAATCAAATTCGTTGACCTACCTCCAGTCACTCGTATTATGTTTATTGGCCGAGGCTCTTACATCCGCAAATCTATCGCGTGACGAACGTCGCTAAGGACAGATATTGAAACGGAATGAAATGAAGCGATAGCGAGTGACGATTCGGACGCATTGACGTAGACGTAGATTCGGGGTTTACATTATTAAGTTAACTTTCCATAATGTAATTACCATAAATTTTGCGTAATAACAACTGTTGTCAAGAACGAGTATTATAAAAAATCCATTAATATCCCGAAAAAATCGCATGTTTATATAGTTAAATGCATCCCCCGCGAATACAGAAATTTTACGCCTATGCAATGTGACCGCTCACTTCTCAAGTTCTGGGTTCCTGGAGTGGATTAGGTGGAGCGAACTCACAGTCCCCTTGCCCCTCCGTCGGATCAGTTTGCGGTGCTCGGCAACTTACCAGCAACGAACAGTACATTTATTGGCGTGGTTATTTCGTGCGTAACTGACACCTGACACCGCGACCGTTACTCTATTGAGGTTATTCTTTTCTATTTCGCAGTAACGGCCGTCGGTATAACCCTTCAAGGTGATCGAATGTGCGTTATACCAAATTCGAATCTAACGACAATTTATTATATTTTATATATTTATTATATGATTCCTGGAGAATATCATCGACATCATCCACGCAGTAAAGATTCGATGAAAGCGAAACGCACGGAACCGAACTGCAGTGCCGCCGAACAAACGTATTAGTAAAATCCGGATTTTTATGTAACATCCTGTGTAAAGTTTTAAAATATACGATTTATTATTCAATTCTTTTTGCTGCACTTCGGCTTAGGCTACTAAAAATTTTTGGTTAGAATATATCAAATCTTATAATTTTCGACCTGAAACATTCGAAAATGCAAGTTAAAAGTTTAGGAAATTAATGATTTAAAAAATACAATTACGTAAAATTGTAAGTATTTAACATATTTTTGCAAGTTGTTATGATGCCATATTGCTTCTGCTCATATAAATGGTTTGGTTAGGTTAGGGCTATATGAAATTTTACGGTCACGTTAATACAAAATAATTTTTATACATATACAAAGATGCCCAGTTAGGCGTCCGCATTTTTGCCCACATAAAAGTCCGTCGCAATCCCCACTAGTTCTTAGAAACAGAACCTCGGAGTGCATTTCGCGCGTACCGAGTGTTTGTCACCAGTCTTCAATTGTGTGGTAGAAGTCAAATGCTCAGGACACTATTGGGTATTACAATATTTTGCACTACAGTTTTAAGAAAAAACGATATTAAAAATTGTTTTATTTTCATAAATACATATTACATAAGTATGATATATTAATAGTAATACGAGGGCAATCCAGAAAGTAAGTTCCGTTAAGCAATTAGACAAAAGGAAACCATTATTAAAAAAACGCTTTTATTGCATAATGAAGTACAATGCTTAGATAATTTTTCAACATAGTTGCCACCATTGTTGAAGCATTTATCATTGCGTGGTACGAGCTTTTGTATGCCCTCGTCGTAGAAAGATGTCGCCGGCGATACCAACCATATGGTGATAGCGTTTTTCACCTCGTCGTCTACCGTGAACTGCTTACCAGGAAGAAACGATTTAAGGTGCTGGAAAAGATGATAGTCACTTGGTGCTAGATGGGGGGGGCAAATCGATTGTGACGCAATCTCCTTACGGACTTCCGCTGGGAACAGTTTGTCCCCGCCCCGATCTAGCACCAAGCGGCTATCATCTTTTCCAGCACCTTAAATCGTTTCTTCCTGGCAAGCAGTTCACGGTAGACGACGAGGTGAAAAACGCTATCACCATATGGTTGGCATCGCCGGCGGCATCTTTCTACGACGAGGGCATACAAAAGCTCGTGCCGCGCAATAATAAATGCTTTAACAATGGTGGCAACTATGTTGAAAAATTATCTAAGCATTGTACTTCATTATGTAATAAAAGCGTTTTTCTAATAATGGTTTCCTTTTGTTTAATTGCTTAACGAAACTTACTTTCTGGATTGCCCTCGTATTAATAACAATTAATAATAATAATAGTAGTAGCACTAATGGTAATACAAAAATAATAATAATAATCTTCATAACTAAATAAATACATTAATATATAATAAACACGGTAATTATTTAGATTATGGACGGCAACTTCGATTTCGATGATTTTTAAGTATGTTGTAGAAATCAACATTTTGAAGAACTTTTTCCTATACATATAACCGTCGCTCGGCCGGGTGTGTGAAGTTAGCCCCACACTTTTCGACGAAGTATCGACAGTGGTGCTCCGCGTCAGGACGATTGCTCGGTGTCTCCCGTATATTGCCGCTTAAAGCAACCGTCCTGACACGGAGCACCACTGTCGATACTTCGTCTCCCGCGAAGCTATTTCGCTTCTTGGCTTGATACAAAAATCAAGGTTGCAACTTTCTCCGGGTGGGTTTCCAGGATAGCAATCTGCTCTATCGCGTGATATAATTCGATTTTACGGTGTACAGTATAGACTCGTTATAAGCTAAAAAGATCTGTACGATATTTGCAAAGAAACCATCCCCACCACTGGGGGGTATACCCCTCGAGACGTCACGAAGCTCGCTCGCCGAGTAGCGTAACATGATCTTGGATCAGATATCGGTGAGGCAACACTAATGCAACAACCTAACTTTGCTATTTTTCATTTTGTTTTTATAGAATTTTTTCCATGATATTTCTGACATTTTTCTACTTAAAATGATACCAAACACGATATAATTCGGACCATATTTACCATGTAAACTAGTTACAACCAAACGCACGGGACCGGACTTTTGCCTATAACGTGTAGTTCCACTATTGTTTGATGTTAGCCGACTGCTTCGAACGTAGAAAAGGACCTTGAGTGCAAAAGAGGATGGAGCGAAAACAAACCGTTCTATGTCGATGAGGCAACTTAACTTTGTTATTTTTCATTTTTTTTTTATAAAACTTTTTGCATTATATTTCTGACATTTTTCTAATTAAAATGATACCAAACACGATATAATTCGGACCATATTTACTTGAAACAACTTATTATGTATCATTATCATTTCTATGAAATTAGAAAAATGTTTTATCTCAAGTATCTGCTCAATCAGCTACAGTATCACAATAACCAGTTTTTATTAGATTATATAAATATTTGCAGTTTTAAAAAAAATGATAGTTTCATTTTATTGGTAGTCTTATTAATAGAACTGATTTTATTCTGAGATTTGTTACAATGTTTTGATAAATGTTGTACATCTGTTTTCTGTTCCTGTAATGTCCTGTATTTAGGTGTTTGAACTTGTCTCGCCTAAAAGAAATGAACTTTGGATTATGTTTAGAACAACATGACGTATTAATAATACTTAATTTTTTGAATAAGTTGTCTTACCTAAGAATAATAATTTCATTGCTTCTAGAAGCAATTCAGACGAACGCGGGATGCGGTTTTTATAACGCTCCAAACGTCTGAAAATATCTTCCAATTTCTGTCTTTCTTCTCTGTTTACTGGGATCCCACGTTCTTGTGTTCTGTCAGTTTGGTTCCTTTCTTTTTCCTGTTCTTCTTCCCATGGTTCTTCTCTTTTTTCATCCTTGTCTTCAACCCTTTCTTCATCCTTGTCTTTGTCCCTGCTTTCGTCCGTATCATCAATCTTTCTTGAATATGTTTCTTCCTCCTCACTACACTCGTTCAAATATTCTTCAACTTCTTCGGAGGTTACATTATGCTCCGAAATGCTCGTCAGAAGTTGTTGCATTTCCGGTATAAGGTTTCCCTCCTCTTCTTGTTCTTCTTCTTCATCAGTTATTGAAATGATTTTGTTCCAACAATTTCTAATGTTACTGCATGTCACTTCGCTCCAAGCTTCACTAATCATGTCTATGCAATCTTTTATTGTGTATGCTTTAAAAAATTTTTCTGCACCACTTCCGTAAGTGACAAGCCGCTGTGTTAATTTATGGCGGAAACTGCGTTTGAATTTAGCAATAATTCCTTGATCCATTGGTTGGATCAAGGATGTGGTGTTAGGTGCTAAATATTTGATTAGAAAATGGTCATCCTGCACGTAATTTAATGGTAGTTTATGACTCGCACAATTGTCAATTATTAAAACAACTTTTCCGCATAATCCATTTTCTAACTGATATTGTCTATCAGACTTTTTAAAACAATTATCCACCCAATCTAAGAATAAAGTTTGGCTCATCCATGCATTAGCTTGAGCCCGAAACACTACCGGAAGTCGATTCATAAAATGTTTTAATGCCCTTGGCTGTTTATATTTATAAATTAAAAAGGGCATAAGTTTATGTGTTCCGGTTGCATTGGCACACAGTCCTATCGTGAGTCTTTCTTTTTTCATTTTATGGCCACTTACACACTTTTCCGTTGCACTCACCAGAGTTTTCAGTGGCAAAGCCTTCCACAGCAGTGCAGTTTCATCCATGTTATATACATTTTCAGGATCAATTTCTTCGTCTTCCATGAAACTTTGGAAGTCAGCCACAAATTGACGTGCTCCATCTTCATCGGCACTGGCTTTTTCGCCGTATACACGAACTAATCTAATGTTGTTGCGTCTTTTAAATTTTGCGAGCCATCCCTTGCTCACTTTGAATTGGGAAGGGGCTCCAAACTCCTCTTTCAATTCGGTTGCTTTTTCTATTAGCAGCGCATCTGATATGTAGTCTCCTACGGTTCTCCTTTCTATAAACCATTTGAACAGGCGTTCCTCCAATTCCTCGAACATTGGTTTTCTGACCCTCTGTCGTCGCTTTGCCTTGGAATCTTGGTCTTCAAATTCACTAATCTTCAGTTGCGATGGAAGATGTCTCTAGATCCTTCAGAACGTCCAGTCGCTGTTGCATCGTTAACGACACTCTTTTTACACCTGCCATCACTATAGCTTACACTAACACTAAATATAAATTACAACTAATCAAAAAGTAGAAAAAAAGGTAAGTCTAATTGTTCTTATAAATAAGGGCTCGAAAGAGTTTTTATCAGATTAGTTCACACTGCACATTAAGTTCTAACACTCACAGAATTGTATTTTAATCGTACTTGTAACTCGCGGCGATGGTTCAAGAAGAAGTGTCAAGTCTGACAAACCGTGGTCGTCCACTTCCCCGATTTTTGCCACCTACCCTTCCTTGCGCCCTTAGCCTGATTTTTCCTTGGAGAGGGTGGGGCGCTACCTAAGGATACGTGAAGACCTCGAAAGTCGGGGTTTTTCCACCTAGGTTGACCCTCGAAGGCCAAGTACCGTTGGTCGACCGCTGTCGAATTTACCCTTCGGAAATACCGTTTATGACATGTTTTTAGCTATTGAGAAGGAAACGAAATTAGAAATTCTAAATGCATTGTGTGAAAAAGGTAAATGACTATTGCCGGCAATAGTGAAAATATCTAAAAACTCAAAAAGGTTCAACATTAAATAGACTTTCTAAAGGTCAAGGCCCGTAAATTCAGAACGTTCATTTCGGACATTCGGATTGTCCACAAGCTCGCGACAAGCGATTTACAATCTTTTACGGGCTCTTCTTATGTTTTTCTATACGAGTCTTAGCCGGTCTAAACAAACGCCCAAATCTTCCTGTTGGGTTGGCTTCGCTTTTCTTCATGACTTACTCCTCTGTATCTCAGACAAGCCCCTTGCCGTGTACGTGTCGGCAAGTCACCACCAACCCTAACAAAGGCTCTGAACCGTCTTACGCTCTGTCCCAGGTACCACCGGTCACCAAGACCATAAACTGTCATAAACCGTCATAAACTGTCTTTCGAAATCCTCGCACATTGTGTTTCGCATCAGACCGAACAAATAGACACGGTAAATATGGTCCGAATTATATCGTGTTTGGTATCATTTTAATTAGAAAAATGTCAGAAATATAATGCAAAAAGTTTTATAAAAAAAAAATGAAAAATAACAAAGTTAAGTTGCCTCATCGACATAGAACGGTTTGTTTTCGCTCCATCCTCTTTTGCACTCAAGGTCCTTTTCTACGTTCGAAGCAGTCGGCTAACATCAAACAATAGTGGAACTACACGTTATAGGCAAAAGTCCGGTCCCGTGCGTTTGGTTGTAACTAGTTTACATGATAAATATGGTCCGAATTATATCGTGTTTGGTATCATTTTAATTAGAAAAATGTCAGAAATATCATGGAAAAAGTTCTATAAAAAAAAAAATGAAAAATAGCAAAGTTAGGTTGTTGCATTAGTGTTGCCTCACTGACATAGAACGGTTTGTTTTCGCTCCGTCCTCTTTTTCACTCGCTGTCTTTTTCTACGTTCGAAGCAGTCGGCAAATATCAAACAATGGTGGAACTACACGTTATAAGCAAAAGTCCGGTCCCGAGCGTTTTGCTTATAACGAGTCTATACTGTACTTCTATTTTGTCATCCCTCCGCGTTCAGTGATCGTTTAAAGATACATAAACGTTTAGAATGTATTAAAGATAGGTATCGTTGTACTCAGGAAAGTCTATAAAATCTTTTAGTGTAAATAGATTTTCAATATCTTTTACAATTACGTCAGAAAATTTGTTTAAATCTGAAAAATATATTTTTTTATTCAAAATCAAATTTCTCAAAAACTGTACGTACTGGAGCGAAACGGTTTGCAGGTTCGTGATCAGTATACAAAACGCTATAAGAATCGTCTAGTGGTAATCGGAACACAAATTCACTGTTCGACAGTGTTATTTGTTTGATGGGATCTGTGATACTTACGGCGCAACGGCTTCGCATCCTCCTTGTTAGTTTCGTGTTGCTGCTGCTGTGGCTGTCGCTGCTGCTGCGGCCGTTGTTGCTGCTGCTGCTGTACCAGCTGTTGCAGCTGCTGTTGCAGCGCATGCACTTGTTGGTGCAGCAACTCTTGTTGCCGCTGGTGTTGCTGTTGTTGCTCCGTCAACTGCTGCCGCAACTGCAGCATCATATTCATCATCGTTTGTTCTGAAAGAAAAAGGGAAAATATATACCTTACATCCATATTTTTGAATCATGCAATATATTCATTTTCAATTAAAGTTGAAATTATACTTATGGTTATTTCCTTGTTCGCAATCGAAATTTGTGGATAAAGTTCCGAAAAGCACTGACCGTCTATTTTTTTGAAAGTTAGTATTGTTACGTTTTTTTTATACGCTAATTACGAATATCATAGTAAAAAATTGGTGACTATTTAGCCATCGTAAGGCGGCCGGCAACGCTTTCGCGAAATAATAACAAATTCTTTAAACAACATTATTATTTGCAAATTCTTGTGACGGCGACGCTGCTCGCGATTGTACGTCGAAGAGTGTCGCAATCTGCACCTTTCGGAGAAGACCAGAGCGGGCCCTGTCCGAAATTGTTTACATTGCGTTATTGTGCGCCTAACGAATTAAGCGGCGGTGTCGATGTGTAAGGAGGCGGGATTCGCTTATCGGTGGTGCAGCAGGGATATGTGCGTTCCTCTCTCTGTTTTAATCTTTCTCTTTCTAATTCGCGTATACAGTAATGCTTCGAAATAAGCAAGTGGCTCGGGACCGAACAGTTGCTTATTTCGAAGCAGGTAGCTATTCGGCTTGACTTTGTTCTTGAAACGGGACGATAGAAAACGCCGAGCAGCGATGTTATTTTTTGGACAAGGATAGAATATAACATGCCCTCTCATTCTCGCACTATGCTTTATTTCGAAGCAAATATACCAGACTGAGAAAGCATTATATATATTCCATCCTTCTTCTACTAATCGATGTCACTACTCAGTCGAGCGTGAAATTTATTACCCTAAACATCGGCTTCGCGCTTTCATGGACCTCTCACTCGTTTCTCGTACCTCTCACTTTGCGGGCGACTTCAAACAAAGAAGAGGGGATAGCGACTTGTTTATTTCGAAGCATTACTGTATTCCTTTACTCTTCCTGTCATACTAAAGACTTCGTTATTCATTAAAATATAATAAATGTTACAAAATTGTTTTGATCTTAACGTTATAGGAAGGAAACATGTTTTACGAAATTATTACAGATTACTGAATTTGAACGAATGTTAAATAAAAATTTAAATTCGCAACTTGGACAAACCGGCGTGGCGAAAATAGAGTATTACAGTGTTTAGTGAATTTAGTAGAAAATTCGGATTATTATAGTGTATGTATAACAAATCTCGATCATCTTCGCGGAATCGATAAGGAACGTTCTAGAGTGGTCAGGATTATCGGACCACACGAATGATGTTTCGGGTTTACATCCGGCGATATTCAGTACCAAGGACGACACGTGATTTTGAGCCGTGGGACCACGCTGATTTCGAGGAAGGAATTTGTTACGCTAACAATCGAAATTATGTCTGGAAGAGATAGACTATCTCGAAATTTCAAGGATCGTTTTTTGCGTTCAATCCGGGGAGGTCCGGAATGCAAGACAAGCTATTGATGTTCATGGTTTCCGTTCGTACCTCCAACCAAGGTCGAGGGTACGACGGATCAAGACGATGGGAGCAGGCCCATCAAAAAGATGACAGAAGGGGGGGGCAACATGGCTTTCGCCTAGACAATTGCTGCCTCAAAGTGCAGTCTCAAAATGAGGGAGACCATTTACGAGGAAGCGGAAAGACACCTGTATCCCGCACGTACTGGGGATAATTCGATGATGGTAACGTTAATCGATCCGCCCGTTAACACGGAGGACAATTCGATGATGGGGGGGGAAACACGAGGTGAACGTGTAAAAATTTCTGTTCGGAACGTAACACCAATATTTTTAATAAATTATAAATATTTGGATATATTATTTGGTCACATTTTAAAACCGCATTAATGGCATTTATGCATGGAGCTGTTCTAACTTTTTTTTTCAAATTTTGCACGCCACAATTTGAATTCCGCGTTTAAAATTGCTTGTTTTGTGGAAATCAAATCACGTGCATAAAATTCACACAACTGACGAAAATCATCCATTAGACTTGCTGTTGAAACGTCTTTTCCATTTGGTAAAAGAATAAGAAAATGTTTCAACATGTTGCGGTGTCGAGTGAAACGTTCATGAAGTTGACTCAATATTTGGTCAACAAATGGAATAAAAATATTTCTCCTAAAATACTCTTCTGTAGAATCGGCTGGAATATTGGACCTTAATGTTTGTTTCGATGCAGTTCTTGACTTTTTAATGTCAATATTAAATTTATTGGCTTTTATGCAGGCTTCATCGTAAACATCTTTAAAAGAAGAATCGGGTGCTTTACGAATAGTACTTAATTGAGCCACAACATTATCAACAAAATTTAGGGCAATTAAAAGATCATTACTAGACTTTTGCAGAATTTTAGACAGTGGTAAAGTGTACGCAAATATATTTTGCAAGCTAAATAAAGATATTATAAAACTAAATTGACACAACGAATTATTTAACAGTTTTGCATTGGAAGACGAGTCTCTGTCTTCCCAAGAACTGATTGTTTCAAGACTATGAATCACTGCATCATATAATTCTGCATCATATGATGGCTTCATAACGTTCCACCCACCTAGTGGGACAAACTTGGCGTAGTTTCTGTCTCTTAGCGTCCGGTACATACTTATCAATATTGTTGATAAGGACTTTCTGTCTCTTAGGGGTATTGAAGAAATTGTGTACTTTTTCAATTATACCAATGCAATTTCTTATTTCAACCACAGATACAGCATTTCTTATTGCCAAATTCAAACTATGCGATGCACAATGAACATATGTATAAAGCTTGTGGATATATAGCTGATATATGAAATTGAATACCATTAAACCTTCCGCTCATTGATGCGGCACCGTCGTAACCTTGTCCACGTAAATAGGATAAATCAATGCCATAATTACTTAAGCTTTCTAATATTTTTACAGATTTTTTACTTTCTGGGTGAGTACTCTAAGCCCCATAAGTATCGGACCCCTTTTTTAATCACCCTGTATATACGACATACGATTAGCTGCAACAATAAAGAAAAATGAACATATTTAAATGAAATTGAATAGAAAATTTTCTACGTAGTATCGTAAATTTTCATTATACGGTTTATTATTTATTGAACTTTTACGACTAATACATTGCTTTTATGTATTTAAAATTAATGACATAGAGATATAATAATTAATATTTAAACATAAGTAGATAATTGTTAAAAAAATATTAGTAATCTTTGGCAGTTAATATTTGGTAGTAATTAGCAATTTCCATAAATTAGGCTGCATTAGTAACTTTGTTTTTTTTCCGAGTATGTAACCAAGTGCGCAGTTGCGGTACGGTTCTTCCTTGTAAACAACTGTGATCATCGATTAATTTTTGTAACTCCTTTCCAGAAGGTATTTTGCCATTGGATAAAAATTCTGGAAATGCCGATAATGTAACTGTACGTTCCATGTTAGACCATCGTCTTGGAGTAGAATGCGTCATTACTGATTTTTTATGCAACCGATTACTTGCATTAGAACGATCTTGACTGGTACTTTGTATAGAGAAATCTTCATTACTATCAGATTCTTCTTCAGACTCATTTAGTCCTTGGGCTGTCTGCAAAATTTTTGATATTTTTACGATATCTGTTTCCAATACGGGTTGACGGTAAATATCCTTGTGGATTTTCTTATGGTGTCCCATGAAATTAGCCAAATCAGTTACTTGGCCATCAGTTAAATTTAAATTAATACATTTAGTCGCAATATGCTTTCGTAACTGTGTTCCACGAAGAGAACTAGTAATTTCTGCACCACATTGTATCGAATATTTTCTCATTAGATCGCATGCCCTCAGATATCGATTTTTATCCTTATCACTAGATGGTAATCCGAATAAATACTCATTTTGAGAAGGTACTCCTGCGCTACTTCTATGTTGAATAATTAAATTTAAACAATCTAAGAGATCGACGTGTATTAAAACAGGAACTGCTCGACCAAGTTTTCCACCAATCTCGAAGCGAACATATCTTCGAGCTAACGCTTTTCCTTCTTGCGATAAGGTATTATATGTTTCTTTGTCTGCCATTTGATCGATACTTCGATAACTACGAAAATCTTCCAAGTATAAACGCTCAATTTCTCCGGGTCGACGACGGTTAAAAAGTTGCAAAGATAATAAAGTGGTTTCTGCAAGTTTTTTCCATATTTCATAAGAAAATTTTTCTCGCAATTTTTGATAATACTGCGATCGCTTGCTTTTTAAAAATGAATCCAATTTTTTAATATCATCAGTAGTCGGAAATATCACTTTTTTCCGTCGATTATTTTGAGTTTGTATTTCAGCAATCGCTCTATTAATACTTATTCCATAATTTTCACTAAGTAGTTTTAAAAAGTCTTTAACTCTCTTTAGAAGCTACTGCAGGATGTTCAAAAGTACGCTTATTTTGATCAAACCCAGCAACAATTCGTACTGTGTCAATTGTAGCATCATAATAACGAGGCTGGAAAACGTCAGCGAAATTTTCTATTCGACTGTCGATTTCTTTTATGGAGTTCAGGAAACGTCCAAGCAGCCGTAGTCGAGTTCGTATCATTTGATAATGATGTTGATGAGTACCGTATTTTTGGCATTGTTTATTAGCGTAGAGTATAATAAGTTCAACATACCTAATTACACGTACGACTTCATCTTCTCGCATGTAGGGAAATATATATTTTCGAACATCAACACTGGCTTTTTCGTGCAATCTTGCGGCAACTTTTCGTCCTTTTACTAAAACAATTCTTTCTAGCTTTCCATTTCGTTTTCGCCAGTGATGACGTGTTACTGACCTTGCATACTACCCTTTACAATTTCCGCACGATAAAAAATCCATAGCAGTCTTTTTCATACGCTTATTTGGTCGTCGACAGACTAACAGTTTACCGCTATTAAATCGTCTGTCTGTATTAAAACTGTGATTTCCATTTTTCCGAATTGTTGCAATAATTTCTTGGCGTTTCTTTGTAAATTGTAAATGTGTTTGTAAATGTCTTGCTAATTTTAATTGAAAAGTTTTGCAGTACATACAAAAATGCTTTTTAGCAGAAGGTGTTGCAGAAGAGTCTATGCAAAGGTCTTTATTATCAGGAGCTGACTTTTGATACTTATCAAGTCCTAAAGTGATATTAAGTGACTTTGACTGATTAATTTTGCTTCTCATTAATTTTTCAAAAGTTTGTTCATCATTCGACGAGATGTTATTAGAGATCTCTGAATCGCTGTCAGATAATTGGTAATCTTTGTCATTAGCATCATCTAAGTCCACTTCTTTTTCTAAATTTGCCGCATTATCACTATGAATTAATTCAGGTAATGAATTTACAGCTTGACCATGATTTAAAACCTCACTAGTACTTAACTGACACATTGTAGAATGCATTATTGGTGAAATTACATTATCATTCGAAAAACCTATATTCACTTGCATATCTTTGTTTTCTAAGCTCATATTTTCTTTTATTCTTAATGTCACAATATAAAAAAGAATCTTTTGACTGAATATTAAACAACGGTAAATGTAGAATTTCATTGGAAATAATTCTTGGTTTAGATGACTCTTTTTCAATGCATTGCTTATGATCTGGTGTTATAAAATTTGGAACGTTGTTGGAAACAGTATTAACAGATAAATTATCCTTTGATTCAGTCATATCTCTATAATTTGTAATGTCAGAAATATCAAATGAAGCTGAAGGTATTTCAATATCCGACAAGTTGATGACGTAAGTTTCATTGGATACGGCAGCCGTTGATAAATGTTGCTTTTCATTTACATTATCAAGAAATAATTCTTCCTTAGTAGACTTATTATTAGAAGATCCAATAAGTTCAATAGGTTCTATTTTAAACTCCAAGAAATAGGAGGGCTTATAAAAAAAATCTTCCTGCTCATCTATCTGTTTGTTAGAAATATTTTTTAAAGTGCCCTCGATCAAGGTTCTGGGGTAAGTGCCATGCCGTTCCTCGTGGTCCTCCTACCAGAAGATGCAAGATCTTCCCCACTCCGTGGCCAGATCCTTCTAGATCAAGCTTATCTTTTTACACGTGCCATGCAGTACCATGACTTCGGGTCATCGGCCACACGCGCGTTCCTTCGAGGATCGGCGATCGAACTCTCTATCGCCGTTCCATAAACAAAACATCCGCGACTCTTAGAATTCGTCGCACCTCAAATATCAACTACCGCCGGCCCAAGTCCGATGACAGACATATGGCTCGGGGTATCGATAGCTTAAAGAATCCTGAGGAATCCTTGAAAAGTAGGTCAAAGCCCCAAATGCATTGACCCTGCCACGTGTCAACCCTTGTACACGTGCTGACGCTAACATGTTTAAGTGAAAAAATGGCCGTGCAATTATTGGAATTACTTAGTGAAACAATACTTTTGTCTGTGAATAAAATTTTAGTATCTAGATTCTTTTTCAATTCTTTAACAGCTTTTGCATATGTCACCACTCTTTTTTCGGGGTCATTAAATTTTACATCGATAGAGCAATCAACGCCTTCTAAAGTTTCTTTTAAGTTAGCCAACAAATGATTGTCATCTATAATCAAATTTCAACATATTATTAAAAACTGGAGATATTCTTTGGAGACAGAAAGTTTCTTTGATAATTGTACAGAAAGCGGACAGCCTCCTCAAATTTAATGAAATTTAAATATGTTGCAAAATTCGACACTGAACAACTTTTCCCTATACAGGGTGTCATGTAAAGAGTGTTAGAGCTTTGAGGGAGTGGTAGCTGGAGTGATTCTGAACAACTTTATCATTTGCCAAAATGTCCGTTGAGGCATCGTTATCGAGTTATTAACGAAAAACACTGGCCAATCAGAGCGCGCCTTTAGCGCGGGCCGAACCGCGAGAGTGTTAGGTATGCTCTGTGTTCGAGCCGTGCGTGCTCGTGAACAAGTACATCGGCACCTCGCATCAAGCGCTCAAGTGCTCAAACGCAGAGCAAACCCAACACTCTCGCGGTTCGGCCCACGCTAAAGGCGCGCTCTGATTGGCCAGTATTTTTTCTTAGTAATTCAAAAACGAGGCATCAAACAACATTTTCGCAAAGGAAAATGTTGTTCAGAATCACCCCAGCTACCACCCCCTCAAAGCTCCAATATTCTTTACATGACACCCTGTATACACAGTGTCCCATCTTAAGTGTTATAACTCCGTAATTGTTAATGATACAAAAAATTGTTGATATGGAAGTTGCATGGGACAAAGGGGCTTATGTTTTGGCCGAAGTAAAAAATGTTTTGCATTATTAGTTTAAGAGATATGATGGTCAAGTTTCGTTTTTCAAGTGGAACTATACAGGGTGTCCCAGCATCGGTAGTACAAACGAGGAGGGGTTGATTCTACATAAAAAAACAAATCGAAAATAAAGAAAAGAATTTTTTCATTTGAGGCTTCGTTTTCGAGAAAATCATTTTTGAATATTCAGCGAGTACACATACACTTAACTATCGTTTAGATGGATGGATCTCGATAGAAGTCATAAGTCACTTATAAGTAGTACTAATATCATTAGTATCAACATGATGTGCTTTATTACTCATTTCTACCTATGGATTTAGAGTGGATTTAAATGAAAATAAGACATGTAATTTAGTTACTAACTTACTTTATTAATGTAAAAATTGTTGGAATTGCTGCCCATTGAGTTGCATACATAACTGTATTCTTCGAATTAAATTTGCATGAACGCATTCTAATGTATTCTGTACCTTTAATTCTTCAAATACTAACACGATCCTCGCTTTTAATTGAGGAAGGCTTGTAATTTCCACCTCGTACACTTTTGATTTAACATGACCCCATAGATAGAAATCAAGGGGTGTCAAATCTGGGGATCTTGGTGGCCAATGTACAGAAATGGAAACATAAACAAAAGTCTGTGTCGGGATCTATCCATCTAAACCATAGTTAAGTATACGCATACTCGCTGAATATTCAAAAATGATTTTCTCGAGAACGAAGCCTCAAATGAAAAAATTTTTTTCTTTATTTTCGATTTGTTTTTTTATGTAGAATCACCCCCTCCTCGTTTGTACTACCGATGCTGGGACACCCTGTATATTTTTTTTAGTTCATGTCATAGTGCTTCTCAAGACAAATTCATTAAGCTAATGTATACACTCGGTTTGAGTGGCAAGTCGTAAAAGCGGCCTTATTGTTGCGGTAAGTGCCACAGCGGTTATTCTTTGGGTCTACCGTTCCTAGTGCAGACCCCCGCTGTGACACTTACCGCAACAATAAGGCCGCTTTTACGATTTGCTACTCAAACCGAGACGTATTTACTGAATACATTAAAGCTTAATGAATTCGTCTTGAGAAGCGCTATTACATGATCTGAAAAAAAATATATAATTCCATTTAAAAAACGAAACTTCACCATCATATCTTTTAAACTAATAATATAAATAAATTTTCGTTCACGCCAAAACATTAGCCCCCTTGTACCGTGCACTTTCCATATAAACAATTTTTCGTGTCGTCAATAGTTACGAAATAAAACACCTGTCACACTTTAACGTGGACACCCTGTAGAAACAGTCGATAAGCGCCCGCACCAAGCTGACGCACACGTTTCCACGGACGTGCACATATAGGCGAAATTCATTCCAATAGTGTTAACAATTTTTCATGAATATCACGAAAACTATTGGGATCGGCGGTCATGACGTCATAAAAGTAAGATGGCCGGTGAAAGTAGGTTATAATCTGTAGTCCGTTGTATCTCTCATACGGTGTAGACGTTTAATTTTAAAATTACCTACTTTTTATCAAAACAATAAAGCTTTCAATAAGTGAAATATGTAGTTTTACAAAATCTACACCTTCGTGTCGTAATTTCATCGAAGGTGAGAGGATTTTAAACGCAGAGCATTTAACTTTTTGCGGCAGAAAAACTGTCAATGATTACGGTGTTCATTTTATTGCGTTTTGTTTACAAACATCGCATTTAAAAAGTAATCCTCATGAGATTACTGGAACAATTTCTACTGCCGGCAAAATTTTAGACGTGAAATGTTCTTGTAAAGCTGGGTTAAGTAAGAAGTGTAAACATAGTGTAGCTGTTTTCTTATATCTAAACAGGTAAGTTTATTGTTACTGTTTTTGTCTCCATATTCTTATCAATAAACATATTATAAAAAATATGATTCTTTGATGTCAGTTAAAAATTATTAAGTTAGATTTAAGTTATACGTCACTTATAAGAAAATAGATATTTTTATTCACAGGATCTGTTCGTAGACTACGATTTAATTAGCATGACTATATATAATTCCTTGTAATTGTTTTCTTCTTTCATATTATAAATAATTTTCCAGAATGGATGTTAATGATTTGGACTTAGTATCATGCACAGATATTAAATGTTTATGGAAGATTCCTCATAAAAAATCTGTGGAAATGTGTCTACCAAGTCCATTCTCAGAGCATGAATGTTTTAAACAAAAGTTCAAGAAAAAGTATCCTGTGATAATATCAGAACAACAGAGAAAAGAAATAAATGAACTTCTTATCAATGGAAACCGGGATTCAGCTTTGTTCAAGCACATGTATGGATAATTTTTATAATTTACTTTTGAATATTTGTATATTTATTATTTTGCTGGATAATTTGGTTTTGTAAACGTTGAGTAGTCGTCTTCAACAAAATGGAGCGAGCAAACTCGCATACTCGGCGTTACTTTTTTACCCATTCTTAATTTCTGTTCCCACAACTTTCTTCTATCAATCAATTCAATTTCTCCCATTTTATTTATATACTGAATTGTTGTTTTTCCAACTTCTGGGATATGGTGAAAACTTAACTCCGGATTCCTGGATGCCTTGCTATTGCAACCGTAAACACAGCAAAATATGTTACTTTTGCCACCTTTAGGAGGAAATTTGACCCCGGCCATAACTAAAAATAGATTCAATTTATATGCAAAAATTTAATGATAATTAAAGTGTACCTACCTAAGTTTTAATTTAAGTTTTCACACAATTCAGTCACTTTGTATGTACGTATAATCAGCCACAGTATCCTACTCTTTCTAGTTCTGATTTTCGTCACCAGAGAGCGTATCACAGTTTAGCACATCCCAATAGCCGAGCGGCAGTTATATACATGGGGAAAAGTTGTTCAAAATGTTGAATTTTACAGGATATTATGTTTCATCAAAATCGGGGGAGGAGAGCGTTCGCTTTCTGCACATTTACCGTTTATTTTATAGATAATATATACTTACGACATATTTCTAAAACACGACATGCATATCTTTTATTATCGCTATACTTTGCAGAACTTGTTTTTCCATACACAGAAACATCAGTTGAATCACAAATAAAAAGAACATCATCCGTAAATAAAATGAAAGCAAACATTGTAAGAAGCAATAAAACTAAAGTAAAACACTAAACTAAAAACCTAAACTAAAATACTAAACTGAAAAACTAAACTAAAGAACTAAAATGTTATGAATATTATTAGACGAAAATCAAGGACGCAACCAGTATTAGAATCACAACCAGTGATTCAAATTCCGCGTCGATAAAATAGTCAACGTTTCATCGAAAATTAGGCCGAACAGAAACTGATTTTAGCGCCACCTCAGTTATCACATCCAACTAACGGCATGCTATGCTACATCACACCTAAATGACACACGGATGCTACGATAGCTATATTATGTATGTCACCGTCAAAGTATAAAATACAATACTGCATATATCACCTAGGAAATGTATGAATGACCTAACTCCTTCAGCCAAATATTATATATACATTTATTGTAATATAACATAACCAAGGGAAGAATATTCCTACAAATCGAATATCTAAAGTTATTTGTTTTATAATATGTCCTGATATTGTACTCCGAATTCCTACCAATCGAATGCCTAAGGTTAGTTTATCCTTCTCAATGAAATTGCCAATGTACCTGTATGTACATCGGTAGTACACAGGATAAGTAATAGGGGAATAAATGACAAGAATGTAAGTAGACAATGAAAATATTTATTATAAAAATTTTAAACTTATAATACTAATAATGTTTGCGAATTTATAGCTGGCTTTTGCCGCACTATTATGCCGCTAGTGAATCGGGTTTTAAATAAATGTGCTTCACTTTGTCTAGGAGATTGTTTATTTAATACAAGAGCCGCTTACCGCGGAGGTTGGTGATTACAAGTCACTGTTCGCGCAACTCGTTTAAACTTTGAAAGATACTGTACTCGCTCGCCAAGGATTGTTACTTTAATTGTTCTAATCGCCTTTGTTGTTCCGGCTCTTTTATAGATTCCGGCAGGCACACGGATTTGTTTCACGGAGCTCCCGAGCGCCAATTAGGGGGCTCCGTGACCTTTTTATTGCCTTATTTGGTAATATGTTTCGCGACTTGTCTATGTGTGAGTGCCTGACACTCTTCCGTGCCGGGCCGGAGAGTGGGGCGCGGAGGCCGGGGTCAGGCCCTTTTTTCGTCTCCGCGTTCGACAGTTTTTTGCGATTCTTTTCTTTTTCTCCGGTTTAGCGCGAGATTGTTCTAGAACGGCTTTTATTTTCTGCGATTGTTAGAATGTATTTCCTTTTATTACAATAAATGTTTAATTTAATTATTAATAATTTGTTGGCGATGCTTTCTTTCACAAACAAATAATAATAATAATAATAATAATGATGTTAAAATTAATAATATAAGAAAAAGAAGTATAATAAAATGAAAAAAGAATACAATAATAAATGTTAAAATTAATAATATAAGAAAAAGAAGTATAATAAAATGAAACAAGAATATAATATTAAATGTTATTTTATAATTTTTTCCTGAAATCAAACAAATCATATCTTTATATTATCTTTGTCATTATTACATATACAGATATTATCGTCGTACTCACTTCAAGTGTGCCGCCCGCAGCAGCAACTACAGGTACTGCGGCCCGCGCCGCTGTTCTGCGTGCATCCGCACCGGCCGCTGTAGTGGCAGTGACTGCGGCCGCAACCGTGACGGAACGTTGCTTGCCACCACAGCCGCTTTGCCTCTCTGCGGCGTTGCCGGAACAGCTGCTGTTCTGAAAAATAAATATAATGTTATTATTCATAAACAATGAATAGCAGAAATAACGTAAAAAAACGACTTACGGTTGGTTGTTCCGGCGCGTAGAGCCCGGCTAATGGTGACTGATAGGCCTGATAGGCCAGATACGGCAGCGTTACCTGCGGCGGCTGGTCCTGCGGCTGCGGCGGCTGGTGCTGTGGCTGCAAAAATAAATATTATGATATTATGTATAAACAATAGCAGAAATAACGTATGAACATGAACGCAAAAAAATGACTTACGGTAAGCCCAGCATGTTGCCGTTCGCCCTTTAGTTCCTGTATTTGCTGCCGCAGGGTAGCAAGTTCCGTCTTATTCTGTTGCATCTGCAACGATTGCTGCTGTAGCAGCTGTTGCACTTGTAATTGGGTTTGAATAGACATTTCTTGGAGTCTGGTATATGCAGTTGTGAACGAAACCTTCATTCTCGTTCGACCCTCGTTTCTAAACAGAAAAGTGGCAAGCAATTTGACGCAATGTATGCTGTCACAGATCAACAACTATATTTTTGCAAATATCTCGGAAAGTAAGCGAGAATGCTCCTTATATGTATAAGAAAAAGTTGTTCAAAATATCAATTTTTATAACATATCAAAAAATCATCGAAATCGGGAAGGACGTATTTGTTCTGCAGTTTCACTAAAAAAAAGAATAATAATAGCAACAAAAAATAATGATAGTACGTCATGTGACACATGGGTTGAAAATGGCTATCCTAGTCGATAGAACGATGCACGAAAAAGAAATTCACGCGTCATAGTTCATCGCCTCTTCCAGGCTCGAACGTCCCATTCTCCACGATACATTGTATCGTCGTCGACGGTTCGATTGACGCACACATATTCACATATACGAGCTGCGAATGAGCGCGCGGTCGAGCACAGAAAACGAACAAACTGCGCCCTACAGAAAAAACAAGGAACTAAATTTGTGGTCTGTTTTACCTTTTTGACGTCTTTCGCGAGTGAAAAATCAACGAAATCTGTTAGGACGTTGATAGGTCCTGAGTATTTGCACGGAGTGCCGTCTATGGATTGTGGAAGGACCACCCAAGTTGAATCGGCTTGGGACCGATAATAATTATGTGGATAGTATTTTGAACTATTTAATCGTAATTAATGGTGGTGTGTGTGTGTGTGTGTGTGTTACAATGTGTAGATTGAAATTTGTTACACTTGAGGAAATTCTGTGTATCTATGTCTACGTTCTATATGTACTGTGCTCTGTCTAAGAAAATCTGCCTTCGAGCCACTTGACGTCGATTATATAGGCACAGTTCTTCCCTTCCAGTACGCCCTTGGCGTGGTAGATCCTGGAAGGGGAATGTGCCCTTCGTACGGGGAAGGAAATGCAAGTTGTTCTGGGTTTTCCAGAAATCGCACGTGGTTCCTCTAGGTCAACGTGCCCCTTTTGTCGTCGCGGCAGAGTTACCCTTCGGGTCTGTGCGATTTATGGCATGGCCTTTCTAAATATTCTGAGCTCTGCCAGGTACCGTTAAACCTCTGGCAAGCATATGGCAAGGGAAAACTATCGAATGCAAAAAATACCTATTTCTAAACTCGCCATGCCATAAACCGCGCCTATTCTAACAAAATCGTAGAACACACTATTTTTCTAAACGAAAGCTTGTACACCATTACCCGAGTGCTCGTTTTGCTCTATCCGATCCAAAGAATGGCGCTCTGGTCTCTATTTGGATATTCGATTCGCAAAAATGTTCTTATTACGAATAAATTAATGCAGGTGAGTCCGATCCGCCATTTTCTTGACTGTAGACAGACACAAATTTCAATATTTTATAACTTTTTGACGATTTGGGTATAATAAGGACCAGAGCGCCATTCTTTAGTGCCTTCTGGACACCTCCCTCAAATTTTTTTGCATTCTGTTTAGAAATGACGACGAAAACCGAAAACTCGCGTCTAGGGATTTTTCTAGGGACTGTCGGTAAAGTTTTCGACGCTCGCGACAAAAGAACGCTTAGAGAATGATGTAAACTGCTAACTATAAAAACTTTAAATCAGTTGGTAAAAATGCTTCGTTATGACCATAAACCAATTAATTTACATACGACCGGTATTCATCCCGAATTTTTTCAGGCTAATCTGTTATATCATGTGACGTTTAAGCTAATATTCAAATTAATGAAAAAAAAAAGACAAAAAATATACTCAGCTCTTACTTAGCAACAAGTTGCTTTATGTTTAAATATTAATAAACAACAGTCTTGCGTGTAATAAACATTCCGTCTAAGAAAATATAACTAAGTTGGCATCATTAATAAAGATCAAAATAAAAAATCAAGATTATTAATCAATTTTGTATCAAAATTAAAACATGAAACATATTTATACAAGGAAAAATACCAGACAGTCAATAACAGACCTATATCTAACAATAAGCAATGAGACTAAATGAGTCCTTAAAATACACACATCATGTATTGTTACTTTGAAGACTTGTCCTCGTATAATGTATAGCACTGTTAAGTCCTGAAACTCAACGTTTGGTATAATATGAACATTATGAAGACCGTCCTCAAAATCTACAAATCGTATAAAAAATTATGAGGACGGTCTTTGAAATAGCCAAATGTCCTTAGAGTTGACATTATATATACGAAAAAGACCTGGAAATATACTTTCCATATATATATATATATGTATATACAGGGTGTTTCGTTTAAAACAGGCCACCTAAATAGCCCCTCTATCTCTGAAAATACAAAAAATGTTACTCACGTAATCTAAATGGTTTCAAAAGATAAATCAGATGGAAGGATCGTTTTTTATAAATTGTAATTTTTTAATCGTTTTTTCTAGGTCACTCGTGTTTTTTACGTATGTACACACATTTTTTGTTGTTGTATGTTATAGCAAATATTATTGTGCATTAAAATTTAAACACGATTGACCTCAAAAAAACGATTAAAAAATTACAATTTATAAAAAACGGTTCTTCTATCTGATTTGTCTTTTGAAACCATTTAGATTACGTCAGAAACATTTTTTGTATTTTCAGAGATAGAGGAGATATTTAGGTGGCCTGTTTTAAACGAAACACCCTGTATATAGAATACGAAATTTTGGATAGTCATAAAGTGACTGCTAAAAATCAGAGATTTATGATTTAGCTGATTTCTTATCTTTAAATCATAAATCTGTGATTTAAAGCAGCCACATGTAGGGATATGATAATAAATTAATAAATCTGAAATCATATGAAAATTATAATATATTTAAAATGAAAGTTACAATGTTCTATTAGAACGCAATACATTTTTTTCGCCTTTTTTAATTGCTTCTTTGTATAAAACGTGGCTATTTTTATTCATAGTTCGCTTTCTATTTAATAAACTATTTACAAAATTGCACCACGCCGTTACGATGGTATTAACTAATTCGTCCAAATATATGTCACTTAAAATATTGCCGTGTTGCGTACAATTAAACTAATAATTAATATGAATTACCAAAATGGTTTCCAATTGTATTTTTAAATTGTAGGTGTAACAAATATTCGGCAAATGTTGCAACAGGACCTCATTTTAAAGTTTTCTTTAACGGTGCTATTATATTCCGATAATGCTGTACAGCAATTAGCACACATTCGAATTGACTTATGTCTTAGGACTTTGTAATTGGTGTTGCTTAAGAAACTATCTCTATTATTTAAAAGTGGAACTAAGTTAGGTGTGATCCGGTGTAATATGTTCTCAATAGGATATTCCTCATTATGGTGCGGAGTGCCAGTATCTAATGTTTCCAGAGTAAATAATAAATTTCCGAAACTATTTTTAGAAGTTAAGTTATTCACCAATAATATTTTGAAATTACTTTTAAAATGTTTGGCTGTTGAATTAGTGAATCTATAATTTAAACTACGTGTGCACCCGAAGAAATTTTCTAGTGGGTCTTTATTTAAATACCTAGGCTTAAAGTACTTAAACCCTAATGCTTGTAATATTTTCCACAGGGTCTGAAACCCTCCAATTGTTATTTGCCAATGCTTTAATACTGGGGATGTATGTACAGGACACTGATTACTCATACTGACGAAGCGCATTTCTGATAATTTCTTAATTGCATTATTCCAAAATTCTGTATGCTTGGATTTTCTTGTAACTATAGTGCGGAGGTCTGTTTCGGGCTTTACTGAAATCGAACAGCGTATCAAAAAATAGTACCATTTCCGCCGTGTCATGGCCTTCCTTTACCAGCATTCAAAAAAATGCACTATAATCATTAGTTTAACAGTAAAAGAAGTAGAAAAAACACTTACCATCAATTTTTGTGTGGTGGTCTATAAATCCTGCCACAGATCTACTCAAAATTTGAGTCGCGTATTTTACTTTCATTTTTCTAATTTTATGTTTGAAAATATGCACATTTTGCTTAAATTAATCGCCTATCCTCGCGAGAGAGGCATTCAAGAAAAAGTTACTGATTTAAATGCTCACCCGAAAGTCTGCTGCGATTTTCCGCTTTAATCGTTCTTGCTCTGGAAAATAATCGCTCGGATGGAACAGACGTTGCGACGACGCTTAGATATTTCATAGCTAATTTGCATAGCGACGGATACGCTGATTTCACAATTTCCCAGTGTTTTAAAGAATTTTCGTATCGTGAAATTACTGGTAGATTGATATACTGTCGTAATTCAAGATTGAGAGCTTCTTCGTCGTTGCTTATCGAATCAATATTCTTAGTCATCATTTCATCTTGTTTGATGATCTTGTCGGAATCCTATTGGACATTTCAGAAACCGTATTAACGTGTTAATTTTTGTAATTGCTGAGGATGCTGCCAGCGCAGATTGGAAATGTAGTTTCTTGAATCGCAGATCCAACATGGTTGAAATTGCAAAGACTGGATTAAATTCCAAGTCTTTAAACTTTTGCTCTGTTAGCGCCAGAAGATGGTTCTTAAACTGCATACTTGTTTCCGTTGTTACGTCCCTGGATGTACGGGTATATGTATTCAGTTTCGTCTTCCGCTATTCCGTGAAGGTCTCGCTCAAGAAACCGCGATCGTCAGCGTTCCCACCGTTGGCAGCGGCCGGCTCTGGTAGTCACCGAGCTCTCGGAACTTGATAACGAAAACCCTTCGCTAGCATTTTTGTTCGCTAGCAACAGACTCGTCCAACGCCCATCTTCGGGGGTATAAAAGATCAGTGCATCGCGGCTCGCGAGTGCAGTTCAAGTTAAGTTTTGCGCTTTTTAGTATCCACGTAAGTAACGCTCGATAACGCCTCGCCCATCAGCTCATCTCCACCCTGGAAGAACATTAGAAGAAGATATGTTCGGCCGACAGGAACCACGAGTGTATCGCCGAGGTCTGATCAGCCAGACCCATAATTGGACTAGCTCCAGGAGTGCATTCGTGTCCCGTGTCTCATCTTCCAGGGTCCAGTCGAAGCTTCGCCCCGCGTATCTAGCGTTATACCAATCCGCAACAGTCAGCGAAATCGAGACCTTGTGTATGTGTGAATGTTAAATGTGCGACATACAACACCCACAATCAACGTAGGGTATGTAACACAAAACAATAGAATATATATACATATTTATTAATTACCTATTGTTGGGACTCTTTCTGTGATCTGATGTGTAGGCGAAATAATTACACACGATGTTATATGTATATGAAAAAGGATATATATTTATATATGGTTTTATACGCAACGTCTTATTCTATAGTATGAACACTTCTCAGAGTAATATATCGTGAAACAGTTAAACGCTTCTAACAGATAGTCGGATCGTTCGCAACGTAGTAGAACGCAATAGAAAAGCTCGCTGGAAGCGTTGATGTGGCCAAAGGCGAAAGTGGGAGAAACCTATGAGGGAGAAGGTAGAGCGCGGAGAAACGCTTTCTCCAACGCCCTATATAGATACGTGCGTGATAAACGCCTATCCTATACCCCGTTTATCCGCAAGGTGTGCTTTAACCGGCAACACCCACAACGTGCGTTAAATCAAGAAAACGCTCCGTAATCGGGGATGTAACATTGCAACAAGGGATGGTAGATTATCACCTGGTAAATGAAATATGTCCGAGAATTCTTCTATCAAATTTAATACATGGTCCTTTTCCTCATTATTTAAGTGAAACGCAGTCTATTCGAGATTTCGGTTATACGGTTGACTATTGCAGGTTGTTCAAAATTGGAATCAAAACATTCGCGTTCTTCAGGAAAATAGAGATATTCAAATGGTATAATTTCTTGAGGAGGAATTTTGATTTCTATGTCTCCATCTAAGGTATTTATACGAGGGTTGCTATTTATACAGGGTGCGAGGAAATAACGTGGACAAAAGTTTTCAGTCATAATTTTATTATAACATAAAATTTGAAAAAAATTTATATTTAGCAAGAATAACATATACATCTCTTGGGAGTACAAATAAGATTCCGTCGTTTTTTTTCCAAAGTTCGAGGCTTTATTACAAAATAATGGTTACAGATAAATTATTCAAAGTAATTGCCATCGCTACCTATGACTTTTGCCCATCTTTTAGACAGCATATGGATGCCGCGGCAGAAAAACTCCTCTTCTTTCGAAGAAATCCATGAATCAACCCAATCTTTGGTGTCCTCATAGGAAATGAAGTTTTTGGTGTCTTGTTTACAATAGTGGGTGGGAGGTCGTTGCGCGCTTATATGTATTTCTTTAGCTTCTTTACATGTACAGTAATGTCTCTCACATTGCCCATGCTGATGAACGCTTCGCATTGCCCCTACGCTGTTTCTACGCTTCTGTAGATGTATGTGTGATGTATGTAATGTGACACGCGACGCGGTCCTTTTGATGAGAGTTCGAGTCTTAATGAGTCCAAACGCGACATAATTCGGACTAAATTTATTTATTAAGGCTTATTAAATAACTCACATGTGTAAATATGCATATGTATTATATTTACATCAATAGTTTGAAATTATTTAACGCGATTGAAAAATCTATTGGGTTTCAAATGTCCGTAACTTTGTTAATATGTGTTTATACTTTATCAAAGTTCATTATAATTTTCGAAAAGGACTGCCAGATCCTCGGTAATCGCTTTTCATTCCTCGGCTGCTCTCTTCGCTAAAAACAAATAATATAAATACTACAATTATTTTGAGTATTTAAGACTTAGACAGATTCGAAATTACTAATGTATAAGTAAATATGTTGTCACTTACTTTTTATTCATTATTCTTTGTTTAAGAAAAATATCTTCAGGCTCTGTACCGCATATTGTATATGTAGTGGTGCTCTGTCACTATGAACACTTAAGCGATTAAATATATCGCGTAAATCGTCAACTGTATCCGTTGTCCTCCTCGAACATCGTTTCGGGTGGTTCCTCCTGGGGTTCGTTTAAAATATCTTCATGTTCCTCCTGGTCTGCACTTTTATCTTCTAATTCCTGGCAGGTGGATAAAAAATCTGCAACCTGTTGTTCTGAACAGTCTTCTCCCGTAATGGCACTTATCGTATCCTGCCAATCAGATTCTAATGGTGGAGGTTGGACAGCAGCAACAGGTCCAAGAATTTGATTCCACGCATTTCTTAAATTTGTTTGCGTTACTGCTGACCATGCTTGAGTAAAAATATCAATACAATTTTTTAAAGTATATTCTTTATAATATTCTTGTACTCCACTATCATATGTTAACACGCGTTGGAGCAGTTTATGGCGGAAAGCTCGTTTAGTTTTTTCTATAACTCCCTGATCCATTGGTTGGATCAAGGATGTTGTATTGGGCGGTAAAAATATTATTTCAAACTTCTCGCCTTTTAAATTTTCTGCTGGTAATTTATGCGCTTCGCAATTGTCAACAAATAATATGACCCTTCCTGTTATACCTCGTTCCTCTTGAAATTGGTTTACGGAGGGTTTAAAATGATTTTCAAACCAATCTGAAAATAATGATCTGCTCGTCCACGCATTGGGTTATGATTTGAAAATCACGGGCAAAGGGACCTCGTGTCTTAAAGCCCTTGGGTTTTTATATTTGTAAATTACAAGTGGCATCATTTTGTGTGTGCCCAGTGCATTTGCACATAGTGCAATTGTAATCCTATCTTTTTTAATTTTATATCCGCTGATACTGCTTTCTTCCTCTCGTGCCAACGTTTTCGTTGGTAGCGCCTTCCATACCAATGCACTTTCGTCCATGTTGTATACGTTCTCCAAATTTATATCGTCATCGTTCATTAGTTGTTCAAAATTGTTTATAAATGTTGTTGCTCCATCTTTGTCAGCACTCGCCTTCTCTCCATACAAGCGTACCAAACGTATGCCATGACGTTTTTTGAATTTCGATAGCCATCCACGGCTTAGTTTGAAACGCGAACATGATGGCAAATTTTCTTTTAATTCGCATGGCTTTCTCTAATAGCAACGCGTCCGTTAAACGATCGCCAATGGTCCTCCGTTCAATAAACCATGCTAAAAGGCATTTGTCCAATTCATCGTATACCGGATCTATTAATTTCCGTCGCTGTCTTTCACGCTTAGTTTTATCTGCAAAATTACTAATTTGTATCCTATTCTTCTTAATTCGACGAATTGTTTTGGCGTCGACACCATACTTTTTTCCAATTTCCGATACTGTGAGTGCCGTATCTTGCAAATCTTTTAAAACGTCCAAGCGTTGTTGCATATTCAAAACTGTATATTTCTTCCTAGTTGCCATGATGTTCACACAAAACTATTGCTAATACCTTATCACCGAAATATCACTAATGTCACAAAAGTGTACTACGATGACACAAGGGCGACGACACAAGGCGAATGTGTAAACATTTTTGTTCGGAACGTAACAACATATAACGATTATGCGGCTTAAGTGTGAAGTTGGGTGCGAAAAAATACAATTAAATTCTGTGTCGGGAAAATACGAAATTACTTTCCGAACAACCTTTCAAATTCAAAAATGTCACAAATCTCCTCTGGCCATTCCTCTTGAATATCCTCTCTCTTTTGCTGCATCCTTAAAGACGATATTAATGGATCCGATGAAGCAAGCATAATGCGGAAAAGATCTTGGTTGATTCTTTCTCTGGATAATTTACACGTGTTATTGAGTCTTACAAGTAACACTAGGGAAGTGTCATATGGCGATTTTTCTGAAACTTGGCATACAAGTAGTCCATGGAAAACTATTGGACACGTATATTGTTATATCGGCCCAAAAGCCGTTTGAAGGGTAGAAATCATCCTTACCGATTTTGGGGATAGGTTCGACTATTTTACGAATTATTTTTACGATTGTTGTGAAATCAGGCAAGTAAGGGTTTTTGGGGTTGCTGATAACGAATCTGTAGTCCGTTTGTAAGAATTCAAAATGGCGGATTCAATATGGCGGTCGCATTTTTTCAAAAGTTTTATACACTGTCAAAAAGTGGGAAAATTGCAAAAAAGTAAGAAATCAGCATAGCTTTGAGACGAATTTGAGACGAGTCAGGGTACTTTTCGACTTACACTTGAAACTTAGTGCAGTAATGTGGAGAGTTAAGGGCACAGACTCCTTCGAGGCCTCCTCCGAATCGATGTAAGCGCCATTGGAAAGAATCGGGCAATCGTGAAAACACATAACTGAGAAATTCGACATTTGACGGTGTGACATCTAACGTCATTATGCAGAATAAGAAACGAAAGTGAGGTGGCATAGTTGCCAAATTACATCATTTGAGAGTTCTATCGCGGTGTTGCCGCATCTGTGACCATCTAGCAAAATGAATTTGCTCGAGCCGAGCGAGATTTTCATTCCTGGCGGACATAGAAAAGGACAGCGCGAGAGAAAGAGGAGGAGTATCATGAATGAAACAACGTAGGGCCGATCGGCGTAAATATAGTCACACGCTACGACAGATTCGATGAGACTCTGTAATACACATAACGTACGCGACTATAAGACTTATAGGAATAAAAACTATATGGCATTAATAATTTCAGGAAAGGAATGAAAAATAAAGACATGTAAATTGATCTATAATATACAATATTTATCGATTGAAATATAATCAATAAATATAAACAATGCTTCTTCTTTCTCCGCGCCGTCTACATCGTCATTTCCCATAACAGCCACTCCAGCCACGTGTTATTGAAATCTTTTTCATTTGAAATATAATAATGAATTTTAATATAATTGTACCTGCATATACAGGGTGTCCCAGTCTAAGTGTGACAGAATTATATTAAAATTCATTATTCATTTCTTTATTTCTTATTCCCTTCTTGAAATTATTATGTCAGGTAGTTTTCATTCCTATAAGTCTTATGGCCGCGTACTTACGTTATGTGTATTATTTCATTCATTCTACCCCTACCAGCACCACGAATCCGCCGTTCTTTGATGTTTCCGAACATAGAAAAGGATAGCGCAAGAAGGATAGACAAAGAGAGAAAGACTCACAAGCACAACATTTAACCCAATATTATGCTATTAAATGTTGACCGATTTATATTGTGTTTAGCTTCATTTTAATCAGAAAAATCTTCTCCACATGATAGTGAAATTTTTATTAACAAAAAGTACAAAATAAAAAACTTTATTCTGTGTATTAGTATGGTCACATTGACACGGGACATTTAAATGAAGGCAATAAATCCCGGTTTCAGTCCCTCTTTCGTCTTTAGCTACTGACTCTTTCTAATCAGTGTTTACTGACTAGGCAATCAAATTTGAAAAATGATTCTCCCATTCCATAACAGTTGCGGAGAGAACCGGCAATAGTTATGTACATTTATCGAGTTTTCACTGTATATGGTGCAAGTTTTATAATTCATTTTTCTGGCATACCATTTCAAGTATCCTATCTGTAATTTAATTGATGAAAAAAACATGATTATAAATATGAATAAAAAAGTTTGATGGTTGCACCTCTTTCTCTCTCGAGTGCCCTATTCTTTTCTATGTCTGGCAGGAATCAAAATCGGCTCGAGCCTGTTGCAATTGTAACAGATGTGGCAACAGTGTGACAGAAATCTAATACGCTGCGGCAACTATGCCTTACTTGTGGCTATATTCACGTTAGCCGTTTGTGATGTCAAATTAGAATTTACATTTATCGACTAATTTCTGTTTTTATCGACCCTGATGATAACGTGGTCAAATATACCATCAATGCCTCTGACGGAAAATCAGTGAACTATTCTTCCGTCTATTTGACGTCTGATGCGTGCAAATCGTAAATTACGTTTTACGTCTTCCAGAAGTGATAAATTGTGAAAAATCGAATATCAGTGACATTGTGCTAGTTCAAGGAAGGGTGGTCTGGTGTGCTATGGGTGAAAAAACCATTAAATCGTCCAATATTTGCTAAAATGCAGCCGAACGCAGCATTCGGCAGCCATGTTGTTTGCTTACAACAGCGTCTGTCTCAATCTTACAGTGTCGAAAATATCATTTTTCTCAACGTATGGTGTTTATTAGCGTTCAAACGGACCAGACCACCCTGTGGTGAAGTCTACCCGTGGGTGCTATACCCGCGAAAATTTCATTTGTGCAATTATCGAGACGAAAAACGAAATCTACGAAATCGAGTGTCTCTCTCACGCATGGCGTATACGTGCATGCTTTCCGTTGATTGTGTGAGTGCACGCATACAGGTCATGGCACAAGGAGTCTGTGCGCTTAATCCCCTTCGCGTTTCCGATCGTTCCGTGACTCACTTTCTCCTTTCGTTCCAGCCTTTCTACCTTCTTTTCTAGCACTTCTACCCTCCCCAACAACTCCACGAATTCGCGAATAAACCATATGAGCCTTATCAGTTTCCGGCCGCGACACGTTGGCCCGCAATCTCCGAAACGTCCCCATCATACTCGGTAAGTGTAGAATATGTGTATCGTTAAATATCGGTATAGACAACCGGATCCTTACCGCGAATTGAATTCGATCATTGTCGTGATGCGCGGATATACTACGTGAGCCTTATCAATTTCCGGCCGCGACACGTTGGCTCTCCGTTCCCGAATCATCTCCATCACACTCGGTAAGTGTAGAATATGTGTATCGTTAAATATCGGTATAGACAACCGGATCCTTACCGCGAATTGAATTCGATCATTGTCGTGATGCGCGGATATACCACGTGAGCCTTATCAATTTCCGGCCGCGACACGTTGGCTCTGTTTCCTAATCACCGTCATCACGCTTGGTAAGCGTGGAATATCAGTATAGACGATCGCATCCTAACCGCGAATTGAATTCGTTCGTCGTCGACTTTCGCGAATATACCACGTGAGCCTTATCAATTTCCGGCCGCGACACGTTGGCTCTGTTTCCTAATCACCATCATCACGCTTGGTAAGCGTGGAATATCAGTATAGACGATCGCATCCTAACCGCGAATTGAATTCGTTCGTCGTCGACTTTCGCGAATATACCATGTGAGCCTTATCAATTTCCGGCCGCGACACGTTGGCTCTGTTTCCTAATCACCGTTATCACACTTGGTAAGCGTGGAATATCAGTAGAGACGATCGCATCCTAACCGCGAATTGAATTCGTTCGTCGTCGACTTTCGCGAATATACCACGTGAGCCTTATCAATTTCCGGCCGCGACACGTTGGCTCTGTTTCCTAATCACCATCATCACGCTTGGTAAGCGTGGAATATCAGTATAGACGATCGCATCCTAACCGCGAATTGAATTCGTTCGTCGTCGACTTTCGCGAATATACCATGTGAGCCTTATCAATTTCCGGCCGCGACACGTTGGCTCTGTTTCCTAATCACCGTTATCACACTTGGTAAGCGTGGAATATCAGTAGAGACGATCGCATCCTAACCGCGAATTGAATTCGTTCGTCGTCGACTTTCGCGAATAACTGAAAACTTACATTCTTCTTCTTGTTCTGGTACTTCCATCCGGGTGTCTTGCTCTATTTTAATAGAAGCAGCCTCTGACACTGTGTAATACATATTTTCATTAACAATTATCTACATACGCTGTACAAATTATGTAAGAGTATTAGCTGGTAAGTTCAGTGTTGGAACTGCTGACGTTGTCAGCTTCTTCATCATAATATATTTTTTCCCGAAGTGGCTGCTACAAACTACCCGGTATTTTAGTTTCTCGGGTGAAAGCAGTGACAGAATTGAGTTGTCACATGCTTTCACCCACAGGATCATCCTCTTCTTGTCCTTTTCTTCAGGGGGCAAGGTAAACATCCTTGTATCTTGATTCCCGCATCCTCTTTCACTGCATTTTTTCTTGCTGCTTCTTTAAAGATACATTTTGATAATTACAATCTTATCTTAGAAACGTTACGTTAAAAAGAAACTGCTTAAATTAAAGCAAACAATATATTATTAAAACACCAATATATAAACAGTTATTGGTTTCAATAACAATTTTAAAAAATTCTGTACTTACTTAATTTCTATCTTCTTCTGCTGTTGCTGCATCTATATAAGTGAAAATATTGGAAGAATCTGAAAAAAGCTAGAAAAAACTTTAAAAAAACTTCATAAAATATCTTTTTAAAAAATAACAATAGTAGGAATAGTAATAATAAGAATAATAATAAGAATAATAATAACAATAATAATAGTAACAATGATATATAATTGAAAACTCAGTATTAGTGTCACTGCCCACGCTGTCCCTTTAATGACCGTTAATCTGTAGTCTCTTTAAATTTTGAAAGAATTGAAAAACGCGACGACAAATTTCGCGGGAACATGACGTCACGATATCTTTAGTTGTGTATGTTAAAATCAGTGATACAAGCTATGCATGTAGAGAAGCGACATCAGCGCCGCCTGGATCATCTACGATTACTGGTTTTTCGACTTTTCTCTGCTGATTCCGTCTTTGAATTACAGTTGTTTTATTTGCGGCTATTCCATGTGTTGATAAGGCCGTGTTTCCACTTGCGAGAAAACTTCTGCAATAAGTATCTGACAGACTGTCAGACAGCAACTAGCCAATGTAAACAGTACTGCAAGTGAGATCGCGACAGTTCCCATGCGCTCGCAGCAATTTGTCGCGAGAGCCGATTACTTGCAGGTCTAAACACGTTCACATCGACTCGCCGCAACTTCTCGCACAATAGGACTAGTTCCGAATATCTCGCGCTCGCAATGACACTTGCCTGTTTTGTCCACGAGTAATTTTACATTTCTTTCTGTTACTGTGTAATAAAAGAGCTGAGATAAGTTACTAATGACTCTTGTGAGGTTGATGCAACTTTAATATGAGAGGAAGAGAACTCGAAGAAGTCTTGCAGAAGATACTTGCAATGCCGTTTGCACTAGCAAGCAACTTCCCGCAATAAGTATTGCCAGAAATGTGTCGCGCGAGAGACTGTCAGAGAATACTGTCGCAACTTCTTGCAGGACTGTATAGACAGGGTAGTTTGACCTGTTCCGAGATTTCTCGCCAGTTTAGTTTCAAACACCATGCTGCGCAGACGTGAACGTGTAGCAGCAGCAATAATGCTATTATTAAATAAAAAGAAAAAAAGATCCGTTTGGGTCCGACAATGGATTTCGAGACGATCTGAATTCGGTTGCTTCCATAATTTGTTAAGAGAACTTCAAATAGAAGACGGACAACAATATTTTAATTTTATTCGTATGACTGCTGTGGATGTGGAAATTTTAATACAAAAACTGGGTCACATAATTAAAAAAGAAGACACCCGGATGCGAGATTCAATATCTCCGAAGGAAAGGCTCATCTTAACATTAAGATTTTTAGCATCCGGTAAGTACATATTTAATTGTATTTATTTCTCTATTCAATTGACGTACACACGTTCAAGAACTCTCGTTTCGCGTACTTACTTATCAGTCAATATACATAATTATTTTTTTTAGGAGAATCATATCATTCATTGATGTATCTATTCAGAATTCCTGTCTGTACCATATCTAAAATTATTCCGGAAGTATGCAAAGCTTTGTACGATACACTACATGAGGAATATTTAAAGGTAAGGAAAGAGAAGGTTTTTATTTAAGTAAAAATGAACATGTTTTAAAAAAATCACTATAAAAAATGTTTATTATAACTGGTACAGGACAGTCGTCTCTAAAGTTGGTGGTGACGAATCAGAGGAAAATGATACTGTTGATGATGTAGAGGCATCTTCTTCATCTTGAATATCCACAATTGCTCGTTGGACAATTTTGCGTAGTTTTTTCTTGCTTTCGGGATTATTAAAATTTCTCAGCACTGAGGCAACATAATCTCCGAATACTTGGTCGTCGTCGTTCGACTCGGAAAGAATTTTGGTACATCTACGCAAAATATGGTCGCCTTTCCTTTTTTTTGATGCACGATGTGGCCTCAACACTTCATTTTGCGGAATTTCTCCTGGAACTTCATGTTCAACTGTTGGAAGCGTTGAAGAATTTTCCTGTAACAATAATAATCTTTATTTTAGGTCCCATCTACTCAATCGGAATGGATGCATATTGCGAAAATGTATGAAGAAAAATGGAATTTTCCTCATTGCCTTGGTTCACTAGACGGGAAACATTGTTTTTAAGGCACCGGCTAATAGTGGGAGTTATTACTTCAATTATAAAGGATCCCATAGCATCGTGCTAATGATAGTGGTAGACCCATCTTACAAAATTACGTATATGAATGTTGGATGCAATGGCAGAATTTCTGATGGAGGTGTCTTTGTACAAAGTTCACTATTCCCAGCTTTAGAAAATAACACTTTAGACCTTCCACCATATTCACCTTTACCGGGGAGGTCCATGCCAGTTCCATACGTGTTCATAGCTGACGACGCATTTGCTATAAAACCTTACTTAATGAAGCCATTTCCTTTTAAAAATCAATCTGCACCTAACAGGGTTTACAATTACCGTTTATCAAGAGCAAGACGAATGGTAGAAAGTGTGTTAGGGATACTTGCTAGCAGGTTTCGTATATTTAGGAAGCGGATGGAATTGAATCCAGAAAAAACAAAGTTGATTACGATGGCTGCTTGTTCATTGCACAATTTTATATTATGTACAAATGACGTCACACGGATGCGATATATTGAAGGGGGTTCGAATATAAACGAAATGGAAGATCTGCCTTCACAGAACCTCATTAATTTACAAAGAGGCCAAAATAACAGACCAGGAACAGAAGCGATGAGAATTCGTGAGGAATTTAAGGAGTATTTTGTTTCGCCACAAGGCGAAGTACAATGGCAGTACCAACACATGTAGAATATTTAAATTATAAAAATATGTAACTATATGTAATAATATAGAAAAATATACCAAAAAAATTAATTTCATACATTTTTTTTTTATTCAAGAAAATATAAATATCTATAGGTACTTACCAATGCGTCAGAAGTCGAAGCGTTGCCTACGTCCAAAAATTTCAATGCGTCAAAGCACCACCAATTTGATTTGTAGACTTCCTCCGCTCCACTACCACTCTTTTTAATTTTTAATTTTTTTATTTCACTATGCCATTGACTTCTTAAGTTATGTAACTTTCGATTTATTTCATCGACAGTTGCCGATAATTCCCCGGCAATAGTCGCACATACTTCACTTTTTATTATTCTGTTTTTATAATTATTATTTCTACACTCCCATAAGCATGGGTTGCACTCGTAAAGTCCGATCAGTTTCATAACGTCCTCACGGGACCAATCACGTGATTTTGATATGCTCATTTTCTTCTTTAATTTTCACGCGCAATGAGCAAACTGTTTGACCGTATTTTAAAATCTAACGAAATGTGCTCCGTAAATTTGCTTATAAGGTAAACTTGTTTCGGAGGTGGGGATTTTTCTAACAGCGATTCTGATTGGATTTTCTTGGAAAAGGGGGGCTGATTTTCAATCAGCTTGAGGACTCCGCGTGGAGTAACGCAGGTAGCCGACGCTGACGGTAATAAAGTAATTAGGACTTCCCCAAATTTGCTGCACGACGAGTAATTTCCTAGGTAGTTTCCGAATAATAGGTAATAAAACGCGTGTTCGTTCTAACACCCGTAAAACAGAATATTTCTTTATGTTACGTCGCGAGCGAGAGATACGGCGCGCGACGTACAAAATAAAAAAAGAACGAGATTTTAATTATTATGTTGGCTGATACGCGGTGGAGAACGGTATTAGCGCTGCCACCAGTCCTAATCGCTCGAGACGATGTTAGATCCTTCGCGATTAGAACAATAAAAGAGTTGATAGATTAATTAATAGTTAATTAAGATATTAATCGGTTCGTCAATGCTCTAGTCCCATACGGGCCCCTCATGTGAATTTGTACGAAGATGGTAGGCGTGAAAATGAAGGAAAAGAAGTGTTTTGAAAACGTAAATGAATTAAAACAGATTAGGCGTAACAAAAATATAATCTTAGAAAAGTAAATGTGACAATAAAATGGTTGGTTAACAGAAAATGCGAGCTGTTTGAAATATAAGGGAAAATAAATGCATTATTAAGAAAGGTTTAGATTATATGAAAACGAGACTATTGATTATAGAATAATTAGTGTTTGGTTAAATGATTCGATGATTCGAGCGACGATGTCGTATAAAGAATTAAACGCGAACAAAAAGGAAGAACGGTCCCAGAGGGTAAACTACCAGAGCCACGGTTTCGTGGGGCCGCCTTCTTTCGTGTGAAATCGGAATTTTCCAAATAATTTAAACATTCGATACCTTCTGTCTCTATTGTGAACGGAACGATCTAGAGGGAAACTTTCCAGAATACGCGGTTTCGTAGATCCCCCGTTTTGCCTCGCCACGTCCAGATTCGTCGTATTAGATAAAATGAAATGGACAACTTACCAGGAATCAAGGTGGAATAATATCTGATAACAGTTTTAATCGTAGCTTTTTCGCTGGTGTCGTAGAGAAATCTGGAAATCAAAGAAGAGATGAGGAAACTGCCAATGCACTACGCGTTCACGATCGGCCTTTATTACGGTATTACGAGACGAATTTAAACTATTACGAACGAACACAAGGTATTTCTAAATCGACGCGACGCACAGTGTGACGGATCGCCAATCTAGCTGGACAAAATTCGAAATGAACGGAATGTACTTTATTTATCAGTTAATATACTTGGAATCATATCAAATATGAATAGTAATCACACTTTTATAAAAATTATTCTATTTTTGATAATTATACAATATACTTTGAACTATTCATAACTGAGTAATAAAATATTGATCACGGGTGGTTCGTAATGTATGCATGCAATAGTTAATTAAAAGATATTTTTGTTATGTACTTACGATATCATTGTTTATAAACTACTCATTATCCGAAGCATTTGAAACATCTGCTTCCGAGTCACTACTGATTGCCGGTAATGATTCTTTTAAGAGATGTGAGATATCCGATGTTCTATTGCTTGTAAAATATTTCTTTCTATGTTTTGTAACTGCTGGATCTGACGTTATTAATAACATATGGATTAGGTCAGTCATTGTGTTTTCCCGTGAAGATTTCCTGCTGTGGTTACTACGGAATCTTCTGCAATCTTTATGCCTCGCTTCTTGTGCCTCTTCTGAAAGCTGGCCCATAGGTAGCAGTGCAGAATTTATAATTTCGGCACCATGTAATAGCAATTTGTGCACTGAGACGGGCATACAGTACCACGAATAATATTTAATATACAGTTCTGCTGTTTCTTTCGTGTAATCGCTAAATGCACTTATATTAATTTCACATCCGCTTGAAATTGCACGTAAAATAATCGCAAATCTATTTATTAAGTCTTTATTAATTCCTGTTATGTCTGCGGATGTATCTGGATCAGCAAAGAAACGTCTAGCCGTGTTCCCATCATTTGTGTTTCCGCTGCCTTGTTTTGTGCGATCCACGATTAACCCCATACGTATTCGAAATTGTTTTTGAATTTCTGTTTTTCTATTATTAACTATTTCTTTCTCATTCTCATTCCTGATTTGCCATTTCTTAACATCCAGTCGATATGACACATGGAGTAGACACTCGAAGCATCTAATCCATGTATGTAATACAGATAATCCAAATTCATATTTCGAAACATCTGCATTTTCTGATGCTTGTTTCATGTTTATTGCATTCATCATTTTTGGCGTAGCACCACATATGTAGCATCTTTGAGATGCAGTTCCAGTTAAACTGTTGCAGATTTTTGTGTCCACCATTGTAAATAATAAACGATGTTGTATTATAATACGTATTTCTCCGATTTTAATTATTGTTAGGACTAAGTTTTCTATTTGATTGTCAATTTTCATTTTTTCCGTGTTAATTAATTCTACAGATTCTTTTGCGAATATTAATTTTATTGGTCTGCAGTATCGTGTGGATGATGGTTGAGGATTTTTCCAAACGATTTGTATTCCATCTGTTAACTTTAACGGAACCATTGAAACAAGAAATAAATCATTGTCCTCGCGAAAATTGATGTCTGCAGTATTAATTTTTTGCTTGTAGATGCTATGGCCCGAACTACCATCGCATCCCCATTTATAAAATAACGTTAATGTTTCTTCGGTTTCAATGTTATTAAGTATTTCTTGATGTGCTAGAATTAAACGTGTGCATGTATGATCCAAAAGAGCCTGTAATTCTATTTCTGCTGTAGTCTCTGTGATGGTGATTGATTCTTTGCGCGGATAGCAATTTTTTTTAGCTTGTGCTACCTTAAAATAACTAGGATATATCTTTGCGTTTCTTTGCTTTGCTTGCGAATATATTAAACGATATTGATGGGACGTCATTTTTGCATCTACGTATAATGCTAGTGCTTCCTCAGGAGTATATGGTATTATTTCTTTTTGTGGTAAATTGTAATTTTTTTTTACTTTGCTGACTCCTTCTGGAGAAGTCGTAATTTTTTTCAAAATCGTAGCTGCATCTCTTTTTCCTTTTTTACGCAAGCTGATTTCCGCCGCAAAACATAATTCTTCACTAGACGCCATATCTAAAATATTTTGAACTTTTCGTTTTTTACTTTTTTCACTGCTGTCTTCAAAATTTTTTGTAGGACGACCAACAAGTGTTGTAGGTTCTACTGCTGATCCAGACGTGCTTGGTGTATTAACAATTAGATCTGCAAAATTAATATTTCCACGTAACCATTTCTCTTCATTCCTTAAAAATGCATGGTATGTGCGTTTATTTAACTTCCACTTGCTAACTAACTGAGAACACAAGGATTTAACACTTTTCTTGATTAAACCTACACTATTTTGTTCAGATATTTCCCCCAAAACATTTAAAATGTACTTCAAAACATTTTCCCGTCTTTTCGATAAATCTTCCTCGTGTCTCCAAATCTCAAAGAGATCTCTTCGAGAAATAATCCATGCTACAATAGATTAAATAATGATTACTTGATATTTTTGAAATACTATACGACTTTTGAGTATATATTACTACAATACATGATACATTCTACAGTACTGTATATATGTACGATTATATAGAATATACAAAATATAATATAATATGTATAGAATATACATGTGTAAACTTACCGTTGGTACCCATGATATTTATAAAAATAGGATAATAAAAACAAAAAGAAAAAACTTTATAATAATGAAAACGAGAAACCACACAAGAGAATATTATTGCACGCTGTTCACTGCTAGACTGAAAAAATCCGTTAAAAAATATGAACGTAGACTGTATGAAACTTGTCATTGTTTATTTCTTTATATATACAATTGATATTATTGGAATACACATGTATACATATACATTGTCAAACGTGCTCCTATTCCCTAAATGCAAGTGGCGAGCGTTCCGCTGAGGTTCATGTGTTTCACGGAGCAACCACACCGCTTAATAAAAATTGAAATATTTTTACGTACGGCACCTCTCGGCACCTAAAATTGATAAGATCTTGTAGCTAATGAATCATAGAATACATTACTACAACAAATAATACCAACCAGCATCAACCGCATTTTGTAGATCTACGTAAATTCATTTTCTTTTAACGGTATAGAAATTATTTTCATAAAAGTAAGACAGTAAAAAATAAATTTATTGAAAAATAATAAAACATTCTATTATTACATCTGAAAATACAGTCTTTTGTGAATAATATTTGACAAAAAATACAACATTATTCGATTAATAGACTTTAACACACAACATTTCTTGTAATACATAATTTAGGCTTACGTCAGCCTATAAAATAGACCTATAGAATCGGTAACTTTGGATAGGTGTCACGGTCATTATACTTCGTGAAATTAATTTATAAGCGTAATTTTCCTGGTTCTAGACCTTTTTCAACAACCTCTAGTGAAAATTACAAAATTCTGTGATAGTCACTAAAATGACTTTTGTCCAGCTAGATTGGCGATCCGTGACACTGTGCGACGCGGGGAAAAAAAAGGAAAAATAATTAATATACGAGCGATATAAAATGAAAGAGAAAAGATAGAATTTGAAGAGTATGAAAAGAATTTAACGTATCCTATTACGCGGTTTTGTTACAACTCTATCTCTACGCGAACACGGGCTCCCCGTCACGCACCTTGCGACTTATCGACGAAGAGTGATTTGCCTCAGTCAAGCGATCGTGCCTCAGGGTTCGACCCGCGATCAAGGACCCAAAGTGGGGACATCATTTGGCAAATCGGGGTACGTGACAGAGGGGAAATCCCGCGCGTATTGGGCTAGTTGGCCGCTCTTCCTAATTCCCTCATCCCCTCTTGGCTTTTCCTTCTACCTTTGTCTAAGGTTGTCCATTTCTTTCTACCCCTCTAACGCTACAACGGATTTCATGCGTCGCACTTCTAATGTTCTGGAATATTCGAAATCTATTACGACTTAATTCATTCGAGTTTGCGTAATTAAAGAGGCTTTTACAATGATATTTCCGGTATCGAAAGAGGTCTTTGTTTTATTAGAAATATTTGGTTTACTGGTTTGAATGACCATTAGTTAAATAACGTTAATTATTATTCATACGTTAATTACTCTATTGCGAATCGCTCGATGCAACCGGTGTTTTATAATCGTCGACAAATTGCGGATACGTGCGTGTCGCATTTAATTAATATTCATTCCGCTCTTATTAGTTATTAACATTTCTATCCGTATCCCGACGATTTACGTATATTCGAACGTTCTACGTTTAACGTTTAACGACGATGTTTACAGACTCGGTCGACCTTTGTCTCGAACATTCGTGAACAATTTCGAACTACAGCGGTTGTTACGCAAACCCTCGCATTCTAATATCATTCAAATAGTTTCATTCCGTTAAATTCCAATCGTTTTGTTCTAAATCACATACACTCCTCGTGGAAGGGTCGGCTGACGCATGCTTTGCAGGTATGAGAGGTACCTCGCTAATAAAATAGAAGAAAATTCTTCTTTATGTTGCACGGTTAAGTTGGAAAATTTCCAAGTGCGTCGCACTGCTTAACCGCGCGGCGAAGGATGTTTATGGTACCTCTCCCTAAACGGTTTCGACTTTCGAAGTTTTCGTCGCTGCGTAGTTTCGACAAGGCAATCATCCCAAGGAAAGGTTGACTTGTATTATTTGAAAGAACTAAATATAGCCTCCTTTGTGTGCCTCGCCTGGGATTATCTCCAAGTGCTTCGCACTGGCGAGGTACACAAGCTCGGTATATTGACGGTTAAACTATTGAAACTAACAAGAGAAAAGAAAAAGGAGAATTATAATTTTACTCTCAAACTCCTTTCTTGTGTTCTCCGTGAGGAATCACTTCCAAGTGCTCACGCACCCGACGGTAGAGCACAAGATCGGAGGAGCGCGGACAGGTAACGAGGAGAAGAAATAAATTAGCAAGGCCCTTCCTTGCGCCCCTCACGTGGAAAGTCCCAGATGCAGCGCACCCGATGAGGAATGCAAGGTCGAGTAAATTGAAAATGTACCCGGAGGTAACAATACCCCCCCCTTAGGATCATTGCCGTCCCCGGCGATGTGGGGGTGCGTACGCGTGGTGGTCCCGCGGTCGCGACGCGTTCGCCCTCCCGCGCTTACGCTAGTATCGGCTGATAGGCACGGTCAAAATAGACTCGGAGTAAGAGAGATGGCCTTACTCTTCCGAAGCGATTCGCTCCCGTCTCGCCAACCCACAAGCTCAGCACTCGCGTACCTCCTCGCCGCCGGACTATGTCTGTTGCTCCGATGACGGTTTGCTGGGTTACGCCCTGGCATCCCTCCACGTTGATTCTTGATAGGAGTGGGCATCCTTCTACGATTTGGCAGACATCCTCGTCAGTTACCCCCGCCGAGTCCCGACACTGGACTTCCTCCAGGGTGGTCACAGATCCCAATGCCTGAATCCCCACCGAGGGGTGAAGATTGCATAAATGCACTTCATTCAGGCGCGGTAAGGCTGCCAAAGGCTCTAGGGCGAACTGCCCTCGAACGTTTGAGCAGCCCGAGATGTCCAGGCATTCTAGGGTCTTGGAATGCTCTCCAACCTGTATCACCAAGGAATTAGATACCCATCCACAGAACCGCAAATGCAAGGTATGCAATCGCGTAAAGGCCTCCGCCAGTGAGGTCCCCGCGTTGGCCGGCCCGATGTTTAATTCCACGTAGGGAGCCTGTAGATCCTCTGGAACCTCTACATCCGCCAATTCAGGATCCAACATTATCGGGTCGAAGCTCACTCCCGTGATACGCAGATCTTCCAAGGTTTGGTGCAGGTTTCGATTTGCAATCAGTTGCTGGAGGGGTTGGTCTGATGTTAGACCATCGCAGTGACTGAGCTCGAAGTTGACGAGCGAGAGAAGCCCCTTTAGTGTGTCAGAAAGTGGTTCGGCTAATACCGAAGGGCACTGCCGCAGGCGTAAGGTCCGGGTCCAAGTGCCCTTGACAGTGTCCCAACGATAACGTTTGAAGAGTACCCGCAGTCGGCGTTAAATCACGAATCGCGGGAGGACGGATCGTCGCGCCAGATAAGTCTATATTACTAAGGAACGGGCAACCCCGAACAGCGATCGCCAGAGCTTGCGGCCTCAGGTTCCTCGTGATAGCACGATCGTTCAGCCGTAGGGTGGTCACGTACGGTCCCATTCTTCGCACCGCCCAGTAGAATGACTCGGTCGAGATAGCCTTTCCGTGCCAGTGGTCCGGCCAGGCCCAGTCCTCGGCGTTGAGTTCCCTCCTGGTGGTGTAGGAGGCTAGGGCGCCTTCTCTCCAAGCACGACAAACGCACTCCATGCGTGCGCGGTCAGCAAACCGCAATAGACATGCAATTATCGCAATTACTTCGACCGGTAAAGGGGGTGAATAGGCGCGTTCCCACCCTTGGAACGGGTCTACTCGTGGCCTTGGTTGAATTAAGTTGTCCTCATGCCACGGGTCAGCCTCCTTAACCGTCAGCTTGCGCTTATGCAGCCCTTCCTTGCGCCTCTCACGTGGAAAGTTTCCAAGTGCAGCGTACTCGATGAGGAACGCAAGGTCGGGTTTATGAAAATGAACCCGGACGTAACAGCATCAACCTTATAAGAGTCATTAGTAACTTATTTCAGCTCTTTTGTTACACAGTAACAGAAAGAAATGTAAAATTACTCGTGGACAAAACAGGAAAGTGTCATTGCGAGCGCGAGATATTCGGAACTAGTCCTATTGTGCGAGAAGTTGCGGCGAGCTGTTTGGACCTGCAAGTTATCGGCTGTCGTAACAAATTGCTGCGAGCGCATGGGAACTATCGCGATCTCACTTGCAGTAACGTTTACATTGGCTAGTTACTGTCTGACAGTCTGTCAGGTATATGTCTATATATGTATACTGATTTTTCGGTCGACGACTGCATGCTGACCCATACACCGCCAGAGACACGTAGGCATATATAGCATTCAATGCAGTAGTAACAATAGTTTTTCGCAAATATCTCGGAAACTAAAGCTTTCCGTTAATTATGCATAAGGAAAAAGTTGTTCAGAATCATGCCCCCGACAATATATTAAAAATTCATTGAAATCACCCTATGTTGATATTAAAAACTGCCTGTTTTTTTGCAGTAATAATGCTTTGCAATTAACAAATGGAAATTTTCTTTTTAATGGGACCAATCGGGAGAAATACTCTACAAGATGCAAAAGGTTTCGTTCCGATTGGTCTTTTCATCTCGGAGTAAGCGGCGCACATACATAGAAAAAAAGAAGTTGCGACAGTATTCTCTGACAGTCTCTCGCACGACGCTTATTTCTGGCGATATTGCGGGAAGTTGCTTGCTAGTGTAAACGGCGTTACAAGTATCTTCTGCAAGACTTCCTCGAGTTCTCTCGCAAGTGGAAACACGGCCTAATAGTTACACATTCTTTTTCTGATTTTTTCTCTCTGTATGCTAATAATAATATTTTCCGATTTCGGAAAACTTGTAATTTCTGTTTGAGATACGGTGGAATATATTTTCTGTTGCTGCGTATTGTACCGGTTAAAAATATGTTTCTCAAACAGAGATCTTGCTAATGTAATGCTTGTAAAAAAATTGTCGGCTACTATATGTGCTATCCCTTCATCAAGTAATTACCCATGTTCAGTAATTTGTGTATTACAACATGAGTAAGGCCTTTTCCTTTTATTTCTACTTTGTCACGTTGATCCTTGGTTCCCCGATAGCAATAAAATGAAAGGCAATAATGACAGGTCGCATCGGTTAGCATAAAAAATTTGACGGCCCCATCTATGGTGCTTTTTATTCGACAAATACTGTGTCAGTGCTGAAGTACTTTTTGTGCCTACTAATGACTCGTCTATGCTCAAATGCTGACTAGGTAAATAGTGAAATTTGATTTTTCCTATTTGCATGAGCAACAACATGTTCAAATTTCGCTGCTGGGTCATATTCATGGCTATCCCGTGTTAATAAGGCTGCTGTTGTCCACAACATAAAAAAACTTCCAAAGCATTTGAAATCTATGATTTCTATGATTTGTTGACCAGTAACTAAAAAGTGTAGGTCTGCGGACAATACCCATTTCAAGCAGAACGGCTATAAATGCTCTCAACTCTGGGATTGTGGTTTTCTTCGAGTCTAGTACTCTGGAATTCATCTGGTACTCTGGTATTTTCGAAAAATAGTCTTATTACTTATTTATTTATTTATTTTAATTAAAGTCGCATCGATAGCGAGGGTCATTCGCGACTTAATGTTAAGTTTCATTCTTTCTGGATTATTGTACTTATCACATTTAGTGATAATGTGATCGATCGAAAGCGGCACGTTGCATACTTCGCATACCATACGCGATCCATTATTCAAAATGCACGTATGTGTCAATCGGGTGTGCCCAGATCTGATCCGTGTAATTGCCACTTGTTGTTTCCTGTTAAACTCTGTATTAGTTTCGAGATCATAGAAGTGAAAAACAGTCTTGCGGAGCGATTTGTTTCAATTTGTAATGTGTCCAGAAATTAATGAGTAAAAAATAAATTGAAATAATCTATAGGTTTCGAATTGTTCGGTGGCATATGTTTAGAACCCGTGGTTTCCAAAAATAATGGGCGCGGATTATATTGTCTATCACCTGTCACAGTAACTTGATGGAAATTCTTCAAAGAATCCTCAGTATCACTTTTTTCCCCACATTCGTTTTTTTCATCTTGCGATACTTCTTCGCTAGTTTCATTGTCACTATACATATATTCTTCGAGCACACCGACGCGACGGCTTGGTGCACATAATTGGTCATCACTGTCAACATCTTCTTCACTTAGTGGTAACGCGTCGATAAATACAACTAATTCTGCGTCATCCATATCCGTAACGGAGTGTACTTTTTGTAAAAAGGTAACAACAAAATTTACAAAATTCTCTGCTGCTAATTATAATTGTATCAAAAAGGTGACGGTTTTCGAAAAGATGACGGATGTCGACGAATTGCTAAGTCATAATATTGGGCTGGAACGAAAGTTCGTAGCGTTTTTTTTTACATGAAATTCAAAGACAACGTTTAGATATTTATGAATAAATTTATTCAATCACATATGTGCCATTTTGTTCTACCACATTTTGCCATTTTTGAGGTAGCTTCAGAATTCCATTTTCCCAGAAGCCGGCATTTGTCTGAGCGATGAACTGGTCTAGGAAGTTTTATTAGGCTTCTAAAAGAATTGAACGTCTTTTCTTTAAGAAAATTTTGTAAGGACCGGAATAAGTGGAAATCCGAAGATGCAAGGTCGGGCGAGTATGGTGGGTGAAGTAGGACATCCCAACGAAATTGTACCAATTTTTGACGAGTCTGCAAGGAGGTGTGAGGTCTGGCGTTGTCCTGATGAAAGATAACACCCTTCTGATTAAATTTATTCAATTAATTTTCTGTTTCAATACAAGAATACTAAAATGTCTGTAATTTCTAAGAAAGAACATGTTTTTACTGAAGAAGATTCTTAGTTCTAATGATAACCGGTATCATGAAAATTATTGCCAGCATTTTTTATCATTGGGAAAGATCCAATTTAATCATTATAACTTAGCAAAACTTGTATATACATTATTTTATCGATATGTAATGATCGCAGAGCGGTTTTATGGGATGACTTTTGTTGTGTTCTGTTCAATATATGTGGGGATAATTACTGCATCTTAACACAATAGCATCGGGAAACGAGAGTTCTCGTTTTTAAAAAATAAATGTTATCGCCGGCAAACGAGAATTCTCGTTTTGGGACACGTGTACGCTTTCTTGATAAATTCCTTGTGAAAAATAGCCCGATACGAATGTGTTAAGATCAATTTTATGGTTTATATGCGAAGACTCGTGCTTCAAATCATCATATCTTAGATCAGGGATTATTCATAAAATGATAAATAACTAACAAAAAAATGTAATGCTGTTTTCATTATATTGGTCATTTATTAATGGTAGTAACAGTTGACAATGACTACGTTTATTATATGTTTGATATGTTGTTGGCGTGACTCTTTTATTTTTATATTGGTTTGCTTTTCAATGTGCAAGTAGTGAATTCAGTTCTGACTGGTTGGTGCAGTTCTACCATTAATTAGCCATGGTTTTAAAAGATATTTCAAATGTAAAAACCGAAAAGTCGGGTGTGGAAGTACATAACTCATATTGAGGAACAACTGGTTATTACATAGACATGCACAAGTAATACATGACCTGAAGTTCACAAATGATCGAGAACGACACTAGTAATTCACAACTAGCAGTGAAATGTGGCATGACAACGAATGTAGAAGAAAATCATAAAAATACGAGTGCGAAAACTTTAGGAGAACCAAGGAGACAAAACGAAGCATTTGCTATGTTAATAGCATTGAATCAGCTTCTTCCATTCAAGTCTCGGTTTTAAAAAATTTTATGAATGTTCCTAAATCTAATTATAAAATTTCTAAAGTACAAATAACCAAAAAGAAATTATTGTTTTGAAGACCACCGTTGACGGAAACATCAAGAAATACCTGAAAGCTGCCGAACAGATAGCATGTATGACAAATTGCTAGTTTTTTCTACCTAAGACACATACATTACGATAAATTATTTTATCGTAAGATACATACATTACAGACTAATTGCACTTAAAATGAAAGGACTTCATCCTTCGGGAAATCTCGTTAAATAAATTGCAAAATACGCTGTATCTGGAGGGGAAAATAATTGACATAATTGTTATTGTGGTTACACATGGTGCTCGAAATATTGGATCATCCCATTTCGTGCTCAGATTTATGAATACAGAGCGATAAGAGACCAATACACTTCAATTTAGGTGTTTGGTAACAGTTTAAAAGAGACATTCATAGCCATAAAGTCGTGAAATAGTAACAGCTGCCACAAATAACATATGTGTTGTTTGCGGAGGAAGTGCTCTTTCGTCTCGTAACGTGTAATAAGTATGTAATTCAAACGCTTTAGAGAAGATGATTTTTGTTTAGAAGACAAGAAACGTTCCGGACACGCTTCTCAAACGGGCGAAAACAAAGTTGAGAATATGCAAACAAATTTTAGAAACACCTAAGACCATTGATATTCAAAAATTAGACGTTTGGGTGCCTCACGAATTTCCGGAATGGAACCGCCTTGAGCAGTATGCACATCCTTACTTGCACGCAACAAATATGAACCAATACTTAAATAACTGGTAATTGGGCACGAAAAAGGAAGCGAAGCTGGTTCCAACGAAACCAATCATTTCAACGATGTGAGAAACCAGATTTACACGACCGTAAAGTTCTTCTCTGTGTATGGTGAGATTATAAAGGAAATTTATGTTTTGAACTTTTTCCAAACGGTGATACCATTAATTCGCATAAATATTGGACCCAATTACAAGGATTCAAACAAGCAAGTACCAAAAAACGCCTGGATTTAGTAAATAGAAGCAAGGTGGCGAGGATAATATAAAAAGAAAACCATGAATTGGGTTGTAAAATTTTACCACGCCCTTCATATTCTTTGAACATTGCCCCATCAGACTGTCATTTGTTCTGTGCATTACGACACTTTTTAATAAGTAAAAAGTTTGAAAATACTGGCATCCTCTAAAATAGCTTATAAAATTGTGTTGAAGAAACGTCAGAGAAGTTTTACTACGTTGAAACAGTGGCTCTACCAAATAAGTGGGAAAAAATTGCAGAATGAAAGGATGATTACGGTTTTTCAGCACGAACTTATGTGCAATCTTATTAATAAGCGAAGGAGCAAAAATTTAAAGCATGACATGTGTAGCTTATACCATGTAACATACACTAAATAAGATCATGGAAGAGAATGTAGGACATCTGATTCGTCACTACAGTAAAATATCTAGTGATTTAAAACATTTCACTATGGCGCAACAGGATCTCAATTAAAACAACAGTGATAAAAATGACGCTACTACAATGTTGTATCAACTGATGGAACTGCACTTTTCTTATACTCGATCGTTTGTACACAATAGATGTAATAAATTTAAGGGCAGCGAAAAGTAAATAACGGAGAATCAGTGGAAGGAAAAGAGTATTTATCACTGATAAATATTTTAAAACTACTCCAAATTATAAGAACGCTCTTTTTTGGAGAAAAGCACTCACCAACATCAGTTGAAGTTACAAAAAAATTATGAAATTATTCATATATCTAAACAAACTATAATTTATGAAATTATACAACATTTCGAAATGAAAACAGGATTATACCGTTGAATCATATTTTTTTTGCTTCTTTAATCCCAGATACAAGGATCTGGAACATGAACCGTTGCATATAAGGATAGAAATGGTGTTATAGTAAAAATTTAATTAATGTCTTGCTCCGACAAACATTAAACGGAACAGAACAACAATCATCCGATGAGTATAACAACGAAATTGACGAAAATGACAATTTAAATTTAAAATTTGCAACCTATCTAACTCAATCATATGTACGACCTGATCTATGCTCTTTTAAGTGGTAGCTAGAATGTGCGGGCAATCAGACATCAAACAATTGCAGAACTCGCAATTAAATATAATATTTACATATGTCTAAAAATAAACAGTATTTTTCAACTGGTAGAGATACTGTTACACGAAAAATAACGCATTTGCTATTTTCAAAGTAAATACCTTAGTATTGTTGTATTAAAACACAAAATTAGTGGATTACGTTTTATTATGAAAAACTGTTTTAATTATTGTTATCTTCAACCTACATTTTTTTTTGCAAATTAAACTGAGGAATATATTTAAATACTCCTGTATCTGGTGCGTTATACTCCTGTATAACGACGCGGTAGTGGGATGGCATATTCCACCAGCCCAAGATCCAATTCAACGAAATCCCCCTCTTCTATGTCTTGCAGATTCATTTCTACCTCAAGTGATGGCTCCGTGCATGTACAGTAATGAAATTTGGTTGTGTGTAATGTATTAGGTAAAATCTTCTTTATCTTACTCTGGCTCAGGTTGAGGCTTGCTCCATGGATACCGGGCTACTTCATTAATTATTTCAGACCATGAAGTATCCTTGCTTTTACGAATAGCTTTGATTAAAGCATGGCGATCGGTTAGCATGCGTTGGCGGAGGGGGTGCTCGTGCTCGAGGGCGTTTGTCGTGTGCGAGACCGCGCGGTGCCATTTTGCGCGAGATCGTGCTGCGGACAGTCGGAGTTTCGTTAGCTCTCTGTTCCACCAAGATACATATTTCCTCTTTTTCAATGTTCTCGGCACCCGTGCGGCTTCATACCACGACTCTAATTCCGATATGGCGTTGTCTATGTCTGCACAACTTTCGAAGCTGAAAATGGTTCGTTTGCGAGTAATAGTAATAGTATAGTAGTATTATGATAAAATGATATAATATAATATAATATGATATGATCTAATACGATATAGTATAATATAAAATTATATAATAATATAATATAACACTAGGTAACATAAAATAGCAATAAATAGACAAGATAAGATAGGATAAGATTACAAGATTATAGCATAACACATGCGCACGCGACACAGTACAGTAAAGTACAGTGTACCCTATCAATAGCGGCGCTATCAACGGTAACGACCGCGACCACCACCCGATTTTTCGCTGCACCGTCGGTATTTCCGCACACGAACCGATTGGACCTCCGCGCTCCCTTCAGCCGAAGCCGTGGATCCCGTATTGTCCTCCCTTGTGGGCTTGTCCTCCCTTGTGGGCTCGTCAAAAATCCGTACACGCGCCGCACTCCATCCAATCTGCAGCCTATCGAGCCCGGCAATCCGCTGCATCAGCTCTTCAGCGCATTCTAGCTTTACCCGGAGCCTGCCAGCGCGATCCATGCCAGAGCAGACAAAACGGACGTCCTTGTCATCGTCAGCCCTGGCACCTATCGCGCGTCTAATAATATGTACAACCTCTTCAGCCTTCACCGTAGGGTCGACTTCAGAGACATCCAGGAGCAGAAATTTCGCTTAATTCAGGCCTTCCATCCTAAGCCAAGCCGGATCTCGATCCTTCTCACGAATTCCTCCGCCAGGTTCCTTTTCCCTGCTGCAAAAAAGAAAAGAATAGACCCGTCCGATACTCGGCGAATTCCCACAACGTGGTTTTCACCCACGCAACCACCTGCATATTTCTTAATTTTATGTATAGCCTCCACGTAACCGTAGCCTTTGTTGCAGGTAACTTGTACTACCGTCCTTCTTTCCTGCCTCTCGTGCTGCTGTTGCAGCTTCCGTTGCTTCCGTCGCTTCACCTGGAGCCCTCTTACCGATATCCGATACCAGGGACCCCGTCGCCTTCAAGGTAAAGGGCAGATCCCCGTCGTCCTTGATATCCTTGTCATCATCATCGAGAATTTCAATGACAGCAGGCACACTGCCCGTATCATCCCCCTTCCGCATTTGACGCGACCCAGCTGGTCTCTTTATACCAAGCCCCAGGCCGGCTCTACCCCTTCTTCTTCCTCTGAGAAGCGGCCCCGAGACCACCTTACCAGTACGATCAACACGATCAGTGCGATCAGCAACACCCCTGGCGCCAGCCTCATCAGCAAAATCAGCCGAAGCCTCCGGTGTTTCAGGGATAACCAGCGTCTTCAAGGTCCCTGACTCTTCCTTCGTAGCGCCGGATGAGGTAGCGCCAGATGAGGCCGCAACCGAGGTCGACGTTGGCACAGCCACCCTGGATGATGATGGCGCGGCTCCGAGCACTGAGCACTGGGGTAGAGCACTGAGTTTCTTCAATATGTGTCGAGACAACCGCACGCCCGAGCCGGTTCGATCGCCTCCTTGTTTCGGGGCAGCCTCCCCAGCCGCGGCCCCGGGTCGCGCGGGACGCAGGACGTCGCACCTTCGTACCCGCGGGCCAAGAACCTTCTTGCCAGAAACCGCTGAGGTCGCGGCCAATCCGTACAAGCCGGCTGGAGGGGTGACACTGGTCACACCACTGGTATCATCACTGCCTTCTCCCGAATTTCGCGCGTTCCGTGTGCATCCTTCCTCAGCTCCGTTTCAGAGTGCCTTTTAATTTCTCCTGCACTTCCAACGTTGTCCCAGCCACCACGGGCAGATGAAGCCGATATCTTCGGGGCACCCACGTGCAAGTGCGGGCTCGTACTTTCCTTTTCTTTTTCTTTTTCCCCTCCCTTTCCTTTTACCCCTTTGATCAATGGTCTAGGCGCCTTTGCCTTTCCATTTTCATTTTCATTAATGTTTTCGTTTCTATTAATAATAAATTGAGGGGAACCGTCCGCCATCCTCACCCCCAGGTCACTACCGCTGCCAGACCCTGACCACTCATTTGCACAGATCTCTCTGAGATCATTGATAAACTGCTCGCTACTCGGATCAGTCATGTCAGATGTTAAATATCAAATATCAAGAATCAAGCACCAATACCGGTGTGAAGTCGCAGTGTCCCCTCTCTCACCGAGTCCTCTGCGCACTTGTATAATTATCTCTAAGCTACTGATTAGGTAGGGGTTCTTACTTACCTTTCGCTGGGCGCGGATACCTGTAGAGATGAGTCGTCTTGGTTAGTGGAGTCGGTAGGGTAGATGGTCTAATTGAGGTTCACGCACTTCTGATCACAACAAATGTTTATTTGGTTCGAGTACAACCTTTAACTTGCGCGCGCTTTACGGATGAGGTTGCTCTGTTGGATCCCTGAGTTCCGTAGCAGAGTCGTACTTCGCGGAGTTAGGTGCGCGTCTTAGAATTGGTATCTCGGATTTTCGCTAGACGAACTGGCCGATTCCGAACAGCTTTCGCGGATCGCTTAGGTGATCTGATCACTACAAATTCTGGGGTTGATAAAAATTATACTGTTCTGTCTACACGGGTTCTGTACTGGTTCTGCGCGATATTGGGTCTGTCGCGAGCGGGCTTGGTCGCGCTATTATATATTGATGAGCGAGGTCAATCGTTTGGTTGTCAGTTCGGGTGAACCACCTCGTTCGGATTGTCAGCGTTCTTGCGATACGTTGACCCGAGCGAGCTGCTCACTCAGACTTTTCGGAACTATGAATTCGGATAATGAAATAAGAGTTTAAAGAATGTGGATGGCGAAATAAGGGTTCCAAGAATGCGTCACAGGACGTGACACCGGATACCAAATACCAAATACCAAATACCAAATGTCTGTGTTAAACTCCTATTCGTCTTTATTCCCTGGTTTTGATACATAATACTCGTATATCGCATCGTGCATTCTTGCTGTAATTAATTTTAATTAATTTCCTAGTTGTCGATGTCTTGTGTGGTCGTTCTCAAAACAACAAATATTTATACTCTTACTTATACCTATATTTATGTTTATATTTATATTTATACTTATATTATATTTAGGCTTATAGTTACTTTTATATTTCATATTTTATATTCTTAATCTTATTGCTACTGTTACGTGCGGCGCGCGCGCGTGTGCTTTGTGACGCTACTGTGTAGAGTGTCAGCTGATGTATGAATGCAAGAGTAATAAAAATGTGGTAGTGCGTTAGTCGAGCAATGCAACTATCGATAACGTAACGCGCGAGTGACGCCGTAAAGCCGGAAAATTTATTAAATATTTGTGGGTTCGGAGATACGCTAGTCCCATACGGGCCCTTTCATCGGACCGCTAATATTATAGGATTTATGAAGGAGGCTAATAAAGGTTATGTCAAAGAAAATTAGATTTGATTAAAATGAATCAAATGGTACGTTATAAAGTAAAAACGTTAAAATATAATGGAATATACATAATATTGAAAGGTATAAAATATATAAAATATTGAAATATGAAAAATATATCAAATATTGAAATATAATAATAATAGGTATAAAATATTAAAATATAATGAAATACAATAATGCGACCAAATATAAGAAAACGTAGATTTAGCACGCGTACAATTTAAACTTGAGACACACAATTATTGGCCGGAAATAGACAAATACATGTGATAAAATACAATTTAGAATTAGGAATCTCCAGTTGAAGAAGACTCTTACAATCAAAATTGACTACGTCAATTTTGACTACTGGAGATTCCTTGGCAATATATTCATGAAACGACCGGAAGAGTAATGGAAACGACTCACCGAATTATGTGGTAAAATTCCGTATAATCATCCAAATTCTGCTGCTGCTATTTTCCTGTTGACTGTTTTCTGGAGGAAGGAGAGTGGAACACACACCCCGAACTGTTGCATCGATACACAATTATAACGCACGAACTATTACGCAGTCTATTAAACTAAACCTACGAAAACGTATGTATTTATAAAGAAATAAAATTAAACTGAAAAATTAAAATAATGAATAAAATAATCAAAATAAACGAAAGTAAAATGGATACACGAAGATAGAGTCTTTTGCCCTATTTGCTACTTCCGAACAATTAAGAACAAAACTCGTCTCTGAACCACTTCGCGGACCCGCCGACACGCTACTCGCGATTGTACGTCGAAGAGTGTCGGAATCTGCACCTCTCAGAGAAGACCAGAGCGGGCCTCGTCCGAAATTGTTTACATTGCGTTGTTGTGCGCCTAACGAATTAGGCGGCGGTGTCGCTGCGTAAGGAGGCGGGATTCGTGCGTTCCTCTCTCTGTTTTAATCTTTCTCTTTCTAATTCACGTATATTCCCTCACTCTTCCTGTCATACTAAAGACTTCGTTATTCATTAAAATATAATAAATTTTACAAAATTGCTTTGATCTTAACGTTATAGGAAGGAAACATGCTTTTCAAAATTATTACAGATTACTGAATTTGAACGAATAAAAATATAAATTCGCAACTTGGACTAACCGGCGTGGCGGAAATACAATATTACAGTGTTTAGTGAATTTAGTAGAAAATTCGGATTATTATAACGTATGTATAGGGAATTTTGATCATCCTCGCGGAACCGATAAGGAACGTTCTAGAGTGGTCAGAATTATCGGACCACACGAACGATGTTTCGGGTTTACATCCGGCGATATTCAATACCAAGAACGACACGTGATTTTGAGCCGTGGGACCACGCTGATTTCGAGGAAGGAATTTGTTACGCTAACAATCGGAATTATGTTTGGAGGAGATAGACTATCTGAAAATTTCAAGGATCGTTTTTGCGTTCAATCCGGGGAGATCCGGAATGCAAGACAAGCTATCGATAACCAAGGTCGAGGGTACGACGGATCAAGACGATGGGAGCTGGCCCATCAAAAAGATGACAGAAGGGTGGGGGGAACAACATGGCTTTCGCCTAGACAATTGCTGGTGAGCGCAATCTCAAAATGAGGGTGATCATTTCCGAGGAGCGGAAAGGAAACCTGTATCGCGCATGTACTGGGGATAATTCGATGATGGTAACGTTAATCGATCCGCCCGTTAACACGGTGGACAATTTGATGATGGGGGGGGGGGCACGAGGTGAACGTGTAAAAATTTCTGTTCGGAACGTAACAATACATAGTAAAAATCTAATAAAACAAAAAACGGACAAGTAACTCACATCCAACTACTCCCGGAACAACTGCTGTAAATAAAAATTCGCTTCCGCCCATATTTTTGCGGAATTCCGCCGCCTCTCTACCCGCTCCCGGCGAATATTTGGGAATTTTTTCATATGGACATAGCCCATTGATCGCAGGGCAGCGGCTGGTAACAAAAAAAAAAACGAATTAAAAACAAATAAAATCTATGCACTAAAAGTAATTATTGAAAAACTACTTACGCTGAGAGGCGATGAACGCCTCTAATGCTAGAATTTGCGAATTTGTTATTTTTTCCATTGTAATGGTATAATGGTATAATGGTATAAACGCCGCGTTGATGCGTTTATAAAGCAAAGAGGAATCATCTCCCTCCATTTCTAACAATGAAAACAGCTGACACATTCTGAGAATAATCTGCCAGATATCTTACATGTTTGTAACACCTCGGAATCGACATGAAATTAAAAGGTTTGCAAGAACTCGAAACCCTGCATGCGTATAAAGATACTTTGATCAGCGAACACGTGCGAGTTAGTGAATACAAAGCCTTCATGCATTCGCAGCTTCGCCCGCTCTTATAAACAAAAAACTTCGAGAATTTGAATCCCGATTTGCACCATGTTTCTAAGTTCGGGGGTTTGGGCTGGGCGTTGACGGGTCAGTCAGGACATGTCCTTATAGATTATATTATTGGGAAGGGTCAGGCAAAATAAATTACATTAATCACGATTATATAATTTTATTTTCATAGATTATATTATTGGGAAGGGTCAGGCAAGATAAATTACATTAATAACGGTTATATAATTTTTATTTTCATATTATATTACATTAATGATGTATGGGGAAGGGTGAGGTAAAGAATCAATTACACTAATAACGGTTATATATAATTGTATATGTGTTATAAACTAGGAATATACGTGTTATAAACTAAGAGTATCAACTAGGAATATATGTTATAAACTAAAAGTATAAACTAAAAGTATAAACTACGATGGTGGCGGGGGAGGGAATATCTACCACCAGTCCGGCTATAACAGATAAAATACACATTAATACACAGTAAAATCTAATAAATCAAAATAAAAACGGATTGGCAACTTACATCGATTTCCTCCCCAAACAAATATCGGAGGTCGAATAAATCGACCTCCGTCCATGTCGCCGCCCACCGCGATTCAAATTCGCGGCGCCGCTCCTGCCGCTCCTTGCACTTTGCGTGCAGCGCCGCGACCTTCTCCCACCGCATTATCTCGAATCGCTGTATCATTTTTGCTGTTAAGATGAAAAAAACAACCAGTTAAAAATAAATAAAATTTACACACTACGGGTAATTGTTGATGACTACTTACTATTATGTTCCATAATGGCCATAAACGCCAGATTCTCTAGCCGTGGCACGCTCATTGTTATCAGCAAATAATGAATAGTAAAACGAACGCGCGTCGGTTTATAAAGCACTGAGAAAACATCCCCTCCAAACTCTAAGTCCTGAGATGAGTAAGAACTCCGGTCTCTCTCTCATGAAATTGCAAGGTTTGCATGAACTCGAAACCCTACAGGCTTATAAAGATACTTGGAAATTAGTAATATTTTACTCGTGGAGGAAAGAATAAATTATGTTTTTTACGAATAATTATTTATTTTATAATGTCCCCAAGGCAATGTTCTTGTGGATTGTGGAATTATGAATCGTTTATCATCGTAGGGACTAAGCACCTTCTTTTCTTCACATATAGAATATACATTGTGCAATTTTGAACGAATACATCTCTGTTCACGATGCACTTCTAAACGATCATACAAGCAACGTATATAATCATCGAAGGAAATAGTTTTCCTAACTACGTTACTTTTGACGCCCTTCACTTTTTTCGTGTCCCGTTTGCCCTCTACGCGCAAAGCATACATTTTCGACCGAAGTCCGACAAACTCAGTCATTATACACCCATTATTTTCATCCTTCATTAATCCTGGTACTTTTTTATTTACTCGTGGCATACTGTAAACATTGTCCTCGGTATAGTCGCTCGTGTCAAACCGATGTATATCGCGTTTCATTACATCGTATATGTCATCACATTCCAGTTCGTATATAAGACTGTCTGTGTCTGTGTATAATATTTTACAAAGATGTTTAAATTTCGGCCAAACATAATCATGATGGAATTCGTACAAACATGTTTTTGATATATCCAGTGTAAAGTCGCGGAGTTCTCTCTCTCACTGAGTCCTCGGCGTACTTTATGTAATTTGATCTACGTTGTCAGGTAGATAGAGGTTCTCACTTACCTTTCGCTGGATTGGTAGAACCTATCTATGGACGGAACCTGGGGTGGTGTGTCGTTCAAGTGTTGGAGCGGTAGGGTAGATGTTCGAGTGAAGATCACGCACTTTCGATCACAATGAATGTTTATTCGTTACTGGTACAATCTTTCGATTCGTTAGCGTTTTTACAATTGAAGGTTACGGAGCCTTGCTCTGTCGAAGTACTGTGCTTCGTAGCAGAGTTATATAGGTTTAGACTTATTTAATTAATCGAGTTACCGGAATCTTGCTCTGTCGAAGCACTGAGCTTTCGTAGCAGAGTCGTGTAGATTCTTGAGGATCAAACTCGGAACGGTACTTCGCGGATTATATTCGCGGATTTTAGTACTTGTACTTGAATTTCGAACTGCGCCTATGAGAACTTCTTACGAGAACTATTGGTAAAATTGACTGCGTGCGGGCGGGCCCGGTCGCGTTATTTTATATTGATAAATGAGGTCGACATTTGATTTGGCAATTCGGGTGAACCACCTCGTTCGGATCGTCAGCGTTCTCGCCGTACGACGACCCGGCTGAGTTGCTCACTCAGAATTTGCAGAACGATGAATTTGGATGGTGCAATAGAAGTTTAAAGAATTTGGTTGATGAAATAGAAGTTCCAAGAATGCGTCGCAGGACGTGACAATACATATGTTGTACTGATTTGAATTGTGAAATCAATTACAAAATTAAGGAAACTTATGTTTATTTATATGCATATAGAATGCGTCACAGGACGTGACACCAGAATACACATACCAACATAAATGGGTTTTCTAAATTTAATTTCCAACTTTCGCATCTCTATTGCAACCAAATGTTCCGAAAATATGTATGATTATTGAAAAAGGACAATGTTAATTTTCCAGAGATTTTTCCGTTGCCGAGTATCGAAAGTTCTATTGGGCTGTGATACGGAGGTGAAGGAACGGGCCGATCCGAAAATTGGCGGTTTCTTGCTGTTCAAAGCAAGGTTCGGAGACCACTTGAAACGTAAAAACAACATACCCAAGCGAAGGCCCGAAATGCTATGTCAAGTGGAAACATGACACTTGAGGCACGAGATAATATGATTTGGAATCGGATATATCAGTGAGATAATACTAATGCAACGACTGAACTTTGTTATTTTTCATTTTTTTCTTATAAAACTGTTACCAAGATATTTGTGACGTTTTTCTGATTAAAATGATACCAAACACGTGTTACGTTGCGCGTTGCGTGAGCGCGCAACGTAAAATCAATTATAAATATATTTGTTTTATATATACATAATAATTCTTATTTTTGGGCGATGAGAAAGGTATCGCTGCCACCAGTTCTGACCGCGTATGACGCGGAAGCGTCCTCTACGGTCAGAACGAAATTAAAAGACGGAAAATTTAGATAATATTTATTTCCGTTGGGTTCGTCAGCGCTCTGGGTCCCATACGGGTCCCTCCTTGAAACCTTGTGTTGGTATGCGTGGATTTGAAATGTAAAATGAAAAAAGGAAAAAAAAGGAAATGATACAAATGGGACTTGAAAGAAATGCGAATGCAATTTAGTGTGCAAAAAGGAAAGTAATTTAATTCAAAAATTGACTATCGAAGCTAACAGAACTGAATTTTGAAATGACTAATTGTTTGAATGCTAAAATGATTCTATTAGATTACTGTTAATCACTGTTAAGTAAATTCAATTGATAACAATACTGTTTAAACAAGGGTAAAGATGCTTAACCTATTACGTTAATAATATAAATGAAAATCGAAAAATGTCTAACCTTTGGTTTACAATGAGAGCTTCTATTGTGATTATTACGCGTATTTGAGATGTGAAAAATGTATGGTTAATGTAGGACGACTGCCTCGACCTGATAATGAAGAATCGAATTTTGGGCGGTTTCTATCCGCAAGGAAACGACCTGCATGAAGAGACTCTTATAACCCCCGAAAGGGCCTTACGGGTCGTCCCTGATAAAATATCTCGCAGTCGAAACAATCGTTACCCACACACATTCGCGATGATTGGAAAAAGTTCGGAATATTAAAATAGCGAAATATAATATGTTCGGTACCTGAATATGGAAACGAGACGATCTAAAATGAAGACACTCTTATAACCCGTAGGCTTAATAGATCGCCCGTTTTGCCGTGTCTAAATTGGATGCTAATGCCGTGCTCGACAAATTAGTACAGAACAGGCTTACCGTGAGAATGTAGAATATTATATATGATATAATCGGTTGTTAATTCGCTGGTTGAACGTTGAAAAATCGCTGGTTGATCTGGAACACCAAGAAAGGTTGAGAGATCTGTGGCGGCACTTCACTTGTCGCGCGCCCGTTTGTCGTTTGTTGCAAAATTAATAAGACGAACACAAGACGATTACGCTCTTCGGAATAATATAATAATAAGCGCGAGTGAATTTAATACGAAAGTTACGCGAACAACGGATTAAAAGAAAGAGAAAAGATAGAGGTTTAATAGTATGAAAATGAGTTTAACGTGCGCGTCTCTGAGTTCTTGCCGCGTATCCGGAATTTCACTCTCACGACACTCTGCCTAATCCGTAGGTCTTGCCGCGCAGGTAAATTACAACGAAGTACGAACGACAACTCTATCTCTAGACGCACGGGCTCCCGTCACGACTTACTCGATTGTTCGACGAAGAGTGATCAGAATCGATCGCGATCCTAGCCGGAAGGGCCCGTCGCGAGGACGATGTCCTGCGTGGGGACATTTCGGCAAATCATAGCGCGTGACGACAGCGTCGCGTGCGTCGCTATTGGTTAAGCGCGCGTGCCAGCTAAATTCCTCCAGATCATGTTTTCTCTCTTTCTTGGTGTTCCCTCTCTGTCTAACGGCTTTTCGATGTTTCTACGCCGTAGAATTTCTGGAATGTTCTATTCTCATCGATAATTCCAATATTAGATATGATGTGATTATCAATTAATAGTTTAAATCAGAATTATTGCTATAAACATGAACTATATCTGTTGTACTATTAAGTATGAATAATGGACCGGTTATCACGAGGTTTCTTAATTAACAGTTGGCTTGTCCATAATCATTTCGTTCACAGAGAAATCGATCAACAATATGGATTGCGCCGGTACGCTCGATATAAGGCATTCGGTGTTCGATTGCTATTTTCCAATAACGACAGGTTTCCATTATTAATCGAATATTCGTTATTTCAGTTGCGACGTAGTTGCTTCGAGAACGTTCTCGTCATTCGAAAATTACCGTTAGGTTTTCGGTTTCAGGCAAATTCTCGAAATTCGATACAAAGACTTTTATTGCCTCGCACGACCCTTTGCCTCTAAACAGTCCTCGAACGCATGCTAGCGTTTGCCTGCAAGGGTTCTCATTCCTCGCTCTCGCATTCATACAAATATTCAACGAACTACATTCCTTAGCGTTCTCTCTCCAGCAATCAATTCATACACGCGATCGGGTTAGGGACCGACTGGCGCCCACGCGTGAAAAAGAGGAGAGTATCGATGTTAATCTCGGTAATAACGTGATCTTTACGTTTTTGCGCAGTTAGCCCGAGGAGACCCCTACAATGTGAAGCACTGGCTAACCGCGCCGCGAACGGTGTTTATGATACTTTTCCTTGGTCGAAGCCGAGTTTTTCTATCACGCGTTTCTGTTACTACGCAGTTGAGCACGACGATAGCTTCAAGGAGGGGTTTCAACTAAGAAAGGAATTGAGAAATATGAGAAGAATGAAAGAATAGGAAAGACAAAAGTAGAATAATTATAAGCTCAAACTTTTCCCTGCGCATTTCCCACATGAAGAAGTCTCTTACAACCCGAAGGCTTGATGGGAAAGCACAGAGTCAAGGAGAAATTAAAGAAAAGTGCAGTAGTAATTTGCCCTCCCCACGCCCCTTACATGAGGAGACTCCTATAACCCGAAGGCTTGATAAGGGAACGTGAGGCGGACAAATTTGGAAAATTTTCCGGACGTAACACACGACATGGTTTGGACAATTACAATAAAGAAACAGCATGCAGCAAATTGAAACTTCTCGCCTATAGGAGTTTCTTTTAAGAAACGAAGAACTATTGTCCGAGCCGTAGCACGCCGTGGCATGCAACGAGCAACGCCTGCCTATTCAAAAGGGTTCGGAACGGTGATACGATACGGGCGTTTGATACCGGTGGATACCCGGCTTAAGGTAGATACTGCGACATTGCCCATCCATACAAATTATTAACGTCGAAATAAACTAAATATCACGATGGTTCTTCGGAATCGTACGAATCCATGTATTTATTATTGGCCTTTGCGTATCGATTAGAACATTGACATTGGCCGAAATTTCTATAAAGTCACTATGTTTTATGATAAATTCTTATAATTTGTGACGCTTTCGGCGGTTCACTCTATACTTTATTCACACTAGATTTATAATTGTTACAATCGCAATGAAAATTCGATAATTCGCTGGGCGCCAGCCACATCTCGTGGCAACTTAAAAAAAGGAACGTAGATCTGGGAGTTTACAGGGAACGGGTTTCGTGGCACTTCCTGGACGTCCGTACAATACTTCGCGGGGGAGTACGCGAGGAGGATTATCGGGGGATGGGAGATCTCAGGGTTGGGAAGGGTTCTCAGGAAGTTCGTTACGTTACGCGTAGGAGGATTACTGTAGACGGGAATAATAGGGGTCGGACAAGGGGGTTTCCCAAAACGTAGAAATTTTGAATAGCCGGTACAATACGCGGACGTGGAAATACGCGGCCGAGAAGATGCCGTTATTGCCTCAAACTTTGACAATTAATAATCGGAAGACTCACCCAAAATACCTCACACACACTTTCCGCAGATTGCTCGGTCGCTCACCCGCAAATCGCTTTTACCACTTTTTATAATCTCTGTACGTTCTGTAAATCTCTAAATTCGCTCTGTGTTCGCTTTAGGTATGCTAGGCGCTAATTGATGGCTCGTCGTCGCTGGATCATTTTGAGGGGGGATCGGGTGGGATTGGGGGCCTCTTCCGAGATTAGGATAGGTCGATTATCGGTTTATCGATCTGCCGGTAACCCGGGTCGGTGGAGCTGGCGGATCCTAGCTGATGGCGGGTGTGGGCTGAGGTCCTCGGGCTCGGCGACAGATGGCTCCAGTTACAGTAATGCTTCGAAATAAGCAAGTGACTCGGGACCGAACAGTTGCTTATTTCGAAGCAGGTACCTATTCGGCTTGACTTTGTTCTTGAAACGGGACGATAGAAAACGCGAGAAACGAGTGAGAGATCCGAGGTAGCGGCAAATCATAAAGTGATCGGCCGAGCAGCGATGTTATTTTTTGGACAAGGATAGAATATAACATGCCCTCTCATTCTCGCACTATGCTTTATTTCGAAGCAAATATACCAGACTGAGAAAGCATTATATATATTCCATCCTTCTTCTACTAACCGATGTCACTGCTCAGTCGAGCGTGAAATTTATTACCCTAAACATCGGCTTCGCGCTTTGATGGACCTCTCACTCGTTTCTCGTACCTCTCACTTTGCGGGCGACTTCAAACAAAGAAGAGGGGATAGCGACTTGCTTATTTCGAAGCAGAGACCACTTGCTTATTTCGAAGCATTACTGTATTCCTGTTGGCTTTTTCTGGGCTGGTGGACTTTGGTCTGTCAGCTGGGTTGCTCCCTTTCTGGGGAGGGGTGGTGGTGCTGTCGCCGGCCTCGAGGCTCCTTGGACTGCCTGCTGGGCTCTTTTCCGTCGCCTCCATCGGTCCGTTACCGGCGGGTGGGAAAAGGGGTTAGGTGAGGGAAGGGTTATGGGTCATGACGATTTTGGAACGGGAGGTAAGAGACGCGCGGCGATTGTAACGGGGGGCACACGTGTCACCACGTTATAAATTATATCATATCAATGAAAAATTTGTAGTTGGTAACACTTCGGAATTAACTAACGAAAGAGTACACATCGGTTTCACAAAATAAATATAACGTTTATTTAAGAAAAAAAAACAAAAATATTCTTTAACCCAAAATACACTGCGAAATTTCTATAAAGTCAGCTGCTTTTCAGATGAATAAAGTTGAAATTAACCATTTTTTTCACTATGTCTATATGTCAGTATTTAATATATCCTCCATTTTTTTGAATTACATTTGTAGGCGTTTAGTAGAGGGGAGAGAGTTTCGTCTTCCCGGACACCTTGAGTTCGGGCTGGGGAGCGCTAGATGGCGGCGAGATTGAACGGTGCTCTCGCAAGCGCTCGCCCGGCATGTCGTTCGGATATACATATATAAGTTCCGAACAGCGCAGCGGTACGATAGGAGTCTGGGGCAGAAATCGTCTGTTGTCAGCCCCACTGATGACGAGTCTGACAGACGATCCCGAGATGAGAAACGCCTTTCTGTCTCTTATACATTAAAAATACGGTTCGTCATTGATGAGACCTAACTTTTGAAGCGTTTCTGTTTCAACAGACGCCCACGCTTCTTTTCGCTGCCACCGCTGCCACCAGTTTAGCTGTTACGTGCGGAGCAGGCGTAGTGGTAGGTTACGTGCGTAGCAGACATAGGATTCGGATTCGGTTTAGACTTATACAAGCCTCTCACTCGTTGGACACAAGGTTTGGGAAATACGCACTAAATAATTATCAAGATTGAATAAATAACTATTATATATTTTTGCCAAAAGAAATGAATTATGAAAATATTATAGGTATTCAAAAGATATTACAATTTTCCTTAATTACTGAGGACAGAGTATCCAGATTTTTAATCGGACTCAACGGATATTTAGATGAACAGAAACGGTTAACGGGTTCGATCCTTTGCTCCCTTCTCTCTCTCTTCCTCTCGACGCACGGATGATGATACAATGTTCTTGACAAAATGAAACTATGCTTCTACACTAACAATAAGTCTAAATATTTTTACACTAACTATTTTAATTACAAATGGTTTGAAAATTTGAGTCTTTTTAACGAGAAAGCTGAGTCTTTTCGCGTGACACTTGATTCTCACGAAACTCTGCTCGACGTATTTTGCAATACTAGGTGTTTCTCGGACAGAGAGACCGCGCACCTCGCGACTGTATGGCCGACTATGTGTCTATTGTCCGTAATTGGTTTTTTATTAAGGTCGAAAATGCTGATTTCGCATGGTTGAAGAAAGAGTTCAGTAGTATACTGACCTGTTGGAATGTCTATGCGTTGCACATAATTTTTGACGCAGTGTTTCGAGAAGAGAGAATTTGTTGACGCTGGTGATTCTAAGGAGGTCAGTCAATGAACCGATTTCCTGATTGCTAACGCTTTTGCAACTTGAAATTGGAGAGAATGGAATTTTCTTTGTCGGGATGTAACAACATCATCCACTTTGCGAATATTTAAAAAACTTTTTAACAAAAAAATGTGAATGGAATGAACTTCTAGAGCTAGCACAATTTAATTATAACACACGCATTCATTCCAGTCGTAAATTCACACCACATGAACTGGTTTTCGCTTATCCAGCTAGGCTACTGTTACGTTGCGCGCGAGCAACGGCGCGCAACGTAAAAAGGAAAGAAAGAATGATTAATGAATGAGTGAGTGGATTTTTAGGTAGTTAAATTTCAATTAATTGGTTGGAATTCAACCCCTAATTCCTGCTTCCCTATTTTAGCGCGATGGTTGGTATCGCTGCCACCAGTCTCGAGCGTATTAACGCTCTCGACAAATTAAAAGACGAAAGACAAAATTGATAAGATATTAAAAGATTATAATTATTAGCCTTTCGTTGGGTTCGTTCAGCGCTTGGTCCCGTACGGGACCCTCCTTGAATCTGGGTATGTTGGTAGGCGTGTTTTAACTGAAACGTATGAGGTGTGTTCGAAATAAAAGGAAACTGTTTAACTGAGTGAAACTGGTTTAATCGTGAATGAAAATCAGATAATTGCCAAAATTATGAGTTCAATAATTTAGAAATTTGATTAAATTGAAAATTACCAGTTCTGCAAAAATGTGAACAAATGTAAAGATGCTTAAGATTAGTTAACAAGGTATATATATATATATATATATGAATATAAAACACTCTGATATCACATTTGAAACCGACGAGTATATTACCGGGCGCGTAAAAATGATTATAACAACTTCGCTCTCCGAATTTAACTATACGATTGGCGGTTTCCGCCTGCGGTGCACCCCAGCCTGAGAAATTCTCGTAACTCTCGAAAGAGCTGGACTAAGGTGCCCTTCGGATGATGGAAAGAGACTGGAATTGCGAAATTGTAATAACCGAAAATAGTATTTAATATTGGATGATATCAATACCTCGTACGGTGGAACGATCTGACCTGAGGAATTCTCGTAACCTTGAAGGGCTGGACCAGATCGCCCGTTTTGCCAATTGAATAAACGTCGTGATCGAAAAATGTAACTGAAACGACTTACCGTTACGGTGTACAATAAAATACAAGGTAATTCGCTTGCTAGTTTTGGTGTAATCGCTCGATGATCTGGAACACCAAAGAAACGGTAAGATCGTCGATCACTGCACTTGTCGCGGCGAGAAACGGATTATTACGGACGAGTACGTCGACGAGAGACAAACGAATAACGATTTACGATTAATTACGATTACAACGAATATAATTACGCGGGGTGAAGTTAGTACGAAGAACTACGCGAGCAAACGATTTAAAATCGGAAAGAAAAGATAGAAAATTTAGGTAGAAGGAAGATTTTTCGTGCGCGTCTGTGAGTCCTTATTCAGAATACCGATTATTTTAACTCGCACGGCACTCTGCCTCGCTACGCGGAGGACTTTACCGCAGAGAAAATATCGCGAATTTCCGAATAACTCTGTCTCTCGGACACACGGGCTCCCGATCACGTACTTACGATTGATCGATCAAGAGTGACAAACTTCGTGCGCGATCGACGGCCGAAGGGCCCGTCGCGCGAACATCGTCCTTGGAGGGGACGGTTTGGCGAATCGTAGCCCGTTTTCGGAAGTGTCGCGTGCCCGGTGATTGGCTAAGACGCGCGAGCTAGACGAAGATCTTTCATCCCCTTTCTTTGGTGTTCCTTCCTTTTCTCATTCGTCGCCATGATAGTTTCAACGGTTTTCAGAAACTACGCAGTATTTCTCGTTATACATATAATTAATTAACGGCATTTATTCGAGATGTAACTATTAGTTCAATTGGTGTGCAATTTGAGATTTGATATTGAAATATAAATTAAAATTGAAATATCGGGTTTGATAGGAAACCGTCGTTCGTATATCGTGATTGAATTATTCATCCCGATTTGCAATAAAACAGTATGATTTTATATGTTTAACAGCGGATGATGCGCTTACGGTGGTTGTAACGCCGTGGCGTATTATGCAATCTATCGCGCATTAAAACTACCGCCTCGATATATTCGGTATTTCGCATTTTATAAATTTTAAACAATTCTAGATCTGGCGAACGTTTCCTCGAGAACGTTCCTTTGTTCAAAATTTGCCGTTATCGCTAGGCAGTTCTTAGAATTCCGATACAATAGTGTTTATTGCTTCGAACGACCCTTGATTTTCGAACGGCGGTCGAACGTTCGCGACGTTCGCTTTCGTAAGGGTTCTCAATTCTTACTTTCATTGTTTAAATTTGTTTCATCCATCCACTCCCTCATACTATTATTACAATCAGGTAGCGATGATCCTTGTTGGACCGGCTGACGCTTTGTGCAACAGAGTGAGAAAGAGGTTCCCAACAAAAGAGTTATTACGATTTTCCCGTTTCTACGCAGTTACCAAGGGAAATTCCCGAAATGCGAAGCACTGGCTAACTGCGTAGCGCTGGTGTTATTGCTACGGCTCTCTCTCTCTCTCACTCGAGCTAACCCGAGTTTTTGTGCGTATTAACTTCTTATTACAATGGCTGGCGACGATAGTTTCAAGGAGGGTCACGTAAACTATTGAAAAGTAGAAAATAGAAACGACCTTTTCGCGTGTACCTCGCATGAGGAATTCTCGTAACCCTCGAAAGGCTTGACAAGAATGTACAAGGTCGAGGAGGAATGAAAAGGTTGGCGGAAAACCGAAACACCCGCCCATACGCCCCTCACATGAGAAATCCTCGTAACCCAAAAGGGCTTGATAAGGGACGCAAGGCGGATAAATTTCAAATTTTCCGCCGGGACGTAACACTACCTTCGATTGAACCTCTAAAGAAATCAGAACAATTACCCATACTCAACGATTATTTGGAAAACTTAATAAAAAACATGAGAGATATAGCTAGTATGGCACGCGAAAATCTAATAAACTCAAAGATGAAATCGAAAGAGTACTACGATAGATTCATTAAGCCAGTCAAATTTAAAATCGGAGACAAAGTATGGCTACTTAAGGAACCCAAACCAGGGAAATTAGAAAAAGATTGGTATTTAGGGCCATACGAAATACTAAAAATAGGAGATAGCAATAATATAACAATCGATTACAAAGGAAAGTCAAAAACAGTTTATGCGAACAAACTAAGCATTTAGCAGCACAGGAAATAACATAAGCCTTCTTTCTAGGAAAAGAACCGACAATGAAGTTAATTCTATTAATTTATATCAGCACATTCAAAATTAGCCAAGCAATAATCGGATTCGATTGCGGCGCAACCAACCCGATCGTATCGACATACTCTTTACTGGACACTGGGGAATGCGACTTCCACCATGCAGACGTTAGCATAATCAACACCACAATACGGCTACTACAATTAGCAGAATTCAGAACGGTCGTAATCATACAATGCAAAATAGAAATTCTATGCACAATTTTTCGATGCGGAATGTTCAGCCACTTAGTACCAGTAGAAAACGCGATACAAGAATACCTTTTAGACATAAGCCATGAAAACTGTAAATCCATACATAATACCGGAATATTTGGATACGACAACTTTCATACAATCGCAAATTTAAAAGTAAACTCCACAAAATCCATAGGAATAAGTCTCGCGGGAAACGCAATAGAAAGCTCATGTACAGGAGCGTCCTATTCCGATAACTACGGAACATGGAACAAGGTATACGTACAGGGTCTAATAAAAATCACGTTAATAGAGTACAACGCGCAGGTTAGTCTTAATAACGATAAATTACGCTTAGCATCGGGAACATTTTGTAAATTTTCGGATGAACATTGTATCAACATGGAAGGAGGACACACCTTCTGGTCAGCGATACCAAGAGAAAAGACTGTTTTAAAACTAAATACGACGTATTATACCGAGGTCCGGTAACAAAACTAACATCTAACAATCGCGAAACATTATACACCATAGAAACAACCGACATCTCATTCGCGCTAGCAGCGAAAGGACACATCAAAACTTGTAACAGAATACTAACGAAAACCGAACATCCAAAGTTAATTATATACGAAAGAACACAAAACAATATACTATTCGATAATGAGGTACAACCGTCAAAAGAAATATTAAACCTAGACATTCTCACATACACTAACTCAAAATTCGTATACGTAGAAAAACACTTCAGGGCTCAAATACAAAATTTATACCTGGACATTTTAAGCGAAAGATGCAAACTAGAGAAAAAAACAATCTATAATTCCTTATCCATAGCCTCTATTTCACCAGACGAATTCGCGTACAATCTAATGGAAAAACCAGGATACATTGCAAGGATTGCAGGAGAAGTGGTGTACATCATAAAATGCACACCAAAGGAAGTACAACTACTTCGCACAGACAAGTGCTACACGCAGTTACCAGTAACCTCCGGGAACCAAACACGATTTCTAACACCTAAAACACACATACTAATGAAATCAGGAACGCAGATAGAATGCAATACAATTATTCCACAATATTACAAATTGAACAACAATTGGATAGCACTAATACCAACACCAAGGAAAGCGCAAAACCCAGGAATTCTAAAGCCAAATACGAACATTTTCTGGGAGTACAAAGAAATAAATTCATTAGCAGCAAGCGGAATTTATTCCCAGGAAGACCTCCAAGAACTGCAACAACACATCATGTTCCCCCTAGAAAAATCAGCCCTACTGAATACAATAGCGAGGGGCATGCTAGGAGAAGAAAGTGTACAAGGAGGACTAATCAACAACCTCTTTACGGAGAACACGCTATCACACATCGCAGAAAATACATGGAATAAATTCGTGGAAAAATTCATCAAATTTGGTTCCATTAGTTCGGCAGTAATAATGATCCTCGTAATCATTCATATCTGCAAGCTAATAATCGACACGATTATAAGAGGATATACGCTACATACATACACTATATGGATGGTCCATACAGTTACTGGGAGCCATCTTCAGCTCAATCACATATTTACTGGTGACGTTAAAAAACAACAAAACCATCAAAAAACTTCCAAAGAAAGGAAACCTAGCCAGAAACGAGGACATCGAATTGAACGAAATAAAAATAGAACGACCAAACACCTTCAATTGGAGAGCGCTACCACCCGTTCCACTACGACCACCTGCAATTAAACCACCTGTACCACAACCAATAATGCAGAAACAAATACAGATGTTTACGATGGAATAACCGAACTAAAAATAAGGAAATCAGGGAATACGCATAAATAAACACAAAAAACTTTATTCAGAACAAGTAAAAACAAAGGAAGGGGAAGATTCACTATACAACAACGTATGACAAAAGCAATTTATTCAAGCAGATATAAAATAACAAATATAATCAAAGAAAATACAAAGGAAAAAAAAAAAGATATATAAAGTCAAAGAGGGAAACATTTTTTTTTCCTCTCTTCTTCCCATCTCCAAAAGCGAAGCAGGAGCAGCACGTCCAGAGCCTACTCCTCCCGGAAAAGAGGGGCGATATCCAACACCCGGTCCTCGTCCCAGATATGCAGCTCCTCCAAGTACCGCCGGAAATTCCGACGGTACTCTCGTACTGCCTTACCGCCGGTAAGACAAATTTATCATTCCAGGGCCCCAGATAAACCGCCCATCAGTGCGCTAAAAAGATAACACAAAAAAAAAAAAAAAAAAAAAAAGCTCACCCAAGAGATAAAAATCTCTTTTCGCGGCTTGGCCAAATCCATGAAAATCGGAAACGGTATATAGGAAGACATAGCGACCGATATCAAACAAAGAATAAAACTGAATAAATTATTCACAGTGACGATACCATCCGATCGACCGGAATATATATCAAACACCCCACCAGGTGCGCAAAAATTTCCAAGTAAAGACGGGACATTAACCGACGAAGTATCGATAATACTAGGAACTAGCGCATGCAAGACACTTGCTGTCCCAGCGCGTACCCGTCACAATAGGAAATCGAAGAATTACCAATTTCATTCTAGAAACCCTAAATTTAAAACTAATAAAAGAAGCCCAGAAGTGTCGGTCTACAAGATTATTTAGTACACGCACTAGAGTTACGTTACGCACCCCTACCGCCTCAATCTCAGCGGGGAGGGAAGTAAATGGTCAGCCAAAAACCATTTACTCTTTGTAATACACCGATCCCCGAACGCAAAGAAACACCAGCAACAAAATTACTCAGTGCAACAAATTCACACCAACTAATAAAATATTGTAATTACACTCACCTCAAATTTGTAAAACCTCATCTAACTCATAAAGGTAGAAACTATGAATTTGGACAAATATAACTGCTAAAAAATTTTTTTTTTCTCTTCAAATCTACTTGTTGATATCGTACCGATATGCAACAATCTAGGCGGCCAGGTGTCACGTCCTGTGACGCATTCTATATGCATATAAATAAACATAAGTTTCCTTAATTTTGTAATTGATTTCACAATTCAAATCAGTACAACATATGTATTGTCACGTCCTGTGACGCATTCTTGGAACTTCTATTTCATCAACCAAATTCTTTAAACTTCTATTGCACCATCCAAATTCATCGTTCCGCAAATTCTGAGTGAGCAACTCAGCCGGGTCGTCGTACGGCGAGAACGCTGACGATCCGAACGAGGTGGTTCACCCGAATTGCCAAATCAAAAATGTCGACCTCATTTATCAATATAAAATAACGCGACCGGGCCCACCCGCGTGCAGTTCTCATTAGTATAACAGGCGCAGTTCTTATCAGTATATCAGAAACGGTTCATCAATTTATCAATATAGTACGAAACCGAAAGTATCGCGATCAGACCCGATCACTCCAACAAATCCGTAAATCGTAAAATCCGCGAAGATAATCCGCGAAGTACCGCTCCAGAGTTCGACACTCTAGAATCTACACGACTCTGCTACGAAGTTCAGGACTTCGACTGAGCAAGATTTCGGTAATATCAATAAATTAATCAAGTCTAGCGTATATGACTCTGCTACGAAGTTCAGGACTTCGACAGAGCAAGATTTCGGTAATATCAATAAATTAATCAAGTCTAGCGTATATGACTCTGCTACGAAGCTCAGGGCTCCGACAGAGCAAGATTCTGTAAGACTCAATTATAAAACGTGCGCGAATCAAGAACTGTACTCGTAACGAATAAACATACATTGTGATCGGAAGTGCGTGATCTTCACTCGAAACATCTACCCTACCGTTCCAATACCTGGACGACACACTACCACAGGTTCCATCCATAGATAGGTTCTACTCATGCAGCGAAAGGTAAGTGTGAACCTCTATCTACCTGACAACGCAGATTAAATTACACAAAGTACGCCGAGGACTCAGTGAGAGAGAGAACTCCGCGACTTTACACGGGTTTAGGAAGTTCGCGAAGCGCGTCGCAATGCCCTAAAATAATACGACGCGTGCAATCGAATTTTTCCTTTAATAATTCGATTGCGTCGTTATAATTTGCATCGGTAGTACTTAGGGCTTGAATGCAAGTAGCGGCCCTTCCCGTCAAAGTCGACCGCAAGTATTGTAATTTTTGCACTGGGGTCAGATCTTCATTGCAGTCTATCATCGAAGAAAATATGTCATAAAATGAGGCCCACTTTTCGATCATGCCATCGAATGTGGGCAGCCGCATCTCTGGCAGTTTGATAGCTATTGGAGCAGGTACCGACGAGGCAGGTGAAACATTTGTATCGCTACGCCCAGTTTCTTCGTAGTTATCGAGAAAACTATTCAACGAATGAATTTGACCGATAATGTTACCGAGTTTTCGTCGCAGGGTACTGATAGTTTGTCCACGTGAAGTGTATCGCGCTTGGCTAGATGCCGGTGTGTTAAGCATTGTGGAGTATAGCCTGGAGGTGAAGGCGTATTGGCGAAACAATGAAACGAGCCTACCTTACTGTCCCTTTCTGTTATCCGAATGTTAATCCGTTAGGAGGCCAGATGTCACGTGCCGTGTGTGGGTATCCGTTTCCCTGACATGAATGGATACCACAAAACGCACGTATGGTCACTCACTATTGGATTTATTTGAATTGCACTTACTGGAGCACTTATTCCTGTGTGTGTCACTGAGTTGCACTTGGGCACTTACTGGAGCACTTATTCCTGTGTGTGTCACTGAGTTGTACTTGGACCATTAACCTCCACGTCACTGATATCCGGCTCGAAGGACCAAAAATGTTAAGAGCTCACGTTCGCGATTAGACTTCCGATGGTCGGTTAAGTTAACGATGGTCGTAAGTTTTCGTCCGAACTGTTTGATCGTCACTGCGCACGTGAGCGGTTCTACGATTTGTTAGAACGGTGGAACGATTAATTTGAATCAAATTGTCTTGTCAGCAATTAGGTTCTAATGAAGGACGGATCAGGCTTCCGTGATTTAGAGCTCTTGATCGCGACGAAGGTTAGTTTTTTTTTACAAAGGTACGTTCATGAAAAGCTTCAGGTTGTTTTGACTTGACTAGCCTTTTTTTTTTACGTTATTTCATGAGTGTAGGTAAGCCGAACCTGGGGGCAAGATCGCGGGCCCCCTTACCGGTGGTGCATGAGAAATCCTGTATGGTATTACCTATAGGAAGTTGAGGAAAAATTTATATGGGGTAGAAGAGGGAACAAATTTTCAAAAAAACCCCCAAGACATGAGGGACATTGCCGAGGCAATAGGAGAGTTCAGGAGGACGAGAGAAGAGTCACCGCAGCACAGTACTCCCACCCCTCGAAGGGGTGGAAGTGTAGAGGTCATGAAAGACCTAAAGGAAAAGAAAGAATCAAGAAGTTTAACAGGTAGAGGGAGATAGATTTTGGGTATGGCGACTGAGCATAGCAGCGTTAAGAGAACGCGTCCAGAGGGGAAAGGATTTTTTAATCCGGTAAGGAATACAGTTGTGGTTATAGAGGCTGGTTTGAGAAATGAGAGGATTTTGGTGGGAGAAAGGGGGCGCTGAATAGCGAGATATGGATTGTTTTAAGTAAGGAAGGATTGGCTCGATGTCGAGTTCCTCGTGGAGTTTGGCGGTTGGATATCGCATGTGCTTCCCTGCGATGATTTTCAGGATGCGGTTTTGTGAATACCAGAGTTTCATGAGGGTCGTGGCGGGGGCAGCCGCCCACACATGAGCGCCGTATGTCAAGATGGGACGTAGACATACCTTGTACAGTGTTAACCGGAGAGATAGGTTTAGACGCGAAGACACAGTTAAGTATGGGTGAAGAGCCCCCGCAGCGGCCCTCGCTTTTTTAATGCGATCAGCCACCGCTGGGGTCCATGACAGTTTCCTGTCAAAGACAACTCCGAGGTATCTAACTTCATCGGACCAAGGGATGTCAACCCCATTGACCGAGAGGTTAAGGTGAGGTTAAGGGGAGGTGAGGTACGTTTTTTGGAGAGAACAATAGCCTGGGTCTTAAGCGGGTTTATTGTAAGTTTCCAATCTTGGAAAAATTTGGAGACAAGGTCTAAATGGTTTTGGAACTTTGAAACGAGGCACTGTAAGGACCAGGAGGAGGCAAGAAGCGTGGAGTCGTCAGCATAGAGCGCTGTATCAGAGAAAGGGGGTAGCGGAATGTCATTCATATAGAGGTTAAAAAGAACGGGGCCCAGGATAGAGCCCTGAGGGACACCGGCTGTTACGGGAACCCTGCTCGAGTCGGATCCGTTGAGTGAAACGTATAAATATCTATCGGAAAGGTAGGAAAGCATGAGTTTTAGGAAGGTGTCATTGAGCCCGAGGTTCGCGAGTTTGTAGATGAGCGCGTTGTGCCAGACGGAGTCAAAAGCACGGGCGAGGTTAATAAGGACCATGCCAGCGTGCCTGTTGACGTTGACCTCGTGGGTGATCCGTTACGAGACGCGGACTAGTTGATGGATTGTAGAATGAGCGGGGCGGAAGCCAAACTGTTGGTTGATAAGGACCTTTCTCGAGTCGAGGAATTCCCGTAAACGAAGGAGCAGACCTTTTTCGAAGATTTTGCCAAGAAGCGACAAAAGACTGATGGGGCGGTAACTCTCCAGCTCGTCCTTGGGTTTCCCAGGTTTGGGAATCGGGACTACCTTTGCCACCTTCCAGGAGGCGGGGTAGTAGGACAGGGAGATGCAGCTCTGAAAGATGTAGCAGAGTTGCAGAATGATTTTTCGGTCGGCATTTTTAAGCATCTGAGCAACGATGCGGTCCTGCCCTGGAGCCTTTTTGCTCTTGAGCGATCTAACGATAGAGGCGATCACTGCCGGGGCAATTACCAAGTCCCTCCGGGGGGTTTCCGGAACGAGACGGGAGAGTCGCGAGATGTATTCCTCAACACGTTGGGAAAAGGGAGAGTTTAGCGCGGAAATTGAATCATGGACTTTCGCGAAGTTTGTAGCAAACGCGGTGGCTTTCTCGAGGTCAGTAGTCAGCGGGCCAGCTGATTTAAGGGGTGGGTAGACGGTTTTGGAGGGAGTTAAAATTTTGTAAGTGTCCCAAAAGGTGGGGTCAGCTTTCCGGAGGGATTTGATTTTGTTATTCCAGGAGGCACTTCTCACTTGCGTTATCCGGCGATTTATCTCCTTGGACAGTTTTTTGTTCAGAACTGAGTAATAATGGGCGCCCGTGCGCTGAAACATTTTCCTGGCTCTACGGCATTTGGCGATGTACGAATTTAGACGCGGGTCGGAAACGAGAGATTTAGCGTGAGCCGGCTCGGAGAAGGTAGTGGATTTGCGGTGGCACGCGAGCAAAAACGACTCAAGCGTTCGAATAGTTGAATCAATTTCATTTTTAGATTCCAACCGGTCCCTTAGCTGGAAGCTAGTAGTGAATTGGTAGAAAGCCTTCCAGTCTACCATTTTTTCGGCGCTCCTTCGAATGCCTTACGCCAGCAATGGGTGATAGTAGCACTGGCTTGTGCAGTGTGGCTGCATCATCAATTGATTTGCATTCGAACGCCGAGTCGTGGTGAACCAGGAAGAAATCTAGGGTGGACGGTCTCTTGGGAGGTCCCGGAAGAAAGGTGAAATTTTGAGGGAAGATTAGCCTGCAGGGGGCGCGAAGGGCACGATCGTGTAGGATCTTGCCGGATCGGTTGGTGGTGTAATTATTCCACGAGGGATGTCGCGAGTTAAAGTCGCCACCCAGAACGAATGGGGCTGGCACTGAGGAGAGTCTATTTAACGCGTCGGGAGAGAGCACGCAATCGGGAGGGACATAAACAGCCGCGACAGAGATCGCTGGTGATAAGAGCCTGATGGCAACCATCTCGACGCCCGGGGCGATGTTAACACTGAGTTCTTGGTATCGAAGGGAACTGTGACAGAGGATGGCAACACCTCCACCCCTGCCGCCAGGTCAGTCAGATGGAATAGTAGACTATTTCGGGACGGAGAAGGGCGCAGCAGGGTTCAACCATGTCTCAGAGACGAGGCAGACATGAACCTGGTACTTCTGCAACAAGAACAGAAGCTCGTTCCGTCGACTGCGGAGCGAGCCACTGTTCCAGAGCAGGAATGGGGCCCTATTTGAGGGTTGACTGCGGTGTGACTGCGCACACTTCACACACCTAGGTTTCAAGTTACAGTTTGCCGAATAATGGTCGAAGGATTGGCACCTGAAGCACTGAGAGTAAGGCTTCTGGAAGAAATACTTTTCCCAATAAACCCTCGTATGAAATAGGTGGTTTATTTTCTTCACTGAGGATAGATTTGTACCGTTCGAGAACAGAACCTTGTACGAGCAGTACAGGGAGTTTGAATTTCTGCTCGACAGTGGCGAGTAGGCCAGGGGTTTGAGTCCGTTAAGGGTTATTTCCGCGGCGCGCTCCTCGGGTTCCATTTTTGGGAGGCACTTTAGGATGACGGAAAGGCCCTTGTCCGAGTTGAGGGTGAAGGTATGGAACTCACTACCGGCCTTGGTGAGTTTAGCCTCGAGGTGATGAAAATGCTCGATGGTCTCGAGATACACACGGACGCGGGTACCCAGGTATTTAAGTTTAAAGGAGTCACCGTAGTCGTCCTTCAAGCAGCGACTTAGCTGCGCAACATTGCCATTGAAATGCGGCAGATAAATTAGTGGGGGACGGGTAGAGACGCGTTTCGGACGCATCTCCGCGGGCTGGGGAACCGTAGAACGATCGCGTCGCGCGGGGTTTGAGGAGGGATTTCTCGAGGACTCTGCCTTTTCGAGGAAGGACTGGGAGTTGGAATCGAAGAATTCCAACAGGGTGAACCGATTTTGGGTCGAGACGTTGGGCGCATGACTGATACCGGCGGTCTCAATATCCATATTGACTATGGAGTCCTGGTCCGAATCGTCTGAGCGGTGGTTTTCGAAGGTGTTAGCGCGCGTGGCGGGATCGAGGCTGAAGATCGAGCTCGAATGCATGAAGTTACGGTCGATCAGTAGAGGGCGCAGCTCGCACGAGCTGGAAGCACCCTATGAATATACCGTGAGCGCACCTCCCCCTAGTGAGCCGTGCCTGCTAACTGGAGCCAGCTTACCGGCAAGCATGATAATAATATGCCGTTAACTTCATCGAATAAGGGACTCTATTTTAGAGCAGAATGAGGTTTTCTTGACGGAAAATTTTCAAAAAACCGTCAACAACGTGGGCTGTTTTTTTTTAGAGGAAAATAAAAGGAAGGACCATCCAGCAGGATAAGGCTGGGAAGTTTGTACACGAAAGCACATAAGAGAAGATCAGATCAGATGGTTTGTACAGAAAAGGGAAACCAAGGCCGCGGCGGGCACCCGTGTGCGATCCCACTCCCAGAAAGAGAGAAAAATCGGGGTCAGACCAGGCATTGATCAAACTTGGAGTGAAGCACAAATTTGTGTTTGATGCGATAAGGAACCGTGTGAATGTTTACATGGGTCAACCGGCGAACAAGCGGATTTTCATGGTCGTTACACTTGAAATTTGTGATCAGTTTTTCAACAAAGGCCTTCACGGGCGGTATCTTAGCGCGTTGATGCAACGCGGCAGTCGGGAATCTACGTGGTAGGTTCAGGATTGTCTTTAGGACCTTGTTTTGTGCCATCTGGGCTCTCCGCCGGTGCGCGGACGAGAGGCAGTCCCAGTAGGTCAGCAAACCATATGTGAGGACCGGTCGGATACACACGCAGTACATGGTCAAGCGAATACTCTCAAACAAGATTGAGCCGTGAAATAGATACGGTCTAAGGGCGGAAAAGACCTTGTGCATTTTGGCGATGCGGTCGTCAATGGCCGCAGCCCAAGTTAGTCTGGAGTCTAGCACGACCCCGAGGTACGTAATGGTCTTTGACCATTGGACTGCGTGTCCATTTACAATGAGGTTTGCTGTGGGAGAATTGCGTTGATCGTGTAAAGAAAATAGCTTCAGTTTTGCTGGCGTTTAGCTAATATCGATAGCTAATTTCCAACGCTCAAAAAAGTCGAGGACCAGGTTTAGGTATCTCTGCAGGCGATCGCAGGCTACCCAAGGCCGACGTGACGTGGTGAGGAGCGCAGTGTCGTCCGCGAACAAGGCAAGCATGCATGAGATGAGTGTAGGTATGTTATTGATGAATAAGTTAAACAAGACAGGGCCGAGGATAGAACCCTGTGGTACATCCGCTAGCACCGGTCGAGCGCTAGATGCGGCCCCATCGGCACGGACATAGAAGGATCGGCAAGACAAGTACGATCTTATTAGTTTTAGAAATTCGTGCCTAAACCCGAGAGCATGCAGCTGAAAAATCAGTGTGTCGTGCCAGTCAGAGTCGAATGCCTTTTGTAGGTCCAAAAGAGCCATTGCCGTTACTCCCTTAGTATTGAAACCGTGTACAATGTATTGGGCAATGCGTGTAATTTGATGCAGCGTGGAATGCTCACGCCGAAAGCCAAATTGCTGCGGTATAAATATGTCGTTGTCCGTTAAGAATTTGCCAATGTAGTCGTAAATGACAGATTCGAGAACTTTACCTAGTATAGGAAGAAGGCTTATCGGTCGGTAGCTGGATGCCAGGTTTTTTGGTTTTCCGGGTTTGTGGATGGCGGATACCCGAGCTAGCTTCCACGGTTCTGGGAAATAGGAGGTGCGCAGGCAGTAACGGAAAATGTGGCAAATTTGGCAGAGCAGTTTTTTGGACATGTGCTTAAGCATTGGTGTACTTATTCGGTTGTCCCCCGGCGCCTTTCGATTACCGAGTCTCAGGATGATCTTATGAATAGAACGGGGAGATAAATTGTAGCATAATACATCAGAACAGGGAAAAGTGGTTTTATTGAATGCGGAAATGAAATTTTTAATTTCAGCCTGATGCGACGACTCGAGGGAGTACGCCTCCCTAAAGACAGACTCAAACTGTTCAGCTAGTAATTCAGATTTGCCCTCTGCGGAGCAAACGTCAGTGCCACTGTCGTTGAACACCGGCAGTTTATGTCTGTCGTATTTTTTGGACAACGCCGAATAAGTCTGCCAAAATGTCGGATCAGTTTTGTGAAAAGCACCAAACCTGTCTACCCAGTTTTTGTTTCTTAGGTAGGAGATTTGTCTCCTAATACCGGCGGAGAGGTCTTTGATGACGTCACGGTAGTGCGGTATGCCATGGCGTTGGGCTATTTTTCTAATTTTACGCCTTCTTTGGATGAGGGCGGTCAGATAACTATCATTTATGAGAAACTCGTGACGGGTTGAAACGGTGTTTATTTTAGAGGTGGCTAAATGAACAGAGGAATGCATAAGGGCAGTGATGCCCTTAATAGTTACATCAACATCACAGCTGGACATGAATTCTGTCTTCAGGGAGAAGTTGTTCGTTCCTTGTTTGTACAAATCCCAATCGATAGAGCGATCAAGTCCAACACCGGTTTGGGACGAGATGAGCGAGAGAGTGACAGGGACGTGGTCAGAAGGACCCAGTTCGAGGGCAGTGCAGTTGAAGGAGGTGTTGGCTGATGACAGGAATATGTCTAGCGTGGAAGCACGGCACCTGGGTGTGAAACAGGTGAAATCTTTTGGATGGATGATGTCGTATGCGGTATTTGAGAAGTGTTTGTGGAGCGTTTTGCCACTGGGGTTTGTCAGGTGGTTATTTCACAGAGGGTGCTTGGCGTTAAAGTCACCTCCAATCACGAAGGGAGAGCCCATATTGGTTATCATGTCCAGGATGGTGGATGGTCAATTTGACCCCGGGCGGAACGTACACTACCCCGATGTAGACCGCAGGTGATTTGAGTTTGATGAAGCAATGCTCGACTGGAATAGCGAGTTTATGGGAGATAGTTTTATGCAACAACGCGCGGTGAACTAGGATTGCGACACCACCCCCTCTGGAGTCCCTGTCGTGCATAACGATCTCGAAGTCAGGGATACGAACGTCATCTGTAGGCGACAGCAAAGTCTCGGTGAGGAGAACGATTTCTGCCTGCTCTCTGGCGATGAGGAGTAACAGTTCATTTCGGTTTTGCTTAAAAGATCGGATGTTCCATAAGAGGATTTTAGGAAGGGAAACCATCCTTAGTCCAAGCTGCTCAGGACCTCGACAAAGACTTGAAACTTCTCACCGTTTGTGGAGCAAGCTGCCAGTCTATTGTTCAAATGACGAACCGTAGACAACATCAGGTTGGTTGTTTTGACTTGACTTTTTTTTTTCCTTGACTTGAAGTTAGACGAATTTATAACGGGGAGCGCCCCCCGCCGTAATTTCCGTCTCTCCGTCGCCGTCCCTGCTAGCGAGAGCCAGCTTACCGGCTGAGTATGTCATAGATGCGGTGGTATTACCAAACGGATGTGAAGGGGATTTAGTAAGAAATAAGATATAACGGAAAAATTTGCAAAACAACCGCTGCTAGTGATCTGAAATCAGAATAAAACGTTAGAATCATATAACCAAAAGCACAAGGGCGCTTGCGCTGAGATAGGCGCGTACGCCTGAGGAGAAGACATCGTGAGGGTACAAGCTAAGAAGATAAATCACAAGGTAGTGGGGTTAGGAATTGTCACAGCCACATCATGGGAAATGGGACTTTTATCTTTTTGTAGGGAATTTTGTGGACGCTATAAGATCCAATAGACTCCACCAAAGGGTTGGAGTGGTTTTTTAACCTCGAAGTTAGTGGAAATTTTAGTAATAAAATCATTGATGGTGAGAATGGAAGCCATTTGATGCAGGGTTTTAGTAGAAAAACGTCTAGATTTGTTGAATATGATTTTAAGGACTTTATTTTGAAAGACTTGAAATTTGGATCTGGTTGTTTTTGGAATAAGGGACCACCAAACAATGGCACCGTAGGTGAACACCGGACGGATACACATCTTATAGATGCATAGTCTAAGAGGAACGGACAAGGATGAATCATGCGAGAGATGAGAATACATGAAGGAAAGAACTTTATTTGCCTTGGAGATGCGGTTGCCGGCTTCAGCGTTCCAGCGAAGGCGCTCGTCGAGTAATGTACCCAAGTAACGGACAGAATTTGACCAGGGCAGTGGTACATTGTCGATGATGATGGAGATGGATTTTTTATGGTCGCCGTGATACTTTTTACGCGAGAAATATATGGTCTTCATTTAGTGACAGCTTCCAGCTGTTAAAGTATTCCAAGGTGGCGGCCAAATAGGCTTGAAGACGAGGTACAGCAACAGAAAATCGGCACGAAGTGGTGAATATAGCGGTATCATCGGCAAACAAGGCAAGTTCACATAAGTTGGAGACAGGAATGTCATTGATAAAGATAATGAACAGTAAGGGGCCAAGGATGGAACCCTGAGGAACACCGGCAATGACGTTAAAGTTGGAAGAGCGAGGGCCATTGAGTTGGACATAGAAGGACCTATTGTGAAGAATGGAATGGATGAGCCGGAGTAAACCTGGCTCATTGTTAAGTTTGTGTAGTTTGTAAAGCAAACCATGATGCCAAACGGTATCATATGCCTTGGCGAGATCAAGAAGCACCATGACAGCGCAGCGTTTGATATTTAGTTCATGAGTGATTAGCTGAGAAACTCGTATGATTTGGTGAACTGTGGAGTGTTTGCTTCTGAAGCCGAACTGTTGAGGTATAAGAATATTGTTAATATTGAATTCGTCGGTGTGGAAAGCCTGATAGATACATTTTTCAAATATTTTGCCAGGGATAAGTAGGAGGCTAATAGGTCTGTATCCAGCTGGAGAATCGCGTGGTTTATTAGGCTTAGGAATAGGAGCTAACTTAGCTATCTTCCAAGCATGCGGGAAATAGGATTTAGCTACCAGACCTTTGAATATGTAGTAGTATTGGAGCAAGACTTTGCCAGAGGCATTTTTGAGCATGGGAACGGTGACACCGTCAGGACCGGGTGCTTTGCGGTTTTTGAGAGACTTAATGGTGGTCTCTATTTTTGTTGGAGAGAGCCAAGAAGTAAAGTTACAGTTATTGGGTAAAGAATCAAGAGTTGCAGCAAATTGAGAAACCGTGGTTTCAAAGGGTGATGATTGGGTGGACGCAGTCAAGTTCACCCTGCTGAAATGTTCGGCGAAGACCTCAGCCTTGTCCTTATCGGAGAACGCAATGGAACCGTCCGAACCCTCAAGCAGTGGAACCGTCCTGGGAGATTTACAAGAATTTGAGGCTCGAAAGGTGGTCCAGAATGTAGGATCAGGACGTTTGAAGGACTTCAGTGTATTTTCCCATTCGATACTTCGGAGGGCAGAAATGCGTTTTTTAATGGCGGAGGAAAGATCGCGAATATATTCCTTAATATGGTCAAGAGGAAAGCGCTGGTTGAGCTTGCGAAAACGACGACGCGCATTAATAAGAGTTTTTAAGGTGACATCAGTATGTAAGAAGGCATGTCGTCCAGTAGTTGTGTCGTTGTGACTAGTGGCGCGATGACGACAGTCATGAAGAAAAGCGGAGAGATCGTCCACAGCGGTATCAATCTCGGAGATGGAGTTGAATTTGGACTTGAGTTTAAGTCCGTTGGTCTCTGTGAAATAACGATCCCAGTCGACAACGGCCTCAAGCCCAGAAGGACGAGCGGAATCAAGCAATGAAAGGATTACCGGTAAGTGGTCGGAAGCAAAACGATCAGTAGTTATACATTCGAAGTTACGATGGTAATTAGAGATAAAAAAATCGAGGATGGATGATCGACGGTTGGGGGTATGACAGGTGAAAGAGTTAGGATGAATGACTCGGTAAGGGGAACGTAACATGTGCCCATAAATGACTTTTCCAACGTGGTTAGTAGTGTAATTGTTCCAGGATGGATGTCTAGCGTTCCAATCACCTCCAATGATGAAGGGGGATCCGATATGTTCAAGAGTGTCAAGATCGGAGCTATTGAGTAAGTTAGTGTTGCGAATATAAACGACTCCAACAAGAATTTTGGGATGAAGGATTTTGGCAAAGCAAGCCTGATATTTATGCGCCAAGGGATTGTCAATGGCAATGAAATTAAGAGAATTATGTATAAGGAGGACGGTACCACCAGAAGGGGTAGGAGTGCAGCTGTCTTGGCGCAGGACAGTGAAGCCAGGAATTGTGAATGTGGAAGTAGGCGTGAGCCAGGTTTCAGTAATCATAATAATTTGAGCTTGTTGCTCAGAGATAAGCAGGATCAATTCATTGCGACGCAATTGAATGGAACGAATATTCCATAAAAGTATTCGCGGGAAGGCGACTTAGTCGAGGGAATTGACGACAGACCAGAAGGTTTGGAATTTTTCAGCCTTAGTGCGACAACTTCTAAGTCTATCGATAAGAGTATTGGTGATCTGAAGCATCTCCTCGAGATCGATCATGGAATTTAGCGTCCTAATTGAGTCAATTAATTCGCTAATGGTGCTTATCCCGTTGTCGGTGCCAAGAGGTTCAGCGCGAGGCGGATCCGCAGGTTGAGTGCCTCTGGCGCCAATTGCGTCGGCGTACGAGACATGCCGGCGAGTGCTAGCGATGGTGGGGCGCTCGTCAGCTGACGCACGCGGTTTCACGTGAGTGAGAGGAACTGAAGAGAGGGGGTAAGGGCCTGATTGCCTAGCAGCGCAAGAGCCCGTGGTGATTTAGTAATACCGGATTTGGAATTTAAGTATTTGGTAAGAGCAGAACATTTAGAATAATTTGCGGTGTGCCTTTCGCCGCAATTTATGCATTTGGGAGTTTCGTTAAATGATTTAGAGCACTCGGAGGAGTGGTGAGAACCAGCACATTTAACACATCTTGGCGGTAGATTGCAGTTGGTGGCAGAGTGTCCATAGGCCTGACAACGATAACATTGAGTGTAATTTTTGTTGGACATGAATTTGTCCCAGTAAATGCGGACATTAAACAAGGTTCCAACCTTGTTGACGTCATTGGTTGTGGTGCCTGGAGGGAAGTTGACTCGGTACGTCACATATCGACGGGTCGATTGTTCGTCCGGTTTACGAATTGGCGTGCAACCGATCGGGTTGAGGCCTTGTGCCTTCAATTCCTCAATAATCTCCTCAGTGGGAGTGTCAGGCAAACCACGTAGGACTAGACTCAGAGCTTTGTCTGAGTTTAAAGTGAAGGTAAAGAATGGAACCTTTCCTTCCCTTAATGTGGTTTGGAAATTTTTGAAGTTTGCTAGGTTGTCAAACTGCAATCTTATGCGACCGCCGAGGTATTTAATTTTAAAAGAGTTGCCATACATGGCTGTTAATTCGCGATTAAATTTGGCAATATTGTAAGAAAAATTCGAGATGTAAAGTGGAGGTGGTTTAATTACCACCCTTTGTTTAAATTGACGATCATCAGAAATAATGCGGGGAAGGGCACGCGCCGCTTGTTGTGGATCGGAGTGTACCGCGACTCTTGTGGACGGACTCTTCCTATGTTTGGGAGACGGGGGGGGATCGTCGCTTCTAAACGCAGCGAGGACATAAAAACGATTGTGCGTGGTGACCGAGGCGCTATTTTCGGTAACCATGTTTTCGTCAGGAACCTTGAAATTGTTTATGTTATCGTTAGAATATCGTTGGGTATTGTGCGCAATTTTGCACGATTTGACCGTTTTAAGTGACGGAGAGTTAGAAGGTCGATTAGAGTTTTTAACTCTTTTGGAATTAGCTTCTGATTTGATTGATTTGGATGATTTAGGTTTTGGAGCGCGCGCTGCGGCAACAGAAGAACACGATTCAGGCGAGTCGACAGACGAGATAGATCGATTTGAACGCGCAGGCGATAAGTTAGTCAGAGGTTTAAGAAAATTAGCCGGAGGTGGATTAATCACAGGATATACATTAGTATTGGAAAAATCATGAGATAAATTGCGACTCACCGCGTCAGCCGAGGAGGGGCCGAGGACACCAGTAGCATTAAGCGAAGAATAAGATTGCGTATCGGACTCGCATCCGTGATCAGTAGCCGAGGAGGAATGCTTCAGCACATTTTCCATAGATAATGAGGGTCCGATCCGCGGGGAACCCGCAAGTCGGCTATATAAATTAACCCGTCGCGAATTGCGACGAGTTCGCACCACAGACAGGTTGGCAAAATTATGTGTAAGGGAAGGAAAAACACAGATAAATACTAAAAAAATGGAATAATAAAAGTAATAAATGTAATATGATACAAACTGTAAAAGTAACACAATAAACTACCGAAAACAAAGAACAAAGAAATTAAGAGAACGTGACCGACAATGCGCGTGACGCACGTGTGCCTCGTACGACGTCTCGACGCGAACTGGTTCTTTTGACTTGACTAGCCTTTTTTCGGAGGCTTATACGTTTTCCAGCGCGGACCTCCAAGAGTGACGATCGGTAAAATTGCACCCGCGACGATTGGAGCTGATTTCGCGCATTGGAGTTTGTATCGTCGAAATCTCTCCAACATGGAGAGATCCCGTGTTTCAAAAATAGGAACTAATATGTGTGAGGAGGAGGGTATTTCAATAAATGAGTTTAGACGATTTTGAGCCGAAATATTAATAATCGTTTATTGGCTCGATACATGCTTATGGGGAAAAAATCCCTTGTTTTCTTATTATTTTTACGGTTTACTTGTATTAACGACCGGTGAAAGTGCATGCAGTAAACGTTATTGTGTTCGATTATAATGCCTGGCCATGTAAGCGAATACGGGTCCGGGTGGTTACATGTAGTACCCAACCCGGCAGGTCGACGCTCGACAGCTTACATGGTATCAGGTGAGGATGTAAAATTAGAGAGGTACATGTTTATAACCAACTCTACGGGTCGTCGTCACGACCATAATATGCGTAATTGTGAATATTCCGAACTTGCACTCGTGGATGAACCATGTCGTCGATCGTGATCCGAACTGTATCAAGCTTCCTTTCAGACTAAATAATACGCGTCGATCGCCCGAGAACCTTCGCATTAAAAAAGGCAGTCAACGAAGAGCTAATTTTCGTTCTCGCTTGCTCACTGACTTATCGTAAATGGCGATGACAAACCGTTAGGTAATTTACGACATGGCCGTGCTTACGTTAGGACCGATCCTAGTGAAAACTAAACAAAGACCCTGCCACGGCTCGTATTTCGAGGTATTGGCTGTTCAGGGTGGTCTACGCACCGAGCCACTTGAAGTCATAAAATACCTTCGGTCTTGACAAAAAATAAAACGTCGAGGGCCGAACATGCTCCCCCCGTTGCGAGTATAACGAGCAATATTATGATAATTTTAATACTAACACGCATGCATAATTTGGGTCATAATCGCGGACATGCTTAGGTCGCGTTTTCTTGAACGTCTTCAAGTAACGGGCATAATGACGTTATGTTTCTCTTAAAAATGCCATTGGCGCTTTTTATTGTTGCGACTCGAACTTCGCTATCACCACCGGGATGAATTTCCATTACTCTGCCCAGCCGTCACTGCATGCACGGCTGATTTTTATCCATTAGGATGACGATTGAGTCCACCTTGAGTTCGCCACGGGCTTCGAGCCACTTCTGGCGCTTCTGGAGTTCATTAAGGTACTCCGTATACCAACGTTTCCAGAAATCTTGGCGTGCCTTTACAATGAGGCGCCATGATGATAATCGATTTTCTGGAACTGAAAGACAATTATCTTCTGGTAGCATCGTGAGAGGCCGACCAACTAGTATGTGAGCAGGAGTTAACGCAATAGGATCGTTTGGATCCGACGAAATAGGGCACAGCGTTCTGGAATTTAAAATTGCCTCAATTTCTATAGCGAGGGTATTTACTTCCTCAAATGTAAAGAGACGTTCGCCTACAACACGCTTGAAATGATGTTTGAACGATTTGAAATGCGGTGATAATGGCGGATTAAAGTGCCACGTTATATTTTTATGGACCGCGAATTCGTTTACGCTCTCCTTAAATTGATCGGAATCGAACAAGGCGTATAATTCGCGGATCTGGTTATTCGCACCCACAAAATTCGTCCCGTTATTCGAATAGACGTGCGTAGGTATCGCCCGGCGCCCAATGAAACGTCTGAAGGCACCAAGGAAACCCTCCGTCGTCAGATCGCTCACTATTTCGATGTGTACCGCTTTTACGGACATGCAAACGAAGACACAGCCGTAAGCCTTTACCCGATTTCTATTTCTGTGTTTTTTCTCCTTCATAAACAACGGACCGAAAAAATCTACGTCCGTATGCGTGAAGGCCGCTGCCTCTTCGACGCGTGGCTTTGGTAAGTTGCCCATTTTTCTCTGCATGGGAGACGGCCTAAAACGCAGCGAACGCAGCGTCGTACGATTTTTTGAACCTGATTTTTTCCGTCCAGTAACCAAAAACGATGACGAATAGTGTACAAAGTGCTCTGAATATCCGCGTGATACGTACGTTCATGCATCTCGCGAATAATTAAATCGGTTACATGGTGATACGACGGCAAAAGAATCGGATGTTTTTGCGCGTACGAGATTTCAGCATTTTGTAATCGTCCGCCGACGCGGAGTAAACCATGTTCATCAACGAAAGGACTCAAGGACGCAAGTCGACTGCCCTTGGCTCCCCCCGATGACGAAATACGCTGAATCTCGTCAAAAAATTGCTCTCGTTGAATCAATCGTACGATTGTACGCTCCGCATTGATTGTTTCCTGCGCGCATAATTCTCCTTTGTAACCGTCGTACGCTACTACGCGGATGAGTCTCGTGTACGACGAAAAATTAACGAAAAATTCGCATTTGTTGATTTTGAGAGCTAAACACGTAGTTTTCTTCAACCCGGGAAGATCCTTTACGGTGGTTTTCGAATCTGTTGGCCAGGTGTACTCGTCGTCGCGTAGCCAATGGGGTCCCTCGAACCACGACGCGTTTCGACAAAATATCGCGGGATATTGACCGCGTGACAGTGCGTCTGCCGGGCTAACCCTTGTTCTAACGTGGCGCCATTCGGCTTCCTTGATTATCTGTATTTCCGCAACGCGATTTGACTCAAAAAGCCGTAAAACCGTCGGGGATTTTTTAAGCCATTGTAAAACTATTGTGGAGTCGGTCCAAAAAACAACACGATTAATCGGAAACTCTATAGTAGAACGCATTTCTCGGTACAACCGGGCAAGCGTCAACGCACCGCACAGCTCGAGACGCGGCATGGTCATTTCCTTTAGCGGCGCGACTCGAGACTTCGCACAAGACAGACGAACGAGGGTGTGACGCTTCCGATTACAAGAACGTACTTAGACGCGTGCACCGTACCCGGCCTTACTAGCATCGCAAAACCCGTGAATTTGTATATTATCAGCGTTCTCAAGGATAAGTTTTCGTTCTACAGACAAATTGTTTATAAGATGAAGTTGGCTCGAAAAGGACATCCAATCTGAATGCAGAGTTTGGGGAATCCAGCTTTGTCTTCCAGCATTCTTGCATAAAGACCTTCGCGGCCAAAATCACCGGTCCTAAAAGCCCGAGGGGGGCGAAAATTTTCGCAATTTCTGATAAAATGTTCCGTTTCGTTAATTTAACGGGAGTATCGGGTGATTTTACTGAATACACGAGTTTATCCTCTTGCGCGTTCCATCCGAGGCCTTTACCACGGTTCTATTATCGATCACGCAATCCGTTCCGAGGATCTTTTCGTTAATATTATCAAGGGCGTGATTGTGGTTCGAGGCCCATTGACGTATGTAAAATCCGCCTCGCTTCAAAAGCTCGATTATCTCGTCGCGTATCGTCAGAATTTCTTCCAGTGAATTCGCGCCCGTTAGGAGGTCATCGACATATAAATCGCGTTTTAGAATTCTGGACGCGTATGGAAAGTTTGCGCTTTCGTCGTCCGCAAGCTGTTGTATCGTACGAATCGCGAGATACGGAGCGGAAGAAACCCCGAAGGTTACCGTATTCATTTCGAATGTTCGAACGCGATTATCGTGATACCAGAATATGCGCTGGTATTTCCGGTCTTGAGGGTGAATCAAGATTTGCCGGTACATCTTCTCGATGTCAGCCGTTAACAGATAAACGTGCGAGCGAAATCTCATAAGTTGCTCGGAAAGAGAAGGTTGTATGGTCGGACCGACCATCAAAGCGTCATTCAATGAAATGCCTTTGTCCGTCTTAGCTGACGCGTCGAACACTACGCGTACTTTGGTGGTAGCACTAGAGGCTTTAATTACAGCATGATGAGGCATGTAATACCGGTTAGCGTCCTATATCAATATATTCCTGAATAACTTTATGGTACTCGGATTTTAGATCAGGATTTGATTCTAACCTTCTTCGCACGGAATGAAAACGTCTGAGAGCCTGAGCTACCGAGATCGAAGATTTAATATTCGCGTCTTCGATCACCCAAAACCTGGTCAATTGCTCGGACAAATTAGCCAAATTACATGTCAGTACAGAACTCCCTCTTCGCTACTCAAACCTCCGGCAACCTGTAATGACTGTAACATATTCAAATGCTGACAGGCCTCGTCAGCGACCTTTGATAATCCTTCCGGAGTCGCGGTAGTCAACCGAGGAATACTAAGGATGGCGTCATAATGCTTTGTCAATAGAATGCGCCACTTCTCGTATGAATCGACCAGGAGTTTCCATGCATTTTTGTAATTTTCGGCGCTGGCGTCAAAACGCGCGAGTTTATTCAAAGCCGCGCCCGTAAGAGAATTTTTTAAATATAAAAATTTACTCAAGTCGCTAATTTCAGTGTGAGCGTCAATCATAGAAAGAAAAGTATTCCTGAATGATAACCACTTATCATGGTCCCCGTCGAATTTAGGCAACTCTGCTAAGAGGGTTATTTACGACCACGTCGCCGTCACGGGACTCGCCTGCGTTCGGCATGTTCTCGACTCTTAACACGACATTGTAGAAGTTATCGCGTATTTCCGCCATCTGTTCTAGGCCTTCGTTCGTTTCATCTAGCAACTCAAGTTCGTCATTCAGCAACTCAGCAACTCAGTTCCTCGTACGCGTTAAAAAGTTCTGTGACGCGCTCAAGTCGCGCTTTAGCATGCGTGTTGTCGATCTTATGTTGTTCGGCGGCAGTACGTAAAGCCGTTATTTGCCGTTTAATTGCTGTGCGCTTCAGCGCGATAAAAGCGACACGATTCGACATTTTGATAGATTAAAAAACTATCCTGTGAAGAAATGAAACCGAAAATAATACAGCGATATTAGATTAACACCGCTCTTGTTTTATATCTCCCTTACTCACGCTCTCCTTAGCTTACGTGTTGTAAAGTAAACAAGATAAATTTCGTACGAAGAATTCTTTCGTACGAGAATGCGGACTGAGCCGTTAAGATTAGATTCGAAATGATTCGATAGCAAGCTCACAGAGATTCCAGACGCAAATAAAAAGAGGTTGAAAATGAATATCTTATCTGTTTTCCTATAAGATACGTAGGCTGCGGGCGACAACTAGGCTAGAGGCACCCCTGACGGAAACGACGTCCCTTTGATGACAATAGGTCCCAGGTATGCTGGGCTAAGGTTTGCCGGACTACACCCCTTTGTTCCAGCGATGCGCTGCTGGCGAGCGACTCACACCTCACAGGAGGCACCAATTTGTATGTAGCGTCGAAACTCAAACTTTTTGTCTGAGCTCCGTGATTCATGTAAAGGGAAAAGATATTATGGTAAATAAATGAACAAATAAATAAACACAATGTTTGGGGGCATACCCTGAGGTAAAAAAGACCTTGCGGCCAAAAAACCTCGATAAAATTATATATTTCAAGATTGTTTGTATCAATGTGAGGTGTGTGTCTCATGTGTGTGTTTTGATTTGGCTGATTATTTGTTAGAATTTTATTCAGTGATTAATCCCCTTCGACGGTTCTGGGGTAAGTGCCATGCCGTTCCTCATGGTCCTCCTACCAGAAGATGCAAGATCTTCCCCACTCCGTGGCCAGTTCCTTCTAGATCAACCTTATCTTTTTACACGTGCCATGCAGCACCATGACTTCGGGTCATCGGCCACACGCGCGTTCCTTCGAGAATCGGCGATCGAACTCTCTATCGCCGTTCCATAAACAAAACATCCGCGACTCTTAGAATTCGTCGCACCTCAAGTATCAACCACCGCCGGCCCAAGTCCGATGACAGACATATGGCTCGGGGTATCGATAGCCTAAAGAATCCTAAGAAATCCTTGAAACTCAGGTCAAAGCCCAAAATGCATTGACCCTGACACGTGTCAACCCTTGAACACGTGCTGACGCTAACATATTCTTGACGTAATCAGATTGGATCATGCATGATCGCGTATTGCTTGTACGGCTACGTGGAGTCGCCGTAAGCTGTACCATTAGATGGTAGCGTTTAAAGTGTATTTGTCAAAAGTTGACTTCAAAAGACTGTACCGATTAACGGCAGGGAGTACATTATTGATGATGACATAGAGCCGTCATCAGCTTGACCGATAGACGGAAGCTTTGTGTTATTGATGACGACATGGAGTCGTCATCGGCTTGACCGATAAACGGCCGCTTTTGTTATGTGTGTATGTTTGGGCTGTAAAATGCCGATTTTGTGGTTACGTACCTTTGTATCTGTGATAAATCTGCGTCTTTAAACAATGAAACTCGTTAATTCAGAACACTGTACTGATGCAAAAAAATTACACTGTAAACTATGTGCTTTAAAGAACTGGGAAGAACTGTGTAGGGCCCTCGAGCGGTACGCTCGACCGCCCTAGACCCAGCTACCCCTTCTCCCACAACGTGGGCGACGCATAGCGACGTCAATTTTTTCTTTGACGCGCATCCGTCTCAGGGCGTTGCAACAGTCAAACTAGCCGCGCGATATTTAAAAAGGATTTGGATCAGTTTCGATCCAACAATAATTTTGAAATATTTTATTATTAAGTATACATAAAAATAAGTGGTGCACTACCGATTTTCTGATTACGTATTGTTCTAATTACGGATTGCTCCCAATATTTTGTTAATTGAAAAGCTGCGTGGTTGTTGGTTTATGATGGATATTGAAAGCAATATATGTATATTTTACCTTAACTGTACATATAGCCAGAGTCGGTTGTACACCACTTATTTTCATGTATACTTATTAATAAAATATTTCAAAATTATTTTCATACGTTATTAAATGATTATTGTGTATTCTTATGTAATTAATAATTTAAAAAAAAAATTGTTTTATGAAAAAAAATAAAATTGTACATTCATGGGGCGCAAATTCGAGACAAAAGTTTCCAGCGGTTCCGTAGTCGGACACCTTACCGACTTACTCATTTCTTTTTTTTTTTTTTTTTGAAGGTACGTTTATTGTGCTGCAAAGATAACAGTGATGATATTACAGGATAAACTTAACGTACAAAGTTAACACTTATATCTAATTAGATTCTGGGCTCTAAAAATAGAGCACGCGGCGTCTGTAGCAATGTTACGATTAAAATTGCACTTACTGCTGCCGTTTTTTGTTATATAGGTTCACCAGCAGCGATTAACTTTAGTACAATAATTAGTATATAGAAGGTGCACAACTGATCTATATATTCGGTCTTAATTTGTATCAGGTACACTAGTATGTAGTGTGACCCGTTTTTACGTGGGTGCACTCTACACTTTTAGTTTCCGTTACAATAATTGGTTGGGCGCCAGCCACGTTCCGTGGCGATCGAATCGAAAGGGAAAGGGGTAATTGCGGGTGCTTACAGGGTATGGGACTCGTGGCACTTACGTCCGTACAATGTCTCGCGGGGGAGTGCGCAAGGAGGACTGTTTAGGGTCGGGAGAGATCTCAGGGTAGGGAAGGGTTCCAGGAAGTTCGTATACGTTACGCGTAGGAGGATTCGTAGACGGGACTGACAGGGGATGGACGAAGGGGTTTCGCAAAACGTAATAGCGGAGCGTTAAACGATACGCGATCGCGAATGTACGCAGGCGAAGATTGCCGTTGCCTCGAACTCACTCTTTACACTTAATATTGAAAGGGACTCACCCAAAACCTCACGCTCGTACGCTCTCGCTAACACACTCGTTAATCGCCTTACACACTTCTCTAAACGCTCTCTATATACTCTTTATATGCTGTCGCTATGTTAGCCTAGGGCTCAATAGCGGTTCGCCGTCGCTGCTGCGACGACGAGATCGTCGCGGGATGGTTTTGGGGAGGGGATGGGACTAGGAAGGGGGCCTCTTCCGGCAACGGGATAGATCGATTATCGATTGTCGATCTGCCGGTGATCGGGGTCGATGGGGCTGACGGACATCCTGCGGTGGGCTGAGGTCATCGGCCACGGCGACAGATGGCTCCGGGTGGGCGTTTGCAAACTTCTGGGCAGCTTCGTCTAGTTTTCCGAAGTCCCGCGTTGCTCCTTTCTTCTGGAAGGGTTGAAGGTCTGTCGCCGGCCTCGTAGCTCCTTCTAGAGTTGTCCGCTTCTTGGGGGTTCTTTCCGCCGCCTCCATCGGCCCGATACCGGTGGGCAGGGGGAAAGTGGTAAGATGAGGGAAGGGTTAAGGGTTATCTGTAGGTGGGAATGTGAGGTGGGAGAAGCGCAGCGCTTGTAACGGGGGGGCACAGGTGTCATCACGTTACAGTAGTTATGAACTATTCAAAGGCGCCGTATACGATAGTAGGAACGTTTCAAAATATTTACATATGTATAAGAAGAATATAATCAAATATATACAACAAATTACTAATAATTATATAACTTATGTAACTTATAAACTAGATATGAACATAAAGCACGCAATCACATAAATGATATTAAAAATAAATTGGCCCTACTTGTCTAGCCACCAAAATTTCTCGGTGTCGTCATGGTGGTTGTCCAGTAAATCGTAGCGTGATAAATTAGTATTAAAGCGTATAATAGAGTCATTCACAGTTATGTTTTTATGATATAATATTTTTGTATCGTTGGGTTTTCTAAATACGTGGTATATAAACGGCAAATTGTTTGAGTTTTGTATTAGACCTAAGCTGTCTAAATGTATGAAATCTTCAGGGGGGATGTAACCAGTTTGCATAGTTTTGTTAAAATACATTGGATTTGGATATGTAGAGCTGTGTATTAGGTTATTGTTATTGATATCGCTAATGTTTGCCCAGTACTGTCTTATAAGTTTTAAAGTGAACAAATCTATTCTCGTTAACTGTGCTGCATTATATAATTTGGGGGTATTGATGTATTTAGTGTAGTTAGACTCGGGAGATCTGTACATGTACATACGAGCACGAATGCATTTTCTCTCGAAAAGTCTTATTTTTTCCATGGTGCTAGAGTTTATATTAAACCAAATTTGGCAACCGTAAGCAATTATGGGCCTTATCAATGTCTTATAGCATAAGATTTTAACTTTCCTATCCAATTCCTTTGAATAAAATAATCTTTTAAGACTAAAAAAGGTCTTCGGTGCTTTATTGATTTGAATTTGTACGTGTTGCTTAAAATTTAAGTGAAAATCCAAATAAACCCCTAAGTATCTTACTACATTTCTATGGGGAATAATTATATTGACATTTTTGGAGTCATGGAGATGAAACTGGTTGTGATGTCTGCGGACGTCGCGATTCGCATCGGAAGACCGCGAGACGTAAAGAAAAAAGTTGTTTAAAATCACCTTAGCAATCATCCCTCTTCGGCTGTCGAGGTAATCGCGTGACACCTTGTGTATCCGCGATGATTTCACTCGTAAAAATTTATGAAATTTGTTGTTTATTAACAACTTAATTTTTTTTCGGTTTATGGTTATTAGCTAAGCAACAGAAACCTAAAATCACCTTACACTATCCTACAAATACTACTGGTTTCACTAAAAAGTGTGAAATAAAATAATTTTTAACAAAAAACAGATCCGACTTCGAAATGCACTAAAAAGTGTAAAATAATTTCTATCTCATTTATACCAATATTCCATAGCTATTAATAATATCTATTTAATCGTTAACTAGGAGGATACCAAATACATTTCAAAGTTTTCGGAGGCGGCGCATAATTAAAAATACCCGAACAAACGATGCTGCCAATAACGATTTGATTGCGGTATGGCAAACTTGGTAATTAATAAGTCGTAAGAAAACAAATTCGAAACGTTATAGATACGGTAGAAAACATTTGTAATTGTAACGATTGTATCAGAAGTTGGTAGCACTTCTGATGTACTGTACGCGTCCACTAAGTTGAGACTCCTAAGGATTCGGGTTTGATTGGTCGAAGCCAAATGGGCCAGGCTAGGCACGCACACTTATACAGTTGAGCCACACGCATTTTCGCTATTCGCCTCCTAGGTTACAACTACTAGCAAAAATGAAGTGTGACGCGTGACAGAGAAAAAAAACGGTACGAGTCGAAATGAAGTGAGACGAAGCGAAGCAGCTCTTGCATTGGCGTAGATCTTGGCTCTTGGGTAGACGTTGAAAATTTTAAATCGTCGCTGAGTGTCTACCTATTAACATATTAACATCATATTTTAGTAATTAATATAAAACATTAACATTAACATTAATAATGAAATAACTCACATTTTCTTACTTTATGTCTTCCACAATTTTGTTGTTGTTAATTCTTACTGCTCTTGCCGTTCCTCTTGCTGTTCGTCTTGCTGTCCCTCTTGCTGTTCCTCTTGCTTTCCCTTGCTGTATATGTTTAGAACATGGCCTCTAATCTGCACGTTCTTGGTTTATTGCACTTCGTGCCGTCTAAGGATTTGAAGGACCACCCACTGACGTGGGAAAAAATCTACTATGTTGCTTTTTATCATTTTAATCAGTTATTCGTATAAACGTAAGTCGGTTGATTAATTGTGTTATGTGTGTGCCGTCTGAAGGCCAAGCTAGTTCTGAATTTAAACTGCTACGTTGGCCGATAGCAAAACTTGCCCTCCTTCCACCCTCGTCGGGTGGGCCTTAAGGGCGGTTCCTGTTGAGGTGGAACTGACCTATCCGGAGACACCCTTTAGGGTGTGCACCCGTAGCGCGATATATCCCTGGAGCGGGGGTGACTCCGTCGTTTGTAACAGCCGGGAAAATTCCGCTGGGTCGACTTGGTCATCTGGTCGTGAAGGACCGTTACCGTGGCTCAATCATAAAGGCCCTAACTAGGCGACCCTTTGGAAACTGACTTTACGATATACTCGTCAAGCTAAAACTGCACAATGACTGACCTCTTATAAACTGAAGGATTCTAAGTGCCACATCCTGACTGCAGGCCGGCCTGCTAAAGAAAATGCTGCAAGGGACGAACGGGCCCGGAAAGCTAAGAATATTTGACCATATCATAAAATCAGTTCCCCGCTGTTTCCAAACAGTATATGAATACATTGTAATTATATATTTTATCTTGCATAAATGCAAATACTTTATTCAATACGGAACGAACTAATTTTTAAATTATTTTACTTTATTAAACTTGAACACTGCTGCTGCTGCTGCTGCTGTTGGTATCGCTATCACTGCTATCAGTGCAACTGGTAGCGTTCATTGGACGTGTATGCACAATTTTCTCCATTATATTTTCCATAGCGTTGTCTCTTTCGACGTATTGCTTTTCAATTTTCTAAACGTGTTTACAAAATCCTACCCAGTCCTCTGTTGATACGACATTAATTGCTTTTTCGGTCTTTGTTAATTCGATTGCTGTGAGTGTCGACGTATTATTTTCTCGAATAATCCTTTCTACTTTCGCCCATGCCAATTCAATAGGATTTAATTCGCACATATAAGGTGGCAATCTAAGGACATTATGTCCATGCCTTTTGAATAACTCGTCCACCTTATATGTTTTGTCCAGACTTTTATTTCGTTGTATCAATTCCACCAGTTGATATTTCTTCATGGTGGCTGCGTGCTGGATATTGTTCTCTTCTAACCACTTTATCATATCTGATTTTTTTCCATATGCGGTTGGTGGTTTATTTATTTGTACCGTGTGGTACGGAGCATTGTCCATTACAATTATTGAATGGGAGGGGATATTTGGCAACAATTTTTCATTGATCCATTTTTCGAAATTAAGGGCATTCATTTGCCCGTGGTAGTCCCCCGTCATACTTCGCGCTTTAAATATTAAAGCAGTACCGTTGACAAATCCTCCTTCGCCACCGGCGTGTACGATTATGTATCGGTGGGAAGAGCTATTGTTTTTCAGTATTCCTATTTCTTCATCATTCTGCCAGCATTTACTGAATGACAATGTGTTGTCCACCCACGTTTCATCTAAATATATTATATTTCTTCTTTGGTTTCTATACGAATTTATGGCGGTTAAATACTTATCGCGCCAGGCAACAATATTTGGTTTTTCCACCAAGATTTTTCTAATGTTAGTGGATTTTTTCCACCTATATCCCATTTTGTGCAGTAGTCGCTGTAATGTTCGAACTTTCCATGGGAAATCGAGCTGTTTCCGTATAGCGGTCAGCAGCTTCGGGGTTGTCGGAATTATCTTCCTTGTATAAAAATCGTCTTCGATTCCCACGAGGAAATCCCACAAAGTATTAATTACATGCTTACTTTAGTTCTTTTTTTATTGTAAAATTAGCTTAAATTACGTTTTTTGATGAACTTTTACAAATGTAGAAATTGTACGAATACTTGTTGCTTTCATATTTTTGTCGATTTTTTGCTTTTCCTTGTTAATTTTGTAATTTATTCAAACAACTAATTTTTTGTTTCATTATATTTATTGTAAAGATTTTCAAGAATATGTATAAATTCATTGTTTATAAAAAACTAGTTAATAAACTACAATTTCACGAAGTTTCATTCCAAATTGAGCAGTGTACGAATACTTTCTACACTTACTGTATATAGGAAAAAGTTGTTCAGAATAACGCCCTTGAGAACATATTACAAGGTGATCGAAATGGGAGGTGGCTCCCTTATTCTAAATATTTACCTCATGTTGCGCGCAGAGAATAAATTTTTTCTCTGGGCAAAATGCCGGTAATTTTAGTAAGGAAGGAAGGAGTTTTAATAAAGTTTTAGAAACACTTTTAATGTAAGTAATATAATTTAATAAAGAAAAGGAGTGTTTAGTCACTTTATACTATGGTGCCTTTAATTAGTAAAGGCGAACTGAGTTTTACTGGGTACTTTCAGTCGAAGTACCGTGCGAATTAGTCGCGTGATCAAAATTGTCGTTACACTTGTTTTCGTCGTGAAGAGCGAAAGAGTAGGCCGATCGTCGCCGCGTCGCGGTTTTTATAATCGTAAGCGCGATGACAACGCCGAGGTGTTTTCGGCGTCTGGCATAACTTCGCCTATTTTAAATTGGCGCGCTTAATCCCGAACACCTCAAAATGAATTTTAATCAAAAAACTAATCCGCAGAAACATATACATCATTGGTTTTTAGGCAAAGTTTTCATCGGTGTCATCAATTTCAATAGACCGCTCTTCATCGCTCATTTCCACTTCAGACTTTAGTGAGGAATAGAGTTCACCCGCCATTCCATAAAAAGTCTCACATGGGTCCACCTCTTGATAGCGACACATTTTCATAAACATCTACTTCGCTAGATGTGATGGAAACATGGCCTTTTTTCAAGTTCCTGGCCCGATTGTCCCCTTCGCGTGTCTCCAAGAACTTTCAATTGCTTTTGTATGAGCTCCTAAATCAACAAAAATATTAAAGTTAATAAAAATACAAAAATAAATAAGAATACGATATTTTCACGAGTAAGAGGGTCGACAGTATCTGTTTCTGGATCCTTGAAGTTAACGGAATGATTAACTTTGAGGTGAATGTAACCCTCGTCCGTCAAACAATCATAAGATTTCCAGAAATCAGATATTATGGTCGTTTCTTTTTCAATCCATTCGTTTATTATGGGTATCAATGTCTGGCTTTTCCTATCCTCCACTGAAACTGTAACGTCCCGGAATTATTATCGCGAGTACGCTACTGCACCGACTGCGTAGGGAGAGCGGTTCCCTATAAGAAGGCGTCTCGTAAATAATTATATAATGAAGGGATCATAGGTTCGGGTGGTGCGCGGTAAAGGAGTGAAATCCAACGTTAATTCCTTTCTCAAAAATCGTAATGAGTGTTTATTCAAGAAAGTTGTGTGTTGTGTTTGTTTATAATATGTATATAAAAAGAAAAGGTAAGTAATTATTTGAGTTATATAAAAAGGTGATGAAAATAATATAAAGAATTAATGTAATCAGTGTACAAATGTTGCGCCCTGTTCTTGAAATACAAAAGGAAAATAATTATATTAGTTAAGTACAGTGAGTGCGCCCTGTATAAAAAATTACAAAGAAAAATAACAAAATAGTTTGACCTAAAATAAAATACAAAGAAAAAATTTAATTGATTAGTGAACGCGTCTCTAGATACGATTATGAAAATTCTAAATCTATAACTTGAATTTATAAAATAAAATTTATTCAAATAAATTGTTCGATTGTCGAGGAGTTGGCGTGGATCCGTTCCGACACTGTAGGAGCTAACCCGTTCGGCCGCAGTACGATTTCTGAGCAACTTAGCCGTCACTGATAGGCCGCATCCAAGGAGCTTCTGCTTTCGCTCGCTCGTTAAGCTTGGTTGCGAACACTGCAGGACGGTATCGTCGCTCTAGAGCCAGTGTGCTAATAGGCCGCATCCAAGGAGCTTCGGCTTTCGCTCGCTCGTTAAGCTTGGTAGCGAACCTGACACGTATGAAAACCGCTGCGAACCGGTGGTCGAGCGCTCCGGTTCTGACACAGAACCTTTGCCGCCTCGCCGACAAAAGAATCTAAGCTACTGGAAACCTATGTAGTAATCGTATCATAGATCCGTGTCGGACTACGATCAGAATCGAAGTGGAAATGCTCCCCGCGGCACGCTCGTATTTATACCCGAGATTTGCTTACGTAGCAGTTTTTTCTATACGCGTTTTCGATACCGGAAGTGTTTGGACTTTGACCGGAGTGTACGTGACTCGCGCGTATCGCTGTCTCTGTCTATGCGTAGTGCTATCTTTCTTTATTCTGCGCTCTATTCCTGTCTCTTTCTACGCGTTACTCCTATCTCTATCTATATATCCCGCGTCGATCTTTTATCGACACGGTAGAATTATCGACGCGGTAATTATCGATGTATTTTTTTTTGTATAAATTTTGTTAAGTATAAATATAATTAAATACAACATTCTTTTCCTATTTGTTAAATATGAATATAATTGTCGATCTGAATCGTGTTAATACAATAATAATAAAAAACGAAGTGTTATAACTTTGATTGTATAAAAACTAAAAAAAATAAATATATATTTTAATAATTAATAATGGTGGTTTTTTTTTTTATTTATTCTTCTTCCTGCGGGATGTTACAGCCTTCCCCCTGTGTTAGTCTCTTGTCCTCAAGAGACTTTTTTGTTTGTAGTTCTTGGCAAGTCTGGCATTGGCATTTTGCTTCGTCGTTTCGGGGGGATGCTGCTAATTTTCCAAAATATTTTATGATCTTTGCGTGTTTTCTTCTTGGATCTGTTCTGCTTAATTTCTTGAAGGTTTTCCAATTCAATTCCGGAATGTCGATTGGTATTAACCTCCATGGTGTACCTTCTGTTTGTATAGGATGCTGTATTGGAGCCTTTGAAGATATTTGGAGTAATTAGTAAATTATTAAATTACGGAAAAGAAATATACCTGTACCTCCTTGAGTTTCTTTAAGGCTTTCCTTAAGCGTTTTAATTGCTGGCGTTTGCCGGCACGTCTAACCATGTTTATTAGAATTTTTCGAAAATAAATATGGCGTTTGCGTAGGTGGCGCTTTACGCCTTCTTTCTTTCTTTATCATTCTTTCTCTGTCTTTCCTCTTTTGGGAAAGACCATAATGGCGGTTAAGGGTTCTTATTGAATAATTAATTAAAAAAAACTCTTTTATAGGGTAAATAGTTATGTATTGTTATTTTTCTTCTACATTGTTATTATTGATGGAACAATTCTTTTAGATAAATAATTTCTGGTTCCCCGGAGGGGAGTAATATTCCTTCAAAAAAAGCTTCTTTGCCCTCGTCGTCCATATTTCTGATGGATAATTGGCATGAATTACATGCTCTCGCTGGCTGAAAGTCTGCGAATTCCCATCCGCAGGACATGCAGTGTGTTTGTTTGATGGCGAACTCTTTCACTATGAAATGGTGGCTTCCAAAGTGGATCCACTGTTCACGAGCTTCTGGTCGAATATTTCTGGCGCAGTGGAAGCATAGTCTTCTAGATTGTGGGGTGTACAGATGTTGAAAGGCTGGTGTGCGGTCGGTTATGCATAACGCATCAATAATTGTGGCTGGTGCACGCATCTTTCTTTTTCTATAAATTATTATGATATTTAATATTTATTTTTCTGAATTTTAATTTATTTTATGCTTACTTTTTCTTGTAATTCTTCTTTTCTTGACAATTCTTTCCTTTTTTATTCACTTTTCTTCACTTTTTTTTTTTCTTTTGGAGAACGTTTTTGCTGTGACTTGCTTGGTAGCTTCAGTACAATAGCGTTCTTTATGAAGTGCTTCCACTTGCTTCCAACGGTTTTTTTAGATTTTCGTTAATACGCATGCGCGTGTTCATGAATCTAGTGGATTTTTGCATCGATCTTCACGTTTGATCTATGATGTTGATTGGTAGATAGGCCCTCTTTAGCCTATCTTTATGAACGATTCGCTTTTTATTGGGTCCTATTGCCAATTCTATGTTATTTGGTTCTATGTTTCGAAGTATAGTGTATGGTCCAGTGTATTCCTTTTCAAATTTGTTTCTTCTAGGCGGGTTTAATAGCATAACTTTTTCACCTGTTTCGTAGTTTATTGGTCGAATTTTTCTGTCGTAATAGTGTTTTTGTCTGTGTTTTTCTTTTTCTAAATTTGATTTTGCTATTTCTCGTAAATTGTGCAATGTTTGAATTAGTTTTTCGATATAATCAGGGTATGTTTTTAAATTATCGATCGGTTTAATACTTGATGGTTGACGAGCTTTTTTTCTGAAAACTAATTCATGTGGTGTGAATTTTGTTCCTTCGTGGATGCTGGTGTTATAGGAAAACATCGCTTGTGGTAACCATTCGTCCCAATGTTTTTCTTTTGAGATATAATGTTTTAAATATTCAATTAAAACATGATGACTTCTTTCTAGTGATCCATATGATTGTGGATGGAATGAAGATGTTCTGTATGTTTTGATTTGGAATGCTTTAGCTAATTTCTTCATTAATGATCCTGTGAAACATGTACCCTGGTCTGTAAGTATAGCTTTTGGACTTCCAAATTTGCATATAAAATGTTCTGTAAAAGCTTTTGCTACTTCTTCAGATGTAGTTGATATTAAGGGTATTGCAGCTGAGTATTTGGTCAAGTTATCCTGAATAGTAAGTATATAGCTGTTTCCTGTTGTAGTTATTGGCAATGGTCCTAAAATATCTAAAGATACTTTGTCAAATGCATCAATAGGGGTATCAGTGATGACCATTGGTTCTTTGTTTTTCATTCTTACTAATTTCACTTTTTGACAGCTAATGCAGGTTCTAATATAATCAGTGATTTCCTTTTTCATGTTCTTCCAATAATAGTTATTTCTGATTCTATGGTAAGTCTTTTTTATCCCTTTATGTCCTCCTACTGGGCTTTCATGGTTTTCTCTAATGATATGTATTCTTTCTTCTTTAGGTGGTGTGACTATGGTTCCTTTACAGAGTGTGATAGAGATGTTTGAGTCTGCAAAAATTACTTGTAGGAGTTTATGTAATCCTTTTAGTTCAGGTATAGAACATTCCTGAATTTTCCTCTTATAGAATTCTTGGTAAAGTGTTTTTAGTGTTTTAGGTAAGACTTCTCTTGAATGTGTTACTAGGCCAAATATTTCTTTGTTCTTCTTTTTTAGATGTATAATGGTTTCTTCTTGATGAGGTATATGTATTTTTATTTTTTCCTTTTGTAAAAATTCTTTTGATTGATTGTCTATTGGTTTTCCTTCTTCATTTAGGAATACAATCACAATTCCTTTCTTCATCCAGAGGTGGTCAGTTGTCTCTATTATCTTGGATGTGACTGGTAGGTTGCTGATCACTCTTGGTTGTGTTATTTTATGAGTGGTAAGTTGAACCTTTTCTTTTATAATTTTAATAGGAGTTATTGGTGCTGTGGATGTACTTTCTGAATCATTTTTCTCCTCTTTTTTCAGCTCTGAAAATTCTTCTTTGGTTTCTAAAGATGTCTTTTTTGTCCCTGAAGATGCCTTTTTTATTTCTGAAGATGTTCTTTCTGTTTCTGAGGATGCTTTCTTTGTTCCTGAAGATGAACCTATTTTGGGTGGGTCTCTATATATGTGTTTGGGTAAAGTCATTCCTTCTTCAAAGACTTCAATTTCGTCACCAATTATTATTGGTTCATGTTTCCTTTTGATTGGTTTAGGAGGTTCATAAATCAGTTTTTTTGGTGGTTGATGAATTTCTACTGTAACTTGTTTTTCATTTTGTCTTCTCTTTTTGAATTGTTTGTTTGCAGAGCTTGATGTTTCCTTTTTCCTCTTCCTGAGTTGTTGGTCTTGAAATTCGTCAGTATCGCAATATTCTGATTCACTGGAGGTTGTGTTTTCTTTAAAGCGTTTCTTATTTGTTTGATGTAGACTGCTGCTTGTTTCATGTGGTCTCTTATAGTGTTGTGTAATTTTTTCTTTCTTTATTTCTCTCTCAGAATCAGAGGAAGTATCTAGCTGTCGTGTAGGATGTGTTGTTTTTCTTCTTACAATACTTCTTTCGGATTCAGAGGAAGTATCTCTTTGTCGTGTGGTGTGTTGACGCGACTGTTTTTTCCTTTTTGTTTTTCTGTTTAGTTCTGAAGATGTATCTCGGCGTCTTGTTGGATACTGATGGGTTTCCTTCTTCTTTTTGATTTCTCTGGAGCTTGATGATGTAGTTGGTCTTCGTCTTGTAGGGTGTTGGTGGGTTTCCTTTTTTCTTTTATATTCCCTAGAATCGGATGTTGTCGATGGTCTTTGTCTTGTAGGGTACTGGTGCGTTTCTTTTTTCTTCTTATGCTCCCTAGAATCGGTTGTCGTCGATGGTCTAGGACGTGTTGGATATTGGTGCCATTCTTTTTTCTTTTTTGTTATTTTTTTGGATCCTGTGGTTGATGTAGTGCTTCTCGGACGAGTTGGATATTGATGCCATTGTTTTTTCTTCTTGATTTCTCTTGATTCAGTGGTTGAAGTTGTTGCTCTGGGTCTGGTAGCATATTGGTGCCATTGTTTCTTCTTTTTAACTTCTTTTGAGTCTGTGGTAGAATGTTTTCGTTTCGCTTGAATTGGTAAGGTTGCAATAGGATTTCGGGATAATGCATCGGCGTTTATATTTTGTTTTCCGGGTTTATATTTGATCTCATAGTCGTATTCGCTTAATTTTAGTTTCCATCGCATTAATCTTGATGCGGGGTCTGTTAAATTATGCAGCCATGTTAATGGTTTGTGGTCAGTTATTAGATAAAATTTTCTTCCGTCAATATAGGGTCTGAAATGAGTTACGGCGTATACGACTGCTAACAATTCTCTTTCTGTAGCTGAGTATTGTGTTTCTGCCTTGTTTAATACTCTTGAAGTATATGATACCGGTTGATCTTTTCCAATTTCGCCCTGGCTTAGTACTGCTCCAACGGCGATTCCAGATGCGTCCGTGGTGATATTGAAAGGTTTTGTGAAATCTGGATATTGGAGAATTGGTTCCTCGCATAACTTATCTCTGAGGATGATGAAAGCTTGTTGTTGTTGCTGTGTCCATTCAAATTTTTGTTCTTTTTTTGTTAAATCTGATAGAGGTTTAGCTATTTTTGAAAAATTTTTTATAAATCTTCTATAATATCCGCATAAACCAAGGAATTGCCTAATATTCTTTACTGTTTTGGGAACTGGAAACTCTTTGACCGCTTCTACTTTCTTTGGGTCAGGTTTCACTCCATCCTCTGTGATAATGTGTCCCAAGTAGGCTACTTCCTTCTTCAGTAGCTCGCATTTTTCCGGCTGGAGATATAGATTTGCTTCTCTCAGTCTTGCCATAAGTCTATTGAATTTTGTCTCGTGTTCTTCTATTAAGCTAGCATAAATTACTATATCATCAATATACACGAATGCTTCGACCCCTTGTAGTCCATCCAGAACGTTGTTCATAAGTCTCTGGAATGAACCTGCAGCGTTCTTTAAACCAAATGGCATTCTTTTAAAATGGAAGTGTCCAAATGGCGTTGAAAAAGCTGTCTTGTGTTTATCGTCTGGGTGCATGGGTATCTGGTGGAAGCTAGACTTTAAAGTCGAATATTGAGAAGTATTTTGCGCTTCCCAATTGATCTAGAATGTCGACTATGTTTGGCAATGGATATGCGTCGCTAATGGTTTTTTCATTTAATTTTCTAAAATCGATTACTAATCTCCATGATTTGTTTCCATGTGTATTTTCCTTTTTTGGAACTATCCAGATTGGAGAATTATAAGGTGATGATGAATGTTCGATTATATCTTTTTCTAATAATTCTTTGACTTGTGTATTTACTTCTTCCTTTAACGCCTGTGGGTATCTATATTGTTTTATGTTAACTGGAACTTCGTCAATTGTGATGTCACGTCCTGTGACGCATTCTACATACATATAAATAAACATAAATTTCCTTAATTTTGTAATCGATTTCACAATTCAAATCAGTACAACATATGTATTGTCACGTCCTACGACGCATTCTTGGAACTCCTATTTCATCAACCAAATTCTTTAAACTTCCATTGCACCATCCAAATTCATCGTTCCGCAAATTCTGAGTGAGCAACTCAGCCGGGTCGTCGTACGGCGAGAACGCTGACGATCCGAATGAGGTGGTTCACCCGAATTGCCAAATCAAATGTCGACCTCATTTATCAATATAAAATAACGCGACCGGGCCCGCCCGTACACAGTCAGTTTTACCAATAGTTCTCGTAAGAAGTCCTCATAGGCACAGTTCGAAATTCAAGTACAAGTCCAAAAAATCCGCGAATATAATCCGCGAAGTACCGTTCAGAGTTCGATACTCTAGAATCTACACGACTCTGCTACGAAGCTCAGTACTTCGACAGAGCAAGATTCTGTAAGACTCGATTGTAAACGTGCGCGAATCAAGAACTGTACCAGTAACGAATAAACATTCATTGTGATCGAAAGTGCGTGATCTTCACTCGAACATCTACCCTACCCCTCCAACACTTGGACGACACACCACCACAGGCTCCGTCCATAGATAGGTTCTATTCATCCAGCGGAAGGTAAGTGAGAACCTCTATCTACCTGACAACGTAGATCAAATTTCATAAAGTACGCCGAGGACTCAGTGAGAGAGAGAACTCCGCGACTTTACAGTGATTATTCGATGGAAAATTTTGTTTGTTGCTCCAAGTTCGTCTTCGTTTAAGTAGAATCTGTCAGCGTTGTTTGAAATTAAATTCCTTATGCTTGATTTTTCTTCTCTATTTAAATGTTCCAGGCGTAGTGATGTAAATAGTGTAGTGATGCATTCAGTAGAATCTGATGGTGCTTCTTCTTCTTCTTCTATTTTTATTTCTTCGTATGGTTCCAATTGTAAGGTAGGCATTTGAATTTTGATGTCTTCGGAGGAGACATTTGTTGCATGAAGGAAGGCTATGCCAGTTCTGTTTGTCACTACGGCGTTTCCCATGTATAATTGTGGATGTATTTCGATTTTTGGTATAAAGCCTGTCTTTTCTTCTGTATTTTCTACTTTAATGGGAATTGTTGTTCTAGTCCTTGATGGTATTGTGATTAAAGGCTCTTGGAATGGTATTATGAAATTGTTGACTATGAGCATAGATTTGGCGTAGTCAATGTTCGCTCCGCTATTTTTAAAGAATTCGGTTCCTAGTATTCCATCGTGCGCTATCGGAAGATCCTCCACAACATGGAATACGGACTCTGTATCCAGCGCTTTTACTTCGATGTATCCTAGGGTTGAAAGATAGCCTTCAGTTATTCCGTTTAATTCAAAGATGATATTGGTATTAATTATTGCTTTATTTGATATAATATGTTTTTTAATAATGTTTATATCTGATCCAGTGTCGATCATTAGTGATGCTACTCCTTGATGAAAGTTTTCACTTATGAGTTTGATGCTTGGTGGCTTTTCTGCGTAATTCGCTTTTAAACACAGGTTCGTTTCTTTACGTACCTGTGGTTCATGAGTTGTAGGTTGTTATGGTTGGTTTTTAATCTTCTCTTGATACGCTTTCTTTCTGCATTGTTCGATGGTATGGCCAATATTTTGGCAATAAGTGCATATTGGAGGTTGCCTTCTCCAGTTTGCGGTGCCTTGGTACCAGTTACTAGGAGGTTGGTTTACCGGGGGTTGAAAGGTCGGATTTGCCAAAGGTTGGTTTGCCGGATGTTGAAAAGCCGGTGGTTGTCCCGTTCCTTGGCGTTGACCTGTGTTCTGCCGCTGGTTCACCGGGGTTTGGTTTTGTGGAACCCGGTTTGGTTGTATCCATTGACTTCTTTGTTGATTATAATTGTTGTAATTATTATAGTTGTTATTGAAATTGTTGTTGTTATTGTTGTTGAACCAGCAATTTTGAATTGTGTGTCCCGGGCGCTGGCAATGCTGGCAATATCTTGGCTGCCATTGGATCGACGATACCTGCTGCCTTTGGAATGAACGGCTACTGCAGGTGTTCGTACTGTGGCCGTACCCAAAACAGTTGCTGCATTGAATGGCCTGGGTATATCCCTCGGTCAATTTCATCCTCATCATATTTTCTTTGTACTCTGCTTCGCCTTTAATAGCTGCACTAATTGCTTCGTCCAAGGTGTTGAACTCGCAATTTCGTAATCGACTGAAGATTTCTGGTTTCATCCCAGTCAGAAATGCCTTGACAGCATTGGCTTCTGCAGATGCATTATACTGCTGCGTATATTCAGGAACTTCGATTTCGTTGCAGTTCTGAATTTGCAGCAAAATACTGGAGACTCGGCTACTGTAGTCGACGACTGCTTCGTTCGGCATCTGAGCCAATTTCGACATGTCTCCGCATAGTTGTATTGATGAGTATAATGGAGCAAAACGTGATTTCAGCACCGTAATCAGCTGTTCGATGGTATTGTAGTCTCCGCTCAATACTACTCTCGAGGCTTGTCCATATAATTTATTTTTAATTAATTGGACTAGGCCGTATTCGGCGTTTGGTGAAATCATGCCCCTTGCATTAAGGCAATTCTTCGTGAATTGGTACACGGAAATGTTGTGGCCATCGAAAGGTGGCACTATATCCGCTGCATCCCTTATGCTTATTGGTCGGTTGCCCTCGGCTGATACGTTGGCTTCGTTATCCATGTTTATTGGTTAATATAATTATTTATTAATATATATATATATGTTTTTTATTATATTTTTTTTTTATTTTTTACGTATGTTTTTTTTCCTTCTTTTTTTTTTATCTATATTTTTTCTTCTTTTGTTTATTTCAATATTTTTTTTTGTTTTCTCCTTTTTTTTTTTTATTTATTAATTTATCTATATTGGAAATAGGTGGTGAAACAAAAAATAAAAATAGAAGAAAATACTTTAAATAAAACCTTTATTTAAGCACGTGGAAGGACACGTCCGTACAGCTCGAAAGAAACAGTCAGACTACAAACAGGTCAGTGACGAAGAATTCGTCACGTACCCATAGACTCTATCGGTCCTATTCGTTGTCTAAATAAGCCAAGAAGGGACACAGCTGCACCCTCTTGACTTGTGCCTCGAAAAAGAAACTTAATACGTACGTCGATGGTTTTTGTAAAAGAATGAAAAACTTTCTCTTCTTAAAAGAGAAAAACCAACACGCCTCCTCAAAAATTAATCGACTGTGCTAAAATGACGATATATCTTCCATGTGCTTTTCTGGGACAAATACATATGGTCCAACATTTGTTGCTGAGGATTAGGAAAACCCAGAAAAACCTAATCAAACCATTATACTAAAATATAATACATGTATATACATATTTACATGTTTACAAACAATAATAATATCAGATTATTCTAATCCTATTCCTTTTCTAAATTCCAGGAATTTCACCCCAGGTAGTGGTTTGGTCATTGCATCTGCCAGCTGACTATCTGTGGGAATATATTTCAGTTTTATTACCTTTTTCTCAATCTGTTCCCTTGAGAAATGATACTTTATATCTATATGTTTTGACCTTTTGTGATCAGTTGGATTGTTCGCTATGCTAATACAGCCATTATTATCTTCATAGATAATAACTGGATTTGAAATGTTTAATTTTATACTGTTTGCCAATGACTTTAACCATAATGACTCTCTGACAGCTTCAAAAAGTGCCATGTATTCAGCTTCAGTAGATGAAGCTGCTACTGATGCTTGTTTCTTTGTACTCCAGCAAATAGTACAACGTTCAAATAATTTGAATAAGAAACCAGTAGTACTTTTTCTGTCATTTTTATCATTTCCACCCCAATCAGAATCTACATAACCCGTTAAAACATTATCATAACCACCTCGAATAAAGATTAATTTAATATCAATCGATCCTTTCAGATATCTAAGTACTCGTTTTAAACATTTCCAAAGTTCTTCATTGTTTTTATTTAGATATCGGCTCAAAATGTTAATTGCCGTGCATAAATCTGGTCGAGTACATAACATTAGATACATTAAACATCCGATAAGATTTCGACAAGGAGCGTCATATTTCTTATCGGAGTTCAAAGCTGCATAATCTAATTTATTTTCTAGAGGTGTGCTAACAGGTTTACATTCTGACATATTAAATTTGTTTAAAACTGTTCGGATATATGCACTTTGATCCATTGATATTTTATCTCTACTTCTCTCGATTTTTATCCCAAGGAAAAGTTTAATATCTTTTAGATCCACCATGCTAAAACTATTCATTAAATAATTTTTAAAGTTATTCATTTCTTCAATATTAGCAGTAGCGATCACCAGGTCATCTACATAAAGTACCACATATATATTTTTCAATATATTTCCTTTGTCTAAAATATAAATACATCTATCAACAGATGAATTTTGAAAACCTTTATTCTTAAGAGTTTGTTCAAATATTTCAAACCAGCATCTTGCTGCTTGCTTTAACCCGTAAATGGCTTTATTTAATTTACAAACTTGGTTTTCTTTATTTTCAATTCCTTCAGGAACTTTCATATAAATTTCCTCTTTTAATATACCGTTCAGAAAAGCAGTTTTCACGTCCATATGATGAACTGACAAATTATATTGATTCGCGAATGCCATCAAAAATCTGAAACTTGCTATTCTTGCAACCGGTGCAAATGTTTCATCATAATCAATTAAATATTGTTCAGTGAAACCTCTCGCAACAAGACGAGCTTTATATCTTAATGGGTTTCCAAACTCATCGTTTTTAATTGTAAATACCCATTTACAGTCTACAATATTTTTATTTTCTGGTCTTGGCACTAAATTCCATGTATTATTAATTATAAGAGAATTAATTTCTTCTTTAATTGCCTGTTCCCACTGAATTCTATCGTTCCTATTTTTAATTTCCTGATACGATGCAGGAATTTTGCAAACAAGAGATTGAGCACACATTATATAATCATTTTTCTCATCAATCTCATTATACGAAATAGGTGGACGATGCTTAATCCTATCACTCCTTCTTACTTCGGGCGATAATTGTCTTTTATTGCTAGATGAAGGGCCTGGGATATCTGTTTCAATTACAGATTTATTAAGTTTATGACTTAATTCGGTTTCTGTATTTGCCTTAACTGTTTCGGATTCTAATGCATCTGATTTATTATTCTTATCAGATTTATGAGACTCTACTGATTTTGATTGCATGTCAGGTGAATCAGTTTCAGACTGTACCCTTACAGATCTGGATATCAACTCGGTTTTATTATTACGGGAGTTTTCTGTATTAACCCCTTCAAGCTGTACTATTACAGGCCTGGATTTCAAGAAATTAGTCTCATCTACAATCACATCTCTAACTATGGCAAATTTATTACCTTCCACGTCCCACACTTTATACCCATTCGATTCATATCCGACTAGAATACCTTTCCAAGACTTTTCATCGAATTTAGTTTGTCTTGTTTTATTGTGTATATAGACAGTCGAACCAAAAATCTTTAAATACTTTAATTGAGGCTTTTTATTATGCCACAACTCATATGGTGTTTTTGACTCTTTTAAAGCCTTAGTCGGGGTTAAATTTATCAGATACGTAGCAGTAAGGACGGCTTCACCCCAAAAAACCTTTTTTAAATTGGCCCCGGCTACCATTGCACGAGCCCTTTCGGTTATTGTCCTTACCATACGTTCCGATACACCATTTAACTGTGGAGTTCGAGGAACCGTTAGGTGGTAACTAATACCTTTTTCTACACAATATCCCTTCATCTCGTTTGACAAATACTCTCTCCCGTTGTCACAATATAAATTGACAATTTTTAAATTAAAATGGGCTTCACTCTTTGCTACATAATCTCGAAAGACTGAAAATACATCTGATTTATGTGTGATCAGGTACGTAACACAATAGTGAGTGAATTCGTCTACAAATAGAACAAAGTAATTTTTGTCATTAATTGTCGAAGGAGTGATTGGACCACAGACATCTGAATGTATTATAAACAATGGTCGTTTTACATGACTTTTGTCTTTTGCATTTCTGAACGGTAATCGTGCTTGTTTTCCCTTTATACAAGCTTCGCATAATCTATCATGGACTTTAACCTTTTTTAATTGGCCCATGTCTACAAACATTTCTTTATTCTTTAACTCTAAGAATTTATTTTTCCCGATATGGCCTAATCGTTGATGCCATAATTCGTAATTATTTCTGTTACTGGTTTCATTTAATACTACCATGGAATTTACTGTATTTGAACAAACTTTAAATTCAACACCAGTTAAATTGTTCAGTGGCTTACCTGACACGATGATCTTACCACTTTTGCTTATTTTTACGCCTTCTTCGTCAAAAGTTACCGTCATACCGGCCTGCTGAATACGTCGTACCGACAATAAATTGTACGGTACATCTGGGCAGTAATAGACCTCGTCGATGGTACCTGGGATGCCCATATTCGTGGTGATGTTCAGCGAGCCCCTTTTTGTCGCTGCTATAAAGGTCCCGTTCTTCGCCACGGAAATCTTTATTGGCATTTCCAATACTTCAAAATTTTCGGCCAAGTCTTCTCGGTTGATTAAATGGTCCGAAGCACCCGAGTCCAGTAAAAATAAAATTTTACTTGTGTCTACTTCCAGCTGGAAATCCCCAGCCATGAACGCAAAACTCGAGGTGTTATCTCGCGATGTTGACGGTATGTTCGTCACCTGCACTGTCTGTGCAGTTTTATTCTGCTCAGCTTGATGCTGTAGCATTCTTTTATAATAAAAACAATCCTTCTTTACGTGACCTTTCCTGCCACAATGGTGACATTTTATTGCTGTTTGTTTGTTTGTTTTGAATTGTTTTTTATTAATGTGTCCTTGATTTTTCTTGAACAGCTTCGACTTTTCGAAATTTATATGCTTCGGTGCCTGTTTATTTGCTTGGAGTACTTTCATACTCGTGTCACGAGCTTTATCATTCAATTTAATCTCGTGATCGAGAAGTCGCGTTTTAACGAACGCTAGCGTTAAATTATCCTCCGATAGTGTTTCGATGGCTGTTATCACGCCGTCATAAGAGCCAGGTAAAGTTAATAACAAGTGAGACACCTTGTCTGTCTCATCCAGTCTCGCACCCGCCGCAATAAGCTCCGATATAATATTGTCATATACCGTAAAATGTCTCGCTAGTGGTGTATCACTTTCTAATCTTAGTGTTAATAGCTTTTTTCTTAACGCCAACTGAGTCGCAACACTTTTCCGCTCATAAATAGCGTCCAAATTTTTAAACACTTGCCTCGCACTATTGTCCGTTTCCGCAAAACTTAACAACGAGTCGGTTAAATATTCAATAATTATATTTTTTGCAGTCCTATCTGCCTTCATCCACTCTTCACTAAGCATATCTGGAACTTCACCGTCAATAACGTGAATCACATTTAGTTCAGTCAACAACGCGCGAATTCTAAATTTCCAAACACTGTACTTTTCACCATTAAATGGTTTAATGTTTCTCTTTGCCTGTACATCTTCCATCGTTTCCTTTTATTTATAACGACTATATACTAAACTTACACTAGGGATTATACAAGGGATTATTTCACTATGATACACACACTAAAATATAATTATATATATATATATATATATATATATATATATATACAGCAATTATAGTTTTGCTTTTCAGTTTTTATATTTTCTTTTTATATTTTATTTCACACTACACGCAGATAGCACAAAAAACTAATCTGGGCCCATAACCTATTGGAAATAGGTGGTGAAACAAAAAATAAAAATAGAAGAAAATACTTTAAATAAAACCTTTATTTAAGCACGTGGAAGGACACGTCCGTACAGCTCGAAAGAAACAGTCAGACTACAAACAGGTCAGTGACGAAGAATTCGTCACGTACCTATAGACTCTATCGGTCCTATTCGTTGTCTAAATAAGCCAAGAAGGGACACAGCTGCACCCTCTTGACTTGTGCCTCGAAAAAGAAACTTAATACGTACGTTGATGGTTTTTGTAAAAGAATGAAAAACTTTCTCTTCTTAAAAGAGAAAAACCAACAATCTATTTATTAGTATTTACTTAATTAATTACGCTTATACTTATTTTCTAATTTGTTTCAAGAAAGGTATTAACGTCCGCTAAGAATTGTATTCTTTTACCACTCTGTCGAACAGAAAACTCGAATGACCCGAACTATCATGAAGAATGACTCGACGGATTCTACCTGTTACAGTGACTCGACCTATCTGTTACAACGATTTGACCTATCCCACCGCTGTCACCAAATTTTTTCTCATCTACGTGTAACGTCCCCGGAATTATTATCGCGAGTACGCTACTGCACCGACTGCGTAGGGAGAGCGGTTCCCTATAAGAAGGCGTCTCGTAAATAATTATATAATGAAGGGATCATAGGTTCGGGTGGTGCGCGGTAAAGGAGTGAAATCCAACGTTAATTCCTTTCTCAAAAATCGTAATGAGTGTTTATTCAAGAAAGTTGTGTGTTGTGTTTGTTTATAATATGTATATAAAAAGAAAAGGTAAGTAATTATTTGAGTTATATAAAAAGGTGATGAAAATAATATAAAGAATTAATGTAATCAGTGTACAAATGTTGCGCCCTGTTCTTGAAATACAAAAGGAAAATAATTATATTAGTTAAGTACAGTGAGTGCGCCCTGTATAAAAAATTACAAAGAAAAATAACAAAATAGTTTGACCTAAAATAAAATACAAAGAAAAAATTTAATTGATTAGTGAACGCGTCTCTAGATACGATTATGAAAATTCTAAATCTATAACTTGAATTTATAAAATAAAATTTATTCAAATAAATTGTTCGATTGTCGAGGAGTTGGCGTGGATCCGTTCCGACACTGTAGGAGCTAACCCGTTCGGCCGCAGTACGATTTCTGAGCAACTTAGCCGTCACTGATAGGCCGCATCCAAGGAGCTTCTGCTTTCGCTCGCTCGTTAAGCTTGGTTGCGAACACTGCAGGACGGTATCGTCGCTCTAGAGCCAGTGTGCTAATAGGCCGCATCCAAGGAGCTTCGGCTTTCGCTCGCTCGTTAAGCTTGGTAGCGAACCTGACACGTATGAAAACCGCTGCGAACCGGTGGTCGAGCGCTCCGGGTCTGACACAGAACCTTTGCCGCCTCGCCGACAAAAGAATCTAAGCTACTGGAAACCTATGTAGTAATCGTATCATAGATCCGTGTCGGACTACGATCAGAATCGAAGTGGAAATGCTCCCCGCGGCACGCTCGTATTTATACCCGAGATTTGCTTACGTAGCAGTTTTTTCTATACGCGTTTTCGATACCGGAAGTGTTTGGACTTTGACCGGAGTGTACGTGACTCGCGCGTATCGCTGTCTCTGTCTATGCGTAGTGCTATCTTTCTTTATTCTGCGCTCTATTCCTGTCTCTTTCTACGCGTTACTCCTATCTCTATCTATATATCCCGCGTCGATCTTTTATCGACACGGTAGAATTATCGACGCGGTAATTATCGATGTATTTTTTTTTGTATAAATTTTGTTAAGTATAAATATAATTAAATACAACATTCTTTTCCTATTTGTTAAATATGAATATAATTGTCGATCTGAATCGTGTTAATACAATAATAATAAAAAACGAAGTGTTATAACTTTGATTGTATAAAAACTAAAAAAAATAAATATATATTTTAATAATTAATAATGGTGGTTTTTTTTTTTATTTATTCTTCTTCCTGCGGGATGTTACAAAACCATAAACACTTTGCCAGATTCGCGCTCTATGCCCCCAAATACCCACCGACCTTCAATAGGATGACCTCGGTAATACTTGGGTTTACCGAATTTCGACTCATCTATTTCAACTGAAAAAAATGATCATAAAAACATGATATTTTCACGAGTAATACTTACCAGTTTTACCGGGTCTTCCAATCTTCTCTTTCTTGATAATCATTGCATCATATACCACCTCTCGACAAAATGATGCCCAATCTGTTACCATTGGCACACTTATCTCACATTGCTTTCCTATGAAAAACAATGGGACGTTATCTACCCAGAGATTAACAAACCCAAGAATTTGCCATAATTTCAGATGTGATTTGGCGATGAATGTTTTGGTCCGAATACAATATTTCGCCTTTTGTTTGAGTATACTACCTTTTCCAAGAAATTTCCAGATATAGCCATCGATGCTGTCAAAAAATAATCTAACCTAACTAACCTATCCTAACCTAACTAAACATAACATAATATAATATAATCCTCGCTGATTTTGATGACCTTGAAATATGTTGTCAAGGTCTGTTTCGAGGAGGGCGAGGAATGCCCAGGGGTGGGGTCCGTACACACAAAAAAAGTACACACAAAAAAAAAATGCTCGGAGTAGTCCAAACGGATAGTCGATTTATTAAAAAAACACAATGTGCAGTTTTAAGGTATCACAGAGAGTGAGGAGGGCCGTTACACCAGTGCGAGGTTCGCGCGGTCACCAGAAAAATACAAAAAAATGAGGTCGGCTTGTCGCTCTAGATATTCGCAAAAACAATGTTCACAATTCCACCGGTTCACACTTCTCAGCAGAGGCGACCGAAGGGGGTTAGGTGGGCTGATTATAGCCCGCACACGATTCAACCGCGAGGTCGGCAAACACGCGGCGTGGTTAAAGCGGAGGGGGAGGGGGAATTCAATTTTGCAAAAAGGATGATTTAAAACAAAAACTTACACGCAGCTTTATAGACCTTAAGAAACGGTATAACTTTTATTTCAACTATTTTTTGATATCTTTTGTTGTTTACGATTTATAAGCACGTATATAGAAAGGGCGGTTCGGATAAAAGTGTTGATATCTCCTTCAAAGTTAAAAACGGGCACCAACGAATTACAGTTATCTTCATAAACAAGTCTAATAAATATTTATGCAAAGTTTCATCAAAATCGGAGTGTATCAGTCCCCGATGTTCCCTTGTTAGTACTGCAGTTTTTGTCAGGTTAATCAGGAAAAATCCAAGGATCGCGATACGTCATCTATTTAGGGCGCGTTTTACTTGACTTCAATCAACCAAATAATATAAATAGGCTCGAAACCCCGCTTTCTTTGAAACGGCAGCGGCGCGCCTTGCGAAAGCATTAGCACACTGTTTTGAGCTATAGCTCAAAAATCGACCTTTCGTTTTTGATATCGTTTTGAAACTAATAAAATATGATTGTCATATGTATAAAGAGCACTTTAAGCGAAAAAAAAAAATTTCGAAATTTTGAGGCGATCAAAGTGGTGTTACCCCCTTAGTAGATTAGGATTTAAGTGCTTAGAATTTGAATTTCGTCAATAAGTAATTTATGACAAAGAAAAATTATTATTATTTTGATTTTATGAATTTTTTGATTTTTTAAATCAGTTTTTTGAGTAAATATGCTTTTAATTTTGCTACATTTTTGTGTGACAAGTCATTCTTACCTTCCTATATTACACTTGTCAAGGATGATTTTTCTTTATCTGTGGCGTTTCATTTTCTAAGAACTTTTTCATTGCTTCTCCCATTAATAATATTCCTTCATTATCATTAGCATATCTGTTTATAATTTCTTCAAGCAAATTCAGATCCTACTTTTTTTCTATTAAATTCAATTCTGAATTATCTGATGTTTTTACTTTTGTCGCGTCTTCTTCTGCTTCTTTTTCGTTTCTTTCTACTACTTGTGTGTAATTGTGTTCTGGCTGTTCTTCATTTTCTTCTTCTTCTTCTTCTTCTTCTTCTACTCTAGTATTTTCTTCTCCATCGTTTTCGTCAATTATTTCTTCTTCATCTAAGTGTCTCAATATTGCTATACACTCTTTGCGATTATCTTCGCCACTTATGGCCTGTATCATATCACTTATTTCTGTATGTATAGAAGTATTTAGCACATTTGCTGCTTCATCTTCTATTTCGTTGGGATCCCTTGCTAGAATTTTATTCCAACTATTTTTATATTCACAGATGTAATGTCCAGCCATGATTCGTAGAGCATATAAATACATTCTTTAATATTATGTTTTACATAAAACTCCGGTATACCATGTTCGTATTGCAAAATACGACGTAGTATTTTATGCCGTTATACCGTTTTCAAATTTGCAATTACTCCCTGATCCATTGGTTGGATGAGGGATGTGGTATTTTGTGATACATATACCAGTTCGAAAGGATCGATTTCGGTTACTTTGTGGCTTGAACAATTATCCAAAACTAATATTGTTTTCCCAACTGTCCCACTTTGTAACTGGTATTGCTAACCACTAGGTTTAAAATGATGTTCATACCATTCTTTAAAAATATCTCCATTCATCCACGTTTGCCGTTGATATTTATAAACCACAGGTAATTGTGTGCAATTCTTCAGTGCTCGTGGATTTCTGAATTTCTAAATAAAAATTGGCTGAAGTTTATGGGTCCCATCTGCATTGGAACATAATCCGATAGACACTCTATCTTTTTTAAATTTTTTTCCTGCCAATTGTTCTTCCTCCCTGCTTATCAAGCTCTTTGATGGAACAGCCTTCCAAAGCAGTGCCGTTTCGTCCATATTATATATATGACACAAATTAATCCACAAAATCATTTACAAACCTTTCTGCACTTTCATCATCTGCGCTTGCCTTTTCTCCGTGAGCATGGACTAACCGAATTCCATATCGATTCTTAAAATTACGCAACCATCCTCTGCTTCCGGCAAACGACATTGCACCGTGTTCATTACACAGTTCGGTTGCCTTCTCTTTCAATAATAAATCCGGCAATGGATTCCCCATTGTTCGCTGCTCCAAGAACCATGCATATAATCGATTTTCGAGAATTTCATTCGAAGACGCTCTTCGATTCTTGTGCTGCAAAACACGGCCTCCTCGGTTTCCAAAACTAGACAATCGGGTGCACTCGCGACGAATGCGATATACTACATCTCGCGAAACTCCGTATTTTCGAGTTAAAAATGTAATCGACACTCCCTGCTCTAACTGTTCTGCAATTGTCATTCTTTGTTGGATAGTTAGGAAAACCCTTTTCTTATTCTGGTTTTCTGCCATGATTAATGGAAACTCTATATTTAAATATTGTTAAAAATTACATTTATTTCATTAACAGATATTTTTGAAACATCTTTTCCAGCATTACATTACCTACTTGAAAACAGTTGCTTATTTCAAATCAAAACTGTATCCTATGTATTATTTATAACTTGTTAACTATAATTGCAATAACAACACAATACATACATATGTGGGTATATGTTAATATTAAAATAATTGTCAAAAAATAAGAGAAAGTGTGACACGAATTAGGAATTGGAGCGTGTTCCATTCGTGCGATTTTACTACATGTTCCATTCATCCGATTTTACTATTGCTAAAATAAGAAAGCATGTTATGTCCTATCCGTCTCCGAAGAATAACACCGCTGCTCGACCGATCACTTTATAAATAGTTTGCCGCGACACCGAACCCCCCTGTTTCTCTACGCGTTCCCCCTCGACGCGCTCGAAAACAAAGTCGAGCCGAATAGCCTACCTGATCCGTAATAAGTAACAGGCCAGACCCGAGCATGTTGCTTATTACGAGGCAATCCTGTACCTTCCCAATAGAAAAAAAAGACAAAGAACGATCAAAGTGAAACAATAGAGACGTCTGGTGTTGAACTAGGTACTTTAGGTCAGAGCTCGGCAAGATTTGCACTTCTCCGCCGATTTTCAGGTGGCTCCGCCTAACACTATTCCCCGTACCCCGACGTTTCGCGCGCAGCCAACGAACTGTTCGAGGTTCAAAAGCGTTATCACTCGTAAACGTATACTGGCAATAGCTTTCCACATCACCGCAAGGTATTACAGTAAAACCTGGATAAATGCAACCAAGATTGGGCCCCAGTGGTTGCATTTATCCAAGCGAGGTGTCGATTCTGGGCATTTAATGTTGCATTTATTCAAGCGAGGTGTCGATCTGCGTCCGTACACATGTTTTGTATTGAGCCGACATGCCGATTCTGTGTCCGTACACATGTTTTGTATTCAGCCGACATGCCGATTCTGTGTCCGTACACATCTTTTGTATTCAATTGAGTGGCGTCAATTCTATGTTGTTTATTCTATTACTATTGTTTATAAATATAATTCAAATTATATCATGTTTGGTGTCATTTCAATCAGAAAAATCTCACAAATGCGCTAGTAAAAGTTTCATTAAGAAAAAGTTAAAAATAAAAAAGTTTTATCGTTCAATTAGTATTACTCACACCGATATTACGGTCGGATCATATTACACGGTTTTCTCGTCGAGCGGCTCGGTTCGTCTAGGGGGATCCCCCTAAGTGGAGGGGATAGCGATGTTGCACTTATCCAAGCATTCTTTCGTTGCATTTATCCAAGTTTTACTGTATTGTCGATGCATTTTTTTTTAAAGTGGTATCCCCAGTAGACTTAATCCACTGATGACTTAAAGAACCCTTTAACTAAACGGAAATAAAATTAAATAAGAAATGAAAATAATTATTGCACGTAGCAAGCCGCATAAGATGCGGTAAAGAATCATCGCTTAATAAAGAACGTTTTCCATTTTTTATAAATTTCATTTGTAAAAATGAAGTTTCACATAAATATGTGGATCCAAACATTGAAAAAATTCGAAGTCTAAAATCACGAAGCTTAGGACGCGATGTTTTTGACAACATTTTATAAAAATCAGGACCTACTTCTTTAACTGTTTTAAGAGAAATATCACTTTGTAAATCACATAATTTATGCTGTAAGTCAAGATGTTGTTCTTCGATTGGCGCTGTAAGGGGATTCTCGAAAAGAATTAATTCGGTTCTAAGTTTTTCGAAGCAAATAAAACGTGTATCGAATTCTTCTATGAGATAATCGACGAAATGAATATATTCCTTGAAATTGCAGCTATTGCCGTATTCTTTGAAGAGAATCTCGCAAGAAGGAAAAAAATGAAAAACATTATTTAAATGAGATTTTAATAATCATAATTTTCTTCGGAAAGAATCAACATAACTAACTAATTTAGAAATATTTTGATTTGTTCTTTGCAGCTTTAAATTGAGAAGCCTAAGTTGATTAGTCATGTCAGTAATGAAGGCAAGTTCGGAAAGAAATTTAATATCTTCCAAATGAGATATATGTATATTCCTGATATTCAGATTACGTCAGAAACATTTTTTGTATTTTCAGAGATAGAGGGGCTATTTAGGTGGCCTGTTTTAAACGAAACACCCTGTATATTAAAAAATTATGTACTAATAATATTATATTTACTTATATTAAATTAGGGTATGGGTAGAATGTACAATAAAGAAACCATAGTATTTTTTTTTCTTTTCTTATTTATTTAAAAATGATAGTAGGATTGTTTTTGACATAACCGCCCCATTTTCCTCCGCCTCTTCCTCTACCTCCTCTTCCTCTACCCTCTCCTCCGCCTCTTCCTCTACCTTCTCCTCTTGCCCCTCGACTATATTTAACGAGTCGCTTGACTTCCTTTTTCAGCTCTGCATTCTGTAAGATGGAACATAAACATAATTATTGTAGTATAATCATATGGATGTTGATTCCACGCTGAGAAATCGCAATTATATGTATATACTTACTTGTTTCTTATATGTTGCAAGTAATTGAATTAATTGCTTGTTGATTTCCTCATTTGGTTTTTCATTGCTTTCCTTTCTCCCCTGATTTATCTGTTCCTAAACATGAAAATTTAAAATATGTATTTTTATCGTTTTAAAAAATTACAATTTGTTGAAATCATTAAAAAAAATAGACAATGGTAATTTTTCAACTGAAATGACTTTCGTAGATTCAGATAAGTTGTGTGTATGCTAAAAATTTCATCTATATCGGTGAATGCATTAAAAAGTTATAAATAATTAAAATTTCCGAAAATCGCGACTTTATATCTAAGAAAATAAGTAATCGCAGTTCACACAACACATAGAAAAATAAAAGTGATAGAGATAGTGAGCGTAAAGGTACTTACGTGATTCGGCTCTGGATTTTCTGACAATTCACTATTTCCTTGGCTCTCCGCCATCGTACAATCCATTTTTTCCTAAAAATATACACAGTAAATAATAAAAACTTCTTGTTTCATAAAATAGGGAAAACACGAATGTATGTGCGTAGAGTTTTCATTTGTTGTGTATAGTATATATTTATAACTTTTGAACTATTTCATTTTTATACATTACTGTGCTAATTATGTAAATATGGAACGAAAAGAAGAAAGTGAAAATGCAAGAAGCAGAAGGCATTTGAAAGGGAACAAGAAAAATCAGAGTTATACCATATTTGCAAAGCGTGTATCTAAAAATAAAAAGCGGCAAGAAAGGTAAGTTATGTTTTATATTATAGATTTGCATGAAGTCATTAGTTCCCGATGTAGTAATATCATGGTATTTTATAATATGTAATACAATATTACATATTCCCTTCTCTCATTCTCTCCCTTCTTTCATTTTTTATATTGGACCTCTCCTTTGCGCGTTCGGCGCCTACCATGATGGCGCGTACCATCGACTCCATTCCTCTGGCCCCTCTCCGCTATTTGTCTCCCATTCACATGTTTTGAAATTAATTATTAGTATTGTAGCAGATCACCAGCGAAATTTCGCGTCGATCGTGCATACGAGAACGTTCGCGACAAAAGACGATCTCGCCGTATTTATTTATAGTAATAAAAATCATTTCTCTAATATTGACCATTTTACCGAACAGTTGCTTATTTCGAAACAGGTTGCTATTCGGCTTGACTTTGTTCTCGAAACAGGACGATAGAGAACGCGAGAAATGAATGAGAGATCCGAGGTAGCGGCAAATCATAAAGTGATCGGCCGAGCAGCGATGTTATTTTTTGAACAAGGATAGAATATAGCATGCCCTCTTATTCTCGCACTATGCGTTTCCGAAGGCATGTAGAATCACATGAACGAAACATGTTCCAATTTACTAATTGCGTGTTACACTCCCTCTTATTAAAAGATGTTTTAAATGCCACTCTTGAAAAATAAATATTATTTTTTTATTACTTTGCTTAAGATTTATTTGAATGTTGTTGAATAAAATCGTACGCCTTGAAGAAGATGCGGCCCTGCAGGTACCTAAAGGTTTCTTGTCCCTTAATACAGACACGGGCTGAACTTCGTCTTGGGGGACCAAAAATTTCAGGCTGAAAGGTATCAAATCTTATAGTTTTTGACCTGAAACATTCGAAAATGCAAGTTAAATGTCCAGGAAACCAATAGTTTAAGAAATACAAGTGTATAAAAATGTACGTATTTAGTGACGTTTGACAGGTTACAATGACGCCATGTTGCTTCTACCCATCTTCTGATTGGTTCGCACGAAGGTTCGCGCATAAATTTAAAATCTGTTCATTTATTTCAGGTATCATTTGTTAACTCTCTCAATTTTTTTATTCAACTATTATATTCTTCGTAGCATCATTTTCTGAAATGTATTTTATTGTTGGTCTGTTTTTTGTATCTTTTATTTATTTTTTGTGTGTTTTTTCATATTTTTGTGTGTTTTTTGTGTTTTTTTTGTATATTTGTATATAATAATGAGTACGATAAAGTATAATTTATGCAGGTATTTGAATTTTATGTGTTATTTTGTTTAATATAATTTATACATTTTAATTTTCTGTATATTTTGTATGTATTATCTGTGTTTTTATGAATTTTATTTAATATGATTTATGCAGCTTGCCCGCTTCGAAGGAATCGGCTGTTTCGTGGGCCAGGGAGAAGGGACTTCTACGTACTACAAGAAATTATAGTACCCATCGTCGGCCCATGAAGCTTTACGCAGGCGGGGAACACGGTCTTGGCCGTTTCCGATGCCCTGCTGGCCGCGGTAACTGCAAACAGTACGCGGCCACAGTCGATTCCTTCTTTCAGGATGTCCGTCTGCCCTTACATAAGGCAATAAAGTAAATTTTCATTTGAAATCATTTGATTATTAATTTCAATTAAATTTATAATCGTTTCTTATATATATATATATATATATTTTTTTTTTTTTAAGGCTTATGTATTGCTTTACTTTTGACTTCTCCTACGAGGTTACCGCAACGGAGGTATCCGACGTAGGGGAAGATCAGGAAGTATTGTCAACGGACACGATTGCAGCGTGGTTCCGCTATTGTCGGGAGATAATAGTGGACCACGTTTGCAAAATGCAAGCGGGCAAGCCGAAATTAGGCGGGATCGATGAAGGAGGTTCTGCAATCGTTGTACAGGTAATTTTTATACTATTTTTAATTAATTTTGTTATTATTCCTGTTTTCTACTACTACACTTTAAATATTATTTCAGATCGATGAGGCCAAATTTGGGAAAAGAAAGTATAACCGTGGCCGTATCATCGACGGCCACTGGGTACTTGGCATGGTCGACACATCGACCAACGATTGTAGAATGGTTGTCGTTCAAGACCGGGAAGCGGCAACCTTGATCCCCCTAATTAAAGAAAATGTTGCTGCAGGCAGTGAGATCCATACGGACTCATTTAGGAGTTACATGGGTCTCGCTGCTGAAGGATTCATCCATAAGATGGTGAATCATAGCGTCGAATTTGTTGGTAATTATTTCAGTTTGGTTAGGCTATAACAAAATTTCCGGTCGCTGTGAGGCGGCCGGTCATATTGGTGTGGTATTAAATAAATGTTTTGTGTATCTTTTAATTACAGCGCCTGATGGAACTCATACGCAACAAATCGAAGCGAACTGGCGACCGGCAAAGGATTGGATGCGCGGAAGAGGCCGCTTCCACGACGAAGACTTTGCCGATCGCCTGTGTGAGTATTTGTGAAGGAAATTCTGCAAAACTTACACAATTCATCTTATGGATTCCTTGATCGCAGCAATCAAGGAGCAGTACGTTTTCGAATAAGGTAACTTGAACTTAGTCACTTAAACGAACCAGTCAGATGATGTGTAGAAACAATATGGCGTCATTCTAACCTCTCAAATGTCACTAAATACGTACATTTTTAAACACTTGTATTTCTTAAACTATTGGTTTCCTGGACTTTTAACTTGTATTTTCTAAAATTTCAAGTCAAAAACTACAAAAAAAAAAGGACCCCTTAATTTTTGGTCCCCCAAGACGAAGTTTTACCCAGACACGTCATGACTTTTCCGGAAAAACCCAAGAATCTGTACCTGAATCTGTGCATAAAATTCACACCATTCCGGCTTTGGTCAGTCTTTAGACAACCGTTGCTGGAGTAGTACAGAAAGTGAAAATCGATAGTGTCAAGAGTTGTAGTGCAGTTTTTTTTTTGTAATCATGGCAGAAATTCAAAAAAAGAAAAGAGTTTTTCTATCAGTGGAGCAGAAGATGCAAATTGCCGAACAATTACAGAAGGAAATTACGGTAAAGGCACTTTCTCGAGAATATGGAGTATCGCAGGATGTGATTCATCGGATTTGTCGAGAGTGTAGACTCTTATACGTTTTTGGGACCCGAGGGGGCCATGTATTACAGCACAAAAATCGAAGAGGATCTTCGATCGAAGATTTAGAAGAGCGATTGGATACATGGTTCGTTCAACAACGAGCGGTGGGAAACCCCATAACAGATTTGCTGTTGCTGGAAAAGGCCCGCGAAATATTGGCTGTGCACGGAGGAACCTCATATGCCGGAAGCAGGGGCTGGTTGTGGAAATTCAAACAACGCTATGCGATCCACTTAGCCCATGCTCATGGTGAAAAAGCAAATGCTGACAAAGATGGTGCGCAAAATTTCATAAAGACATTCAATGAAAAAATCGAGGAAGAGGATATAAATTTAAATTTAATCTTTAATATGGACGAAGCAGGCCTTTTATGGAAAACTATTCCTTCGGAAAGCCTTATAACAGATACAGAAAATAAATTGGAAGGCAGAAAATTAAAAAAGGATAGGGTGTCCATTGGCTTGTGTAGTAATGCAACTGGTACACATAAATTGGCTCCAATTTTTATTCATAAATTTCAAAATCCACGAGCTTTGAAAAATTGCGGGAATGTAATGATAACGACGCAACCTTAATCATGGGGGAGGCACATAAAACGATTTTAGAAAAAGAACCGCTACGTACAAAAGAAAACCAACCGTGAAAAGACTAATATAAGGTAAGAAAAGATTTTGTCAAATAATAGTAGAAAAAAACAGAAACTAAATCTACTCAAAAAGTTAATTATAATTTCTTTACAGGACGTCAGCTTTTTCACTGGCGTATCGACAAGGAGTTTTGTATATTTTATATATTTTGTATATTTTCTATATTGTTGTTACTCACAGTTAATACATATCCCACTATGTCAGTATCATCCGGAGCGAGTTATTTATTTCGAAGCTAATATACCAGACTGAGAAAGCATTATATATATAGGTTTTATTAATTCTACATACTTAGACTAATTATAAACAGTAAAACTAAGTAAACTACGAATGAAACGGGTTCGTCGCGGGTTCGTCGCGGATTCGTCGCAGATTCGTCGCAAAATTCGTCGCAGGGCACGTCTACTCCCCATACGTCGTCGTCGTCAACTGACTGTCGATTTTTCATGATTTGTCGCGTCGCGGGCCCCCCGCGACCCCCCTGCCATCTGCAGTAGAATCCAGAATATTCTGGAATACATACATCTTTTATTTTCTACATATACACATGTATTCCATCCTTCTTTTACTAACCGCTGTCACTGCTCAGTCAAGCGTGAAATTTATTACCCTAAACATCGGCGTTGTGCTTTCATGGACCTCTCACTCATTTATCGTATCTCTCACTTTGCGGGCGTCTTCAAACAAAGAAGAGGGGATAGCGAGTTGCTTACTTCGAAGCAGAGATCACTTGTTTATTTCGAGGCAATGCTGTAGTCCTACCTTCCGTAATAAGCAACTGTTTTTATTTGATACATGCATGTGTGTGTGTGTTATTTCTACTTAGGCGACGTTTGAAGAAGGCAGCGTACCTCGCGGTAGGTCAGAGCACCTGTACCGCAGACGATGCAGGTAGCAGCTCTTACGAAATGCTCCGACACTCGCCTGTTGCGACTGATTATTCTGCGATTGAAGAACCTTCCACCTCTTATGAGATGCTGCCACACTCGCCTGCTGCGAGCCTGCTGTTACCGTGGAAGCGTATGAAGAAAACGTGGAAGAAATTCATTCTGATTTAGAAGATTAGGCATTGATAGAAACAGCAGAACCACCGCAGTTAGAAGAAAAACCAGTTTCTAACGGGATAGATTTCGTCGATTTTCAACATGTTTTCAAGCAAATAATACAGCTTGGAAAACATTCAAGTATCGGCTGTGGCGTCGAACACTTCCAAATAATTGGATGTCAACAAAACGGACTGGAAAAAAAGTATAAAATAAAGTGCCAAATGTGTAATCACGTCGAGTGGGTGTCGTGCCTTCAGAACAGTGATAACACAATGGACATCAACCGCGGCGCTGTTTCCGGTACAATGATGACAGGCGGCGGATACAATCAACTAGAAGAAATACTTTCTTGCATGAACGTGTCGTGCATGAGCAAGAGAATCTACGAAAAATGCCAAGATGAAATAATCGATGCCTTCGAATTGGCTGCGCAACGAGAAATAGAAGACGCAGGGAAATTAGAAAAAGAGCTAGCCATAGCCAGTTGTCGCAGATGGCAGCTGGATGAAGAGATCAGACCGTGGAGGTGATTACAACTCTCTGTCTGGTGTAGGAGCCATCGTGGGATACCACACCAAAAAGGTGCTCTACATCAATGTAAAAAATAAATTTTGTATAATTTGCCAAACCGCTGCCAAGAAGAAGGAAGAGGCACGGCAGCATCGTTGCTTTAAAAATTGGGGTCGTAACCAGAATTCAACTGGTATGGAAAGTGCTGTTATTGTAGACGGATTTAAATGCAGCATAGAAATGCACGGCCTGATATATTCAATATTAGTTGCCGATGGAGATAGCAGTGTGTACAAAAAGATATTGGACAATGATCCATACAAAGAATATATGGTGCATGTACGAAAAATTGAATGTACCAATCACCTGCTACGCAACTTTAGTAGAAAAATAAATGAGTTCGCCACAAAAGGCCGCTTCAAGGAACTACGAGCTATTGTAAAAGAGAATGCCCTTCGCCTGCGCACTGGTGTGAAAAAAGCTGCAGAACACCGATTCAAAGAGAAAGTAACACTCGCTGATCAAATAAAAAATTTAAAAACAGATATGAAAAATGTAGCGAGTCATGTTTTCGGTGAACATCAGGAGTGTCAACGACTAGTATACTTCTGCAACAAATACTCTAACCCGAACGGAGTGAACTATGTTCCACAATTGAAAGAATGCGGTATTTATCAAAGCATTGAAGAAGCAATGCAACCGCGCTTTCCTCAAGCTGAGAGCTTGTTATATGGATTAAATAATAATGCAGTGGAGAGTTTCAATAACATAATTGCGAAATTCATCGGTGGCAAAAGAATAAACTTTGGACGCAAGGGCTCGTATCAGGGTAGAGTCTCTGCTGCTGTTTTTCATTTCAATTCAAGAGAGTCGTTCAGCCGATTGAGTACTGCTATGAACAAGGAACCGACAGCCATCGTACAAAATATGGAACAACGACGTAAGCATGCATCGCAAATGGCAGCGAAATATAAGCAAAATGCCAAAGCATGTTCTTCTCGATACGAAAAGCAATCGTGCGACAAAGATTACGGCCCCACGGCAGAAAAACCAGATATGGAAGAAGTAGTATTCTCTTCTGAGTGTGAGAGGCACATGCTTACACTCCTTCAGTGGCAAACGATGAGACATAAAATTGAAGCAGAAACTCGCGATCAGGCCAAGAGCGAAAAATGGATAGCCTACCGTAAAAAATTATTAACTGCATCGCATTTCGGCAAGGTATGCCGATTGAGAAAGAATACACCAAGAGGAAATACGATAAAGAGTATAATGTATCCGCAAATTCAATATTTGCGTTCCCTTGAGTACGGAAGAGAGAACGAGGCAAATGCCTTGAGACAATTGGAAACGGAAATGGGAATCCATATTCTACCGTGTGATTTATTCATCGATGCCGTTGTGCCTTATTTAGGTGCAACTCCTGACGGCCTCGCGGACGATGATACTATCGTCGAAGTGAAATGCCCTGAATCGGCGAAGGATTTATCGCCTGCTGAAGCAATAGAGCAACTTCCTGCAATACGGCGTATTTTCCGGGGTGATGAAATGAATAAAATTCATCATTACTATTATCAAGTGCAAGAACAGTTACACATAACGAATAGACAATGTGCTCTATTCTGTTTATGGACAAAGAAAGGAATAAAAATTACAAAAGTACAAAGAGACGACAGATTCTGGGCAACAGAAATGGAGCAAAAACTGAAAAGGTTTTATGAAGACTCCATGTTGCCAGAAATTATAGACAGCAGATTTAATCAGCAGCAACCTATTAGAGAGCCTGCATACATAAAACAGAACAACAATACATGTACCAGTACACAAGAAAGTACATGTGACGATGTACATAAAAATCAGAATGGCACCGACGAGTGCACACAGTTCATATGATGAAGTGTATAATAAACGATTGCAATATAAGATCGCAATGCACCTGCGGGTGCACACAGCTCATATGATGAGCTGTTCTATAGTCTATTGCGACTGCACCGTCGAGTACCCACAGCTCATATGATGAGCTGTTCTACAGTCTATTGAGACTAGACTCGGCGGTGCACACACCACACATGATGAGGTGTATAATAATATCTTTGACGGGGGTGGTGGTGGATCTCTTCACACTCTCCTATTAATTTTTACTTTCAGCTACTTCTTTATTTTATCGGAAGGGAAAACAATTTATAATCTGGGAGGAAACGGGAACGCACGTGTATAAAAAGGTAAGTACAATGCCTCTATTTTTATTACCTGTACGTGAATTCATTTATAATCATTATCATATTGTATTTATTTATTTAGGAGGTCCGCAATAAATGCACAAAAGTACAAATGTGGAGAGTGAAGAGGACCGTCTTTGATGGGGGTGGTGGTGGGTCTCTTCACACTCTCCTATTAATTTTTACTTTCAGCTACTTTTCCTTACTTTGCAAAGGAAGAGAACAATTCTTTCATATCAAATGGAAATGATATATATGACAGCGTATGACACATACTTTTAGGCACAAAAGTACAAATGTGGAGAATGAAGAGGACCGTCTTTGACGGGGTGGTGGTGGGTCTCTTCACACTCTCCTATTAATTTTTACTTTCCTAATAGTGGATTCATCAGGAAATGTAAGTAACAGATTTTACATTCAAATAGTATAAAATCAAAAAGAAATTGTTATATTTCTTTTTACAGATCAAACCAGGGTGTACAGCATGATAGTACAAGCGATCCGGAATCGTCTCAACCAAATTGTATAGATAATGTTTGTTCAATAATTGCTTTCAATTATCTTATAAGTGTATAGAGTTCATGTTCTATTGTATTATTTTATTAATAAAAAAGGCTTCCCTTTTTGTTTAAATAATTCGCTATTTATTTACTAATCGAACCATAACCTAACCGTTTAGTATTTTTATATAAAAAAAGATGTAACTTAAGAAACTTTATTTTTCTGGGATTTCCCATCATTTATTTATCCAACGTAACATATTGTAGCATAAGCATATTTGGATTAATTAAAAGTATAATAAATTTGCACTATCAACCAAACTTTGCGTTTAAATTTTGTCAAGTACAATGCGACAGCTGACTATTTCTTTTACATTCAGAATAGAATACAGAATTAGAAAAAAGCGCCCTCTCGTTTTCATCGGCCACCCGTATGTCTATGGGTATTACCATTTTTGTGCAGAAAAATCTGCTGTAATACCGACCGGCCAAATCGGAGAGGTCACGTGCCGTGTCTACCCCCTTAATAAGTCGTAAGAAAAAAAGGCGAAATTTCCGAAAACCTGTCAAACCCGATTTGGCTGAGACTTTGCAAATAGCTTCATTTTGCATAAAAACAATATTTGCGAGAAGGATTTTTGGCGACTCAAAGGCTTAGAGTCAAAATTTTGCGAAAAACATTTTACCATTTTGATGTAATTTCCTGCATTATCGACACAGCGTAGTAGAATAAGATTACAACAGTTTGCCGCAAAAAACGTGCTTCGCGCGCCTAATTGAGATAGGGGGAGATCTTTTGTAATTGTAATTACAACAGTTTTTTGTATACGTTTTGTATTAATTTCCATTATAAACATATTTAATGTCTTCTAATAAATAATGAAATGGATCTCCTCCGTTTTTCTTCACTTCGTATCGCCACAAATATTCACAGAGATGGTCAATTAAATCATCTTGATGAATGCCACCTCTACTCAAACGGGCTCGTAAGCTCCGCCATGAAGATTCAGTATTTTGTGTGTACGCCCCTGTTTCTGGATCCACAAAATTTTCACTGTGGTTCACAGTTTTGTGAATGTATCCATGTCTATTTAAATTTTGGTACCCTTTCCAGCAGTCTATATGAATTTCAGACCCTATCGCTACATGCTTCTGATTTAAGGCCAAAAGTGTTGTTTTATGGCGTTTGTTGTTCGGGCATATTTCTAATCTATACTTATTTCCGCCGCGCTCAATCATACCTATTAAACAATAAAAACTCAACAGAAATGCAATTAAAATGTATGAAATAAATTTCAAAAATATAAAGAAGTTAATTATTCGAAATAGAGTCGATGCCAGTCACAATATAGGTCCTGACCTAACCTGTATTCGGAATATTTTTAAATATATATCTAGCGTACCAAGGATCCATAATCCTTCTCAAAAACGTCCCTTTTCAAATTTCCTCCGTCCAATCTTACATTCATCTATTTCCACTATTATTCCAGGACCACCAAGTAGTCCTTCCGTTTCATATTTTTTATCAAAGGCTATTGTGCAGACCTCTCTACAAAACGAAAACCTATCTATAATTGTTTCCGAAGAGACCGTTTGTACATCAATAATGCTGCATTCATGCTGCGTTTGTTCAAATGAGAATTTCCATGCAAAAGCATACGTTATTATCATGCAGTGTTAGATTATGGGGATTATTATAATAAAATACACAGTATATTTCAACACAAAATACTTTATTTTAAGGCTAGGAAGGACGTCTTCTCTCTATGACGTTTTGACACGAAGTGGCTAGAAAGCCCGTAAGGACAAAGCTAAAACTTAAAGATTCTATAAAGACCAAGACTGCATTCAGTCTGTTACCAAGGCCCTCAGGTATAAACAGTCCCAGGTCTATGGGTCCGTTGACGTCTGGTGCATAAACAAAACATTAAAGCACGCAGTGCTTCTCAAATGTACTAAATTTATTTTTGCTTACTTGCTGACGCATTGTAAGTAATCCAACATGCAGCTTTCAATACTTAGATGGCAACGCTCAAACCTATTTTCACATAAAATAAATAACAGAATATAACATAAACATAATTTCTACATAAACACAATGGGAAAACGTAAATTAAACAGTAGAAATAATAATAACCACGTATTATGTGCTGCTGCAATACTATGATCATACTTTCCATGTTTGCGACATCGAAATTGCCCTAAACCTTCTTTCGAATCAATATAAATGATTTTCTTTTTATGTTTTAAACACTATTTCTCTGTAGGAATTAACTCAATTTCCTTAAGCCACTCAATTGTCACTTCATGATTACTTAGCTTTTTAGTAAGTGAAAATAAGTTAATATAATTCATTATATAACTTAGAAAAAATAGATAAACAGAAAACGTGAAAAGGCCGAATACAACAATACATTTGATGTATCAACAATTTAAACAGAAGAAGATCGTTCAACGTCCTCAAGAAAGTTCGAAACACCCGCTTCATTTTTTTTCGGCCTATTTTAATTTTGAGGTACGTCGGCAATGTAGAAAATAATATTAAAATGATAAAAAAATTTTTGTTCGAATCGCCAAAAATCCATCTTCCCAAACATTGTTTTTATGCAAAATGAAGCTATTTGCAAAATTTCAGTCACATCGGATTTGACGGGTTTTTGGAAATACAGCCGAAAAAAAATTCGAAACGTTATGGATACGGCAGGAAACATTCGTAATTTTAACGATTGTATCAGAAATTGGCAGCACCTCTACAGCTTGTTTCTTATTATACTTTGCGACCATCTAAATGGTGGGCAGAAATATATGACGTACGATAACTGATAACCGGTGATGATATTGTAAAGTTTCACGATACAATGAAATTCCTATTATTTTTCGAAAAAAAATGATGTGAACACAAAGTGAGAAGCAAGCTGTAAAGGGGAATCACACACGTCATTAAATATCTCCCTGGACCTAGTGAGCTGCGCGAGTTAAGTGCGGTCACTCGTGAACTGCAGTATAGTTAATTCGCAATGGGTATGTTGATTCCCGTTGAATATTGTTTACTTGAAATTATCAAATGGGTCATTTATCATAGGTTGCCGAGGCCCGAGTTACGATCTTCCTAGTAGAGGAAAAGTTTTTAATTTTGCGCCGCCTCCGAAAACTTTGAAATGTATTTGGTATCCTAGTTAACGATTAAGTAGATATTATTAATAGCTATGGAATATTGGTATAAATGAAATAGAAATTATTTGACACTTTTTAATGCATTTCGAAGTCGGATTAGTTTTTTGTTAAAAATTACTTTTTATTAATATACCTGCTTAAAATATTTACTGCAACACTTAAGTCAGGTCTTGTACATATCATTATATACATTAAGCAACCAATTAAATTCCTACATGGTGCTTCATACTTTTCATCTGAATTTAAAGCTACATAATCCAGTTTACTCGGAAGAGCTGTACTAACAGCTTTACAATCGTGCATATTAAATTTTTCTAAGACTGTTTTTATATATGTACTCTGATCTAAAGTTATTCTATCATTAATTCTCTCAACCTTTATTCCTAAGAAAAAACTAATCTCTTTCAAATCGGTCATGCTAAATTTACTCTTTAAATAACTTTTAAAATTAGTCATTGTTTCCTTATTTCCAGTAGCAATCACAAGATCGTCCACATAAAGTACAACATATATATTTCCTCTATCGAGAACATATACAGGGTTTTCAGACATTTACTAGCCAGCGTTGTGAAAAAAATGAAAGAGGGAAAAGTGATAGTGTTTTGGTAATTATTTAGAAGTTGGTCCTCCTCACCGATTTTCGTGACCTTGAAATATGTTGTGAAGGTCATCATTCTGAACAACTTTTCCCTATACATGTTACCGTCGCTCGGCCTTAGTTTCCGAGATATTCGTAAAAAACTGCATTTATACTTATGTCACCAGTACACTGTATTCCGGGAAAAATGGGGACTGAATAGTGATTGAAAGGGTGATTGAAGTGGTTTGAGGTTAGGGTTAGGGTTAGGTTAGGTTTAGGTTTAGTGCGTACATGGCGTGATACGAGAGCTAATATTCCACGTTATGGAACTCGTACGTCTCATTACGTGGAATATATAGCTGAGTTTTTATTCCGACGTCAACATGATGTTAATGAGCGTATAATGGCATTTTTCGACATGATGAGCGAAATGTTTCCGATTTCTGACAAAACACAAAATGAATAATAGGTATACAATATATAAAAAGTGAAAGAAAGAGTAATTATAACGTGAAAAAATCAAAAACAAAACCTTAACCCTAACCCTAACCTCAAACCACTTCAATCCCTCTTTCAATCACCATTCAGTCTCCATTTTTCCCGGAATACTGTGTAGTCGTAATCTAAGTTTAACTAAACATTTTTGCAAATATCTCGGAAACTAAGGCCGAGCGGCGGTAACATGTATAGGAAAAAGTTGTTCAGAATGATGACCTGGACAACATATTTCAAGGTCACGAAAATCGGTGAGGAGGACCAACTTCTAAATAATTACCAGTGTTTTTTATAAGCAACGTAACAAAGTATATAAATTTTTCCTATTCACACTATTTTTTGAGAAATGAAGGTGACCTTCAGTTTTTTAAATGGAATGGTATATATTTTTTTATATCATATGAAAGCACGTATCAAAACGAATTCAACGATGTATCATATCATGACCTTGAGACCCACTCAGAGTCAAGAAGAAAAGAAATATTTTGATTATTTCGTATTACTGTACTTACCGGTATTTCTTATTGATATGTTTACATTTCATGTTCAATGTGGCTTCCATTAGCTAGGATACACTTTTGTGCCCTGTACAATACACTTTTGGTGGCTTCTGCTATTGTTGTTTGAGGTATTGATGCACATGCGTCTGTTATCTTTTGCTTTAAATCGTTGATATTTGAAGGTGGTGTATCGTAAACGATATTTTTAACAGTACGCCATAAAAAGAAATCCAAAGATGACAAATCTGGGGATCTTGGTGGCCATTTCACAGGTCCATACGTTCCAATCCATTTGTTAAGAAAAAAATGTTGTTTAAGATATTTGACACTACTCTACAATTATGAGGTGGGGCACCATCTTGTTGAAAATAAGTCTTTAACAATGGATAATGACAATGCTTCCCAGTAAGTTCAAAAATGTGTATCCAAAAATTCGAAATATCTGGCACCATTCAGTGTTCCACTATAAAAATAAGGTCCCAAGAGTACATTATTAATCATACCACACCAGACATTAGTACGAAACTGTACATGAAAATTTGTTTCTCTTTTTCGTTTTGGATTTTCAGCGCTCCAGACATGAGTATTATGATGGTTAAGCAGCATATTATTATCAAAACTTAATTCATCAGTCCGAAGTATTTTTTTGTAGAAACTACAATCGTTTCTATCATTCGTAAGTAGCTAATTACAAAATTCGTGCGTTGTGATAAATCACTTTCTCTTAGTCCCTGTACCATGTAGTATTTGAAAGGTTTGTAATCGTATAATTTTAAAATTTTGTGGGTTGAACCAATAGAAATATCACAAGCGGTAGCTACTTTTCGTATTGATGTTGATGGATTTTCTTCAAAATGCAATAAAACTTATAACTTTTTTTCTTCGAACAAAGTTTCCCGATAATGACATTTCTTATTTTCTACGGAACCCGTTTCACCTAAACGTTTCACCACCAAAACAAATTGATTTTCATTTGGTATCACTCTGTTTGGAAATTCTTCTTGGTATTTTAATTTGCAACGTCTTTTATTTTTACCGCACTCGTAATAAATACGCACCATATCTATCTTCTCTTCTCTCGAATAATGATACATCGCACTAAATATCAGCAAACGCTCTGTGAAATAATGCTCAAATAATTCTGCACACCTTGTAATAGAAGTAAACACTAACACAGCCTTAATCATAACATAAAACCACCAAAAGTGCTTTCTAGATAATGGAAGCCACATTGAACAAGAAATGTAAACATATCAATAAGAACAGTAATATAAAATATTCAAAATATTTCTCTTGTTCTTGACTCTGAGTGGGTCTCAAGGTCATAATATGATACATCGTTGAATTCGTTTCGATACGCGCTTTCATATGATATAAAAAAATATATACCATTCCATTTAAAAAACTGAAGGTCACCTTCATTTCTCAAAAAATAGTGTGAATAGGAAAAATTTATATACTTTCTTGCGTTGATTATAAAAAACACTAACACTTTTTCCTCTTTCATTTTTTTTTCATATCAATCATTTACGAGAAAAACGCTGGCTAGTAAATCTCTGAACACCCTCGTATACAACGATCAACTGAAGAACTTCGGAAACCTTTATCTATAAGACTTTTCTCAAATACTTCAAACCAGCATCTTGCTGCTTGTTTCAAACCATATATAGCTTTATTTAATTTACACACTTGATTGCTTTTACTTAAGACTCCTTCAGAAACTTTCATATAAATCTGCTCCTTTAATATGCCATTTAAAAATACAGTCTTTACATCCATATGATGTATCAATAAATTAAATTGATTTGCAAAAGCAATTATAAATCTAAAGCTCAAAATTCTAGCTACTGGTGCAAATGCAACAAGCCGTGCCTTATATATTGACAGGTTTCCATGTTCATCATGCTTAATTGTAAATATCCATTTGCAGTCTACAAATTAGTATTTTTTGGTCTTTCTGCTAATGTCCAAGTTTTATTTACTAAAAGCGAATTTATTTCTTCATTAATAGCTTGTTCCCATTGAATTTTGTCATCCCTTAATTTTATTTCTGCAAATGAATTTGGAATTTTTCAAACAAACGATTGTGCACACACAAGAAGATCGTATTGTGAATTACTTTCATCGTATGAAATAAGAGGATGTTTTCTTATTCTATCACTCCTTCTAAGTTTATTTTCAACTTGTGCTTCGACTTTATCATTTTGAAATGAAGGCCCGCTTTGCGAATCTGTTTCAATTACAAATTTATTAGATTTATTATCTGATTCAACGTCAGGGGTTACTTTTTTACTCGACTTAGATATATCTGATTTATCATTATCAAATTTATGACTTCTCATCAATTTTTACTGATTTTGACTGTATGTCAGATGCATCAGGTTTACTTTTAGGATCTACATTATCTCCTTCAGTTCTCACTACTGGACGAGTTTTGTAAGTACTACTACAAATTTATCATTTTCCACATCCCACACTTTATAACTATTCGGTTCATAACCAACCAATATACCTTTCGATGATTTCTCATCGAATTTGGTTGTTCTAGTTTTATTATGAATATATACAGTAGAACCAAATATCTTTAAATATCTTAATTTGAGCTTTTTACCATGCCACAATTCGAATGGGTTTTTATTAATTTTTAAAGCTTTAGTTGGAGTTAAATTAATTAAAAATGTAGCAGTTAGAACTACCTTACCCCAAAATACTTTACCTAAATCAGCACCAGACAATATCATTGTGCGTGCTTTTTCTGTTATTGTTCTAACCATACGTTCGGAAACACCGTTCAATTGAGGGGTTCGTGGTACTGTTAAATGATAACTGTTTGAAAGTCGGGTTCGAGAGTTTTCGTATGATCGAGAACCGGTTCTGATTGAAAGGATTGGCGGTGAGACGGTGAATAGAGTTTGAGAGTCTGAAACGAACAGTCACAAAGTATATTTACAAGCACAAATTATATACACTATGTACAAGTCTGTTCGTCGAACAACACAATGAAGCATAAAGCTTGAGATTGTAATACAATTCGCACGCGTCGCGTTGAATCGAGCTCGAGTTTGAGATGTATCAAAAGCCACGTGTTGGCGCAATACGTGGCCACCGCGAAATTATATTAATTTCGTGGATTTAATGAGATTGTAAACACACGCGTATGCGTGGGCCGTCGGCACTGCAATGCGGTGTTACTAGCGAGATTTTTGAACTTGAGCTTGAGATGATAGCAATGAAAACTAGACAAACGATTTCGCACGTGCTAACTAGTACAAGACTAAGAATGTTAATGGCCGCTCAACCAGCTTCGTCGCAGCGAGAACCGTTGGCTTTTTTCTCGCTGACGTAACGCTCGCTCATTGGTCGGCCTGACCGGCATCCAAGGTGGCTGCCGGTCGCGCCGCAGAGTGCTGCCGCGGTCCGCGTGAAGGCGGTAGAAATTACATTCTCGAACAGTAACTAATACCTCTCTGTACGCAATAGCCTTTCATTTCATTTGATAACAATTCTCTACCATTATCACAATATAAATTTACTACTTTTATATTAAAATGAGCTTCACTCTTTGCAATAAAATCTTTAAAAACTGAAAAAACATCTGACATATGTCAATAAATATGTTACACAATAATGAGTGAATTCGTCTACAAACAGTACGTAACAATTCTTGTTATTAATTGTGGGAGGAGTGATAGGTCCACAAACATCAAAGTGGACAATAAACAATGGTCGTTTTATATGACTTTTATCTTTAACTTTTTCAAATGGTAATTGTGCTTGTTTACCGTTTATACAAGCTTCACATAAGTTATCATTCGGTACAATTTTATCAATGTATTCTATATCATCGACCATTTGCTTGTTTTTTAATTCTAAGAATTTAGATCTTCCCATGTGCCCCAAACGCCTATGCCATAATTCATCATTATTATTTAAAACATGATTTATTTGAACATTAATACTGCTTACCCTTTTTGCATTTATTTCTAAGTCCACTGCAATTAAATTATTTAAGGGCTTACCAGTCATGATGGTTTGACCATTTTTTTCGATGGTCACACCATTTGTATCGAAGACGGTACTCATTCCTTTTTGCTGCATCCTTCGCACGGACAAAAGGTTGTACGGTACTTCCTCACAGTAAAGGACATCTTCTAGTTTGCTTTCCTCGTAGCTGTGATGAATGCTCCGGTCTTTGCTATAGCAATTTTCACGGTCGGCTGTAATTCTTCAAAATCGGAGAACACATTGTCCTTGTTGACTAAGTGGTCCGACGCTCTGGAATCCAAAAGAAAAATTAATTTTCCTTTTTCTTCCATTATATGGTCGTCCCCAGCCATAAATGCAAATCCTGATGTACTCTCTTCTGCCCCCTTCGGTTCTGCTTCGGCTGTTTGAACAGTTTGAACAGTTATTTTTCGCTGCTCTTTATACTGGAGGCTCCTCTGATAATGAAAGCAGTCTCTAATTTTATGTCCCTTCCTTCCGAAGTGATGACACTTAATCATTGACGCACTATTTTTCGACCTCGAGAATTATTTTTTATATTTTTTATAAATTTGAGGTCTACTCGAGCCACTCGCACCTCTAAAGTTATGTCCTTTAATATTTTGTGTGTTCACTTTATTACGTGGCCGACGGCTTGGCAGCGCGCGTGGCTATCAGAGGCTTTCTGATTGGCGGCCGCGTAACTTATTTTATTATCAATACAACCCGAGCGGTAAGATTGTATTGTGGTAGGAACTGTCACAAGGTTTCACTGGGTTTAAAGGAGAATGCTAATGTGGGTTTGACACAGCAATGTATATATTCTACAATCTTGGTCTATTACAGATGTTGTTGTCGCGAATATAGGTGTATAATGTGATATATTACCTATTTCCACTATGCTCGGTGTTCACGCACTGGCAATGCGGGGGTGTTGTGTGTGGTTGATTGTAATGCCAAATAGAAACACGACTTGCGGATTCTATAAGGTGAATGTTGCTCGAAGGGGACTTCAACCCGATCTCACTAATAGTAACCAACTCACTACCGTACACGACGTGCTCGACACGAGATGAGCTCTGGTACTGCCCCCGATCGTTGGTACGAACGGGTTTATATACTAATTAAGAAGGGTGGTCTGGTTACTATTCGAGTGATCAGGCTGGGTCCACCTGCCTCTGCGACAGTTTAGAGTGGTTGCATCTGCTATTTGATTACGGCGGACCCATTGCTTTCTTAAGTGTTTGGTTCTGCTATCGGTGGGCCTTCTGTTTATTACGAGAGTAAATGGTCGGTTTGCCCGAGAGTTTTCCTTTCCAGATGTTTAAGCTTATTTGAAAGGAGACACGTTTGATAAAAACGGTCTGTCTACGTGACAACTTGCTGAGCTTGAAGCACCTTTTCACTCGTTGAACTGCACTCCGCTCTTAATTTTACCTCATGATCCAATAATCGTGTCTTTACAAATGCCAATGTTATATTATCTTCCGATAAAGTTTCTATCGCAATTATAACACCATCATAGTTCGTTGGAAGTGTTAATAAAAGGTGTGACACTTTATCCGTCTCTTCCATTTTCGCTCCTGCTGCCGACAGTTCAGTGATCAGATCATCAAAGACTGTAAAATGTTTCACAAGAGATATATCACCCTGCAATTTAAGACTTAATCATTTTTTTCTTATCGCCAATTGAGTTGCTAAACTCTTCCTTTCATATATTGCGTCCGAATTTTCAAAAATTTCCCTCGCGGTACTCCCTGTACTCGCGAACCCGAGAAAGAAATCAGATAAGTATTCCACGATAACATTTTTGGCGACCCTCATTGTGAGCTTTAATCCATTCGATGGTCAACATGTCTGGAGCTTTTTCATCGATCACCTTTATCACGTCTAGTTCGATCATTAGAGCACGCACTCTCAGCTTCCAAACACTATAACGCTCACAATCGAAAGATTTAATGTTTCTTTTTGCCTTTAAATTTTCCATCATTTTTTTGTCTTTTTTTTTAAACTAACACACGAATATTTTAAAAAAAATGAAATGCCACTAAATATAGATCTATACACTATTTAATAAAAAAAAACTAATCAGTATATTTAGTCACTATAGTTTCTTAAACACTATATTATTAGTCTGTTACCTTTTCAAACCACAAAGTTAATAATTAAATTGTTCACTGGGCCCATAACCTATTGGATTATGGGATTTATTCTAATAAAAACGCAATATATTTCAACACAAAATTAGACTTTATTTCAAGGATTGGAAGGACGTCTTCTCTCTATAACGCTTTGAAACGAAGTGGCGAGAAAGCCCGTAAGGACAAAGTTAAAAGTCTGCTGCCCACTTATAGATTCTAGAAAGACCAAAACTGCATTCAGCCTGTTACCCAGGCCCTCAGGTATAAACAGTCCCAGGCTTATGGGTCCGTTGACATCTGATCCGAAAACAAAACGTTGAAGCACGCAGTGTTTCTCAGATATACTAAATTTATTTTTGCTTTCTAGCTGACGCATTATAAATAATCCAACATTTACTTTTCACATTCCAAAGCTCAGGTAAAAGCTCCCACCGCGAAATTAATTTAAAACTTTCTTCTTTTGACCACAAATTTTTCTCTGACATTTTTGTTGAACTCTCGGTAAATCTTTCGGGCCGTTGGAAAGTGTGGATTACTGTCCGCCATAAAGAAAGTAGGTGTATACACTGCAAACAATTGCCGCAAGCGAGTTCAACTTGCTGACAGTTATCTCGGACGTGTCTACACACTTCTCGCGAGAATCGCTCTCGCAAAAAATGTCGCAAATTACTTGCTAGTGGACACGCACCATTAGATTCGGACGACGATAAGGTGCTTGAATTTGAAGTGCGATAGTTATATTTTAATGCAATTCTTTCGCGATTTGAAAACTGGAATAATTACGAGGGAACAAACCTAGAGGAAAACTTCCAGGACCAGACGGTCGCATAGGCCGCCCCTCGTTTTAAGGATTGAAAATTACATTAACAGAACAAAAGACGATAATAATAACTGAATACCTGAATTCGATGTGGAACGATCTAGTGGAATATTTCCAAGACGACGGTCACGTAAATCGCCCGTTTTGTTTCACGTAAATCAGATTGTCGTATTAATAGATAAAACTAATATATGATAATACTTTATTGGCGTTGCGTAACCTATACAGCAGTTTAGTCTCAAAAAGCCATTTTTTCGACTTTGAACTATACGTATTTCAAAACCTAGCCATTTTTGGACTTCGTGTCGATTATGACTTTTGATCAGCACAACTTTTCTGAAACTTTCAGACAATTCGACCGAAATTCAATTTTTATAAGGGTGTGTGCAGGGTCCTTTATTAATTATATTTAATAGCTGTTTCTTTATTTCCACTATGTAGACTAGACGGAAATGTACATTTGGTTAAAGTTTTGTTGCTTTTAAATATTATCAATTACCTTATCCTATAAATTGTGCAATATTTTTGTAAGTTCTCTGAAGTTCTTCAGAATTCTTGTAAAATATAATCTAATTTCTCGTTTCTCGAGAAGCGAAAAATATCGAGAGATTAGGAACACTAATAGGTACGTCAATTATCGAATATCTGTCTAATTGTAAGAACTCCCATATATTCTTCAAAACAGCATAACTTCTTTAATATTGGTTCATATGATTTGAATTATTTGGAAAAGTTAGTGGGAGCTAGTTCCAACATTTTTTTTTTAACTGTCAAAAAAATGTAAAAGTTGTATTTTTTAAATTTTTTATCTGAATCTATAATGCAATTTTGTATGGCACATTTTTAAACTCTATATTATAATAGTTATGTACAGAGTAAAATTTCATTGAAATTTGTTAATATTACTACGAACTACAAAGGTATAAAATTCGTGTCAAAAGGTCGAAAATCAATGACTTCGGCCGATAATCAGAATAGTAATAATGCGTTCGAAACTAAATTATAGCTTGCTGTAGTGGGCAAAAATGTAGAACATTTCACGAGGTGACAATTTTTTAACACTTGATAGGAAAATGAAATTTTAATTATAGTAGTTGAAAGATGGCTAGAAAATGCTACAGACAGAGAATAAACATTTTAGGAAGGTGTAGCATTAAATACCAACAATTAGCCATTATTTGAATAGAAATAAATATTAAAGTTATTATCATAAACTAAATTATATTAGAAAAGATTTTGATAGATAAGCAATAAAACTGATATGTTTTTACAACGTATTAAATGATAAGTATGAAGACCATTATTAGTACCATAAATTGGCTAGCAGATACGTTAATATGTAATATACTGTATGTATAGTAAAACTTCTAGGAATTGAAATTCATAAATCTTTTAATTACATATAAATTATTAAAATATAATAGTTTTATTTAAAAATTTACATGTAGATTTTTTTATTTAAAAAAGTTATTGATTTTTAAGTGGTCAGCAATTTCTTTGCGATGAATTTATTCTCGCAGTTAGTTCATGTTTATCATGTTCATTTTACGACTCATCTGCTGAAAAAAATCAATATATTCTTTATTTGTATCATTAATCATTTATAAGTATTTAAAAATGGAAAATGCTAAACGCGTGCGTAAGCATGGTTATGTAATAAAAAACAAGTGATGAAAAAATTAAAAGTTTTACAGGAATTAGATTTAACTGAAGATTTTTTATTTGTAGACTGTGACAGTGAAAGTGATTCTTAGATTTATTAAATGGTTTATTATAAAAACATTGAATAAATACATATCTAATAAACGCAAAATAAACTGTTTTTCTTTTTCATCGTTTAACGAATAATCTACGCAGCGGATAACGAACGTTTATCACACGGTTTGAAAAAGGGGAGGGGGAAAGTAGGTAGTGCCAACTATTTAGTAACTAAGGAAAATAACTATCTTTTGGTGACCAAAACTTAACAGTGATTCTGGTGAAAAAGTAGAAAAATGTGTGTAGAATGATAATGGTGAACAAAATAATGATTGTCACAATAGAATAGAAAGTTATTGTGAGCAAGATGTTCATAGTGAACAAAATAATGTAGCTATTTTCTACCCAGTTTTCATGTATATAATTTTTTATACGAGTAAATATTTTGATCAAAAAATATTTCTATGTTACTATTTCTATATTTCTATATTTATAAACCATTAAATGTTGTAAGATCATTGAAAAAAGCGTTTCATTGGAACTCAAAAACTGATTATTTAAAATGCCCAGAAATGTCCTGAATTGCACCCTAGTCGACTGGCTAGTTACTGGGTATTAAATGATTTTTATTTCCACCAGGGATCGATAATAATTCATTTCGGAAAGTGGTTCCAAAAAATGTCAGAAAGGTTGCAATTACTCTGACGAGTTAACTCGTGATAAAATGTTTTAATACAATTACCGTTTCCTGAGAAACTCGTTTTAATAAGGTAGGGACCTGATATTGCACATACCCCAGTAATTGTGCCTGATCAAGTACATCAGTGATTACCACTTCTGCAAGCTACGATGACTAATGTTTTTGGTTTGTGCGAGTACATATTTAGATAGAAGCGAAGAAGGATGATGATACATACAGTTAGTTGCTTTCAAGCCACGCTGGAGATGTTACGGTAACTTGGACGCCTTGTGTGAAATTATCAAGAGATTCGAGTTGAGTGACAATCACCTGGAAATATACTTGTTGTATGTAATATGTTGAATCTTATTATGTTTCGTCTGTGATATTACATCGATATGTGTTATAACAGTTTTCAAAAAAAATTTTATAAAATATCATAATTTTAGTGAATTATATTGAATGGATTAGTGGTTTTATTAACTGTAAATCTAATTACATAAAAAGTCCATTTTAATAAAACTAAATTAAAATTTAATTAAAAATAAAAAAATTTGATGAAATTAAATAAATAATTTTTTTAATCGAAAATGGATAGTATTGATGATAATAATTGATAATAATAATACAACGTTTGGACAAATGTATCATTTAATAAAGTATAACATTATCTTATTATAAGCAACACTGTTTTAAAGTGAAAAATAAACGATTTTAAGAAATTATCAACTCAATTATAATACATAGTGTTGCCAAATATGTATGTAGTTTTTCTCTCTATCTTAATTTACAAATTTAAATCCTATGTTGAATATTTGAAATTATTTAGAAATGATATAATAAACAAAGAAAGCTTCAGAAATTCTGTAGAAAAATAATAGTAAAAATGTTCATTAAATTTTATTGTAAAATGAGTGTTTTGTTTCTTGTCAAGAAAATTAAAAATTATTTTATAAGTTGTGACCCTTTTCGGGGGTTCACTCCGTATACAATGAGTCGGTGTTACAATGATTCGCTGGGCGCCAGCCACGTCTTGTGGCGATCAAGATCAAAAAGGGAAAAGGGGGGTGATTGAGGGTGTCTTACAGGGGATGGGTCTCGGGGCACTTACGTCCGTACAATACTTCGCGGGGGAGTACGCAAGGAGGATTATTGTGGGAAGGGAAATCTCTAGGGTCGGAAGAGGGGTTCGCAGGAAAGTTCGTCTACGTTACGCGAATGAGGAAATAGCTGTGGTTGGAAAATCAAAAGGGGGACTCGTCTCTACGTCGAACAATGCGCGGGCGGAGAAAATAGCCGTTGCCTCGATCTCGCTATTACAATAATTACGATAAGGGACTCACCCCAACTTCTCTCGCTCTCTCGCACACAATCTATCTCTCTGAATTCACTCGGTTTTCTCTATGTGTCTGCTTACTTAGCCTAGGGCTCAATTTTCTCAGGATCGGCTATCATGCCGTCCTTATTTATTAAAAAGCCGAGGTATCGGACCTCGGAACAACAAAATTCGCTCTTTTCGCGATTGATTTCTAAATTTGCTTCCCTCAAACGGGTTAAAACTTTCGCGAGCCATTCTAAGTGTTCCTCGTACGTTTCGGTCGCGATTACCACGTCGTCTAAGTACGCGAAAATGTGCGGCTCCCAATCGGGGGTGATTAACTTATCCATAATGCGTTGGAAGGTTGCGGGGGCGTTGGTGAGGCCGTAGGGCATACGGGTAAATTGGAAAAGGCCTCTACCGGGGACTGCGAAAGCAGTGATTTCTTTACTGGAGGGGTCAAGGGGAACTTGGAAATAGGCTTGGCTGAGGTCTAACTTGGAGATATAACGGGCGGTTCGGAGGCTATCAAGGATACGGTCCATACTAGGGAGGGGATAGGCGTCTTTTTTGGTGACTTTGTTAACGTCACGGTAGTCTATGCAAAATCTATAGGAGCCATTGGGTTTGGGGATTAGGACAGGGCGGCTGCACCAAGCGCTAGAGGAGGGTTCAATTATGCCTGCCTGGAGCATGGAATCGACTTCCTTTTGTGCAGCCTCTAAAACGCGGGGAGCCATACGGCGAGGGCGTTGTTTTATAGGAGGGTGACCTTGAACGTCGACGGAATGGGTGATGAGAGGGGTGGTTCCTAAAGTGCTGGATGGGGGTGGAATGAGGTGGTCAAGCAGGGTTCGAACTCCCGAGATTTCCTCGGGACTTGCTTCGGAGAGCCCTGCGCAGGCGGGATTCATGGGAAAGGGGTGGGTTACGGATTCGGGGTAAAAGGGGTGACAAGGTCCATTCGGAGTCCGCCACGACCTTAGATCTCCGTCGATGGTTACTCCAAATCGAGTGATAAAGTCCATTCCCAGGACGACCTCATACCCCAATGACTCGCTTGCGCGGAGGGGGAGGTTATGGATTTCGTCATCGATCTGGATCGCGACGGTGACTTCTCCGAGGATTCTCTCTGTCACGTTGTTGGCTAGGATCATACAGGCTTGGGAGGGGGTCAGGTGGGATTCAAATAGTTGAGCGATTCTGGGACCTGCATAAGAATGGGTTGCGCCTGTATCTAGGAGGGCTTGGAAGAGGTATTTCCCGTGTTGCACGGGGAGGAAAATGCGATTATCGCCTGGGTAGGGTTCTGTACGGGACTCTGCCGAGAGGGGTTTCGTTGGGGTGGGGATAGGGGCGGTTGGAAGGAATGTTGGTGTATGTCCCACCCGGGATCCGGGATGGTGGATCGGTGGTTTCGGGGAGGTTGCGTCGACCCTTACCGCCGACCTCCGCGTGCGTTTCCCGACAAGCAATTCGGGCACTCCGGTGCGATTACGTCGAACGTTCCGCACCGGAAGCAGAATTTCCTCCTCGGCCGTTGGCAAGAGCCAAACCAGTGTCCCGTTTGGCCACAGTTCCAACATTGGCCGGGGGGAGAGGATTGGTCGGGTGGAGCTGCGTTGCGAGGAAGTGGTTGTCGGGGACCGGAAGTCGCTTGGGCATAGGAAGTAGGGCGGTTGGGGGTCGCTGTTTGTGTGGATGTGGGGATTTGATATCCGGCTGGAGGTGGGACCATGGGAAGGGACATCAAGCTGGGGATTTCTGTAATCGTAAGGGGAGGAGGAGGTGTGGGGGGACGATATGGGGCGGAAGATCGGGGTATATTGGAATCCTGAGAAAGATAAGGATTTCCTCGGGACGGCTGTGGCGCGGTAGGAGGGGCCCGTGGCCCAGGGAGCGGCCGTCGGGTTCTTGGGGGTGTGTTGGGAGGGGTTGTAGGTCTAGGAGGAGAATTGCGAGGTTTAGGACGGTTCGAGGATGACGGGACGGTCTCTGCCGCCGCCGCCAGCTTGGATTTATTACCTTTCGGTGGTACGTACCCGCATTCAGGGATAAGTGACGTTTCCGCTAGTGGTGGTTCCCGATAGTCGCGAGTGTGCCTCTGGGCCTCGTCTACCCATGCACCTAGTTTAAGGAGGTCTCGGAAGGATTGGGGAGGGTGAAAATCGACGACGTATTTGTATCGGGGGTGAAGGTTCCGTTTCGCGATGGCCAGTCGCTCGCACTCGGGAATGGGAGGTTCGGCCCGAGCAAACATCATTTGTAATTTCCGTAAGTACTCCGCCAGGGTTTCTTGTCCTCCCTGGGTACGCGTGATTATGTCCCACCATAACCGGTCCTGATAGTTTGTCGGCACGAATTGGAGGCGGAAATCTTCCAGAAACTCCTCGTAGGTCGTCCAACACCCGGCTTGCCCGCGCGCCCAAACCCGCGCGGAACCCGTGAGGACGAAAGGGATTACTCTCAACATCTCGTCCTCCGTGATCCCATTCCCGCTTGCATACTCCGCCAGGGTTTCGAGGAACCCCTCTCCGTCCTCCCCGGGATCGCCCGCGAAGGAGATCCGCCACTTCCGGAAAAGCTCGGAAGCGCGACAATCTCCCGCCCCTCGCCGGGGACCCCGGGACTCGCTGGCTGAGGGGTGGAAGGGGTTCGTGCGGGATAGGGAGGTTTGGACGCGCGGTGGGGGTGGCAATGACGGGCAAGGGAGAGGGAGTGGGCCAGGCGGGTAGTTTGATGGGTTCGGCAGGGAGTAAGTGAAATTTCGAGTGTCTTGGCTCGGGGCTGGAATATGGTTAGACCACCGGGACGAGTGAGGAATTGGAGGCTCAGGGACACGGAAGGGGATGCGGGTGCTACTCAAGGAGGGTGGGATAACTCCTTGGTCATGACGATATGCATGGGAAGAATCTGAATAGCGGGAGAAGGGATCATGGGACGGGAATTGGGGAGATTGTATTGCGGGAGGATTATCAAAAGGGTTGTTTTGGGGGTTGGAGGGGATTTGAGGTGCAAGGTTCGAGCGTCCTTCGACCGGCGCCGGCGCGAACGCTACCCGGTCGCGCCGTTGGTCGTTATTCGGGGACTGGTCAAGGTCGATCAGCAGAGTCTGTGCCGGGATCGGATGGGAGATGGAGGTGATAGTGGTGGTAGTGGTCGCCGGGGTGGCCGTGGAGGCCATTGTGGCGGGATTGGGGATATAGGAGGTGTGCGGTAATTCGGGGAAAGAATCGGGGGAGATTCCAAAGGTGGGTGGATCGGTTCCCTCGCCAGGTTCGTCACCTGGGTCTGGAGGGGAATCCGGGGAAGGTTCGGGAGGAGGATCGTCGACGGAGGGGGCTACCCACGCCGAGGAAAGGGTGAACGGGAGACTCTCACCTGCAGTGTCGTTCGTCATGTCCCAGGGCGCAGCGTCCGGGCCATGGACACGACGGACCTCCGCCCTTAAATAGCGGTCGCGAAGGTCGTCCAGAGTACCATACAAATTTAAATGCGCGTGGTCCATCAATCTTATTAATTCTATAATTTGTAAATCACCGATATGCGCCCGCATCTGGCGGGCCTCGGCCGAATCCATACTCGCGGCTTCGGTGATATTCTCCGCGGAGTGACGATAATAAAAAAAACGGGGGAGAAAACCAAAAAAGTTTAAGGATCCTGAAAGAAAAGAGGGAATGCGATGGGAAGAAAACAAGCAATTCAATACAACAGTTTCCGGCTTTATTGCAAAATCGGGAAAACCCAGTATGCGATGGTCGATAATAAAAAAAAAGGGGGGACTGAAAAAAAAAGAAAATCCAAAATCGATAGAGGCTCGATAGAGTGCTCACGGTCGACAAAGGCACGACCGGGCCCTCGATATCGGCAAACCGCGAGCAATAACTTTTAAATTTGGGAGGACACACCAGAGAAATATATTTTCGGCACAGATAGTAATTCGGTTTCGCAAATTTCAACAATAGGACGGTTAGGTCGAAAACGGCGCACGTGTCGGTTACGGAGTGTTTATTGTTCTCTAGGACGTTCGAAGATCCGATTTCAAACACCACGCCGCGTTCGACCGTCGACACTTGAAAAAAAAACGGCAACAAGAGGCTCTCGGCAACGGTTATCTTCTGCGTCGTAATTTTGGGAATGTTCGGTCTTTAACGGCGGAATCACAAAGAAATTTTCTCAAACGCGAGAGTTTATGAACTTTTTATTATTTTATTATTTTCCTGGCCCCACGTTGGGCGCCAAATTTGTGACCCTTTTCGGGGGTTCACTCTATACCAGATTCTCTTCGCAGACTTTACTTTACATTACTCTCTCTCTCTCACAAACGCTGGGCGCCAGCCACTCGCTGTGGCGATTAAGATCAAAAAAAAAGGGAAAGGGGGGGTGATTGTGGGTGTCTTACAGGGGATGGGTCTCGGGGCACTTACGTCCGTACAATACTTCGCGGGGGAGCACGCAAGGAGGACTAGTGTGGGAAGGGAAATCTCTAGGGTCGGAAGAGGGGTTCGCAGGAAAGTTCGTCTACGTTACGCGAATGAGGAAAACTTTGTGGTTGGAAAATTAAAAGGGGGACTCGTCTCTATGTCGAACAATGCGCGGGCGGAGAAAATAGCCGTTGCCTCGATCTCGCTAATACAATAGTTACGATAAGGGATTCACCCCGAATCTCCTCGCACTCTCTCGCTTGATCGCTTTTCTCAAGATTTCTATATTCTCGCTCTCAGCACTCTCTAACGCTTAGCCTCAGGCTCAATTGACGGTTCGCCGTCGCTGCTGCGACGACAAAACCGTCGCGGGATGGTTTTGGGGAGGGGATGGGACTAGGAAGGGGGCCTCTTCCGGCAACGGGATAGATCGATTATCGATCTTCGATACACCGGTGCTCGGGGTCGATGGGGCTGGCGGATATCCCGCGATGACGGGTGGGTTGAGGTCTTCGGGCTCGGCGACAGATGGCTCCGGGTGGACGTTTTGCATCAGTTGGGCAACTTCGTCTATTTCTTCGAAGTCCCATGTTGCTCCGCTTCCTTGGAGGAAGGGTTAGGGGTCTGTCGCCGGCCTCGCAGCTCCTTCTGCGGGTATTCCTTGTAGGTCTTCCGTCGCCTCCATCGGCCCGCCACCGGTGAGCAGGGGGAAAGGGTTAGGTGAGGGAAGGGTTACGGGTGGTTTTGAGGTGGAGGTGTAAAGTGGGAAAAGCGCAGCGATTGTAACGGGGGGGGGGGCACGGGTGTCACCACGTTACAAAGTAAAATGTAATTTAAAAAAATATAAAATTGTGCTGAAACTTGAGTGACTGTGCTAATAATAGGTATGACACAGCAAGTTTAAATTTTATTTCAAATATTAAATGATATCTAGTATCAGATATTACTTCCTACATATTAGATCAGATCTAGTAAAGCAGGCATTAAATGAATTATTACTAACACGTTAACAGCGATAACAACCATTTTTAGTACAGTACGCTATAATTATTTAGAATTCAGATTACAATCGATTTATTTTCCAGATTAAACTGTTCACCTAGTACCTTATGAGATAAATACATGGTATTAATGTTACGTAGTGTAACCGATCGATTAAGCTATCGATACGTCACATATTGTAGGGGCCCGAAAATCCCCACCCCACTATCATGTCATAGTCGAATCGCGCAGGCGTAAGAAGCATCGCTTCCGAGGCTGCTTCTGTTGTATGTACATATGTACATGTGCAACCTGCAGCTATTTCATGCATCTACCGGATTCATTGTCAGTACGAATCCGCGAAACTAATGAAGCTGCTAAAACGAGACATGAGAGAAAGGGAGGCCAGTCGGTGCATCGTTTCTAGTTAAAACTATTTATTAAATCAAAGAATTCGACCGCAGTATCCGTTAAATAATGCGTTAGATTTTAAAGGCGAGCGTAATAGCACGCGTGTATCGCACACCGCGTTTCAACGTAAATTCCTGTTAGTAAACGGTGCTCTACGCCCAAGGACGTAGAGTCGCGCGAGATTTATTTATAACGGGCACTTCTTATCTTATCCGATGCGTGATGGTTACAACACGCGTATGTAGTAGTAGTGTATTCCACTACTGTGCTTGTTTCTGACCGAAACAGTGTTTACAAACATTGATGATTGTGCGGATAAAACAATAGAAAGTGATTCTACTGATTAAGGTCGATTTATATTATCCGTTCAGACACGGGCCGTTTCCGATCAGTTAGGTTCCGACAAATATTGTTCCGTGTTATTGAATACGAGTGTTTATATATACCGTGATGGATCGGTTCAGACGCATTCCGTTTCAAATATAAGACGACCAATACTACATACATCGTTTTTTTCGGAACCTAACTGATCGGAAACGGCCCGTGTCTGAACGGATAATATAAATCGACCATTACCCGTTCCTTATTCTTTTTTAATACATACTATTACAGTACTTGTACTAGTAAATCGTTTACAAGTTGAACAAACTTTAAATTCGATTTTCTCGAAAACGCCCGTTTGTAGTACGATTTTCGGCTCACTCTGTTTATTAAATAGCTGCAAAACATTCTATGGCATTACCATAACAACTTGGAGAAAAATTGCTTAGGAATTTACTGTACAAGTGAAGGAAGTACAAGCAAAGGATTTGTTTGCGACCCATACCAAAGTTTGTAATTCATAAGGCTTCAAATGATGCAACTCGTAATTATCACATGTCGTTAGGTTTTGTCCCAAGAACTGTTCGCAATTACCTCAGAGGGGTTGGCGTAAATCCGAATGGAAACGGTTCTGTTTGTTATTCATATTTTCACTTTATTATTGTTATTTAAAAAAAAAATATGATTGAGTTCAAAGATTACTAATCAGGTCTATTAAGCTATCTGAGCCAAATCATCAGAATATAAAAAAACATATATGAAAATTTTTTGCTAATTTGCTATTTTTTGCCGTAAAAAGTAATTTTTTTGCTTAATATTAAGCCATCTAGCCATTGTAAAAAATAGCATATAGTAAAATAAAACAAAAATTCAATAACACATAAATTTTTTGTTATATTTTACATTGAAAAGTATTTCTTTTGCTCCAACTGTTACAAAGTGATAACGGTTAGATAATTTCGCAAACAAAAAATTTAGAATTCGAATATTTTAATAACAAATAATTCAGGGAACATTTTGACATGATAATGTACAAGTAAATAATTTTTTAAAGCACCTTACTCTTATAGTTTGGGTGGTGCTCTTATCCATTTTTATGTCTTTTCGTGACAGCAAAACGTCTCCTGAATTATTTGCCGTCCTAATATGTAAGCTCTTGAATTTTCTGCTTATAAAACAAGTTTAAAAAACTAAATACCAATCAACACCAGTTAAGCTAAATGGGTAAGATGCTTTAAAAATAATTAATTGCGAACATAGTCATGACATTAGAATGGTTCGCAAATTATTTGTTCGCAAAATATCTAGATTACGATTTTATTTCTGACGAAATAGATTTGAAAAAATTTATATTTATTTTTTAGTTAATAAAAAAATAAACGGTACAAAATCTATTTTATGCAAAAAGGATGTATATAAAATTATACGCGCAATTAATTATTTTTAAAGCATTTTACTCATTTAGTTTAAGTGGTGCTGATCGGTATTTAGTCTTTTAAATTTGTTTTATAAGCAGAAAATTCAAGAGCTTACATGTTATGACAGCAAATAATTCAGGAGACGTTTTGATGCCACGAAAAGACTAAAAATGGATAAGAACACCACCCAAAGTAATATAAGAGTGAGGTGCTTTAAAAAATTATTTACTTGTACATTATCATGTCAAAATGTTTCCTAAATTATCTATATACATATATTAAAAAAATTTATGAATTCCATTTCAAGTTCGTCCGGCAATTCTATCCGCCCGATTTGCATTATTTTTTTTTTAAAGCATTGGAATACATCTACAGTGCACCGATGAGATGTTGCGGAGGCTAAGGAATGCGGGTACGATGGGTACGGTGGGTGAGTAACGACGTTGGGACTGGGCGGGACAGACCGCCTGAACAAGAAGTGAGAAATATTAATTGTCCTGACTTTTTCTCATTTCTCGGCAAACCCAGTACATTACTTGTCTCCTTTACCCTACTATAACGCGCCCTGATGCAGGTACCTCGAAAAAATTGCTATTTAAACGGAAACGATTCGTGGTAGTAGTTTAGTATTAGAAGTGAGTGTGAAGCGACAATGAAGTGGAACGAGAATGAAACCGTCAAGTTCGTCGAGCTGTACAAACAGCACAAGTGTCTGTGGGATATCACATCGCCCTCGTATCGCAACAATCAAATGCGGTCGGGGGCAATCGAATTATTGATCCGCGACATGGAGAAGGATGGTCTGGGTCCCGCGGAAATCAAACATAAAATAAAAATCCTGCGAACACAATACCATAATGAAATGAGAAAGGTGGAGGCCTCCATGAGGTCAGGCGCGGAGACCGAAGACGTTTACTGACCGCGACTCTTGTGGATCAGTATAATGGATGAATTCATGAGACCTACGCGAAGGAAGAGAGAATCGCAGAGTACGCTGGTAAGTTACTGTTCATTTATTCATTACATCCGTGTTATATTCCTCTAAATGCATCCCGTTGCAATCAGTAGTATACATTTTGTTCTTATGTGCTCTACTCGTGTGCAAAACTGTTAATGTTCTCGCGCTCTTTCAGACACATCCAAATTCGATACAATCACCGGCATCGCGATGCTCTACCGGCCTACCAATACCCGACTGCGCAGATCCATGCGAGGCTTGGACGGAGGAAAGGCCACCGATGCAATCCGATTTTGTCGGGAGTTCCAACCCCGGGAAAAGGAGGAAAATGGAATAACTAACCGGAGCAATGGACCAATTGCAGCAGATAACGGAAATGCTGCACGCACCCGGGTCCGAGGAGGACGATTGGGATGCATACGGCCATTTTACGGCTAAGCGGATGCGCGCCTTCCCCCCGTACCTAGCAACGCAATGTCAGGAGGAAATCAATAGTATTTTGAACAAGTATAAACATATTGCTAGCGCGGCACCATACATTCTACCACCCACACAACCTTCACAGAACACTCCATCACTCACACAACATGCACCATACATTCTACCACCCACACAACCCTCACAGAACACTCCACCACTCACACAACATGCAACATACATTCTACCGCCCACACAACCCGCACCATACATTCTACCACCCATACAATTACATTCTTACCAACCAATTCACCACATTCCCACCTATGACACTACACAGGCACCATAAATCCTACAGTAAAAAGATATGTAAAAACTGTTTGTAAATAATTGTACATATGTAGTTTGTATAGTTGGTTTTAATGATTAGTTTTAATGATTAGTTTTAAAAGAGTGAATGTGCATTTGTATGGAAGGATGCGTGTGCCTCTGTATGTATGATTAAAATGATTATTACACCACCTCAACAAGTTGCATTTCCTTCTAGCACCACTACCTTCGTCCCCGTCAGTAAAAAATGATTTACCTATATTTGGAATATTTAAGGGCATACTTTAAAATTCGAAAGGATCGCTCTTTCCGACAGCGGTTGCGTTTAAAACTGGGTGGGCTCTATGACAATATAACCAGCAGAGCCCACCTTCCTTTCCTTTGCAATTTTCTGTGCTGCTGGTAAATGCTAGGCGACAAGAGAAAACAACCATTTTCTTTTTCGCACGACATACCGGGTACAGGCCCCAGGTAGGCGCTCGGCGGCCTAAGGTCGAACCGACCGACCGCATTAATTTTTCAAAACATCAAATTCTTTATTTTTCATCGCATCTGTATGAAAGTGGTACCAATGGATTGCTGATACTCCCAATTAAAATGATACCTCATATCACGTAAATTGGACTACTTTTAACGAAATTGGCTTTTAACTATGCATTTAGATTTTTCACGTAACTTGGTTAATTATTGTCCAACTTATGTCGCGTTTGGTTTCATTTTGATCGTAAAAACATAAGGAATCGATTGACGTCGCTTCCGCCTAGATCTGATAAAAAATACGGAAGTTGGTATTTCTACAAGAGAAAACCATTTCCAGTTCCGGGCGGCATATCTGGAACAGGCACGGCCAGAAACACAAAAATTCGGACCCGAAGTTGCACGGAAAGTTGTACAACTAAGTTGCATAGTCTGAACGCGGCCTTAGCCTCCGCAACATCTCGTCGGTGCACTGTACCTTTCGCCCCTCTTAAGTTATATTCAAATGTGATTTTTCTGGAATTTCTCTCCACTCAAAGCTTCTTATCTCCGATTCTAATTGAGGTACGGTGTTCGTTTTTGTCTAAGAACACTCAATGAATTAAGCTCTTTCATTTGAGCTATTGACCAGTTTCATTGGATGACTTGAAGCAGAGTTAGGCGCGCACAACAAAGTTGAATTTCAATTTTTCTAATAAAACTAAATTACCGACTTTGTTTCCGTAAATTTTCATTTTCTGACGAATTATTAATTTAGAACTGTACAATCTGTTATTTGTTTAAAAAAATTAAAGTTAAAAATTGATGTTTGAATGCGAATTTATCGCACGGGTTAACTAGTTTGCTATTAAAATATTCGAGTTTTAAATTTTCTGTTTGCAAAGTAATTTAAAAATAGTTTATAAAGTTATCTAACCTTTTGTAACTTTGTAACAGTTGGAGCAAAAGAAATACTTTTCAATGTAAAATATAGCAAAAAAATAGCAAAAAATGTATGTGTTATTGATTTTTTGTTTTATTTTACTATATGCTATTTTTTACAATGGCTAAGAATTTGTAACTTTTTAATGGTTGGAGCAAAAAAATTACTATTTACGGCAAAAAATAGCAAATAATTAGCAAAAAATTTTCATATATATTTTTTTATATTCTGATGATTTGGCTCAGATAGCTTAATAAACCTTTACTAATCAATGTTTGAAATACAACAAAACTGGTTTTCATAACTATGAAATTTCATTACTTTTTATTTAATCCCCCTTAAGTGTTCGCAATTATCCCATATTTCCTTACACTTGTGATTAAATCGGGCTTCTTCAAACAAAATAATGTTCTGGCTTTTTGCCCTTCCCCATAGGTATCCTTAGAGAGAATGACAGTGCATGAAAGAAGTCCCATATAGGAGGTGTTAAATTTCAAACGAAACAACTGCAATTTTGCGACTTATATCCCCCTGGGGGACGGGAAGAGTTTGGTGGGGGTACGCGCTGAATGAATTTTATGAATTTTTTTATTATTATTTTGTTTATGTAGACACTAAAAAAGGAAAAAATAAATATATTTTGTTATTAAAGTATACGCAATTTCTTTTTTTAACGAGGGGTATTCAGCGTTACGAAAATTATGGAAGAGGTACACAGATGTCGAAAGTTTGGGAAACACTGGCATAGGCGTAAAATTTCCATATTCGCCGGGGGTACATTTAACTATATAAACATGCGATTTTTTCTGGATATTAATGGATTGTTTATAATACTTTGTTATGTTCCGTGTTTTGGGCAAATAAATTACGACCAGTTCTATGGTAAACGTAAATCTCTCTCTTTTATTTAGCGATCTCACACTCTCTCTCGTCTCGCAGCTAGCTGCCCACGCGATCTGCTTCTCTACGCGTCTACATATTCATATTCCGTCTGTTTGTTGGTGCGAAGAACACATATTGCGATAACGTACTACGCTCCAGTGTATGAAAAGATAAAATATTAATAATCTCATGTAAGATAATAAAAATAGACTTAAAATGATTTATTGACAATTTTCGAGACTGTAATTTGTACGGTCAAGGAAATTGAATTATAAAAGTCAAATTTAAAAAAAAAAAAAAATATTAACAGGTATGAAAAATAAACTAATTTCAGTCATTGTCATGGCTAGAATTTTTTTTCTAACGTGGCGCAGAATCTTTAGCAAATTAAAATTTCTTGAATTTTGAAACTTTGAAATTCTAAAATTTTTAGGGGTAAAGGGATAGTCCACTATTTAATTAGAGGAAAGCGGGGACAAAAGTAACATTGTAGATAGCTCAAAATTTATTATAGCTATTATTACAAATTTTGGATATACAATGCGAAATTACAATTAAAGTACACACAAATATGTACTAACAATAATAGAGTAACTTTTTCTTTGCGGTTTAAAATTGTAATATGAATATTCCTTAGGTAAGTAAGTGCTTATCATTTCTTTCAATTTTTGATTTGACTCTTCTGAATGTAATACTGGTCGTTACTTGACAGTTTTAAGCGTTTCATTAGTGAAAATTTCCAAAAGCATAGTCGTGGACGATTGTGACGTCGGTAATCGGGGTTGGTTGTAACGTTTCTAGTAACCAAGAAGATGAAGAATATTATTTTTTTTTGTTTATATGAAATTCTACAATATCAGCAAACAATATGAAAAACAGGTGCAATGTATTGAATATAAAGATTGGGCACGTGAAGCCAAAACGTTTCTCACATTTTCTGCAATTGTGATATCGATTACTTTACTACAAATTTTAGCTTTCTTTATTTACTATTTTAATTGAGATCAATAAATATTTTAGTTTTGCAAAGATAGATTACGATTCCATGCAGTGTTACAACCGATCACCTACCAAGGATAGTTGCAACCCTTTCCCTGGTCTTCACTTTTTATTAATAATTTGGATATTACTTGTTATAAAGCGAAACTGCTGTAACTCTGTAATGTCAAATAACTATGCAAGATTTTGCTATAAACATTTTTGTTGTAAGTGTGACAGTTTTTGCGTAATCGTAGTTCAATGTCAAATTGTTACTTTTATCTTCGCTTCCCCTATATCTTCCTTCTATCTCTGCTGATATGAAGTTAAATGAGGACATTCAGATAACTGTTTATAAACATTTAAAAAATAATTGTATGCGATACGTAGAAACCAGTAAATCATTTACAATGATAACGAGGTCAAAGAATTATCTTATTAATTTTTGCATATTACATAGTTCGTTTTGCATATTAAATGATTAATTACAAAACATTATAAGGCTGCTTTATACGTTATTCTTACAATTACGACCACTTTTTACACAGTATAAATATTTAATTTTTGAAGGAACAAAAACAGTCGCAGAAAAATTGCAATCAATCAATTGCAGTCGATCAATGGTTTTTATACAGATTCTATGAATCTTTTACTAAAGTTATGTTTCATATAAAAAATGAATAAAAAGCAAGTCATTTTTCTTGCATGTCATATATGCTAATATGATATATGTTTCAGTCAATTAGAAAAGTGTTTCAATAAGTGTATTAGTGGATTTTGTGTTTGCTTTTTACTCGAATAACGAGTTGTACTTATAATAATTAGTGCAACTCGTTATTCGTGTAAAAAATAACTAACACACTTATTAATACACTTTTGCATTATTTTTTTACTATATTTTTTAATCTGAGCTAATTGTACAATTATTTAATTATAGTTGCACTTATAATTAGGTTGAAAAATTGAGACTATTGTTTTCTAATACTTTAAAATAAAGAAAATAAAATTTATGTTAAAAATATACTTATATTTTTAAATGTACATAGATAGAATTGAAATTTCAAGCTTCTAATGAAACCAGACGTCTATTTCCTCTATAATGCGTTGTTAGTACAACGATGTTATATCATTCATCTATGAAATTAGAGTTACGTATACTTCCACAATTGCCAGTGGTAAACACTAGAAGATATGATAATACTGATTGAAAGTCAATATGTGATCGATACGTATGAAAAATAGAATAAAGTTATCACATTTGAATAATGCAATGCTAATTTAATAGGTTCTAGATACTAAATGGATACTAAATACTGATCCTTAATAATAATTCTCTTTTTTTATAGAAAACAGAAGATAAAAACGCTCATTATTTATAAGGCCTTAAAAATAGTTTAATTATTCTATTTAAAAATACAAATTAGAAGAGTAAAAAAATAATTCAAATTATTAAAGTTATGTCGCAAAACCAAGCAAAGCAAGTGGTTCCCTGTTACGTCCAGATTATTTTCAATAATCCGACCGTGGTTAACATTTATTTTCATTTTCTTTTTGATAGTGTTGAATAGTTTAATCGTATAATATACTGAATTTGTGTACCTCGTCGGTGCGCAGCACTTGGAGATAATCCCAGGCGAGGCACACAAAGGAGGCTATAATTAGTCCTTTTCAAATAATAAGAAGTTAACCTTCCTTGGGACGATTGCCTTGTCGAAACCGCGTAGCAATAAACACATAGAAATTCGAAATCGCTAAGGTTAAGGAGAGGTACTATCAACATCTTTCGCCACGCGGTTAAGCAGTGCGACGCACTTGGAAGTTTCCCAGCTTAACCGCGCGGAATAAGGGAAATACGATTTTTGTTTTACTTCGCAACGAAGTACCTATCCTACCTCCAAAGCATGCGTCAGCCGGTCCTTCCACGAGGAGTGCATGTAATTTGGAACAGAACAATTGGAATTTAACGGAATGAAACTGTTTGAATGATATTGGAATGCGAGGGTTTGCGTGACAACCACTGTAGTTTGAAATCGTTCACGAATGTTCGAGACAAAGGTCGACCGAGTCTATAAACATCGCCGTTAAACGTTAAACGTAGAACGTTTGAATATACGTAAATCGTCGAGATACGAATCAGAATGTTAATAACTAATGAGCGCGGAATGAATGTTAATTAAATGCGACACGCATGTATCCGCAATTTGTCGACAATTATAAAACACCGGCTGCATCTCGCGTAAACCGCTAAACAACGAGATTAACAGAACAATTAACGTATGAATAATAATTAACGATATTCAACTAATGGTCATTCAAACTAGTAAACCAAATATTTTTAATAAAATGAAGACCTCTTTCGATACCGGAAATATCATGATAAAAGCCTCTTTAATTAGCAAATTCAAATAAATTAAGTCGTAGCAGATTTCGAATATTCCAGAACTTTAGAATTGCGACGCATGAAATCCGTTGTAGCGTTAGAGGGGTAGAAAGAAATGGACAACCTTAGACGAAGGTAGAAGGAAAAGCCAGGAAGGGATGAGGGAATTAGGAAGAGCGGCCAACTAGTCAAATACGCGCGGGATTTCCCCTCCGTCACGTACCCCGATTTGCCAAATGATGTCCCCACTTTGGGCCCTCGATCGCGGGTCGAACCCTGAGGCACGATCGCTTGACTGAGGCAAATCACTCTTCGTCGAAAAATCGTGAGGTACGTGACGGGGAGCCCGTGTTCGCGTCGAGCAATAGTTTCGTGTGAAAATCGTAGAAATTAGCTGACCGGTAAATTCCTTGGAAAAGGCAGAATGCCGGGAGATTGCGGTTCGCGTTTTCCGCGTTAAAGACTCTTGCGAATACGTTAAATTTCACACTTTTCAATCACTATCCTTTTCTCTTTCGTTTTAAACCGTCCGCTGAATTAATTACTTTTCTTTTTGGTTTTTTTTTTTCCTTTCGCGTCGCGTCGCGTCGTCTTTATAATACTTTTGTGCTCGTTTCGTAATTAATCGTTCCGTAATACCGTAATAAAGGCCGATCGCGAACGCGTAGTGCAGTGGCAGTTTCCTCATCTTCTCTTTGATTTCCAGATTTCTCAACGATACCAGCGAAAGAAAGCGTTTATCAAACCATTATTAGATATTATTTCATCTTGATTCCTGGTAAGTTGTCCATTTCATTTTATCTAATACGACGAATCTGGACGTAGCGAGGCAAAACGGGCGATCTACGAAACCGCGTATTCTGGAAAGTTTCCCTCTAGATCGTTCCGTTCACAATAGAGACATAAGGTATCGAATATTTAAAATATTTGGAAAATTCCGATTTCACACAAAAGAAGGCGGCCCCACGAAACCGTGATTCTGGTAGTTTACCCTCTGGGACCGTTCTTTCTTTTTGTTCGCGTTTAATTCCTTATCCGACATCGTCGCTCGAATCCTCGAATCGTCGAATCGTTTAATCAAACATTAATTATTCCATAATCAATAGTCTCACTTTCATATAATCTAAACCTTTCTTAACAATGCATTTATTTTCCCTTGTATTTCAAACAGCTCGCATTCTCTGTTAACCAACCATTTATTGTCACGTTTACTTTTTGAGATTATATTTTTGTTACGCCTAAACTGTTTTAATTCATTTACGTTTCAAACCACTTCTTTCCCTTCATTTTCACGCCTACCATCTTCGTACAAATTCACACGAGGGGCCCGTATGGGACTAGAGCATTGACGAACCCGATTAAATTCTTAATTAACTATTAATTAATCTATCAACTCTTTTAATTGTTCTAATCGCGAAGGATCTAACATCGTCTCGAGCGATTAGGACTGGTGGCAGCGCTAATACCGTTCTCAACCGCGTATCAGCCAACATAATAAAACATAGTAAAACTCTCGTTTTTCGTTTTCCGTTTTTCGTTTTTTTTATTTTGTACGTCGCGCGCCGTCTCTCTCTCGCTCGCGACGTAACATCCCTAAGATGGATCCTTGGCTCAACTTGTAAAAATTGCAAGTTTTCTTAAAAACAAATATAGAAAACATATCAAGTTAACATTCTAACATGCAAAATTGTATGATTCAGAAGAATGTTTCCATAATATAATATGTATTTCCTACATTCAGTTTATAATTATAATTAGAAAAATTTAGTACTAATTTGACAGTTAAAAAGTAATAACAAAATCACAGTTATGAAAAAATAATGAAAAGATAAACTACAAATAAGAAATAATAGAGACATTAAAAGAAAATAAATAAAAAAATTAGCAAATCAATTTTCATTGTGAAGTTTAACATTTTTCATTAACAATTTTGAAAGATAAATTCAAATTTATGCAGTTTGTGTAGTTAATTTATATTATCATTAAGGATTATGAACTTTATACATATTTATGTAGTTATAAATTCTTTAAAACTTTATTACCCATTATGTTCAAAGAATACAATAAATTCATCTATTACAAAGAATCCAAATATAACAGGGAATTCCAATATTTATGTTAAACAGTGTAAATTATTTTCCAGGAGGTCGTTACCATTTAACAAGTAGCCATTGATCATCAACGAAAATGCTGGGCTACTTCGAAATTTTGTGCGGTATCGCCGCATTACTTTATGCCTTATATTACTATTCCACTGTCAATTTTAATTATTGGAAGGACCGGGGAGTAGTTGGACCAAAGCCTTTGCCATTTTTTGGTAATACCAAGGACCTTATGTTCACAACCGTTTCAATGCCAGAATTCAGCAAAGATATTTATCTGAAATATAAAGACGAACGAATGGTTGGATTATTCGTGCAAAGATCTCCTGTTATCTTTCTGAAGGATCCAGAATTAATTAAAGACGTTCTTATCAAAGATTTCTCGAAATTTTCGGATCGCGGATTCAAGGTCTATGAAAAGGTATGAAAAATCGTATTATTAAGTCACAGAATAAAATAATCTGAAAACAAAAATTTTATAATACACTTTGTATATTTTCTGCAACATAGCAATTTAAATTGAACAGTTTTGTTTATTTTTTAACCGACTTCGAAAAGGAGGAGGTTACTCAATTCGATCAGTATGTTTTTTTTTTTGGTTTTTTTTGTGTGTTCACCGATTACTCCGAGATGGATGGACCAATCGGAACGAAACCTTTTGCATCTTGTAGGGTATGTCTTCTGATTGGTCCCATTAAAAAAAAATTTTTCATTTTTTCATTGTTATTGTAAAATACATAAAGTTTTTAATCTCAAGGTTGGACGATTTCAATGATTTTTTAATATGTTGTCGGGGGTATGATTCTGAACAACTTTTCCGAGATATTCGTGAAAAACTATTGTTACTACTACATGACTTCTACGTATGCCTACATGTCTCTACCGGTGTATGAGTCAGCATGCAGTCGCCGATTCTCTACTGTTTCTATATATGTACATATGTATACTCTGCAAGGCATGTGCAGATCGCGATGAAACCCCACTTGCAGAAATGTATGGAACTTGTTAGCGTTGAAAACTATCGTTATTGCAATTAACCAATAAGAAAGGTAAACCACCTTACGGCATCCTACAAATACTGCTCGTTCCACTAAAAAGTGTGAAATAAAATAATTTTTAACAAAAAACACAACCGACTTCGAAATGCACTAAAAAGTATGAAATAATTTCTACTTCATTTATACAAATACCCAACAGCTATTAATAAAACCTATTTACTCGTTAAATCGTATACTAAATACATTTCAACCTTTTCGGAGGCGGCGCAAAATTAAAAACTTTCTTCTACTAGGAAGATCCTAGTTCAGGCGTCAGCAACCTATCAAATCGTTATTGGCATCATCGTATATTCGGGTATTATTAATTTTGCGCCGCCTCCGAAAAGGTTGAAATGTATTTAGTATACGATTTAACGAGTAAATAGGTTTTATTAATAGCTGCTGGGTATTTGTATAAATGAAGTAGAAATTATTTCATACTTTTTAGTGCATTTCGAAGTCGGTGTCACGTAGACAGACCGTTTTTATCAAACGTGTCTCCTTTCAAATAAGCTTAAACATCTGGAAAGGAAAACTCTCGGGCAAACCGACCATTTACTCTCGTAATAAACAGAAGGCCCACCGATAGCAGAACCAAACACTTGGGAAAGCAATGGGTCCGCCGTAATCAAATAGCAGATGCAACCACTCTAAACTGTCGCAGAGGCAGGTGGACCCAGCCTGATCACTCGAATAGTAACCAGACCACCCTTCTTAATTAGTATATAAACCCGTTCGTATCAACGATCGGGGGCAGTACCAGAGCTCATCTCGTGTCGAGCACGTCGTGTACGGTAGTGAGTTGGTTACTATTAGTGAGATCGGGTTGAAGTCCCCTTCGAGCAACATTCACCTTATAGAATCCGCGAGTCGTGTTTCTATTTGGCATTACAATCAACCACACACAACACCCCCGCATTGCCAGTGCGTGAACACCGAGCATAGTGGAAATAGGTAATATATCACATTATACACCTATATTCGCGACAACAACATCTGTAATAGACCAAGATTGTAGAATATATACATTGCTGTGTCAAACCCACATTAGCATTCTCCTTTAAACCCAGTGAAACCTTGTGACAGTTCCTACCACAATACAATCTTACCGCTCGGGTTGTATTGATAATAAAATAAGTTACGCGGCCGCCAATCAGAAAGCCTCTGATAGCCACGCGCGCTGCCAAGCCGTCGGCCACGTAACATCGGTTGTGTTTTTTGTTAAAAATTATTTTATTATTCTAAAATAAACGTTTAGGTTTCTGTCCTCACATGCTACATAATCGTAGAATTTCTGTTAATTACAGGGATCAACTTCCCAGGTCTACTGTAATTATATGATTAAATTAAATTTATTCCTAACTCTTATTTTATAAACGTATTTTTAGCAACTTTAAATAAAAAAGTTTAGATAAAAAAGTTGCGAAAAAGAATTTTGACTGGTTTTTACACAATTCTGATCTATTCACTTTCTTCGTTACGCGACCTTAATTAGCATGTGTAACTGCTTTAACGCGTTCGCTACCACCCAGCAAATGTTAGGAACATGCTGTGTGCCACTATATCCTAATTTCTACGAGAAACGTCGAAGCATAGTCGACGGGTGTCACACGGGTCGTCACACTCTATGTCGACAATGCTTCGACGGTGGCAGCGAACGTGTTAACCAGTAGCTCGCTAGAACCGAAAATGCCTGTGAAATGGGGCGTGTTCCTTCCTTTTTTTGACCAATCAGATTCGCGGCCTTCTTATGGGTCTTCTTGTCATCAGCGGACAGTACAGTTTCTGACCCGACCGGTCCCGACTCAACCCAACTCATTTAGTTGTCTGAACACTCTTAGTTAGTGCTGTGCATGTCATGTTATAACGTCACCCGGTTGCACGTTTTTAAGTTTGATATTATATGATGGCATCTGTTTGCAAAGTTTGACATTTTATGGTGGCATCTGTATTAAAAATGTTAAATTAATATCAAGCTATGCGAGAATAAGAAGATTGCCTGAAAATATTTTTAAAAAGTAAGAAATAACTAATTTTGTTGAATTTTAACAATAATAATGATGTTACTGTCCCATATAAAATGGATGATTTCCAATTGAAATGTGCCATATAGAAAGGATTAAAAAGTTTACTATAATGTATCAAAGTATATTTAATGTAATTTTTTTTTTACAGACCGAGCCATTATCACAACATCTCTTCAACCTGGAAACAAAAAGATGGAGACCGATGCGTTCGAAACTTTCTCCAATGTTTACATCCGGAAAATTGCGAGACATGTTCGGTCTTATCCTCGAATGTTCAGAGCACTTTAAACAGTATTTAGATAAAGTAGTTGCGAAAGGAGAGCCTATAGATATTCCAGATCTAACTGGAAAATTCACAACCGATGTGATCGGTTCTTGTGCTTTTGGGATTGATACGAATTCATTGGCAGATGAGGAGAGTGAATTTCGTAAAGTAGGCAAACAAATCTTCACTCCAACTTTAGGAAATGTACTTACATTGAAGACCAGCATATACCTGCCAAAATTGTACGAACTATTGGGTTACATTGTACCAGATAAAAAGTTTGCTCCTTTCTTCACCAAAGTGGTTATTGACACCATGATGTATAGAAAAGAACATAATATACATAGACCTGATTTTATCAATATGCTTATGGAGCTGAAGGATCATCCTCAAAAAATCGATGATATCAGTAAGTTTAATACTTATATTACTAGAATTAGAAGTACTTTTCATATTAATATATTACCGTATTACTTTGAATTTAAGCCGCAGTAGGATTTTAAAATTGGAAAATTGGAAAGAAATTTAATTATTCTTAAATATAAATATAATAAGTTACCTAATTTATTGAGAATCATTTTCCGATATCTACGGATGACATCATATGATAGCACGTTGCATATACCAAATCGCTGTAATATCAGTTCGAGTAAATCGATAAAATATCTGCCGGTAACGCGTGCACTGCGTTTTGCCGCCAGACGGCGTTAGCTCGCTCTTCACGGCTAGTCAGTATCGTAGCCAAGCGTAATCAATATCAATGGTGGGGTTCAATGTGTATCCAACTCATACCTATAATGTTTGACTTTTTCTTGCTATTATTATTTCTCTTTCATTGTTATTCATTATTAAATAAAAAAAAAAAATTGTTATTCATTATTGTTTTTAGATAGCAACAGTAAAATGATAAAATACTTTAACTTAAAATTTAAAAATCGATTGACGAGCATTACGACTTTATCAATCGACACACGATTGAAGACAGTTTTGAAATTTGTCTATGATATAGAATAAATAAGATGTATAAGATTAAGAATTACCTGCAGTAAACGAATTTAAAAATATGGAGGCTTATTTATCATGGAAATATAATTGTCTACTCTATGATTTTCAAGAAAATTATAAGAAGGTTTCTTGTAAATTCAATACTATTGAAAGCCTTTTCGTGATGAAAATGTAATACAATTCTCTCAGGTTTAGCGATGATGGAGAAGTAAGAACGCTTATCATTAGCGCTCTTTCGAAATATAAGCATCACTTGACGTTGCTTTCAAACACTCGATGCAATCGGAGAAACAATAAATATTTTTTCTATATCATAATCAAATTTCAGAACTGTCTTCAATCGAGTGCCGATTGATAAAGTCGTAATGTTCGTCAATCGATTTTAAAATTTTGAATTAAAATATTTTATCATTTTATTATTGGTATCTAAAAGTAACAATGAATAACAATGAAAGTGAAATAATAATAGCAAGAAAATATCGAACATTATTGGTATAAAAATTGGATACACATTGAATTGGTGTTTATTACGAGTAGCTACGGCACTGACCAGCCGAGGAGTGGTAAACCGCCGTACACGCGTCACCGGCAGATATTTTTTCGATTTACTCGAATACTGCTTCAACACTTACCCCACATAGTTTTTTCTTCGGAAATATCTATAGAATTCGGTACTGTATAGAGAATTCGCGCTAGATAAAGAACTTTTCTTAAAAATACAGAAGTAATACGTAGGAAATGCGTGCGTCGGCTGTTTTTGAAACTTTCATCAACATTTACATCTGTTCAGAATCACGTAATATAATAACTATATATATTAATATATTCGGGAAACTCTCCTCTATTCTAGTGTTTTTAGTTTCCGCGTAATAGTTCATTTTTCCCCCAAAACACATGTTTTTACAAAAACTCGTGTTTTTCGAAAACTGAGGGTAATAGAGCAATTCGATTTTCGGATTCGTGTTCAGGACGAGAAGCTCTACAACGATCAGTCAATGGCTATTGGAAAACAGAAAAAATTTTTAAATTTGTTGGTCAGTGTAATTTGCAAGTCTTCCTTTATTCTCGACTAGCGATTGCTCGTGACTTCGTTCGCACTGCATGCATATAAATAAACATAAGTTTGTTTAATTTTGTGATTGATCGCCTCTCTCTTCGATTTTTACAATTAAAATCAGTATAATATATAGGGTGTCTCATTTTAATCTTTACACTCGAATGGTAAATGCTTGCAGACAAATTACCAGACAAACTTTAGAACAAGTGCAACTGTCATTTAGGGATAGAATCCAGTGTTGCATTAATGTTCAAGGTCATCCTATTGAATTTAGAAGATAAGAAACATTTTCTGTACGCGGAGTGTAAGAAAACGTCAAGCCATTGAAATGACCTTGAATGACATTTCAAGGTCAACATATTGTAGATCAATGGATTCATCTTGAGCTAAGCTATGTGTCTAACGTAAAAAAAAACACATTTCTATTTAAAAAAACAAAGGTCACCTTCAAATCTCGGAGGCGCCTCCATGTAGAAACAAACAATGTCCACCATTGCATGTCCCCCTTCGAACAGAGTATGTTTCGTTCAAACACTTTTTTCGAAAAATGAATATTTTTCGAGAAGATCGCGTGTAAAGATTAAAATGATACACCCTGTATATGTGTAAATGCGTGAACTACATAAACGGATTATAAAAAAGTTGCCTCATTAGAGCCTGATTTTTACAGCTTTCTAAATTTACGCGAGTACTCTGAATACTTCCAGAATAAAAAGAAGTCTAAATTATTACTCTATAAATTCTGAATCTGCCAATGAAAGTCTCGTCAAAATCGGTTTA